>NW_028270145.1:25399204-26064040 GCF_037043375.1 Chiloscyllium plagiosum
GACATGCTTGGATAAGCAGGAGAATCTCTGCCAGATGTGAAAGAATCCTTTGGAGCCTTGGATGGAGGTGAGGGGTGGGGGAGGGGGAGGTGTGGGTGCAGGTTTTACACATTTTGCAGTGGCAAGGAAAGGTGCCAAGAATGCAGGTTGGGTTGATGGGGGGGTGGGGTGGGGTGGGGAGGAGGTTTGGATCTAAACAAGGGAGTCATGGAGGGAATGGTCTCTGCAGAATGCCAGTAGGGGTGGGGAGGGAATACAGCACATCATCCTCCACCATTTCCGCCACCTACAATCAGACCCCACCACCAGAGATACATTTCCCTCCCCTCTCCCATTAACATTTCGCAGACACCATTCCCTCCGTAATCCTCCAACTCGACACCACTCTCTTGATTTGTCCTACTTGTTCATCTTCTTTCCCTCCTATCTGCTCCACCCCCTCGACCTAACACCATCACCCCCTCACCTATCACTTTCCCAGCTACCTCAATTCCATCCCCATCTCCACACTCCTACGTATGTCTCAGCTGGATTAGTGGTGCTGGAAGACCACATCCATCCATCAAAGTTTTACTTGCACATCCACCAATATTGTTTATTGTATCCGTTGCTCCCGATGCAGTCTCCTCTACATTGGGGAGACTGGATGCCTCCTAGCAGAGCGCTTTAGGGAACATCTCTGGGACACCCGCACCAATCAGTCACACTGCCCTGTGGCCCAACATTTCAACTCCCCCTCCCACTCTGCTGAGGACATGGAGGTTCTAGGCCTCCTTCACCACCGCTCCCTCACCACCTGATGCCTGGAGGAAGAATGCCTCATCTTCCGCCTCGGAACATTTCAACCCCAGGACATCAATGTGGACTTCAACAGTTTCCTCATGTCCCCTTCCCCCACCTCACCCCAGTTGCAAACTTCCAGCTCAGCACTGTCCACATGACTTGTCCTACCTGCCTATCTTCTTTTCCACCTATCCACTCCACCCTCCTCCCTGACCTATCACCTTCATCCCCTCCCCCACTCACCTATTGTACTCTATGTTACTTTCTCCCCACCCCCAGCCTCCTCTCATTTATCTCTCCACCCTTCAGGCACTCTGCCTGTATTCCTGATGAAGGGCTTTTGCCCGAAACGTCGATTTTACTGCTCCTCGGATGCTGCCTAAACTGCTGTGCCAGCACCACTCTAATCCAGAATCTGGTTTCCAGCATCTGCAGTCATTGGTTTTACCTATGTATGTCTCAGCTGCCTTCCCCCCTTCACATTCCTGATGAAGGGCTTAGGCCTGAAACTCTCCTGCTCCTCGGATACTGCCTGACCGGCTGTTCTTTGCCAGCGTCACCCTTTCGACAAGGTTGGTGGGGACTGAGCTGCTGTCTGGTGAAGTCCATTGATGGGACAATATATTGGTCAGGGAGCTTAATTCTGAACCAGTAATAAAATAGAAGAAGAACACTTGAGTACAACACTCACTGAATACCTTTAGATAATACATTGGCCGTTTCTGGTAGGTTATCCCCAGTAGATGCTGTGACACCAGCTCCTTATAGTTTTCCTTCATTTGTTCCATCCACTGGTAGATCTGAGTGTTTGAGAACAAAACAGTGAAGGATGTTTTGAAGTGTGAAATGGAAAAAGATTTAATTCACTTCTCCTCTTAGGTAAGACTTACCTCTTCCATTGGGTGATACTTAGTGTAGCTGTGTACATTGAAAGGCTGCTTATCCTCACTCTGTATTTGACTGTCCAGGAGATCTTGAACATTTTGTGTCAAAACACTGTTAAATGAGAGTGAGACACAATGGTATAAAATATAATGGGAAAGGATGGCAGGGCTGACATATGAAGAGAGACTGGTTTGGTTGGCATTATATTCACTCGTGTTTAGGAGAATGAGGATGATCTCCTAAAAACCTATAAAATTCTAACAGGACTAGAAAAGATAACCGCAAGATGTGTGTTCCTGTTAACAAGGAATCCGGGGGGGGGGGATTCAAGATGGCGGCGACCCAGCAAGTCTGAGTCTGTAGTACTCTGCCCAAGACTCAGGCAGAGTGGGGTACCCACCTCCACCACACCCTCTAAACCATTTAAAATAACTCTTACCCAGCATATTTCGTCATTTGAACAGTTTGGTGCGGTGCTTAAAATGACTAAAGGTAAAAATGACTAAAGGTAAAAATGCCCGCAGCTCGCAACAGGCGGGGACCCCTCCCCCACCCCCTCCCGCAGCAGGCAGAGACGTCCACGGCCGCCTCAGGGGACTTACCTGCAGAGGCAAGCCTGGTCTCCGGGATCAACAAGCTGCAGGAGAGGATCGATGCCTTTATTGAGGAATCCAGGAGCAGGTGTGAGTCACTCTCAGTTGTGCTGCAAAAGCACGACCAAGAAATTGAAAAACTTGAACATCGTGTTGGAGGGGCAGAGCTAAAGGCCACAACCTCGGAGACTGCCGCTGAATCGGCCGTGGGCTGGGTCCGGACTCTCGAACAGCGAGTCCGGACCTTGGAGGAGCACATCAACGACCTTGACAATCGGGGTCGTCGAAAAAATATTCGGTTGCTGGGCCTTCCCAAACGAGAAGAGGAAGGCCAGCTGGCAGTTTTTTTGGAGCAATGGCTCCCTGAAATGTTAAAGTTAGAGTCCAGACCAGGCCAGGTGCGGGTAGAGTGAGCCCACCGGGTTGCTATACGCAGACCCGGGTCAGACCAACACCCCCGCCCGATCTGTTCCGGCTCCAATGCTATAGAGAGAAACAGATGCTCCTGGAAGCCTCTAGAATCCTGGGGAAGGATCCCCAGGCCATGGTGTACAAGGGCTGTAGGATTATGCTACTCCAGGATTTTTCTCCAGCCGTGGTTCGCAAGAGGAGGGCATTCGATGAGGCAAAGAAGCGTCTGAGAGACTTAAACATCCAATATTCCTTGTGTTACCCAGCAACGCTGCGCCTCAGCCATGAAAGATCCATTTATAACTTCGGATCACTGGAGAAAGCTAAAGAATTTTTGGACTCTCTTAAATAGACTGGAAGAATTAAACCATATGGCTAATGATGCTATTTTGCACCCCCTCCCCCAGTTTACCTTTTCTTTCTCTTTTCATCCCATTTATTGTTTAATATCATCTCCTGGGGGGTAGGGAGCGGGGCTTATTTGTTATCCATTATGTGATTTTCTCTTTTTTGACAGGCTGGGCGGCTTAGCTGATCCATTGGTGGGGGGGGGGGGGGGGGTGCGGGGGGAAGGCCTTTGCTCTGTCCTACCTCAATTTTTTTTAGAACATGTTTTTTTTTTCTTCTGTTATTATACTTAATTATCTATTACTTGCTGGGATTGTAACTTTGTAGTTTTATATGTTTATACTTTGTATTATCTTTACTAAACGCATTCAAGTGTTGGTGTGGGTGTGGGGCACTGACTTTTAACTTTGGTTTCATAGTACACTTGAATTTGTTTATTCTATTATGTGGTGCCTGGGTCGAGGGCAGGGCGCTGGTTGGGAGAGGATACGGTGGGTCTATTGACAGGTAGTGATGCCCCATGGGAACAAGGGGGAAAATCTCCTTTTAAATGTGTTTTATATTTTTCTTATTTAGAAATAGTTTTTAACTATATTGGTGTTAATGTATTAAAGAATTTCTACTTTTGTGAATTTTCTACGGTCTATGCTCGGGGTTTTTTGGGTGGGGTTCCTCCTCCCTGGGGTCTCGGACTTGCCTGGACGATCAGGATTAGTCATTTGATTAGGTGGTGCACCTGGAACGTTAAGGGGAGTAATTCACCAATCAAAAGGAAGAAAATATTATCAAACCTCAAAAAAGAAAGGGGTGATATCGCTCTCTTACAGGAGACACACCTACTGGATAAAGAGCACTTAAAATTACAACAAGGAGGATTCGACCAGGCCTTCTTTTAATCTTTTAGTTCAAAAAGTAGGGGAGTAGTCACTATCATTCAGAAGAACCTTCCTTTCAAAATCTTAAGTCAGATAAAAGATGAATCTGGATTGTATATACTGATCAAAGCCCTCATAAATGGAGAGGAGTATGGAATTTTGAATCTTTATTGTCCCCCAGCACACCCCTTCAAATTTATAATGGAAGCGTTCTTCAAACTGATGACTTTTGGGGCTCGTCACACAATTATAGGAGGAGATTTTATTTGTACTATGGACCCAGAGATAGAAGAGTACCCAAGGGTACTGTGGATATATCTCTTTGATCCAGACAATTGGCGGATTTGAATAAGGAGCTAGGGTTGGTAGATGTGTGGAGGTGCCTTCATCCGCAGGGCAAAGACTTTACTTTTTACTCTAACCTACATAAGTGTCATACTAGAATTGATATGTTTTTTGCTCCCTCGACCTTTTTGAACTCCATATTATCCTGCAAACTAGGTAATATAATAATCTCTGATCATGCCGCAGTGTATATGGAAGTTAAGATTATGGATGATGAGACAAGCCCCCAACATTAGTGTATGGATTCCTTTTTAATGAAGGATAGCAAATTCGTAAAATATTCCTCTCAAGAATCCAAAACCTTTTTGGAAATTAACTCAGGTATGGCCAGTAACCCGTCGGTGATGTGGGAGACCATTAAGGCTTATGCACGAGGTCTCATTATTTCATACTCGGCGACACAGGAAAAACAAAAGGGAGAACAACAGCGTCTACTCGAGGCTTGCTTGAAGGCAGTTGAGACAGCGTGTGTTGATAGGCCCTCTATTGCTAAGTTACAAAGGATTACAGCCCTTAGGACAGCCTTGAATACCGTACTTACCAAACAGTAAAGAGGGAAATATTATTTGCAAAGCAAAGACTATATGAATACGGCGATAAGCCTGGTAGATGCCTAGCATATCTCGCAAGGAGAAAAAAGGCCCCTCAAGCTATCATGTTCATTAGGGAAAGTGCTGGTACTTTGACTCATGACCGCAAAAGGATCAATACAGCCTTCAGAAAGTTTTATTCTGATCTGTATAAATCACAGGATTGTGAAGACAGAGCTAAGAAGATGGAGTCCTTTTTTAAAAGCCTGGCCTTTCCAGAATTAACCCCGGAACAGGTGTCGATCCTGAATACTCCCCTGACAACCCAGGAAGTACTTGATGCAATCAGGCAGCTTCAGAGCAGCAAAGCACCTGGTCCAGATGGACTCCAGGCTGAATTCTACAAAGAGTTTATAGGGGTACTGGCTGGTCCACTTATAGACACGTATAATTATTCATATAGTCAGGGCTGCCTCCCGCCTTCGATGAGAGAAGCAAATATTTCTCTCATTCTTAAAAAAGGAAAGGCCCCAGAAGATTGCGCATCATACAGACCAATATCTTTGCTAAATGTAGATTTTTACATTCTTTCTAAAACATTAGCATTAAGGCTGGAGAGGGTTTTACCATACATCATAAAAGAGGGTTTATCAAGGGCCGTAGATCATCTAATAATATTAGAAGGGTTTTGAATGTGATTCAAGTCTGTCATCAGGAAAGAATACCAGGAATAGTAGTCTCTTTAGATGCGGAGAAGGCATTCCATTGGGTTGAATGGTCGTATCTGTTTTACACACTGGAAAAGTTCTGTGTCGGAACGGTATTCTCTAAATCGGTCTCAATATTGTACAATGACCCCAAAGCAGCCGTGATTACTAATGGTTTAGGCTCGGATAGCTTCAGTGTGGGTAGGGGCTGTCGTCAGGGATGTCCTCACTCACCATTATTATTCACGCTAATAATTGAACCACTAGTGGAAGCTATATGGGCCGCTTCTAATATAATGGCTCCGAGGGTTGGTTTGGGTAAACATAAAATTACCCTTTATACAGACGATGTTCTCTTTTTTCTTAGTAATCCTTTGATGTCCGTGCCCAGCCTGATCCAAGTAATCAATTTATTTAGTGCATTCTCAGGTTACGAAATCAATTTCACAAAATCGGAGGCCATGCCGATGGGTGGTCTCGCTAGTATGTCCAATTTATCGGACGGGTCTTGCTTTCCCTTTTGGTGGTCTCTGGAGGGTTTTTTCTATTTAGGTATTTTTAACACCCCAGTATTTGGTCAGCTGTACAAAGCCAATTTTGTGCACCTATTAGAGAGGATAAGGCAGGACTTTCAACGCTGGGGGGATCTCCCGATATCTTGGTTAGGCAGAATAGCTGTAATTAAAATGAATATTTTGCCTCGTCTCTTATACCCTGTGAGAATGCTCCCTGTGATGTTGCAGAGGCTGGCCTTGTGTAAACTATACGGTTGGTTCTTTCATTTGGAGTCATAGACGGCCCCGTATTAAGTTAAAGAAACTGCAGCTTCCACAAGCAAGGGGAGGACTGGATTTTCCAAACTTTAGGAAGTATCAGCTGAGTTCTCTATTAAGCTACGTAGCTGACTGGGTCTCATGTGACCCGCAATCAATCTGGCTGGACATTGAGGCTTCTCAAGCAAAGTGTCCCCTCATTAATCTCTTATTTTTAGATAAGATGAAAGTTATTATGGACCATTGTAAACACCCTATTGTATTAAATACAATTAAAGTCTGGAAGATAATGTGTCAAGACGAGGGTAATTCACAAAAAAACCTCTCCTTATACTTCTATAGTGGGAGCATGGGATTTTCAACCGGGGCACACAGACGCTACATTTAAAACCTGGAGGTCCAGGGGTATTTCTTGCTTAGGGGATCTGTTCGATGGGGAGGTTATGATGTCTTTTCAACAGCTGCACCAGAAATTTGGACTGCCGAATAGAAACCTTTTTCAATATTTCCAAATTCGAGATTATATACAGAATAAGACCACATTATTAGATAGCTCTTATAAATTGTATAGGGAAAGAAGAGTGTTATGGCCAATGGGTCCACCCTTGGTCAGCACTCTCTATCACTCATTACAAAATGAAGTATCGAAAGATATGGAACAATTGTTTAAAACATGGAATCAGGAGTTGGGGTTGGAAATCCCTTCAGAAATGTGGGATGACATCTGGGATAATGCCAGAAAGAACTCCATTTGTAATAGAACCCAAGCTATTCAATTAAAGATACTCCATAGGACTCATATAGCACTGGAACAACTGGCAAAATTTAGGGCAGGAGCATCTCCAATGTGTCCTAAATGTAAAATAGAAGTGGGCACTCTCACACGCTGCTTATGGACATGTCATAAGATCCGCAAATACTGGATCAGAATAACAAATGTGCTAACAGAAATCTTGGGAGCAGAAATTGGAGTAGGTCCAGTATCTCTTCTCCTGGGCTTCTCGAACCTGCCCTCCCTGGATGTGCCTGGGAGGAAATTATTTTCCATTCTCTCCTTTTATGCAAGGAAAAATATCTTAGTAAATTGGGTAGCTGAGGGCCCTCCAGGACTTTCGAATTGGCACAGGTTAATCATGGAATGTATTACCCTTGACTTCCTTACAAATATGGTGCACCAAAAAACTGAATTATTCTATAAAATATGGCAGCCCTTCCTGAGCTATATCGATACAGATATTTCGACTATATTATCAAGGGCTTTTATCTAGTTGTGGTTGTGGTTCTGGCTGGTCCGGGGCCCCCCGAGAGGAGGAATCCTGTATGAATACAGGTTTTATTATGACTTGATGTTAATTCATTCTGAGCATGTACTTCATTATTTAATTACTATGTTTTTTTGAGTAATGTAAGATATTTTATTATATGCTTTGCTTCTTTGTAGATTAGATTAGTACTTGTTGAGTTTTCTTCTTTTTTTGTTTATTGTGTTTTGGTTATCATTTATTTAATATTTAATTGTATATTAGTGTTTATATTTGTTTGCGTTATTTTGTAAGTTTGTAAAAAAATGTTTAAAAAATTTCCTTTTTCTTCAATAAAAATATCTATTAAAAAAACAAGGAATCCAGAACCTAGGGATGTGGGATCACTGGTTAAACCAGCAATTACTGCCCATCCCTCACTGTTCACAGGGAGGTGGGGGTAAGCTGCCTTCTTAGATTCCTGTAGTCCATGTGGTGCAGGTACAGCCACAATGCCATTAGGGAGGGAATTCTAGGATTGTTACCAGACTATCAGGATGGTGCATGGCTCAGAGGGGAGCTCACAGGTGGTAGTGCTTCCATACATCTCCTGCCCTTGTCCTTCAAGATGATAAAGGCTACAGGATTGAAAGGTGTTGTCAATGGAGTCTTGGTGAGTGATGCAGTGTGGTTTGGAGAGGTACTCAGTGCTGCCCACTGTGCATCTGTGGTGGAGAGCCTTGATGTCGAAGGTGTTAGATGTGCTCCCTAACAAGCAAGCTGCTTTGTCCTGGATGGTGTCAAGCTTCTTGAGTGTTGTTGGGGCTGCACTCATTCAGGCAAGTGGGGAGGATTCTATCACACTCCTGACTTGTGCCTTGTAGATAGTTTTGGGGAGTCAAGAGGTAAATAAGTCACAACAGAATTCCTAATCTCTGCTCTGGTCTTGTAAGCCACACTATATATATGTCATCCAGTTCAGTTTCTGGTCCATGGTAATGTCCAAGATGCTGATAGTGTGGGATTTAGTATTGGTAATGGCACTGCATGTCAAGGTGTGATGGTTAAATTCTCTCCTGTGAGAGATAGTTTTTGTATGCTCCAAATGTAATTTACCAAGCCCAAGTTGACAGCCCTAGTTATCTGCCCAACCTAAGTGTTGTCAAGATCTTGCTACATAAAGTTAAAAATCACGCAACACCAGGTTATAGTCCAACAGGTTTAATTGGAAGCACACTAGTGTGCTTCCAATTAAACCTGTTGGACTACAACCTGGTGTTGTGTGATTTTTAACTTTGTACACCCCAGTCCAACACCGGCATCTCCAAATCATTGCTGCAAAAAGACATGGACCACTTTTGTATCAATGTTGTCACAAATGATGCTGACATTGTGTAATCATCTGTAAATACCTCTACCTCTGACCTTCTGAAGGAGGGAAGTTCATTCAGGAAGTTGGACTATCACCTAATTGGGTCTGGGGCAATCCCCTGAGGAACTTGATACTACATTTGGTTAAATGCTGCCATCCTGTCAAGGGCAATCATTGTCACTTCACCTCATCTTTCAGCTTGTGTTCATCTTTTACTGTCCAAATATGTAAAAATATCATGGGCTGAGTGGCTCTGGCAGAACTCAAGCTGTGTGTCAGTTAGCAGGTTGGTACTGAGTAAGTGCACTGTCAACACCTTGTACCACTTTGTGGATGGTCAAGGATCCTGTTTATTTTGGAGAGGACATAGATGGGGAATATTCCAAACTGGTTGAAGACTAGCATCTGTGATGCTGTGGTCCTCAGGAGGCAACTGAAATGAAACATCTCAATATTTCTAACTGAGGATGAATACATGAAGATGAGTCCCCCCTCGGGCGTCTGTCTGTGTGGAGTTTGCACGTTCTCCCTGTGTCTGCGTGGGTTTCTTCTGGGTGCTCTGGTTTCCTCCCTCAGTACAAAGGGAGGTTGGTAGATTGCCTATGGGAAATTACCCCATAGTGTTCAGGGATCTGTAGGTTTGGTGGGTTAGCTGTGGGAAATGCAGGGTTACAGGGACGGAGTGGGTCTAGGTGGGCTGCTCTTTGGAGGGTTATTGTGCACATCATGGGCCAAATGACCTGCTTCTACGTTGTAGAGATTCTGTGAAGATCAAATTCTCTTGCCTTACCTTTTACACTGATGTGAAGGGCTTGCCCATTGTTGAAGGTGAGCAAATTTGTGAAGCCAGCACCTCAGCTTAGTTGTTTAACTTACCACTACCAATCGTGATATGGTAGGACTGCAGAGCTTAGCTTCGATTTTCCGGTTGTGAGATCATTTAGCCTAATGGTAATGTTACAGTGGTAATGCTGGATTGTGAATTTGCACATTGCAGATGAATACAATTCTGCTGCTGCAAATGGCTCACCCTTCCTCACGAATACTCAGTTTTGAGTTGCTGAATCTGTTTGCAACCTATTTAGCATGGTGATAGTGCCACACAACACAGTGGAGGGTTTTTTTTGATATGAAGATGGAATTTTGTCTCTACAGTTACTGTGCACTGAGTACTCCTATCAGTGCTGCCTTGGATAAATATATACCTGAAACAAGCAGATGAGTGGAATGAAGTATGTTCTTCCTTCTTGTTGATTCTCTCTCTAGCCGCAGCAGAGCCAGTTTAGCATTTATGTCCTTCAGGACTCACCTAGCTCAGTCAGTAATAGTGCTACCAAGCCAATGAACGATGAAAATTGAAATCTCCTATCCAGAGCATATTCTGTGCCCTTGACACCCTCAGTGCTTCCTCCAAATGTTGTTCAACATGGAGGTGAAATGATGAGGGGCAGACGGTGACAGGTACTAATCAAAAGGAGGTTTCCTTGCCCATGTTTGACTTGATGCCATAAGATCTAATGGAATCTGGAATCGATGTTGACGTTTCCCTGAGAAACTTCCTTTTGACTGTGTATCACTGTGTCGCCAGCTCTGCTGGACCACTCCTGTTGGTGGGACAGGACATATCCAGTGATGGTGCTGGTGATACCTAGGACATTTTCTGCAAGGTATGATTCTGTGAGTATGACGATGTCAGGCTCTCGCTAGACTCGTCTGTGGGACTGATCTCCCAATTTTGGCTTGAATGCCATATGTTAGCAAGGAGGACTTTGTTGTGCTGAGTGTGCCATTGAATTTTTTTGCAAAGGTCCATCCATCTTCATTCTGATTGTCTCTTCTGTAGCAGTTTGGCACAAATTGAATTGCTTTCTATGGCACTTCAATAGGTAATTAAGAGTCAACCAAATTGCTGTGGCTCTGGAGTCATATTTAGGCCAGACCAGTTAAGGAGGGTAAAATTGCTTCCCCAAAGGGCTTTAGTGAACTAGTTGGGTTATCATGATAATCAATTCATGGTCTCCATTACTGAGATTAGCTTTAGATTAATTCATTCTATTTAAATTCCATCAGTCACTATGGTGAGAGCTGAACCTATGTCCCCAGAGCATTTTGCCTGTGGTGGCTCGTCTAGTGAAACTTCCACTACACCAGCCATACCCCCATAAGCATGGCAGCGGGAAAGAAAACTTTACAATCATTTAGATTCTTGATTAGCAAGGGGGTGTAAGGTTCCTGAGTGGGGTAGGTGGGAATAGGGAGTAATCTAATTTGTCGTGATCTTATTGAATGAAGAAGTAGGCTGAAGGAACCGAGAGAGTCCAGCCAAGGTTCACCAGACTGATTCCTGGGATGGCAGGGCTGATGTATGAAGAAAGACTGGATCCACTGGGCTTATACTCACTGGAATTTAGTAGAATGAGAAGGGGGATCTCATAGAAACATATGAAATCCTGATGGGACTGGACAGGCAGGAAGAATGTTCCCAATGTTGCAGCGATTTGGAATTAGGGGTCACAGTCTAAGAATAAGGGTTACGCCATTCAGGACTGAGATGAGGAAGAATTTCTCCACTCAGCGAGTTGTGAACCTGTGGGAATTCTCTAGCATTGAAAGCTGTTCTCTAGCATTGAAAGTTTGTTCGATATATTCAACAGAGAGGTGGGCATGGCCCTTGCAGCTAAAGGGATCAAGGGGTATGGAGAGAAAGCAGGGTGGGATACTGAGATTACAATGATCAGTCATATTCATATTGAATGGCAGAGCAGGCTCGAAGGACCAAATGGCCTATTCCTGCACCTGTTTTCTATGTTTCTACATAAATAGCCTTCATCTGCTCTTAATCTGTATGCTTTTGATCATTCAGAGTTACACCTACTTGTATTGGATGGCCCTTTTCTTCAGTTCACCTCTGACTGTGCCGAGTGCTGAGGCTGGGACCCGAGCGTGAACCTCACCCTGAGGTTGAATTCCCTCCGGGATCTGGGGCCTCCATAAATCGATCTGTGCAAAATATCACAATGTAGATCAGGGGTGGCCAACCCACAGCTCGTGAGTCACACTTCTCTCTGTAACCATAGAGTGCGGCTCACAGAAATCTATCTCCATCTCTGTGGGTCAGAGGGAGAGCTTGGCGGGGAGGAGAGCTGAAAATCCCACTCATGGAGATTGTAGTTGAAACGTGTGGTGCTGGAAAAACACAACAGGCCAGGCAGCATCGAAGGAGCAGGAGAATTGACGTTTCGGGCATAAGCCCTTCTTCAGGAATGAGGCTGGTGTGCCAAGCGGGCTGAGATAAAAAGTAGGGGGGAGGGAATCTGGGGAGGGGCGCTGGGAATACGATAGGTGGAAAGAGGTGAGGGTGAGGGTGATAGGCTGGAGAGGGGGTGGGGACGGAGAGGTTGGGAAGAAGGTTGCAGGTCAAGAGGGCAGTGCTGAATCCAGGGGTTGGGACTGAGATAAGGTGGGGGGGAGGGGAAATGAGGAAGCTGCAGAAATCTACATTCATCCTGTGTGGTTGGAGGGTTCCTAGGCGGAAGATGAGACGCTCTTCCTCCAGGCGAACTCATCTCTGCATACCTCAACACTATCCTGTCCCCCTTAGTCCAAGAACTCCCCACCTACATTCGGGACACCACCCACACCCTCCACCTCCTCCATGATTTTCACTTCCCCGGCCCCTAACACCTTATCTTCACAATGGACATCCAGTCCCTGAACACCTCCATGCCCCATCAAGTAGGCCTCCAAGCCCTCCGCTTCTTCCTCTCCCGCCGACCCAACCAGTACCCTTCTACTGACACCCTCCTTTGACTGACTGAACTGGTCCTCTCTCTTAACAACTTCTTCCAATCCTCCAAACCAAAGGAGTAGCCATGGGCACCCGCATGGGCCCCAGCTATGCCTGCCTCTTGTTGGATATGTGGAACAGTCCATCTTTCGCAGCTACACTGGCACCACCCCCCACCTTTTCCTCCGCTACATCGATAATTGTATTGGTGCTACCTCGTGCTCCCACGGGGAGGTTGAACATTTCATTCACTTTACTAACACCTTCCACCCCGACCTCAAATTTACCTGGACCATCTCAGACTCCTCCCCCCCTTCGTAGACCTCTCCATTTCTATCTCGGGCAACCAACTCAACACAGACATTTACTACAAACCGACTGACTCCCACAGCTACCTATATTACACCTCTTCCCACCCTGCCCCCTGTAAAAACGCTATCCCATATTCCCAATTCCTTCGCCTCCGCTGCATCTGCTCCCAGGAGGACCAATTCCAATACCGAACAACCCAGATGGCCTTCTTCTTCAAAGACCGCAATTTCCCCTCAGACGTGGTTGACGATGCTCTCCACTGCATCTCCTCCACTTCCCGCTCCTCCGCCCTTGAACCCTGCCCCTCCAACCGCCACCAGGACAGAACCCCACTGGTCCTCACCTTCTACCCCACCAACCTCCAGATACATCGTATCATCCTCTGTCATTTCCACCACCTCCAAACAGACCCCACCACCAGGGATATATTTCCCTCCCCTCCCCTATCAGTGTTCCGGAAAGACCACTCCCTCTGTGACTCCCTCGTCAGGTTCACATCCCCCACCAACCCAACCTCCGCTCCTGGCACCTTCCCCTGCAACCGCAAGAAATGCAAAACTTGCGCCCACACCTCCCCCCTCACCTCCCTCCAAGGTCCCAATCGATCCTTCTATATCCGTTGCAAATTCACCTGTACCTCCACACAAATCATTTACTGCATCCACTGCACCCGATGTGGTCTCCTCTACATTGGGGAGACAGGCCGCCTACTTGTGTAACGTTTCAGGGAACACCACTGGGACACCCGCACCAACCAACCCAACTGCCCCGTGGCTGAACACTTTAACTCCACCTCCCACTCCGCCATGGACATGCTGGTCCTTGGCCTCCTCCATCTCCAGACCATGGCAACACGACACCTGGAGAAAGAGCACCTCATCTTCTGCCTAGGGACCGTCCAACCACACGGGATGAATGTAGATTTCTCCAGCTTCCTCATTTCCCCTCCCCCCAACTTATCTCAGTCCCAACCCCCGGATTGAGCACCGCCCTCTTGACCTGCAATCTTCTTCCCAACCTCTCCACCCCCACCCCCTCTCCGGCCTATCACCCTCAGCCTCACCTCCTCCAACCTATTGTATTCCCAACGCCCCTCCCCCAAATTCCCTCCCCCCTACCTTTTATCTCAGCCTGCTTGGCACACCAGCCTCATTCCTGAAGAAGGGCTTATGCCCAAAATGTCGATTCTCCTGCTCCTCGGATGCTGCCTGGCCTGCTGTGTTTTTCCAGCACCACACTTTTCAACTCTGGTACTCCAGCATCTGCAGTCCTCATTTTCTCCTCATGGAGATTGTAGTCAGGCTAATGTTCACTGCTCTGACCCCCCCAATGAAATTCCAAATCTCCAAAATCCCACCCAACCAATGCCTGCCTACGTTTTTATTCTCCATTTAATTAGATTTAGTTTGAATTTGATTGGGGCGATGCTGTGCCCAGATGTGAAGCCGCTGCATGGCAAAGCCTCGTTGATCACAGAGTTGTTAAAGAGCAGAAGGAGGCCATTCGGCCCATCGTGTTTGCACAGGAAGTAGATACAATGAGAGTTGCAGTTCCTTCCCTCCTTGACGGTTGGTTGACCTAGCTGTGTTGAGAAGAACCCAAATTGAAAGGACAATGCTGAGATGCCTATTCAGTCAGGTATTTTCTTGGTCAGTGTTATGGGAAGTGGGCAGAGGTGACAGCAAAGACAGGAACAGATAGACAAAAGTGAGAGACAGGCAGACAGGGACAGTCTGGCAGACACAAGACGGACAGACATGAGAGAGAGCAAGAGAGACAGGTGAAAAGACAGAGACTGACAGACAGGGAGAGGGAGATAAACAGGAGAAGAACAGTCAGACAAGGACAGATAGAAAGAGGCACACCGAGATATACACTGACTGTGAAGGAGATAGAGACAGATAAAGAGAGGGCTAGGCTGACAGACAGGATTGAGACAGACACTAGATAGAGAGAGATGTACAGAAAGACAAGACAGGGCAAAAACAAGAGAAACTAGCAGACTGAAAGATAAGAGAGACACAAAGGTGAGAGACACAAACGAAAGCGATAGACAGAGAGAGAGACAGGCAGACAGTAGAGAGACAAACAGTCAGATCGAAACAGAGAGGCAGACAGAGAGAGAGAGAGATTGGCTGTGTGTGTGAGAGAAAGACTGACAGACAAACCGATAGAGACAGACGGACAAAAGTGAGAAAGAATTACATATCAGGCAGCTAGGCAGAAGTATAAATTATGGGTTGATTTCTTAAAACATTGTTTTTAAATCTCCAGATTGCTTTTGAGGGCACTGGAGGAGTGGTGTTGATTCTGGCTGTTTCAGGAGGGATTCACAAGGCTTCCACCCCCATTTGTGATGAGCCTTGATAACTCTCAACATTACCTAAAATGTAACATTAATTCGAATTTAGACACTTGGTACATGTACATCACTTATTGATGTTAATGGAAAATTTAAGCATCTTCAAGCAATAGTAATAAAAATGTATTCTTCCTGGTTTTCTGAGTCTTGCAGCTCTCATTTGTTTGCAGGTTATTGTATTTGGTTCTAAGGTTCAGTAAATTCAGTCATCACTGACATAGATCCTCAAGAATTGTTATAACTAATAATGATAATACAATCATTTCATATCACTGTTATCTGGAATAGTAAATATTTAACAACCAATTTCAACATCACGTGACTATAATCATCATTGAATCCAAGATCTTGTCTTTGTTTAAAGCCATACTCAGGAGCCTTGATTTATAAAAAACATTTTACAATGCAAGGGAGCCCCATCTATATAATGAAAAAAAGGCTTTGTTGATTTTTGCAATGACAAAAGACTCTGATGAAAAAGCATTGGAGTGAGACTAATTGATCCCTAATAAAGCCTCACACGTAAGACATGAGCATACAATTGAGACTGACTCTTCAATGTCGTACTGGGAATTGTCAGACTGCCAAGTTTCATGAGATATTAAACCTAATCTCAAACTACGTTCTCGGCTCATCATGATAGGGTTACAAGATGGACTATCAACTTTGGACGGCCATCTGATTTAATACGTTGGGCTTTCATGGACTGATGTGGAGATAATGTGGAATTGAGGTAAGTGATCAGCCATGATCTACTTGACAGGCTGAGTGGCCTACTCCTCTTCTCACATTCCCATGAAATGGTTTCAAAAAGGAAAAAATGCTGACTTAAAATTGGTCACACTATGCACCTGACCACATGTTGAGGCAAGATTCATGAAACCATCATTACCAAGAACTCAGCTGAACTGAAATTAAAACTTTCATCAAACGAGACTCAAACCAATCAACCAGACCTGCAACTCAGTGGTCCCTGCGTTTCTTCTCATTGTCACCCCAATGGGATGTCTGAACATTAGCCTGAGTGGGGTAAATTTACCCCATCACAGGAGTGGAAGATGTCTGTGAGAGCAGAGGGACGACATGCCTGTGATATTACAGTGGAGGTGAGTCAGGAATGAGTCCATGAAAATCCAACGTATTAAATCAGATGGCCGTCCAAAGTTGATAGTCCATCTTGTAACACTATCATGTTGAGCTGAGAATGTAGTTTGAGATTCAGTTTAATATCTCATGAAACATGGCAGTCTGACAATTCCCAGTGTGACATTGAAGAGTCAGTCTCGATTGCATCCTTAAGTCTTATGTGTGGGACTTTATTAGGGTTTAAGAACAGAGTGGAGAAAATCTGTTTACCCCATAGGGTTTTAAGGGAAAAGTACAAACCATTCCTTTAGGGCTCTTTTTCAACAGGATTCAGACCTACAAGATTGAACACTTAGGTCTCAGCATTATTTAAAAATCTGTGAGATTTAAAGGGGCCTCATAGCTGTTAGAACTTGCTCAGAATGGCAGCTGACCTCCCGGGACAGCATGACCCACAGTTTGAGAAACACTGTTCTAGCTCCTGTTGGCTATACAGCTTTATGGGACATTCTGGTCTTGGAGAATAAAACAACAACAACCTCTGACCATCTCATTTGAAAACAAGAAATTGAGACATTGAAATACACAAACCAGCTATATTTGTGGGGAGCTGAAAATGTGTTGCTGGAAAAGCGCAGCAGGTCAGGCAGCATCCAGGGAACAGGAGAATCAACGATTCGGGCATAAGCCCTTCTTCAGGAATCCAACGTATCCAACGTATATTTGTGGGGAGACCAGAGAAGATCGATTTGTGACTAGAATGAAAATCTCCATTTCCCAGATTACTGAAGGACCGAGCAAACTGGCAAACGAACATCCACCTGAGATCTACAATATTAACAGCTACCTTGGATCCAGAATATTGTTAGCTAACCATAGTCTCAGGTTAAAACCTCACATTTCAAGAACACCTAAGCACTTTAAATTGTTGATTCTTTGGTGTTCTTTTTGTACAAGATGCTATCCCCCTTTTTTAAAACTTTTTGCCTGTCTTTGTGTGTGTATTTGATATTGGGTCTTTATTGTTTCTGTCAGGTGATAAAATTGCTTTTCCCTTCACTCAAGAAAACCTTGTAATTGGCTCCTTATTTTTTTCTGGTGAATCTCTGTTGTAACAAGCTGAGAAACTTGAAACGAGGGGAGCTGATTTGATTTACTTCTCCTCACTTGATCGTAACAAGGTGGACATTAAAAGATCCCTGGAGCATTAATTTAAGAATAGCATGGGACATCTTTGGGTGAACTGGCCTGCAGCTATCACTAAAGCAGACAATCTGATCATTATAAATGCAACAAACATCTTATTAACAGGCATTCTATGGGACCAGGAGAGTGCCAGATGATCAAATATTCCACTTTATCAAGAGGTCAACATATAAACATCCACACTAAATAATAGAAACATAATGCAGGGGTATCCAAATCACTGTTATACTTTTACTTACAGCATGAATCACTTAAATGATAATGTAACTTTGCCTTAAATAAAACCTACCAGCAGAGAGCCTTCTCACTCAACATCGACTGACGACTCGGACATTGCAGTATTTGAGGAGAAGTTGACTCGAAATTTAATCAACTGTTGATATTTCATGTGGCCATTCAATTGAGGCCAATACACTCTATCAAATTATGATAATTGTATGGAATTATATAGTAAACATTGCTGTATTTGAGGTATATATTTTTTGTCGATTTATTGAGAGTGCCGACTCATAAAGTGCTGGTTAAAATAAAGTTTGCAAAAATAAAGTTTGCTATATGTATATATATATATGTCCGATAAGATTCACTCCACCATTTTATAAGCAGTAATAAAGGCCAAGACGACACTGTGGATACAATGTTAGGTTAGTGTATTAAGTGTATTGGGAGTGGACAATGTGCTGAATGATAACCCTGGAGACTACCTAATTGAAACCCAAACCAGAATACCAACCACACAGACCCGTTGCTGAACATACCCAGTCGTTCTCCACGAGTTGTCTCAGAAACTGCGTCTGCTCGAAATCCCTAGGGATGAGTTGGAGTATTTGGTCCCTGAAATGAGAGACAAAATTCATTTACCTAACTTTGGTTTCTTCTTGTATTTAGCATGTTACAAATACATGTTCCCATGGTGTGCTTAGAAAGATAGATTGAAGTAGCTGGGCTTATCCTCCTTAGGAAAGAACAGGCTGATAGAAAAATGATCAATAATCATGAGGAGCAGCATTTTTATGGCGGCAGGGAGACTTTGTGGAGATGTGAAAATGGAAGCTGGGACCTGATTCCATTATTCCCCGCCCCATTCCCAACACCTCCGATTTCCGCCAAGTTAAGGGTGTAACCTAGTTTGGGAGTGGCCACTGTGCACACCAGACCTGGCTGACTCTACTGCTTGGTTCAGCATGTCCAAGGTCCTCAGAATTAGCTTTTAATGGACTCCTGCTTTGTGGCACCTCAGAGGTACCATGAAGGAACCTTTGGAAATGTAAATTCAAAATACCCACTCCTTTCATGCTCTCATGGACACCCTATGAGCCCCATACCCTCTATACTAGCTTATGATATTTCCATGCCTATTCACTTCTGATACATTCTGTAAGAACCAATTAATCTCTCAGTGACAATAGGACACATTTAAGAAGTTTATGATTAAAACATTAATGCATCATCATCCAATTTCTTTAAAATATTATCAAGATAGCCCAGTAACAATGTCAACCATCTGGACTTTTTAAAAGTTAACAGCAGAAACTGCAAGCACCTGAAACCTCTTTACTTGTCCGTTTAACCAGCCTGCAATTTCCAATTCCTTTTTGGTGTAGCTCCCTCCCTCTTTCTCTACCTCTCTCTCACCTTTGACCGTCTGCATTTCCCTTGCTGGGGATTGCAGTAATTTGATTCATTGGAAACACATTGAGTGATTTATTGGTGACAGATGAAAAGTACTACAGGTGGTTTGGTGATGTGAAGGAAGGTTGTGTGTGCCAACCCAAAAGGGAAAAAAAAAATCCTTTGTTTCAATTGAGAGGATAGATCAGAGAACCAGAACTGTCAATCAAGCAATATTTTCTTGGGGGTGGGGTGGAAGGGAGGGGCTTGTGGGGGTGGCAGGTGTTTCAACAATCAACTGGGTGCCTGGGCTCTCAGCACAGAATAGTTCACGAGAATTCTTACTTTACAGAGCCTGAATGAGTGACACTTTTATTGGGCTGTAGTGAAACACATTACTATCGGCTCCATTCCTTCTAAACAGAGTGTATGGTATGCAAATGGGCTTGTGAGTGTCATAGCTTGGCATGGATGGTGTGAAGGTCCGTGGGGATGGGTGAAGAGGCAAATCTTGGCATGGAGGGTATGAGGCACTCATCCAGGGGATGGATGGATAAGGTACAAAAAAAATTGAGCGCTGGTTAAAGATGAAATGGCAGAGGAGTCAAAGATAACATTGGAAAATAGGCTTCTATCCAGTGGGTGGCTGGGATCTGGAATCTACTGCCCAAGGAAGTGGTGGAGGTAGTTTCAATCAGGACTTTGAGAAGGGAATTGGATATCAGCCTGAAGGGATGATATTTCCAGTGTTAGGGGAAAGGACAAGGGAGTGAGACCAGCTAAATCGCTCTCCTAAGGAGCAAACTGACTTGACAGGACAAATGGACACTTCCTGTGCTGTGAGCATTTCTATAGTTCCAAAATGTCCTGCAGAACTTAACAGGAGTTTTTTTCAAAACATATCCCTATCAAGCTGCATTAACAGGTACTTGGATAAGTGACTTAAAGCTTGACAAAAGAGATGATTCATTCAGGAGGGAAGAGTGGAGAGGCACAAGTGTTTTGGAGGAAGAATTTCAAAATCGCAGGCACAACTGCTAAAAGGAAGTGGTTAAATTTGGGGACTAACAAGAGACTGATAGTGGAGGAATGTCAAAATCCTAAAAGATACAGAAGGACAAAGCCATGGTGGGATTGGAAAGCAAGATAAGAAATTTAGAATTGATCTTTGCAGATCCAGCAGCCAATGTGGATGAGTGAGAACAGTGACAGTCGGTCAGCTGGTCTTGGGCATATCAGCATATGGATAGCAGGGTTTTTGTGTGAGGTCAAGTTCATGAAGGGTGGAATATGTGGTAAAAGGTGTGTAGTCTGACTTTGTAATGGACTATTGAGGCCCTAAATCTCAATACCAAGGGTTATGTGATCTTGATCTTCCTTGTGGAAAGATAAAGCCTCAATAAAATCTTTTCTTTAAAAAACACGATAAGATTAAAGCTTTCTCTATCTCAGCAAACAGTGTCAATACTATTTTTTAGCAGCACAGCAAAACCAAGAAGATCGTAGGCCACCAGGAAGGGTGGAATATTCAACTCTCTCACCAAATGCCACATTGTGTAGTCCCGGAGTAATGTTTAGAATTGGATTGGTTTATAACACTTTTGCTGAACATGTTTGCCTCAACCAACATTCTTCACCCCAATAATGTTAACCAGAAATCCGTTTTCGTCCGTAATTTGCCCATACTCCTAGGCCTTCATCAATGCTTCCCTTGGAATATTGAGTGCCCGGTGGCAGCCCCTGACTGCTTTTGTTGCAATACCCAGCTGTTAGCCTCATTAGTTTTGTGCAAGAAGAACTGTGAGGGGAATCTTAATGTGTGTCAGAATCGGATGACGAGTGCCATCAGGCACAGCTAGATCGTCCCGCTCCATCTTGTATGATTTTCAGAAGTGGTGTGACTAGATTCACGCAAGGCTGGTGGTCAGATGTTAATTGACAGGGACTAATGGTTGTTAAGTGCTTTGCCTTGCTAATATTCAACCTCCGCGACCGATGAGACTCACCAAACAAGTTAGACATTCGGAAAACTCACCAAGGAAACCAAAGTGTGTACCTTGTTCCAAATCACCTCCATGTTGCCCAGCATTGGCCGAATGCACTCCTCTTCCAACGACATTAGCATCCAGTCTGTGCTAACCCATCACAGCCACCTGGCACTTCTGCTGTACACCAGCTATGTGCTCTGGTAGCACAGACTTGCATTGCAGGGCAGACTGGCAATAGGCGTTAAAAGGCAATAGTGGAGAGACTCAGTGCAAAGGGACAGACACCAGGTTCACGGACCAGACAAGGCATTCACTCACTTAATGCCTATCTGTGTGCTCATAGCATCACAACCATGACGTGCAGTCACGCAAACAGGCAGCTGACTTTGCTGCTGTGCAGTCATCTGCCTAGGCGGGGGGTGTATATCTTGCAGTACAACATCAATCTCACATTTGCTCTATGTGCCAGCAGCTTACCTGGTAAGTATACCCAGTGTGTGGGTGGCAACCAGGCCACCATGTCTCAAAGTCTGAGGTGACTGTCCTCAATGGAGTTCATAAAGGCATCCATCAGTCAGCAGGTCCTCATACAATAAGGCAAATGCAGCATCCCATACCTATCGGCTGAACTGCCTACAATCACATAGGTATCTGCTGAGGAGCAATTTGATGTGGGTAAGGTGGGGTGGAAAGTGGGCATGAGAGATGCCATAGGCGTGGTGTAGGTAATTAATGCTGTGAGTTTGGTAAACTAGGGTGAGAAAACTCCATCTGACAACCCTCCAACAAACCCAATGCATTGCGGACTTAGTCAAAAAACAGGATTTGTTGGCAATGTCTGCGTGCTAATGTTTGCTCATTAACACATACTGGGCAGACCACAGACTTGTTAAGTGAGTAGATTTTCCAGTGAATTACTTAAACACAGACAAGTGCTCTAATAGTCAGCTGATGCATCTAACCCTACCAGATTAGAGAGACATAAAAAATAATTGGTGCTTTTAAAACAATTGTAAACATCAGAGTACTTCAAAAACACTTGCCAATCAACAACATACTGTTTGAAGTGTATTCATTGGTGTTAATGAGGAATTGATTGTGGACATGAATTAAATAAGGGCAAAGATTATTCAAAAGTTACTTAAACAACAGACAGTGAATGAGCAACATTTGATACACCAAGCTTCCAACCTCAATCACTTCAGTCAAGTTATGACAAGATCCTACCAGCAGCAAAATCAGATGGATGCTTACCATACCTCTAATGGTATTATGCAGTAGGAATATTGAACAAGGCACCAGGATAGTCCCACGGGATCTGTTGCATCAACCCAAATGAATGGACAATACCCTGGTTTTACATTTCAGCTGTGGGGTGGTACCACCAACAGTGTGGCACTCCCGCAACACTGCATGGCAACATTGGTTTAGATTATGAATTCAATCATGTCCAGATTTGGTGGATCATTGTCACTGGGTGGGGGAGCTCCACCAGAACTATGGATTTATTGTCATATATTATTGACATTAGGCAAATACCAACCGTCTTCTTCACTGACAATACAACAATAACATTTGATTGACTTACCCATTGTATCGTGCCTGGAAGCTGTCTGTAAGTAGTGGGATTAACTCCAGGATAAAGATGCACTTTATCCACCGTTTCATGATCATTCAAATTCACTGCACCTTCACAAATGGACTTGGGATCTGAGAGCTGTGCATAGCACACAGTCTAATAAAACTGTCTTCGGTAGCACCCGCAACACGCCCACATTCTTAACCCACAAATTACCATCTTGTAGCTTCTTTGCATTGTAAGTAAAGGTGATGAAAGGTTAGATTAACTGCAGCTATGTGGAGAAGGTGGAAAAAAGTAACCTAGTTCCCCTTAAAAGCAGAGAATTTATGGGGAGATATAATAAACATTATCAAGATTATAAATTTTAAGAGGGAGAAACTCTTCCATTGACAGGAGAATTAGTAACCAAAGGGCTTATATTTAAGAAAATGGGCAAAATAACTAGTAGGGAGATTAAGTGATTGTTTTTTCTGAGCACGTTGTCACTTGCCTGCCTGATGCAAGTGTAAAGTCTGTAGCAGCTTTCAGAAGGGAATCCAACAAATATTTGGAAAGGAAAAGTTTTTGGCTGAGAAAACAAATCAAGGGGTTGGAGTTAGTTCAGCCATGACCCAATGGGCAGCCTCTGCATTATAAAGTTATGGGTTTTAAATTCTTGTTCCAGGAGTTCAGCACAAAAAGCAAGGGGACACTTCAGTGCAGTGGGTGAGGCAACATGTTTCAAAGTTAGCTTTGAACTCACCATTTGCCAGCCCTTTCAAGTGAATGCGTTTTGTAGAGGGACACGCTGTCACTGGGTAAGTGTTGCCTGATAGCACTCACTGTCGCTTTGTGGTTAATTGACCAAATTGTATTTGTCCTGAACTTTCTTTTAAGACAGAAGATACTTGGCAACATACTTGGGTAATTACAGAATCCTTACAATGTGGAAGCAGGCCATTCAGCCCTTCAAGTCCATACCAATTCTCTGAAGAGCATCCCACACAATCCAACCCCTACCCCTTATTCCTGTAACCCTGCATTTCCCATGGCTGATCCACCTAGCCTGCACACTATGGGCAAGTTAGCCTGGCCAATCTACCTAACCCACACATCTTTGGACTGTGGGAGGAAGCCCACGCAGACCAGGGGAGAATGCGCAAACGTTACACAGAGTGTCATCTGAGGCTGGAATCAAACCCAGGACGGTGGCACTGTGAGGTAGTAGTGTTAACCACTAACCTACCCTTTGCCTCTCCCTCACAAGCACTGTCCAGAGAGCTTGCTGGGTACCACAATGCCATTACATAGAGCAACAGGCACTTGACTGTGGAAAAATAGGACTTCTCCAACAGGCCAGCTAGTTCACTCGCCCTGTTCGAGTGCAAGCTCATTTAGAGCTCCCCTATACACAATCTTCTTCTGAGTCCCAGACAGCAGTGCCTGTTTGCCACCTTGACCTCCAAGATAGCTGGCATTTGGACCTTCCTTTGCCCTACAACAGAGAGGTGAAGAATGGAAGTGATTGTGCTGCCACTGTGTTTGGTTGATGTGCCCACGAAAGTTGATCAGCTGGAGGTATCTGGAGACACTGGGAGGTGGCTGTGGTTTTTGCAGCATGGATAAGGGTGTGAGGGTGAGGGGGGGCAGTATCTGGGGTCAGGTATGAGCTCTAGTGTGTGACTGATGGGGGCATGCACCTTTTAAAACGTTTTCACAGGACGTAGTCATTGCTGGCTAGGCCGATATTTATTGGCCATCTCTAATTATCTCAGAGAAGGTGGTGGTGAGCTGCCTTCTTAAAGCGCTGCAGTCCTTGGGGTGCAGTAACCCCCATAATGTTAGGGAGTCAGTTCAGGGATTTTGACTCGGTACCACAGGTGGAACAAGGTGATATATTTCCAAGTCAAGGTGGTGAGTGGCTTGGAGGGAGCTTGCAGTTGGTAGTGTTCCCATGTATCTGTTACCCTTGTTCTTCCTGATGGTAGTAGTTGGTCATGGGTTTGGAAGCTGCCTTGGTGAGTTCTTGCAGTATGTCCTGTAAATGACACCAGCTGCTGCTGCTGAGAGTTGGGGAATGTGGATGTTGATGATGGTTGGCATGGCTCAGTGGTTAGCACAGCTGCCTTACAGGGCCAGGGACCCGGGATTGGCCGTGGGAAATACACGCTTACAGGGATAGGTTTGAGGGGGCGGATCTGTGTGGGATGCTGTTTGGAGTGACAGTGCGGATTCAATGAATGGTCTGCTTCCACACTGTAGGGATTCTATGGTGATGGACGGGGAGCTATTCAAACATGCTGCTTTGTCCTGGATGGTGTGGAGTTACTTGAGTGCTGTTGGAGTTCTAGGCAATAGGACAGATTTCTATCATTCCTGATGAAAGGCTTTTGGCCGAAAAGTCAATTTTCCTGCTCCTCGGATGCTGCCTGACCTGCTGTACTTTTCCAGCAGCACTCTAATCTTGACTCTAATCTCCAGCGTATGCAGTACCCACTTCTGCCTGGATTTCTATCATACTCCAGAAACTTATGTTTTATAGATGGTGGCCGGAATACGGAGGTGAGTTATTTATCTCAGAATCACTACCTTTGGACTTTCTCAAGTTATCACAGCATAAGTCAGGAGTGTGATGGAATACTGAGATATTAGAGATTAGAGTGGTACTGGAAAAGCACTGCAGGTCAGGCAGCATCCGAGGAGCAGGAAGACCGACATTTCGGGCAGGAGCCCTTCATCAGGAATACTCCCTACTTGTCTGGATGAGTGCAGCTCCAACAACATTCAAGAAGAGTGACTCCATCCAGGAAAAAGCAGCCCACTTGATTGGCATCAAATCCACAAACATTCATTCCTTCGAACACCGATGCTCAGTTGCATCAGTGTGCACTTTCTGCAAGATCTCAGAAATTCAAGAAAGATCCTTATGTAACATCACCCAAACCCACGAGCACTTCCATCTCAAAGGATAAGGGCAGCAGATGCATGGGAACACCATCGGCTCCAAGCCGCTCACCATCCTGACGTGGAGCTACATCACCATTCTTTATTGTTGCTGGGTCAAAATCCTGGAATGCCCTCCCTAACAGCATTGTGGGTCAGCCTACATCAAGCAGTTCAAGAAAGCAGCTACCACCACCTTTTCTAGGGCAATAAAATGCTGGCCCAGCAGCAATGCCCATGTTTCCTGAATCATTTTAAAATCCATTCAAAAAGCCAACTCACCAATTTAGGAGTGAACTCAGTGCAAACCAGCCTAAACACTTGCACCTTGTCTAAATGGTTTGCAGCTTGAACAGGAAAGCCAGACAGTCATGAGTGATGAGGGGTGCATATCCTCAAGGCTAGGGGATATCTGCAACTCTCTCCCTGGAGAAACTGTTGACCCTTAGTAAGCAGGGGTGAGGATACTGGGGGGTGAGTCATAGGGCACACGCTGGCCAGGCAGTTTCAATTGATAAATTTCAAATTTGAATGAGGAGATTTCACATTTTTAAAAGTTATTAGTCCAGGTCTACAGGGTGGTGAAGAAGGAGTTTGGCATGCTTGCCTACATTGGTCCGAGCATTCAGTATAGGAGTTGGGACATCATATTGAGGAGCTGTACAAGACATTGGAAAGGCCACAGTTGGAGTACTACATACAATTCTAGTCACCCCTGCTTTAGGAAGGATGTTATTAAACTGGAAAGGGTGCAAGTTGAGAGGTCATATTGCGGCTGTACAGGACATTGGTTAGGCCACTGTTGGAATATTGTGTACAATTCTCATTTCCTTCCCTACTTGTGAAAGATGTTGTGAAAGGGTTCAGAAAAGATTTACAAGGATGTTGCCAGGGTTGGAGGATTTGAGCAATAGGGAGAGGCTGAACAGGCTGGGGCTGTTTTCCCTGGAGCGTCGGAGGCTGAGGGGTGACCTTCTAGAGGTTCATAAAATCATGAGGGGCATAGATAGGGTAAATAGACAAAGTCTCTTCCTTGGGGTGGGGGAGTCCAGAACTAGAGAGCATAGGTTTAGGGTGAGAGGGGAAAGATATAAAAGAGACCTATGGGGCAACTTTTTCATGCAGCGGGTGGTACGTGTATGGAATGAGCTGCCAGAGGAAGTGATGGAGGTTGATACAATTACAACATTAAAAAGGCATCTGGATGGGTATATGAATAAGAAGAGTTTAGAAGAATATGGGCCAAGTGCTTGTAAATGGGACTAGATTGGGTTGGGATATCTGGTCGGCATGGACGGGTTGGACCGAAGGGTCTGTTTCTGTACTGTACATCTCTATGACTCTATAAAAATGATTTCCAGGGATATGACTGTGATTAGAATACTTGGCTTACAACGAGAGCCTGGTTTGGCTGGGACATTTTCCCCTCGAGCGTTGGAGGCTGAGGGGGTAACCTCCAAGACGCTTATAAAATCATCTGGGGCATAGATAAGGTGAATAGTCAACGTCTCTTTCCCAGAGCAGGGGAGTTCAAAACTAGATGGCAAAGATTTAAAGTGAGAGGGGAAAGATTTAAAAAGGGCCGGAGGGACAACTTTTCCACAAAGAGCGTGGTACGTATATGGAAGGAGCTGTCGGAGGAAGTGATAGAGGTGAGTGCAATTACAGCATTTAAAAGATAAGTACACAGATAGGAAAGGTTTCGAGGAAGATGGGCCATATGCAGGCAAACAGGATTAGTTCAGTCTGGGAAACCTGGCCAGCATGGACAAGTTGAACTGAAAGGCCTGTTTCTGTGCTCTATGACTCTGTGACTCTATTTGTTTATAATGGCTCGCTCAGTTTAGTTTCTGGTCAATGGTAGTCTTCAGGGTACTGATTGTGAGGGGTGCAGTGATGATAATGCAACTGACTGTCAAGGGGTGATGGTTAGATTCACACTTGTTGGAATTGGTCATTGTCTGCAAAACTGTTATTTGTGAGACACCAATTTTAACTTGAGAGTTATCAGCCGGAGGTAATGCGCAAACATCACACACAGTCACTCAACAGTAGAATCGAACCGGGGTCCCTGGCACTGTGAAACAACAGTGCTAACCACTGAGCCACCACGCCATTCTGAGTATTATGTTCAAATCAGTGGATTTTCCCATTTCTGATATGATGATCAAGGGAAGGTCGTTGATGAGGTAACTAATGATGGAAGCCTGATCTTGCTTTTAATTGACAACCTCCCATTCAAAACAAAAGCATTGGCTCTATCACAGGATTGGCAAATAACTTTATGGGTGCCTCCTGGTCTGTGCAGACCACACAGGCAGTATTGCCAAGAGAAGACCAGCACTGAGGGCACAGAAATACAGCAGATGAAGTGAGTTGTCCAACTCTGTGCCTCATACATTTGATCTGAACAAGTAAGGCCATGACATGAATCCCAACCCTGGGGCCCAGAAGTATCTATGCTCACTTTTTTTAAAAATCCTTCAGAAATATCATGGTAAATGTACAATGGGCCTCCCCCAGAGATTGGTGTTGTGACCATTCCACTTTAGGATTTATTGAATGAAAGAGAGACAGGTTTCTGCAACCTTCCATCTTGTATTCATGAGGCCAAAACACAAGAATGCCAAATTTATAACATAGCATGTAGAATAGAGAACATTACAGCACCGTACAGGCCCTTCGGCCCTTGATTTTGTACCAACCTGTGGAACCAATCTGAAACCCATCTAACCTACACTATTCCATTATCATCCATATGTCTATCCAATGACCATTTAAATGCCCTTAAAGTTGGCATATCTAACTGCTGTTGTAGGCATGGTGTCCAACACCCTTACTACTCTCTGTGTAAAGAAACTACCTTTGACATCTGTCCTATATCTATCACCCCTCAATTAATAGCTATGTCTCCTCATGTTAGCCATCACCATCTGAGGAAAAAGGCTTTCACTGTCCATCCTATCTAACTTTCTGATTATCTTATATCTCTCAATCAAGTCACCTCTCAACCTTCTTCTCTCTAATGAAAACAGCCTCAAGTCCCTCAGCCTTTCCTCATAAGGCCTTCCCTCTATACATGGCAACATTCTAGTAAATCTCCTCTGAACCCTTTCCAAAGCTTCCACATCCTTCCCCTACAGCGGCGACCAGAACTGTACAAAATACTCCAAGTGCGACCACACCAGAGTTTTGTACAGCTGCAACATGACCTCATAGCTCCGAAACTCAATCCCTCTACCAATGAAAGCTAACACACCATATGCCTGCTTAACAACCCTATAAATCTGGGGGGCAACTTTCAGGGATTTATATATATGGGCACCAAGATCTCTCTGCTCATCTACACTACCAAGAATCTTACCATGAGCCCAGTACTCTTTATTCCTGTTGCTTCTTCCAAAGTGAATCACCTCACACTTTTCCACATTAAACACCATTTCCCACCTCTCAGCCCAGCTATGCAGTTTATCTATGTCCCTTTGTAACCTGCAATATTCTTCCACACTATTCACAACTTCACCGACCTTAGTGTCATCCATAAATTTACAAACCCATCCTCCTACGCCCTCATCTAGGTCATTTATAAAAATGACAAACAGCAGTGGTCCCAAAACAGATCCTTGCGGTACACCAGTAGTAACTGAACTCCAGGATGAACATTTCCCATCAACCACCACCCTCTGACTTCTTTCAGCTAGCCAATTTCTGATCCAAACCACTAAATCATCCTCAATCCTATGCCTCTGTATTTCCTTCAATAGCCTACCATGGGGAACCTTGTCAAACGCTTTACTGAAATCCATATACACCACATCAACCACTTTACCCTCATCCACCTGTTTGGCCACCTTCTCAAAGAACTCAATATGGTTTGTGAGGTACAACCTACCCTTCACAAAACCATGTTGACTAACCCTAATCAACTTATTCCTCTTTAGATGATTATAAATTATATCTCTTATAACCCTTTCCAACACTTTACCCACAACTGAAGTAAGGTTCAGAGTCTATAATTACCAGGGTTGTATCTACTTCCTTTCTTGAACAAGGGGACAACATTTGCTAACCTCCAGTCTTCTGGCACTATTCCTGTAGACAATGATGAAATAAAGATCAAATACAAAGTCTCTGCAATCTCCTCCCTGGCTTCCCAGAGAATCCTAGGATAAATCCCATCCGACCCAGGGGTCTTATCTATTTTCACACTTTCCAGAATCACAATTTGTACTACACAAGAAAAATCATCTCTCAGTAATAACATGAGAGAAATAGGCATGGGAGCAATGCTGACTCAGCAACATTAGTCAGGTGCTCAGTTTTCTTTTCTGTGAAAGTAGAGGTCTCCCTCTCAGTGTCTATAAATTCCAAATGATCTCCCAATTATAGGCTGCAACCAGTAATGTGCGTTGTCTATACACTGGTTGTCATGTGCTGACCACCCTTTGGTATATTGTAGGTTTCAAATCTCCTGCTTTGATGTTGAGAGGTTTAATGAATTTTGGGTGTGATAAATAAGTCAATGATATTGTCAAAGTGTGCAGATTTATTACACATAAATTGAGACTTGGTAAAACGAGCAGTGAATAACATAGCTTCCTGTTTTGGTTATAGGCGACGGAGTATACAAAAATCTGACTGGATTTATCTTGTGAACTTGTCCTTCTGACATTTTCTTAAACTTCTGTAGTCTCTTTGAACATCCATATCCTACTCAAACTTCAGACATACTTCTTAGATGCTGCCAGTCCCTCTTGTAGGAGCTTGGTTTCTCTCTGCTGCAATGATTATGATATCGACTCCTTTCTTATCACCTATTCAGTTCATTAATCCTTTCGTTTTCAAACTATTTGAGTCAATTTGCCAGTTACCAGGCTGAGAAATTTATTTTTAATTTTCCCTGAGCATCGAGTGGTAGCTTCTAATCTATTGCGTTGCTGTGAAAGGAACAACTCTTAAAGACGTAGGTAATATGAAGAACAGAAGATGCCAAATAATCTCTGGTAAATTAACGATTGAAAGGAGAAGCATATATGTGGGGATTGAAGTGCATAGATCACTAATGATGGATTTCCAAAAAGCCTTTGATAGGATAGCACATATTAGACTCTTGATTAATGTTAGACCATGTCAAATCAGGGTATTAATATTGAAACAGAGTAAACCAGGCTTCAAACCAGAAGAATTAGCGCTCAAGATGGTCACTCAGACTAACAACAAGCAGGAAATGGTCTTCCTCAAATGGTCTTCCTAGTGGTGCTGGGACCACTGTCGTTCACCAGTTAAGTTGGACTCAGGAATTTGGAAGTACATTGGGTGGAATCCTATTAAAATGTGGGCGTCTCAGTAGCTCCTCGAGAGTTGGTAAGAGAGTGCGCTGAGTCTTGCAGGGAAGGCCTGCCAAATTGTACTTCAATCAGACATTTATGAGGCCAGTCACCTTGTTCCCTTGGGATCGAGACCTCAGGCCAGGAGCCGACAGAGGAATGTTGAACAGGCTGGAGTTCTCTTCTCTAAACCAGAGAGAAAGGAAGGGTGCTACGGTTTGAAAGATTATGAATGGTTTTGAATGGGACAGATGTCAACAGAGGGCCTTAAACATGGTGACTAATAAATCGAAACAGCGTTTAGATTAGGGAATGATTAGAATCTGGAATCCAATAATAAGAGGAGTATTTGAAGGGAATAGCACAAGTACAGTTAATGGGAAGCTAGATAAGTACCTGAGCAGGAAAGGAACAGAGGGGCACATTGAGAGAGCTAGATTAAAAATAAAAGTTGGCAGGTGACACACTCTGGTGGAATAGAAAGACTGGCATGGACCAGTTGGGCTAAATGGTCTGTTTCTGTGCTGGAATTTATTTGCATTACCTGACAACTTTGTTCTACTCCAGGGAGTTGTCAGTTTGCCCGTACGACTACTCTCTGGAAATGACATTTCATTTCACTTAATCTGAGCACCTTTGTCATGTGATATACCTAGTCCCTTTGGGAGGGCTGGGACATAAAGGACAGGAATTTAGGAAGAATGTTGTGATGTTGTTCTATTAAATCTCTCATTTCCTTCAATAAAGTACACAAGTGAAATGTTCCAAAGATGTCAGTCATTTTGTATTGGTCAGCAGTCCTTCAACTTTGCCTACGATCGATTTCTGTGGGTGTCATCCCTTGTTTTCATTGAATATTCCTGTTTTACCATGACATATAATAACTGGAATACACATCTCCATTACACTTCTGACAATCCTCAATCCTATGTCCCTCTCAAGAGTGGCCTAGCCACATGGAGCAATAGTACAAAACTGACTTACAAACATTGTCAGGGCATGTCCCTCTTCCTGCTCCTGGAAGTGATCCAGATGTGAACATGTGCAGACTGAGGGACCTGGAGGTACATGTGTATGGACCTTTGAAGGTCACAGGATATATTGAAAAAGTAATTAGTAAGGTAGATTAGAAATTGGGCCTTATCAATGGTGTAGAACTATTGAGTACAAAGGCAGTAATGTTATGCTGAATCTTTATCAAGCCTAGTTAGGATTTAAATAGGGTACCACATCCAGTTTAAGTCACCACTGTTAAACAAGGGTGTGAGAGCCCTTGAGAGGATACAGAGGTGCTTGACCAGAATGTTTTGAGGGGTAAGAGATTTGAGCTACAAGGTTAGCTTGGAGAAGCTATGCTTGTCCTCTTTTGGACAAAGCAGATTTGGACAAAGAAACGTAATTACCATTTTCTGTTAGCAGGACCAAGGAACTGATGTGGGGTAGGGAGTGGTGAGGAAGAACCTTTTTTTTCACAGTGGGACTGGTAATGCTATAGGATATTGGAAGACGTCCAATGATTTCAAAATGAAATTGGACAGGAAATTGAGCAAAATAAACTTCTGGATTATGGCAATACAGCCAGGAGCTGTGGCTGACTGGATTGTTCTATGGAGTGTTCTGAGCCGCAGTGAGTCTATGACTACATGTGTTTGTGTCCCCATTCCTCCATCCCAACATTTCCCTCAATAACACCACTCACCCCAACCCACTGTTTCACTTCTTTGGTCTCACCCCTGGTTCTAGGAATTATTTGATAAAGTATATGGTTAAGAAGCTGGGGACCAACACACTGGACCACAGGGCTAGAATGGTCGGAGTGGAGTTCGGGAAATATTTATCATGTACGTGTTCGATGATGATCATCACAGCAGCCATGGTTTCCTCACAGGTTGGCTGGATCTGATCCTCTGGGAGGACAAAGTTATAGGTCCCATTGTCTCGGAGCTCAAGTATGTATGAAAAGTCGATCCCAAGGTCAGCTACCCAGTCACAAGACGTGCCAGCAGCATAGTCTGTGAAATAGAACTATATTTTAACAGATTGAATTATGCCACATGGTTCTGCACTTTTAAAGAAACCAAACTTTATTGTACATTATGATTAAATACAAAGAAAACTCTTTACACTATAAGTTATAACTTTGTATGGTTTGCACTGTTTTACTCTTTACTACTCCCCAAAGCATTTCCTTATAAGACATATCAATCTTAAATTTCTGTAGGGACCACCTGTAAGTATACCACAATCCTCTGGGAATGATTATAATTATCCTCAGTTCCAGCTATTCTCAGCAAAATTCGCATTTATTACATTCTGACCGTGGTTATCTCAGACCCTTGTTCTGGTTGCCTTTTCAATAGAATATAGGACAGTGCAGCACAAAAGTAGACCCTCACCCCATGGTCTGCACCAACCATGATGCCATTCTGTACTAATCCCAAGTGCCTGCACATGCTCTATATCCCTCTATTCCTTGCCCATTCATGTGTCTTAATGTCACTTAAACACTGCTATTTTACCTGCTCCTACCACCTCTCCTGGCAGCGCATTCCAGGCACTTACCATCCTCTGCATTAAAAAACACTTGCCTTGCATATCTCCTTTCAACCTTCCCCCTCTCTTCCTAAACATATGCCCACTCGCATTTGATATTTCCTCCAGGGGAAAAGGGCTCCAATTATCCACCTCATAATTTTAAGTACTGCTATCAGGTTGCTCTAGCAAAAGCAATCCAAGTTTGTCCAATCTCTCCTTTGGAACATAGAACATAGAACATTACAGTGCAGTCCAGGCCCTTCGGTCCTCGATATTGCACCAACCTGTGGAACCAATCTGAAGCCTATCTATCTTACACTATTCCATTATCATCCATAAGTTTATCCAATGACCATTTAAATACTCTTAAAGTTGGTGAGTCTACTACTGTTGCAGGCAGGCCGTTCCACACCCTTAAAGAACCTACCTCTGACATCTGTCCTAAATCTATCACTCCTCAATTTAAAGCTATGTCCCCTCGTGCCAGCCTTTATAGCTAATATGCTCCAATTCAAGCAACATCCTGGTAAACTTCATCTGCACCCTTTCTAAAGTTCCATATCCTTTCTCTAGGGTGGCCAACAAACAGTGTGCAATGCTCCAAATGTGGCTTAACTATAGTTTCACACAGCAGCAACATGACTTGCCAGTGTTTATACTCAATGCACCAACCAATGAAGGCAAGCATGCTATATGCCTTCTTTACCACCTCATCCACTTGTGTTGCCACTTTCAGGGAGCTATGGATTTGCACCCCTAGATCCCCATGTATATCAATGTTCATAAAGTTCCTGCCATTTATTGTATACAGTGGTGCCTCGGAACCCGACTTTAATTCGTTCCAGGAGGCTGTTCGGATTGCAAGAAGTTCGAATTCTGAAACTATTCCCCCCATAGGAAATAATGGAAAGTGAATTAATCCATTTCTGGACCCAATAAAAAACATTTCCAAGACAGTTTTAACTGCAAATACACATGGTTAAGGTAAAATAAGATGAGTAAATGACCTAAATATCAACTAATAATAATAAAATCAAGAAATAAATGTACTAACATGGAAATAACTTCATTTACCTTAGTGAGGAGTGCTAATGGTGCATGTGGAAGCTGGAGAGGAGGAAGGAGGGAGAGGGTTTACTGCTTGGAAGATGAGTCACCTTCCATAATAACATTAGGTAACTGTGCTTCTGCTGTTTGCTCTCTTTGTCTCTTCATTGCCGTAAAACTAAGACCACTTTTAGAGGGCTGGGGCTTTCTGGACAGACTTTCTTTCGAGAACCACCTTTCCAAAATTGCCTGGTGTTGGTGACTTTTCTGAATTTTTCTGACGTGGTCAATCGCATTGTCATTTAGCATGTTTATGCTCCTGTTGACCACTGCCTTGTTAGGATGCCACTTTTCAACAATGGCCTGTGTTTTAGACCACAGGAAGCACAGTTCCTTAATTTCAGCGCTGGAAATATTCCCACTAGCTCCCTCTTCCTCCTCTGAAGAAATTTCCTCTGCCACTTCTTCTTGCTGCGTCTTGTGGAGGTGCTGAAGTTCTTCTGTGGTGAGTTCATTCTTGTGATCCTCCACTAACTCCTCCACATCCTCTTCACTCACCTCCAAGCCCATGGACTTGCCCAGAGACACAATAACAGGCACAACAGGTGGTTCTTCGAAGCCTTCAAAGTCTCTCCCTGCAACACATTCGGGCCAGAGTTTCTTCCAGGCAGAGATCATTGCCCTCAGAGACACTTCCCTCCATGCCTTGTCTATGATCCTTAAGCAATGGAAGATATTATAATGATCTTTCCAAAAGTCTCTGAAGGTCAGTTCGATCTCATTTGTCACCTCAAAGCATCTCTGGAACATAGCCTTGGTGTACAGTTTTTTGAAATTTGAGATAACTTGCTGGTCCATGGGCTGGATGAGAGGAGTGGTACTGGGGGGCAAGAACTTCACCTGGATGAAGCTATATTCACCCCCAAATCTTCTTACAAGCCGGGAGGATGAGCAGGAGCGCTGTCCATCACAAGAAGAACCTTCAGGGGTAGATTCTTTTCCTCAAGATAAGTCTTCACAGAAGGGGCAAACTCCTCATGAATCCACTCAGTGAAGAATTGCCTGGTAACCCATGCTTTCATGTTTGCCCTCCACATAACATTAAACTTGCTCTTCATAACATTGTTCTTTTTGAATATATGTGGATTCTCTGAATGGTACACAAGCAAAGGCTTTATCTTGCACTCTCCACTAGCATTACCACTCAACAAGAGAGTAAGCCTGTCTTTCATTGGCTTATAGCCTGGTAAAGACTTCTCTTCCTTAGTTACATCGTTCCTCCTTGGCATCTTTTTCCAGAAGAGGCCTGTCTCATCACAATTGAACACTTGTTGTGCCACATGCCCCTCAGTGTTCACAAACTCACTAAATATCTTTACAAACTTTGCCGCTGCATCCACATTCGAACTAGCAGCCTCTCCATGCATTACAACACTGTGGATCCCAGTTCTCTTCTTAAAGTTTTCAAACCACCCCCTACTAGCCTTAAACTCATCACTATCAGCACTACTTCCAGGCACATCTTTTTTAAGGTCAGCATACAGGAGCCTGGCTTTGTCACAAATTATGCCCTCAGAGATGGGATCACCAACCAACTGTTTTTCGTTTATCCACACTAAGGGGAGTTTTTCCTCTATAAACTTCGATATCTTAGAGGTCAGAGTCGTAACACCTTTTGCCACATCAGCTGCTTTTATCACTCCTTTATTTTTCAGAATCATACACACGGTCAATTTAGGCATCTCAAACATGGCAGCGAGATCAGACACACGCGTACCGCTCTCATGCTTAGCGATGAGTTCTTCCTTCAACTCAATTGTCATTCTCACGGACTTCCTCTTACTTTTGTTTGCTTCACTGCTCTTCTTGGGTTCCATGGTGAATGCACAAGGGTGATCATTTAAAAATCCAGCACAAATCAAGGTGAGAACACGAGGTAAACTAGTGACGGACACACGAGAGATGCTTTCACGACTACTTCCGGGGACGAACTGAACAAACAATGTGCGACCGGAATGGTACGTGGTGTTCGGATTCTGAAAATGTGTTCACATTTTAGGGCAAAATTTTCTCGAAATAATTATTCGGATTCCAAGTTGTTCGAACAATAGGGCGTTTGGATTCTGGGGTCACCACTGTATTTTCCTTTTATATTTGACCTTCATCTGCCATTTCTCTGTCCAACTTTTCAGCTGATCTATATTCTGTTATATTCTTTAACAGCCTTCCTCACTATCCACAACTCCTGAAATTTTCATATCATCTGATAATTTACTAATCAGACCATCTACATTGGATCCTTGCAGAACATCAATGATAATAGACCTTTGGTCAGAAAAACATCCCTGCAAAACTACCCACTGTCTTCTATGACCAAGCCAATCTTGTATCCAACTTACTGACTCACCATGGATCCCATGTGACTTAATCATTTGGAGCAGCCTATCATGAGGGACCTTGTCAAATGCCTTAATAAAGTCCATGTCGAGTACAAGCACTGTTGTACCCTTAATGGTTATCTTTGTCAATTCCTCAATAAACTCAAAAAGATTTTTCAGACAAGTCTTCCCCTACAGAAAGCCATGCTGACTTTCCTCAATAAGTCCAAATTTTTCCAAATGTGAGTAAATCCTGTCCCTAAGAAACTTCTCCAATAATGCCCCTCCCACCGATATATGGCTCACCAGCCTATAATTTCCTGGATTATCCCTATTGGTCTTCTTAAACAAAAGAACAACATTGGCTATTCTCGAATCTTCTGGAACTTTGCCTGTGGCTAAAGAGGATACAAAGATCTCTGTCAAGGCCCCAGGAGTTTCCTCCCTTGCCTCCCTCAATATCCTGAGATAGATCCCATCAGACCCTGGGGACTTACCGACGTTAATGTTTTTTAAGACACCCAACACCTCTTCCTTTTTAATGTCGATATGCCCCAGAATATCAACATTCCCCTCTCTAATCTTACCAGCATCACTGTCCTTCTCCTTGGTCAATGCCAATGTGAAGTACTCATCAAGGGCGCACCCACTTTCTCAGGCCCCACATATAAATTCCCTTCTTTGTCCTTGAGTGGACCTGTCCTTTCCCTAACTATCCACTCAACCCTAATAGACGTATAAAATGCATAGAGAATCTTCTTAATCCTACTTTCCAAGGTTATTTCATGGCCCCTATTAGCCCTCCTAATTCCCTTTTTAAGGTCTTTCCTGCTTTCTTTACATAGCTCAAGACCCTTGCCTGATGTCAGTTTCCTTAACCTTACATATGCTTCCTTTTTCTTTTTGACTAAGCTTTCAATATCTCTTATCATCCAGGGTTCCAGATTCTTGTCATCATTATCTTATATCCCCACGAGGACACGCTAGACCTGAACTCTGATCAAGTTCCACACTTTCGAGGCAGATTTACCCTCAAATAGCCATCCCAATCTAATTTCTCCAGTTTCTGCTTAATGTTGTTGTAATTAACCTTCTCCCAATTTAGCACTTTCATCTGAGGATCAAGATTGTCCTTATAATTAGAATCCCTACAGTGTGGAAACAGGCCATTCGGCCCAACGAGTCCACACCAAACCTTCAAAGATTATCCCATTCCCCTACCATATTGCTCTACATTTCCCCTGACTGATGTACCTAACCTACACATCCTTGAACACTATGGGCAATTTAGCACGTCCAATTCACCTAACCCGCACATCTTTGGATTGTGAGAGGAAACCGGAGCACCCGGAAGAAGCCTGCACAGACATGGGGAGAATGTGCAAACTCCACACAGATAGTCACCCCATGTTGGAATCGAACCCGCCTCCCTGGCGCTGTGAGATAGCAGTGCTAACCCTTAAGCTACTGTGCCACCCCCACGATCCTTATCCATAAGCGTCTTGAAATTTGCGGAATTATGATCACTGTTCTCAAAATGTTCCCCCACTGAAATGTCAATCATCTGGCCAGGTCCCTTCTCCAATACAAGATGGAGCACAACCCCTTCCCTAGTTGGGCGATTTTCTTAATGTTCCCAGAAGCCCTCCTAAATGCTGGGCAACACAGTGGCTCAATGCTACTGCCTCACAGTACAAGGAACCCTGGTTTGATTCTAGCCTTGGGTGACCTTCTGTATGGAGTTTGCACATTCTCCCCATGTCTGCGTGGGTTTCCTCCAGGTGCTCCGGTTTCCTCCCACAGTCCAAAGATGTGCAGGTTAGGGTGAATTGGCCATTCTAAATTGCCAGTGGGATGTGTAGGTTAGACAGGAGAAAATGTAGAGTAATAGGGTAGGGGAATGGGTCTGAGTGGATTATTATTCGGAGGGTCGGTGTGGACTTGTTGGGCTGAAGAGCCTGTTTCCACACAGTAGACATTCTATTCACCAAAGAAATTTTGCCCTGTCTAAGCCCATGGCATTAAGGAAGTCCCAATCAATATTGGGGAAGTTAAACTTATCCACTACACTATCCCTGTTGGTTTATAATTTTCCATAATCTGCTTATATATCTGTTCCTCTAGTTCCCACTGGCTACTGGGAGGCCTGTAGTATAACCTCATCATCGTCATTACATCTTCCTATTTCCTGAGTTCTACCCATTAGGCCTCGCTGGATGAGCCCTCCAAGATGTCCTCTCATAGTGCAGCTGTGACATGCTCCTTAATCAGTAATGCAACCCCCCCCCCCCACTCCTTTACGTCACTCTCTATCATGTCTGAAACATCTAAACCCTGGAATGTTGACTTACCAGCCCTGCCTTTCTCTGCACCAGGTTTCTATAATGACTACCCCCATTGTAGTCCCGTGTTCTAATCCACACTCTAAACTCACGTGCCTTACCCGTTATACTCCTTACATTAAAATAAATGCACTTCAAACTGCCAGTCCCACCGTGTTCATGTACCTGGTCCTGCCTGTTCTTCTGAATAGACTAACTTGATTTAACCTCTAGCTTCTCCTCAATCACTCCCCATGGTGGTCTATTGCTCTGGTTCCCACCCACCCCTACCGCACTAGTTTGAACCGTCCCAAGTTTGCACTAGCAAACCTCCCTGCAAGGATACTGAGGGGTGCCCCTCCAGTTTAGGTGCAACCTGTCCTTCCTGTACCGGTCCTTCCTGTCCTGGAAGAGATCCCAATGATCCAGATACCTGATGCCCACTCTCCTACACCAGCTCTTTAGCCACGCATTCAACTGGATTATCTTCTTATTTCTGGCCTCACTAGCACGTGGCACAAGGAGAAATCCCAAGACTACAGGCCTAGAGTTCCTGCTTTTCAACCGAACGCCCTAAATTCGCTTTGCAGGACCTCATCTCTTTTCCTGCCTGTATCATTAGTACCGATATCAACCACAGCGTCTGGTTGCTCACCCTCCCTTTTTCAGAATATCCTGTGACTGCTCAGAGACATCCTCAACCCTGGCACCATGGAGGTAACATGCTATCCTGGAGTCTCGTTTGCAACACTGAAATGTCTATCTGTGCCCCTGACCCTACCACTACTGCTCGCCTACACTTCAACCCTCCCTGCTGTACAACACAGCCAGTCGTGGAGCCACAAGTCTAGCTGCTGCTGCTTTCTTCTGCAAGGCCATCTTCCTCAACAGTATCCAAAGCAGTTTAATTGGTCAAGAGAGGAATGGCCACAGGGAAGTCCTGCACTGCCTGCCTGTCTCTGCTGGTAGTCCCTCTCCACGTGACTGAACAATTAGTGTGACCACATTCTTGAAACTCTTATCTATAAAACTTTCTGCCTCCTGTATGCTCTTCATTGAGTCCAGCTACCACTCCAACTGATCCATGTGGTTTGAGAGGAGCTGCGGCTGGACACATTTGCTGCAGACATTGTTGTGAGGGACATTTAACTTCTCTCTGATCTCCCACATCTCTAATGAGGAGCATACCACTCCAGGTGGTATCCTTCCCAGTTACTTCCTCTCATTGTTTTCTTTTGCCTCAAGACTCTGTCTGGACTCTGTAGATTCTTCCACCAACTTCACATTTGGCAATTTTACAATTCTCCACAAAAGGGTTAGACTCAAAGAGCACACAGCACAGAAACAGATGCCTCGGTCCTACTCATCCATGCTGACCAGATATCCTGATCTGACCTAGTCCCATTTCCTAACATTTGTCCCATGTCCCTCCAAACCCTTCCTATTCATATATCCATTCTGATGCCTTTTAAATGCTGTAATTGTACCAGCCTTCACCACTTCCTCTGGCAGCTCATTCCATACAGGCACCAAAGTCAAACTGGGATCAAATGTCATCCACATTCCATATGGTAAATGTTGAAGTTAGTTTCTGCTACTGAAGTTAGTGTCCGCTACTTTGGCTATCTTCCCACAGTGAGTTCAGGGTCCAGGCTACAACAAACTCAAATAACAAACACCCCGATAAACTTAAACCATAAATCCCCTTATGCTCCATCCATCTCCATGATGACGTAGCATGCTCTGGGATTTACCTGCATGGACCTTTATTCCTCATTCCTTCTTTGATCTGATTAAATAAATGGATTGCACAATCCTTCAGGGCTTACCGAATGCTTCAAAACTAAATTAACTCTAACTACCAAAGGAAAACATTTCTTTGTACTGCAATTAGTGAAATGATGTCAGATGCCATGTCTACTTAGCTACGCAAGCTCACCTGCTGGTTTATGAACTTACCTTCTAGACATTAGCCTGTTAAATCTACAATTCCTCAATGTTGTAAATGTAACAGACTTCCAGCTATGTTATAGCTGCATTTACTCCATTTTCTACAGTTAAGACTTTGTCCTAAAACAAAAAAGCTGTTTACTCATACACATAAGCCATGAACTAAGTATTTGCAATGGTACCCTCTCCAAGGCTAATCTATCCTTTGTGAAGGGCATTGCCTAGAACTTGACTTCCATTGTGTTGTTCATGTCTTTTGCTTCTTGTCCATATTTCACCTTACATAAGCGAGTTATTTTACATTTAGTCACAAACACAAGAACCCCAACCGTTTGGGAATGCGTCACTTAAATGCCAAGTCAATGAAATTCAATCACTATTTGTCTGTGTCTGCGTCATAATTGAGAGAGATCAGTCCTATTCCTGTATGACTACTGTAATTAGTCTCTCTGCAATGACATCAGTAGCCCCCTTTTTGATTTCGATGAAAATCAGACCACAAATAGTGTCACTCAGCTGAGTGAGCAACACCTGAAGTGAGGTAGGATCATTAACAGAAATAAAGATAAAATGTAAGGGTTAAACTTACAGAGAACCTCTGATAAGGGTCCCACTTTATATTCGGTCCCATGCTTCTGGTACAAAGCATCAGCGGCCTTTCGCCCAACATTCATCTAGAAGATGGCAAAGAGGATGATCAAACAGGATAATGTTTAAATGTTTTTAAAGATAAAAACTTTTAAGTATTTTCTTCTTTTTGTCTCTCCATATTCGTAAATCTGGAATCAAAAGCTAGTAATGAATAATGGTGACCAGAATGACTGCCATTGATTGATGTAAAAACCTATTTCATTCACTAATCTGCCATCCTTACCTGGCCTGGCCTTCTTGGGACTCCAGACCCACAGCAATAAGATTAACTCTTAATTGTCCATTGCAATGTTCAACTCATGAGGCATTAGACATCCTACCCTCCTGGGGAATGTGAATAGAGTCAATTATACATAGATGATCTGCAGTCAGTTGCAAAGATCGAATTGATTGAAATATTGAATAGGTCAGCCTACTTTCAGGTGTATTTATTGAATCAAACAGGAGTGTTTGGTCTAAGTGTTTCACTGTATTGATCTTGGTGATTATAATGAATAGTCGAAAATTGTGGTGCTGAGAAAGCATAGCAGGTCAGCAGCATCCGAGGAGCAGGAGAATTGACTTTTCGGGCATAAGCCCTTCATCAGGAATGGTGGGGGGAGGGAGCTGAGAGATAAATAGGAGGGTAAGGGTGGGGGTGAGGGTGGGGGTAAGGTAGCTGGGAAGACGATAGGTAGATATAAGTGGAGGGGTGATAGTGACAGGTCAGAGGTGAGGGTGAAGCGGATAGGTGGAAAGGAAGATGGACAGCTAGGACAGGTCAAGAGGATGGTGCTGTGTTAGGGGGTTGGATTTGGGATATGGTGGGGGGAGGGGAGATGAGGAAACTGGTGAAATTGGTGTCGTGAGATTGGAAGGTCCCAAGGCGGATGATGAGGCATTCTTCCTCCAGGCGTCAGTGTGGCTTGGATTTGGCGGTGGAGGAGGCCCAGGACTTTCACATCCTTGGCAGAGTGGGAGGGGAGTTGAAGTGGTTAGCCACAGGGCGGTAGGGTTGTTTGGTGCGTGTCCCAGAGATGTTCCCTGAAATGTTCCGTGAGTTGGCATCCTGTCTCCCAATGTAGAGGAGACCATATCAAGAGCAGTGGACACAGTATAGAACATAGAATATAGAACAATACAGCGCATAACAGACCCTTTGGCCCTCGATGTTGTGCCGACCTGTGAACTATTCTCAGCTTGTCCCCCGACACTATCCCATCATCATCCATGTGCTTATCTAAGGATTGTTTAAATCTCCCTAATGTGGCTGAGTTGACTACATTAGCAGGTAGGGCATTCCACACCCTTACCACTCTCTGCGTAAAGAATCTGCCTCTGACATCTGTCTTAAATCTATCACCCCTCAATTTGTAGTTATGTCCCTTCGTACACACTGACGTCTTCATCATAGCAAAAACACTCTCACTGTCTACCCTATCTAATCCTCTGATCATCTTGTGTGTCTCTATCAAACCCCCTCTTAGCCTTCTTCTTGCCAATGAGAACTGACTCAAGTCTCTCAGCTTTCCTCATAAGACCTTCCCTCCAGACCAGGCAACATCCTGGTAAATCTCCTCTGCACCTTTTCCAATGTTTCCACATCCTTCCTGAAATATGGGGACCAGAACTGTACACAATATTCCAAGTGTGGCCGCACTAGCATTTTGTAAAGTTGCAGCATAATATTGCGGCTTCAGAACTCAATCGCTCTATGAATAAAACCTAACACACCGTATGCCTTCTTAACAGCACTATCCACCTGGTGGCAACTTTCAGGGATCTACGTACATGGACTCCAAGATCCTTCTGCACATTCACACTACCAAGAATTTTTCCATTGACCCAGTACTCAGCCTTCCTGTTATTCTTCACAAAGTGCATCACCTTACATTTATCTGCATTGAACTCCATTTGCCACCTCTTAGCCCAATTCTGCAGTTTATCCAAGTCCCCCTGCAACCTGTAACATTCTTCCAAACTGTCCACTACTCCACTGACTTTAGTGTCGTCTGCAAATGTACTAATCCATCCACCTATGTCTGCGTATGAAAATAACATACAGCAGTGGTCCCAAAACAGATCCTTGTGGCACACCACTAGTAACTGGACTCCAGGCTGAATATTTTCCATCAACCACCACTCGCTGCCTTCTTACAGAAAGCCAGTTTCTAATCCAAACTGCTAAATCACCCTCAATTCCATGCCTCTGCATTTTCTCCAACAGCCTACCATGTGGAACCTTATCAAAGGCTTTACTGAAGTCCATGTATACCACGTCAACTGCCCAACCCTCATCTACATGCTTAGTCACCTTCTCAAAAAACTCAATGAGGTTTGTGAGACATGACCTGCCCTTGACAAAACCACGTTGACTATTTCCAATCAAATTATTGCTTGCTAGATGATTATAAATCCTACCTCTTATAATCCTTTCCATAACTTTTCCTACAACAGACGTAAGGCTCACTGGTCTATAATTACCTGGGTCATCTCTCCTGCCCTTCTTAAACAAGGACACAACACTGCAATCCTCCAGTCCTCTGGTACTAAATCTGTAGACAATGATGACTCAAATATCAAAGCCAAAGGCTCTGCTATCTCCTCCCTAGCTTCCCAGAGAATCCTCGGATAAATTCCATCCAGCCCTGGGGACTTGTCTACTTTCACTCCTTCCAGAATTGACAACATCTGTTCGTAACTAACCTCGATCCTTTTCAGTCTTGTACCTCATTCTTCTCCTCAACAATGTTCGCATTTTTCTGAGTGAAAACTGATGAGAAATGTTTGTTTAGCACCTCTCCGATCTCCACAGGGTCCACAGTCAACTTCCCACTTCTGTCTTTGACAGGTCCTATTTCTACCCGAATCATCCTTTTATTCCTCGCATACCTACAGAAAGCATTAGGGTTCTCCTTTATTCTACTTACTAAAGACTGCTCGTGTCCTCTCTTTGCTCTTCTTAACTCTCTCTTTAAATCTGCCCTAGCTGATCTGTAGCTCTCCATCTCTCCATCTGAACCATCTTGCCTCATCAACACAAAAGCCTCCTTCTTCTTCATAACTTGAGATGCAATTTCTGTAGTAAACCACGGTTCCCTTACCTTATCACTTCCTCCCTGCCTGACAGGGATATCAAGGACGCGCAATATCTGTTCCTTAAACCAGCTCCACAGTTCCATTGTCTGCATCCCCTGCATTTTGCTACCCCATTCTATGCATCCTAATTCTTGCCTAATCGCATTATAATTGCCTTTGCCCCATTGATAACTTTTGCCCTGTGGCATGTACCTATCCCTTTCCGTCGCCAAACTAAACGTAACTGAATTATGGTCACTCTCTCCAAAGTGCTCACCTACCACTAAATCAAATACCCGGCCTGGTTCATTACCAAGCACCAGGTCCAGTGTGGCCTCCCCTCTTGTCAGCCCTTCGACATACTGTGTCAGGAAACCCTCCCGTACACATTGGACAAAAACTGATCAATCCGATGTACTAGAGTTATAGCATTTCCAGTCAATGTTGGGGAAGTTAAAGTTCCCCATAATGACCATCCTGTTCCTTTCACTCCTACCCAGAATAATTTTGCTAATCCTCTCTTCCACCTCCCTGGAACTCTGCGGAGGCCTATAAAAAACTCCAAGCAGTGTGATAAAAGCAAATTACTGCCGGTGCTGGAATCTGAAACCAAAAGAGAAAACGCTGGATAATCTCAGCAGGTCTGGCAGCATCTGTAAGGAGAGAAAAGAGCTGACGTTTCGAGTCTAACTGACCCTTTGTCAGAGCTTTGACAAAGGGTCAGTTAGACTCTAAACGACAGCTCTTTTCTCTCCTTACAGATGTTGCCAGACCTGCTGAGATTTTCCAGTGTTTTCTCTTTTGGTTCCAAACAGTGTGACCTCTCCTCTCCTGTTTCTAACCTCAGCCCACACTACCTCAGTAGACGAGTCCTCATCAAAAGTTCTCTCAGCCACTGTTATACTATCCTTGACTAACAAGGCCACGCCCACACCCCCCACCCCCAACCCCCTTTTACCTTCTTGCCTGTTCTTAATGAAAGATCTAAACCCTGGAACCTGCAACATCCATTCCTGATCCTGCTCTATCGATGTCTTCGAAATGGCCACAGCATCGAATTCCCAGGTACCTATCCATGCTGCAAGCTCACCTGCCTTATTTCGGATACTTCTGGCGTTGAAGTAAACACACTTCAAACCACTTTGCCGTCTGCCGTCACATTCCTGTGACCCTGAAATCCTGTCCCTGTTCTTCCTACTCTCATCCTCCTGTGCACTGCAACTACACCTCCGGTTCCCAGCCCCCTGCTGAACTAGCTTAAACCCACCTGAATAACACCAACAAATTTCCCACCCAGGATATTAGTATCCCTCTGGTTCAAGTGAAGACCGTCCTGTTTGTACAAGTCCCACCTTCCCCAGAATGAGCCCCAATTATTCAAGAACCTGAAACCCTCCCTCCTGCACCATCCTTGCAGCCACGTGTTCAGCTGATATCTCTCCCTATTCCTTGCCTCGCTACCACGTGGCATGGGTAACAAACTAGAGATAACAACTCTATTTATTTTAGGTCTCAGCTTCCACCCTAGCTCGCTGAAATCCTGCCTTACATCCCTATCCCTCTTTCTACCTATGTCGTTAGTACCTACGTGGACAACGACTTGAGGCTGGTCACCCTCTCCCTTCAGGACCCCAAAGATACGATCCGAGACTTACGATCCAGCAGATGAGGCACTTGGATATGCAGGAAAATCTCTGCCGAATGTGATAATATCCTTTAGGGCCGGGGGGGGAGAGGGGGGGGGTGCAGGTTTTACATCTCGTGCAGTGGCAAGAGAAGATGCCGGGTGTGGAGAGTGGGTCGGTGGTGGGTGGTGGGTGGTGGTGTGGACCTAACGAGGGAGTCATGGAGGGAATGGTTTCTGCCAAATTCCGATAGGGGTGGAGAGGGAAATATATCTCTTGTGTCGGAGTCTGATTGTAGGTGACGGAAATGGCGGAGGATAATGCACAGTATCCAGATATTAGTGGAGAGGAAGATGGGACTGGGAGGGTTCTATTCTTATTGTGGTTGGAAGGGTGGGGTTCAATGGTGGATGTGCGGGAAGTTGAGGAGGTGCACTGGAGGGCATTGTTGATCAAGTGGGAAGGGAAATTACAGTCCTTGAAATAGGAAGCCATTGGGAATGTCCTGGTGTGGCACCATCGCCCACCTTTTCCTCCATTCCATCAATTACTGTATCAGCGCCACCTCATGCTCCCACAAGGAGGTTGAACAGTTCATCAACTTCACTACCACCTTTCAACCTGACCTCAAGTTCACCTGGACCATTTTGGACACTTCCCTCCCCTTCCTGGGCCTCTCCATCTCCATCTCCGGCGACTGACACAACACAGACATTGACTTCAAACCCACCGACTCCCATTGCTACATGGACTACCCCTCCTCCCACCCCCAACCTCCTGTAAAAATGCTATCCCTAACTCCCAATTCCTCCACCTCTGCCATATCTGCTCCCAGGAGGAGTAATTCCACTTCAGGACATCCTAGATGGCCTCCTATTTCAAGGAATGTAAATTCCCCTCCCACAGGGTCAACAATGCTCTCTTGCGCATCTCCTCCACTTCCTACATCTCCGCCCTTGAACACCACCCCTCCAACCTCAACAAAAATAGAAAACCCCTGGTCCTCACCTTCCACCCCACCAACCTCAGGATACAAGATATTATCCCCCGCTATTTCCACTACTGACAGTCAGACCTTACCACCAGAGATATATTTCCCTCTCCACCCCTATCAGCATTCCGCAGAGACCATGCCCTCCGTGATTCCCTTGTTAGATCCACACCGCCCACCAACCCACCCTCCACTCTCGGCACCTTCTCTTCCCCACCGCAAGAGGTTTAAATCTGCGCCCACACCTCCCCCTCACCTCCATCCAAGACTTCAAAAGATCTTTTCCCATCCAGCAGATATTTTCCTGCACATCCAAACACCTCATCTACTGTGTCCGTTGCTCCCAATGTAGTCTCCTCTACATTGGCGAGACAGGATGCTAACTCGAGGAATGCTTCAGAGAACATCTCTGGGACACACGCACCAAACAACCCCACTGCCCCGTGGCCGAACACTTCAACTGCCCCTCCTACTCCGCCAAGGACATGCAAGTCTGATCTCCAGCATCTGCAGTCCTCACTTTCTCCTAGTTGTAATGAATATTCTGGCTTATTAAATGATACAGAGGGGCTGCACTTACACATTATGCTCAACACAGTTCTCAATCCATAATCTGGGAATAACCATCTTTACCAGGGTTTCCAGAGAGCATTCACTGTAAGTAAAGGCCCTCTGTCCCAGTCAGGCTGATGCCTTACCTAAGGAGCATCTGGGTTAAATACGAAACAACGTAGACTCCCACCAGCCCCCTTCCCGAAGCCGCTGATGTTGATATCTCACCATTTCCTCATGGTTGTTGGCCGTTATGTTTTTGTATCCATAAGGGATAAGGATCATTTGACCGTAGGAGTGAAAGGTCAGGTAGCACAGTACATCACTTAGATGCTTATGGAGAAAAGCAGCAACTGCAGCAGTCTCTGGTTCAGACTCAGGTGCTGAACCACAGTAAGTGGTTGAACAGCAGTTTCTTGAAGCTCCAATACCTGTAACAAAAGATGACGTGCATGATTTCAAAGGAAAGCAACAAGTAGGTGTGTGCTTGCTTCTACCATTCTGGTCACTTGTGAATGCTGTACTACATTACTCAACCATTGGTAGCTGTGTACTCAGCTGCCTCGGCTCTAAGTGACTGTTCTCGAGACAAAGCAATCCTTGACTGAGTACAGCATCAACAAATGCAAGCAAGATTGAAGCCAATGGGAATGAAGGGGTAACTCTCTACTGGTTGGAGTCATGTGACCTACCGGAAAGATAGGAGGGAAGGAAAAGGTTGTGCAGTACCACTGTTAAAAAGAGATGAAAAGAGGACAATTGTGAGAGATGACCAAAGCTCGGATGTTGAGGAGTCCATTTGGGAGGATATAATTAACAGCAAACGAAAAAGGTCAAGGGTAAGAGTAGTGTACAGACCCAAAATTGTCGCCACATTGTATAAATCAACAAATAATAGGAGCTTGTAAAAATAATAATGGGTTATTACAGACAAGTTAAACAGGTATTTTGTATTACAAATTAAGCGTCATCACCATCACTTGAGAAGTAGTATTAACCAAACTACTGGGGCTAATGGCAGATAAGTCCCCTGGGCCTGATGGTTTGCATCCTAGGATTTAAAAGGGGTAGCTACAGTGATAGTGGATGCATTGATTGTAACTTTCTAGAAATCCTTGGATACTGGAGAAGTGTGGGAGAATTAGAAAATTACCGATGTGTCATGCTTATTCAAAAACAGAGGAAGGCCAAAAGGCAATAGGCTAACATATACCGTTGGAAAAATTTTGGAATCAGTTTATTTGATGTGTTGTGTTTGGAGTCCCAGAAGGCATTTGACAAGGTTCCTTACAAAAGGTTAAGTCTTAGATGGAGGGATCATGGCGATGGATGTAGAATATTGACCAGGTTGGAGTACCGGCTGATGAGCAGGAAACAGCAAGCAGAATTCCACAAGGATGAGTGCTGGGATAGCGACTGTTCAGAATATGTATTAACAGCTTGGAGAAATGAAATGAATGCACTGTAGCCAAATTGCAGATGACACAAAAATAGATGAAAAAGTAAGTTGTGAGATGGATACCAAGAGTTTGCAGAGAGATATTGATGGGTGAAGTAAGTGGGCAAAAACTTGGCAAATGGAGTATAACATGGGAAATGTGAAGTTGTTCATTTTGGAAGGTTGAACAAAAGAACAGAGTATTATTTGGATGTAGAAAAACTGTAGAAAGCTGCAATACAAAGAGATTTATGGGTGGGTGGGGGAACTTGTGCACAAAACACAGAAAGCTACTACATAGGCACAGCAGGTAATCAGGAAGGTGAATGGACTGTTGGCCGTTATTTCAGTGGGATTGGAGAATGCAAAGTCTGACTGCAACTGTACCAGGTGTTAGTGAGACCACATAAGCAGTACTGTGAGCAATTTTGGTCTCCTTGTCGAGAGAAAGATATTACTTCATTGGAGGTAGCTCAGGCAAGGCTCACTAGGATGATCCCTATGATGATCCCCAGTATGGAAGAATTTTCTATGAGCAAAGCCTAAACAGGATGGGATTCCACACACTGGAACTGAGGAGAATGAGAGGTGATCTCATTGAGACATGTCGGATTCTTAAGGGGCTTGTCAGGGTAAGTGTTGAGAGGATGTTTCCCTTCATGGGAGATTCTAGGACGAGAGGGCACAGTCTCAGAATAAAATAGTGCCAGTTTAAAACTGAGATAGGGAGGAGGTTATTCTCTCAGAAGGTTGTGATACTTTGGAACTCCTTGCCACAGAGAGCTCCAGGACAGAGTCCTTATCTGTATTTATGGCTAGAATGGATAGACTCTTGATCAGCCGGGGAATCAAGGATTATGCGGAAAGGGCAGGCAAGTGGATGTGAGGAATGGCTGATGAGCCATTTCGTATTGAATGGAGGAGCAGACTTGAGGGGCTGAATGGCCTACTCCTTTTCTTGGTTCTTATGGTCTTATTGTCTATTGTCTTATTTAAGTGTAATTTTAAAAAATCTGTTGACTATTCCCAGTGGTTTCTGTTCTTAGTTCAGATTCCAGCACATGCTCTGCATCATGGTACCAACTAGTGGTGATTCATGGTTGGGATACAGTACGGTCACCCATCCTCTTTTCTGGACATTTTTAATCAACCTGCTCAAAAATGTTATGACACACCTCTGGAGCAAATGGGACTTGAACCCAGGACTTCTGGCTCCAAGGTACGGACAGTGCTACTGCACTACAAATGTCCTTACAATCCTCTTTTCCCACCTTGTAAAATAAAACTTTAGTCAGGTTGGAGAAGCCCTGGTGACGCAAAAAGAAAATCAAATAGCCATAAGCCTTGCAAAAGTGGAATGGACACTTACCAAAATGAAATCAAAATCTTGTTCTCAAGACTAATAGAAAATACACACAGGTGTCATAGAGATGGGCTATTTGGCCCATCCATGTGCTCCAACCCCTGTGGTGCCCACCAGTCTCTAAAGGCCTCTATTGTGCCAGTGAACATTGCATACTCGCTCGCAATGAACACCTGAGGCATGGACATAACCACAGAGAAGGAGACTGTCCTATCAGCAGTGCTGGAGGATAAGCCAATATTGATTCTTAACGAGAAGAGGCACTTGTCTTGCACATGATGGAATCCTCTTGCAAGGATGCCTGCCTTGAAGAAGTTTTCCTCCTCTCTCTACAAGAATTTCAGTGAGTCCCTCTCCCACTGCAACTCCCAGGTCATTTCCTCTGCCCTGAAGCTCTTTAACCATGTCGTGAAACAAACTTGACTCTAGGCTACTTTCTCCCCATCCCCACCCTCCTCTAGCTTATCTCTCCATGCTTCAGGCTCTCTGCCTTTATTCCTGATGAAGAGCTTTTGCCCGAAACGTCGATTTTGCTGCTCCTTGGATGCTGCCTGAACTGCTGTGCTCTTCCAGCACCACTAATCTAGAATCTGGTTTCCAGCATCTGCAGTCATTGTTTTTACCTTGCACATGATGGAGCCTACTGCATGACAGAAATAGGTAAAAGTTATGTCTCCTCCCTATTGGAAAGATGTTGTGAAACTTGAAAGGGTTCAGAAAAGATTTACAAGGATGTTGCCAGGGTTGGAGGGTTTGAGCTACAGGGAGAGGCTGAACAGGCTGGGGTTGTTTTCCCTGGAGCATCAGAGGCTGAGGGGTGACCTTACAGAGATTTACAAAATTATGAGGGGCATGGATAGGATAAATAGGCAAAATTTTTTCCCTGAGGTCTGGGAATCCAGAACTAGAGGGTATAGGTTTAGGGTGAGAGAGGAAAGATATAAAAGAGACCTAAGGGGCAACTTTTTCACACAGAGGGTGGTACGTGTATGGAATGAGCTGCCAGAGGATGTGGTGGAGGCTGGTACAATTACAACATTTAAAAAGCGTTTGGATGGGTATATGAATAGAAAGGGTTTGGAGGGATGTGGGCCGGGTGCTGGCTGGTGGGACTAGATTGGGTTGGGATATCTGGTCGACATGGGCAGGTTGGACCGAAGGGTCTGTTTCCATGCTGTACATTACAGAGACTATCAAGAGCATGGTAGGACTCGACTTTCTCTCTGTCAGGACCTTGGGCTGGACCACCTCCCCTTGAAAGACGATAAGATATTGTCATATTGGATGGAGGTTCATGCAGCTTCAACATTATCTTGTTTGAAATCATTACCATATACAATACTCTGCTGTACAGAAATTTGGAGATAGGCACAGACAGTATGGGAATTTTACTTACTGCACCATTCTATATTAAAATTCCTGTTGAGATCAGTGCCCAAACAAGTGCTGCTTTGACACGGTGACATTGATTTTCTCCATAAGCGGTCCTAGAGATAGAAAAGGACACAGAAACGGTGAACTAGACTGTGACACATTTCACCGAATTGCCTTTGAAAGCATTTTGCGCCAGCAAGGTAATGATGCATGATCCAGGAGCATACTTACTGTAGTCCAGGAATTAACATAACCATCAATATTCAGAACTGGCAGAATGTAAAAGTCAATGTGCTGGAGGAATCGGTCTGTTTGAGGATCTGCAGTGTAGGTCTGTAATATCTGGCACACACACAAAAGTTAGATCATGAAAAGTTCATCCTGATTGCAATTAATGCTATCAATGATTGGAGACTCTGTTTCAACAATCAGCAAGTGCTCCATTCCTCAGCACTGCTGACATTTCTCATCATGTAAAAATAATAATTTAAAGAGTATAATTCTATGTGTTAATAATAGTATATTGGAATTTGTCGCTCTTGTACGTCTCGCTGTTAATCTAGCAGACTATCTCACAGTTTCAAAGTAATGCCTTTCTATAAGGAGCAGCCACTTTCTCTACATGTGTTGGCAATACATGTGACCCTAAAATTAACAAAACCCTCAGCAAGATTGCAAGCTACGCAAGAAAGATTCGCTCTGTCAGCCATTGCAATGTTTACATCATTCTGAAACCAGGTTTATTATTTGTCATTCAGTCTGGATCTCAGTTGCCATTTCTCGAGACTTGGCCTCACCAGTGTCCAGAGGGTTTGAACCTGAGTGTTTCTGTGGTAGATCTCCAGTAAGGGGACACTCACCTCCTTCACAAACCACTGGCAGAAAGCAGGAGCAATCCACTCCCTGGCGTGAATTCCGCAATCCATCCAGATAATCTTCTTGGGTTTATCAGATCTTCGACTGATCTGCAAACAAAACAGATGGAAGATGAAGGGGCCACTGGTTCTGAGTTCAGTTTGTGTGGGGTGATTGGGATCACAGCATCTCGCAGGAGGAAGAATGATGTGTAGCAAAGGCTCTGGTGCCAGTGGGATAGAATGACAGACATTTGCCAACTGGAAATTTTCAGTGTCCACTCAGAGACAAATATTTTGGCTGGAGGAACCTTTGTAGAGGACATAAATAACCTTGTTACAAACTTTAGGTTTGTTGCTGTCTGGATGATATCTATTGTCTTGAAATGGTTCTATGAGCATTTCTATTAAATGATTTAAGAGGATAAAAGAGCTTGCGATTCAAAAATTTCACTGAGCTCCCGTGAAGCAATGTTCTCTCCATCTTTCTAACTGATAACAAACAAAGTAAGACTCTGAAAAGTCATCCTACAGGTACATCAAGCAATTAGAGAAGGGGTAAGAGAAAAGGAGTCCGTCATTTAGGACTAAGACACGGATGCCCCTATATTGAGCGTATTTAAGGTTGAGATGGACAGGCTGTTGGTCTTTCAGGGAATGAAGTAACCTGGACATTGGCAGGAAAAAGGATTTGAAATTTAAAACTGACCATGACCATGGTGAATTGCAGTGCAGACTCAAAGGATGAAATGGTCTGCTCCGTCTCATTTGGGTATCATTGCCCATCCCCATTTGGCCTTGAGGAGCTATGGCAAGCTTAAACCTCTGCAGTCAGTTTGCTGTGAGTAGACCCAAAAGGGAGGGAGTTCCAAGATTCTGACCTGGCAATGCTGAAAGAACAACAGGACGATGACCGGTTTGGAGGAGAACTTGCACTTGGTGGTGTTCCCATGAATCTGCTCCCCTTGAACTTCTAGATGGTAATGATCATGGCTTTGGAAGATGCTGTCTCACGTGCCTTAGCCAATTTATGCAATGCACCTTGTACTTGGTACACACTGCAGCTACTGAACATCGGAGGTGACGGGAGTTGGATGTTTGTGAATGTGGAGTCAATCAAGTATCCTGGATGCTGTCAAGCTTCTTGATTGTTACTGGAGCTGTACTCATCCAGGCAACTGGACAGTACTCAATCACACTCCTGACTTGTGCCTTGTAGATGGTGGAGAGGCTTTCGAGGAGTCAGGAAATACGTTACTTTCTACAGTATTCCTAACCTCTGACCTACTGCTGTAACCTCTGTGTTTATGTGGTGAGTCCAGTTAAGTTTCCGGTCAATGGTAACCCACAGGATGTTGACATTTAGTGATGTAATACCATTGAATGTCAAGGGGCAATGGTTAGATTCTCTCTTATTGGAGATAGTCATTGTCTGGTACTTGTGAGATGTGATTATTACTTGCCACTTGCCAACCCAAGTCTGGATATTGTCCAAGTCTTGCTGCATTTGGTCATGGACTGATGTAATGGGGAGACATGGTGCTACTAGTAAAACCTTATTCATCTGACATCCCAAGACTTTACCTCAAATCCAGGCATGATCGTGTGGAACATATGTTCAACTTTGAATATCTGGTTGGCATGGACAGGTTAGATTGAAGGGTCTGTTTCTACGCTGTACATCTCTATAAATTCTGTACAGGATGTTCAACACAAATTGTACAGAAATCCTAGTCTTCCAGTTCTAATCATTAACTGAGCCCAGACAGACATGTTAAATGTCTTTGTTCACACAATTCCAATACCTAATCTCAACTTCTTTTACATTGCTGTCAGGTACTCCAACTATTTCAGTAATTGGGAAGGTGACTGAGATGGTTCAAGGATAGGAAGTATGAGAAATTCTGTAGCCACATGGATGCAGCAGGATCAGTGAGCTGCTATGTGGTGAAGTCCATTGCCAGGACAATTATTGGTAAGGGAGGTTATGAGAGGGCTAGTAATGAGATAAAATAGGAGGCAGAACATTTAAATACACTCTCTGAATACCTTCAGATAATACATTGGCCGTTTCTGGTAGGTTATCCCCAGTAGATGCTGTGTCACCAGCTCCTTATAGTTTTCCTTCATTTCTTCCATCCACTGGTAGATCTGAGTGTTTGAGAAAGAAACAGTGAAAGATTTTTTGAAGTATTAAAGGGAAAAGATTCAATTCTTTCCTCTTACGTAAGACTTACCTCTTCCATTGGGTGATACTTGGTGTAGCTATGTGCTCCAGTGTCGAAAGGCTGCTTATCCTCTCTCTGTATCTGCCTGTCCAGGAGATCTTGAATATTCTGTGTCAGAACGCTGATTAATAAGAACGAGACACATTTTTGCATAGGGTTACAGAGGCTACATGGACCCCACCACCCATGCCAGTAATTATGTTCCACTCGAAAAGCCTCCCTCCATGTGACCCTTTACCCTTATCTGCTTGCCCAGTTTCATCTTAAATGCATCTGTACCATTCACTTCAACCACTCACTGGAACTGAGCGTTCCACATTCTCCTTATTTCTTAGGTAATGTAGCTGCTTCAGAATTCCCTATTGGATTCTTTGGTGACTATCTTATATTGAATGCCTTTAGTTAAACTCTCCCCCACAAGTGGCAATTTTCTCTCTGCATCCACTCAAATAAAACCTTTCACAGTTTTAAAGACTTGGTTGGGTCACCCTTTGGCCCTTCTCTCAACAGGAAAGAGATCCATTTCTGGATATCTAAACCCACACATAAGGAGGAATGTCTCCTCCTTTCCATTCTAAATTGGCCCCCTCTAATTCTAAGGCTGTGCCCATGGGTCCTAGTATCTGCACCTGACGGAAACAATTTCCCAGCATCCACCCTTTCTAAGCCATGCATTATCTTGTAAGTTTCTATTAGATCCCCCCTTAAACCTTCTAAACTCTAATGAATACAATCCCAGGATCCTCAGCCGTTCATCGTATGTTAGGCTTAACATTCCAGGGATCATCCGTGTGAATCTCCCCTGGACACGCTCCAGTGCCAGTATGTCCTTCTTGAGGTGTGGGGCCCAAAACTGGACACAATATTCTAAATGGAGCCTAACCAGAGCTTTATAAAGTCTCAGTAGCAGGTCGCTGCTTTTACATTCCAACCCTCTTGAGATAAACATTGCTGGTGTTCTGCCTGTGAATCTTCTCTGAAGCCTTGCCAGTGTCTCAATATTTTTTAAAATTCTAAACAGTACTGCAAACAGTACTGTACAACAAAAGGTAAGTATGGCGGTTTAGATTAGATTACTTACAGTATGGAAACAGGCCCTTTGGCCCAACAAGTCCACACCGACCCTCCGAACTGCAACCCACCCAGACCCATTCCCCTACATTTACGCCAGACTAATGCACCTAACACTACAGGCAATTTAGCACGGCCAATTCACCTAACCTGCACATTTTTTGGACTGTGGGAGGAAACCCGAGCACCAGGAGGAAACCCACGCAAGACACACTGAGAATATGCAAACTCCACACAGACAGTTGCCTGAGTTGCTAGAGATCTGAAAGAGAAACAAAACGTGCAGGAGAAACTCTGAGGTCTGGCAACATCTGTGGACAGATTGTACAGCCAGAGTGTGATGGGCCTGTGGAATTCATTGTTACGGAGTGCAGTGGAGGCCGGAATGTTAAATGTCTTCAAGGCAGAGATTGATAAATTCTGAACCATAAGGAATTAAAGGATACGGTGAGAGTGCGGGCAAGTGGTATTGAAATACCCATCAGCCATGATTGAATGGTGGAGTGGACTCGATAGGCCGAATGGCCTTACTTCCACTCCTATGTCTTATGGTCTTATGTTCTCATGTGTGAGTTTAGATATCCAGAAACGTTGATAGACTGGATCTCTTTATAGAGCCTTATAGTGCCAGGGACTATGGTAAATATGAATATATAACTACAAAATAATACATGTAGGGGTATTGCGTAAGTGTAAAGCCTGGATTCTGTGCTCAAGTCAGCCTTGTGTGACTGCGGCCTGCCAGGTGACAAAAGATGAAGAAAGTTGACCACAGCACAATGTGAGGGTCTGCAGCAATCCAGAAGACAATTGTGGCAGAGTATGATTGGTTAAGGGGATATAATGTCAGCTTAGTGCAATTGGATATGCTAATGTAATGGGGATAAGGCATGGCTTTTAGAACAACATAACTTTAGAATAAAGATAGATCCAAAATATCCCAAGCTAATAATATTGTTTGCATAATATTATACTGGCAGAAATATTGTTTTTGTTTCAGACTCATTTGTTTCCATTTAAGACTGCTGCATCTCATTGGTGATTATGGAGTGCCAGTTGTGGCTTTATTCTATATCAATTTCCCTCCCTCACTGAGAATCGAAGTTTGGGTTGAATATTACGTTGTGAAAATCATGTATCAAAACTTAATATCCTATTCTTAATATCTGTGTCTTTGGATTCAGCCATTATTTGTGCATTAGAAGTATTAGGAGTAGACAAGACCTTATAATGCAGCTGCAGGTTGATTGAGACCAGCATACCCCACTAGGGGCAGAATCTACCTCAAATGCTCACCAAGCGACCACTGCTGAACAACCCTTTCCTGAGGGGACCCTGGAAGTGGGGACAGGCAGGCCCCACTGCTACACCTTTGGGACTGGGAACAAGACAGCAGATTACATCCTGTCACAATTCAAGGTATGTGCTCAGAATAATGTTAGAAAGGGAATATTGACGCCTTTAGGTCACATACCAGTGCTCAAAGGACCGTTTAAACATTGGGTGATTGTCTATGTGGACATGATAAAGATAGTGAGAGGGAAAAGATATATGTTGGTGGTGATTAATAGATTGGGTTGAGGCAACACCCTCTGAAGACTGAGGTGCTAGAACGGTTGTGAAATTCTTTTAACAAATGAGCAGAGATCAATGTTATAGGCAATGCCCCAATGCAATTACACCTTGTAGAAGGGAATGCTGCCTCGTAAATGACGAGGCAGCATTCCTCAACTGTGCTAGCAATGCGCCCTATTGTCTATATTGGTGTATGTTGTACCAGGCTTCTCCCCAAATTGATCAAAGTGAACTCATCCGAAAACGAAATTACAATCCTCATTCATCTACCAGCAAAGACAACGGAAATTACCAATATAGGCCCTTGGCCTCCTTCACTATCTGGGCTTTGAGTGTCTCACATGGCGTGGTGACGTCCTGGTTGGCCACTTTGTGAGAAGGTGCACCCGGGCATGGGATGTCACACCCAGTGTAGTGCCTGTTGCAGGTGTCGCACTCCCAGGTCATGCATTGGATGCCCAGCTTATCTCGTTAGCAGAATCTTGGTGGTTACATGGCATGGAAGGGGCTCTGAGGCCAACACTTCCCCTGAAATGAGGAGCCACCTGCACCTGAGTGATGCTACTACAACATTTGCTATCTCCCCGAAGGCTCAGTTTAGCACACCACTTTAACAAATACTATATCACCATAGGAGAGATTATGTCCCTGACCTGGCGATCCGCATTGACAGTATAGGGTGGCCAAAGGGCATCCCTAATGAATTCAAGGCCAGAAACAAGATTGCTGCGGGCTGGGAAATACTTATCCCAGCCATTGGTGTTAGCAAAAATGCTGAATGGATTCATTAAATTCACTATAACCAGCAGAGGTTTATTAATTACACTGATGATGCCCTCTCAGCGTTAGGTGAGCAGTTGGATGCAACCAGCAAAATGTCATGGCAAAATAAGCAGGTCTTGGGCTAGCTGTTGGCTGAGAAAGGTGGTGTCTGTGTAATGTTTGGGGGCCGTTTACTAAGACAATGGATAAGCTGAGAAGTCTGAGAACAGAGCTTAAGGAAAATGCGGGGTCTGGTCATCAGTTCTTTGACTGGTTAGACAGCGTCTTGGGATGTTGGGAAGGGGGCTTGGTTTGCCAAGATTGGAATCGTTGCTGCTATTGAGTTACTAGTCCTTGCTGTTGTGCTATACTGTGCTTTATCTCTCACTAAGTCTTCTTTAGTGCGCATTGCTGAACAGCAACTCCTCGTCATGCCGGTCTGTTCAGAGTTGTCTCCCATCACAGAAAAGGTTCCAATGCTCTATTATTATGACTCGCTTTCCACTGAAGTGTAGATGGTTTGTGGGCACATGTCGTTTTGCATTTTTCTTTTCCTATTTCTTTTTTCTTAGACTTCATCTGTAAGGGTTTCTGGGTCATTTTTCCTGTTCTAGACAATGGGGGACGGGTTTTTAGCTCAGATACTCCAGGGATAGAGGAAGAACCATTTGAGAACTGAACCCCTAAATTTTCTTCTGCCCTCTTCCGGACGGCAGCTACATAAGTTGGGTTCTGAAGGTCTAGCGTGATTGTGTTCTTTCTTTGTGTGAGACCAATAAATCTCAAAGGATGGAAAATATGAATATATAACTACAAAGTAATACATGTTGAGATGTTGCATAAGTATAAGGTCTGGGTTGTGTGCTTGAGTCAGCCTAGCGTGACTGCGGCCTGTCAGGTGACAAAAGGTAAAGAAAGATAACCATGGCACAAGGTGATGGTCTGCAGCAATCCAGAAGGCAATTGTGGCAGAGTCTGATTAGTTTAGGGGATATAATGTAGGCTTAGTGCGAGTGGTTATGCTAATGTAATGGGGACAGGGCGTGGCTTTTAGAACAACATAACTTTAGAGTACTCTCGCTGTTCAGGGGCTTTTGGAGTTGGCTTCTCTGATGGTCACAGCTTTTGTTTGCAAGTAAAGGTTTATCATCTTGAGGAATTCTCTGCATCTCCTGGTCATTCCTAAAAGGTGGTCTCAACCACAACAGGGCCTGGGATTGATTCCAGCCACAGACGACTGTCCATGTGGAGTTTGTACATTTTCCCTGTATCTGCGTGGATTTCTTCTGAGTGCTCCAGTTTCCTCCCACAGTCCAAAAATGTGTAGGTCAGCTGGATTGGACATGGTAAATTGTCCATAGCATGCAGAGATGTACAGGCAAGTTGGGTTAGCCTTGGGAAACGCAGGGCTACAGAGGTAAGGGAGTGGGTCTGGATGAGATGCTCTTTGGAGGGCTGGTGTGAACTCAATGGGGCAAATGGCCTACTTCCATACTGTAGAGTTTCTATGTGCCAGACCTGCTGAATTTCTCCAAAGAGTTTGGCATTACTAAAGTTTAGTATAGGTGTAGCAAAAACCTTTAAGTTTTATTACATCAGAAAAAAAGCCTAGAGCTTGGTTTGTTAATTTCACAGTCTTGCTAGCCTGTGGTGCAAATTTTAATGACGTGCTCTCAGGGATCCCTGTGCTCCTCTGCCCCAAAACGATTTACACCGTTTTCTATTTATTCCTTCATGGGATTTGGGTGTCTGTAGCATTTATTGTCCATCCTTAATTATACCAACTTCTCAAGGGAAATTAGGAATGGGCAACAACCGCTGATCTAGCCAGAGACACACACATCCCATGAAAAAAGAATGAAGGCAGTAAGTGTGACCTATTCTTCCTCCCAAAACATACTTCCTCATAGTTATCGGCATTGAATTTCATTTGACAATTACTTGCCCATGTGTAAGTTCATTAATGTCCTTCTGCAATTTGCTGCAATCCTTCTTAATATGGGGTCTTAGAAAATAGGAGAAGGAGTAGATATTGGGCCCCTCAAGTCTGCTGTTTAACTGGCTTATCCTCTAACTCTTTGCCAATTTCCTGGACTATCCCCATATCTCTGGATATCTTGAAAGAAAGGAATCTATTGATCTACGTCATGAATTGATTATACCCCACCCAATTTGGAAAATGGGGAATGGCCAGCTATCACAGTGTAAGAATGATAAGAACAATGCTGCAGCACTTGTCTTGTGATCTGATCATGTGTAAGGTGGCTGCGTGAGCAACACTGCAGTAAGATAAAACAAATTTACTATCACTTGATCATTCAGAGTTGCTCCTACTTGTATTGGATGGCCCTTTTCTTCAGTTCACCTCTGACTGTGCCGAGTGCTGAGGCTGGAACCCGAGCGTGAATCTCACCCTGAGGTTGAATTCCCTCCAGGATCTGCGATCTCCATAACTCGATCTGTGCAAAATATCACAACATAAGATCCTCGGGAATTGTAAAAACAATGATAATATGATCATTTCATATCACCCTTATCTGCAACATTTAACAACCTATTTCTACACGGGGCCATTAACATCAGGAATCTAAGACATTGTCTTATTTAAAATCCTGCCCAAAAACATATTCCAAAATGTAAGGAAGCTCCACCCATATAAATAAAAATAGCATTCTGTCCTCGTTTACAATGATGCAGGGATGACACACAAACAAAGAATGCCATGCTGCCATTCAGTAGGATAACCCCTGATCTCGTTTTAACCTCATCTCTACATTCCTGCATATCCCCCCAATAATCTTCCGTTCCCTTGATAATCAAGAATCTATCTACCTCTGCCTTAAAAAAACAGTTAAAGATTCTGCATCCACTGCCTCTTGAAGAAGGGAATTCCTAAGACTCGCAATATTCTGGGAGAAAAACATAGTTCTTCTTTTCTATTTCAAACGGGCTCCCCTTTATTTTTAAACTATGACTCCTCGATATAGATTTTCACACAAGAGGCAACATCCTTTCAACATTGACCCAGTTATGTCCTCTCGGGGTCTTATATATTTCAACTAAGCCACTTCTGACTCTTGTAAACTCGAGGCCTGACTAGCCTTTCTTCATAAGGCATTCCACTCATTCCAGATGTTAGTCTGATAAACCATCACTGAACTGCTTCCAATACATTAGCATTCTTCTATATGCACAGTGACTACTGCTGTGCACAGTACTTCAGTTGCGGTCCCACCCATGCATCAAAGCATAATTTCCCTACTCTTGCATTCAACTCTCCTTGCAATGAAATGTAATATAATTAGATTGCCCTTTCAGAATTCTCTTCAGAAGTGCTTTTCACTGTTCTGTCCTCATGTCATATTATGTCATTTGGTATCAAGCATCTGACTATACTCCTATGGTACTACTGTATCCAATCCTAATGGGTACCCATGGAGATGACCTCAACCGGGACCTTGGGTTCATGTCACACTATGGGTGCACTGCACCACACACGCACGCACAAACACGCACGCGCACGCGCACGCGCACGCACACACACACACATACACACACACACACAAACTCCTACAGACCCATACATTCATGCAGACCCTCTCTCATACACAAGCTCTCTCTCACACGCTGATATGTACACACCCCCACTCACACCCCCACATGCACATTCTCACGAACTTATACCCCTTTATACTCACACTCGCACACATACACATACACACTCTCTCACAGACTCTCATACCCTCCCACACACACACCCACATGCACACCATACACATATAGGTTTGTGGATGAATTTGTACTTGCAGAACTATATTTTATTTTGCTCAAAAACTGCACGAATCCATGTAAGATTCTGTAAATCCCTTTTTTAGAAATAGAATCAATTTGAACACTGGAGCACAGACAGCCTCCAACAGGACACCTTACACCTTCAATGCATTATCTAAGCTGACATGTCACCTATTGTTAAAATTAATTTGAGAATGAACTTTAAAAGAAAAGTTTTGCCATTTACATATGAAAGAACTGAAACCAACATGATCATTCTAAAAGATGAGCGACTTAACAAACAATCCAGGTCTTTTTCAATATATAATTTCAGTTACATCACACTGTAAACTTTTGCTATAAATTCTGTGTCTTACAATCTTATACTCCACAACCACCTGATGAAGGAGCAGCGCTCCGAAAGCTAGTGCTTCCAAATAAACCTGTTGGACTATAACCTGGTATTGTGTGATTTTTTTAACTTTGTACACCCCAGTCCAACACCGGCATCTCCACATCAATCCTAATTGGACATAGACAATGAGCCCGACAATACCTGGACAGTTCATTCAGAAGCCCATCTTGTTTATTCTTGTCACAAAAAAAAAGCAAGCATCAGAATGTCAATTCTACATGGTAAATGCCGATCAGGTTGCACAAACGCATTCTGTAACCTACCAACTCTTCCTCTGCCAGTTCCATTAGAAACTCCATCTGCTTGGAATCTGTAGGGGTGAATCGGAACAATTGGTCCCTGAAATGAGAGGAGAAGTTCCTTTTCACAATTCCTATTTTCTTCTGATTTGTAATACATTAATTAATAACCCCTCTCCCCCGTAGCAGGAATCATTTGGCCAGACATCCTGGCTGTTGAGTGTTTGAGGGGTAGCGAAGGGAGCCTCACCAATACAACACCTTTCAAAGTAAATTAGGAAGTGCTTTTTTTTGCATTTATCTATTTTTAACAGGCTGCACAATACACCTGCTGAGCAGTCATCCAGTAACTGCAATGTGTTATCCAGAGGTGAGTCAGCCAATTCACATTATTGTCGTATCTTTCTGTGAGAGGATGTGTCAACTTCAAACTGTATAACTCCCATCAGTCAGAAGTCACACAACATCAGGTTATAGTCCAACAGGTTTATTTGAAATGTTGTGTGATTTCCACTTTGTCCACGCCAGTCCAACACTGGCACCTCTACTTAGAGCTTCCATCAAGGAATTAAGGAGTGTAGCTACAAGTTAGTGGAAACACTGGTAGTTATAATCCAAGAATTCTTAGTTTCTGGAAAAGTCCCAGAGAATTGGAAAACTGTCAATGTAATTCCATTTTTTAAAAAGAGCAGGAGACAAAAAAAAACATAACTATAGGCCACAAACTTAAACAGAAATTCAGGAAAAGCTCAGCAAGTGTGACGGCATCTGTGGAAAGAAATCAGAGTTAACGTTTTGGGTCCAGTGACCCTTCCTTAGAACAATTGTTAGCTTGGAAAATGTTGGTTTTTAATGCAGAAGTTAGAGTGGGAGAGGGTCTAAGGAATAAATGATAGGTGGAGAGAGAGCCCAAAGAGAGAGATGGACAATTGGACAAGCAAGGAATGGATAACGATCTGGCTAGGAGGATGAATGGCTATCAATGGGGACTGTTAGTGGCTAATAGTCTTATATAGACTTAATTATAGGCCAGTTAGAGCCCTCACTAACTTTTCATTATATTTATTTTATTCTTTCAACAATTTTGGGTCCTGATCAAAATGTCCTGCACACACTTTGTCACTGGAGAAGGGCATTATGTTTAAACAGATCGCACAAGCTGACAATTAACTTGGTCAATGCCTGAGAACTGATTCTAGCAAGTCTTGAAAAGACCTTTTACTCCAGAAGGCAGATGCTGAATAGTAACTTGGACTTGGTAAAGGAGATGGCCAGTCTGTCAGGGAGTGGTCAGAGTTTGAATTGGGTTTTGGACTGCTGTCGATGCTACATCATGAAGATTTGAAAGCTCTTAGCCTAACCTCCATACCAACTCTTAGAAGCTCAGAGATTAGAAAACTGAGTTAAAACTATCATTTCTGCCTGTGGAACAACGCACTGTGAAAATCACTCAAGTAATCTGCCAATTTTGTTCACATCTTTTATTTATCTGTTAATTGCATTTGCTTGTCTGACTGTTTTTGGCACAAATGGGGTTGAAAACAAAGGTTTGGGATTGAAAGCATAGACCAGTTACTTTGTTGTTTCATGTTGCTCTGCCTAAGTTACTATATCGTTAACAAATTGCTAAGATATTTATTTAAGACACAAACTGACGTCTAGAATTGATTATTTGCAGTGTCAGGGATTGTTTATTTTAAAAGTCTGCTTAGGCTCTTGGGAAGTCTTAATTTTACTGTGTTGCGAATACAGAGATGGAAAGGCTGATTTGGCTTGGCTGTCCATCTCTGTATTGTAACAATCTGTATTCATTAGTGTTATGAGGAAAAGATTGTGGGCAAGGATCCAGTTGCGTTGAGGGAAAAATGCATTTGCTCATTCAGCAGCAGTTACTTACAGCAGGACACAGTGAAGGTGTTTGGCACAACCTCTGATTCACCAAGCTTCCAACGTCAGTCCCTTCATTCCAGCGTGTGTGTTACAAGATCCCAGCTGAACAAGCAGTTAACCTCTCCTGAAATTAAGTTTATCACTGCCCATCCTAATATCTTTTCATATGGGTCGATGTCTAATTCTGCTTTATGAATTTCCTGGGCGGTCCCTCAGAATGTTCTATTACATTAAAGGTGCTATCCTTACACCTTGCTAAATGTAAGGTGTGTTCAGTATTAATTGAGAATGTTATTCAGGCCAGGATACCTATAGCCCTTTAGGAAATTTTACATTCAATCTAAATGAAGAGACAGTGATGTTGAGTTTTTCATCCGCTTCAGAACTATCATGTTTGTTGGTTTATGCTTAACTTCCTACTTTCTTGCGGCTGTCCTCTAGGACACCCCATAGAGCCAAAGTGACACCCACAAATCATGCTTGAAAAGATGGGAAGGTTTACTAAGGTAAGTGTTATGAATTTGAAGTGTCTACTGTACCTTTAAGAGAGAATGAATGCTGTTCTGCACTGAGAGCTCAGAAGGGCAGTCTCAGGGTGTACTGGAAAAATGAAAATATCTAACATTTGACTGTGAAATAGATACCTGAGTTCGTTGCTGTTTTGACAACAATTCGAATTTAACCAATCAATTTAAATTATGTCCAAGGATACTAAAACCCAATTGAGTTTCAATTTATTGTTTTGCCAACACTGAGCCAATGAGACGATCTGATATTGGGGATGTAAAAAAGGCAGGCATTTTGAAAATTGCAGACAGACCAACTGCCATTGAGAGAAATCCAAGAAATTAGGAAACACTCTCTATCAAAGGTACCTTTTCATATGAAACACCTTCACAGGAAAAAGAAAGAATATGGCCCAAGAAGATCTTCAGCTGGAAGATGACAGGCACCAAAGATGACAGCCACACATGAAAAGCTTATATCTCTTACTGCCAGAGGAAGTGGGGGAGGCTGGTACAATTGCAACATTTAAAAGGCATCTGGATAGGTATATGAATAGGAAGGGTTTAGAGGGATATGGGCCAAGTGCTGGCAGGTGGGACTAGGTTGGGTTGGGATATCTGTTTGGCATGGATGGGTTGGACTGAAGGGTCTGCTTCCATGCTGTACATCTCTATGACTCTATGACAGCTGTTGTATGGTTTAGAAATTAAGTTGATGTAATTTTAATAAGTGTCTTATTGGAACAGCATAGTATTACAGAGTTGGAGACAGGTAATAAGCAGTTAAGAGAAAGGGGAGCTTAGAATTCTGAATAGCTGTTGTTTAATGTTCACTTTAAGAGTAAAGAATAAATTGCTATTACTTTCTTTAAATAGTGGAATTTGGGAGTTCTCCGTCACTCATATTTTAACAGATTACGAGGTGAGATGAGCCTTTCTGGGGTTTAGCTTAATTAGCAGAGGGGTTCACTGCCATATCGTAACATAAGGCATCAGCTTGCTTTGGAGTTCAATCAGTAAGGTGAGTGATTTGAACTTCTGCGTCATTTTTATGTCATTTCATGATTCTACCTACAGTCCACTGAAATTCATGGGATGATTCCAACTTTGTGGAGTTTTCACATTCTTCCCATGTCTCTGTGGGTTTCTGTTGGGTGCTCTGGTTTCTTCCTAAGGATGCGCAGGTCCGATGGATTGGGTATGCTCAATTGCCTCTTAGTGTCCAGCGATGAGCAGGTCAGGTGGATTAGCCATAGGAAATGCAGGTTACAGGGATAGGGTGGGTCTGGATGGGATGTTCTTCAGAGGGTTGGTGCAGCCCCATTGGGCTGAATGGTCCCTAGCTGCACTGAAGGGATTCTATGGCTCCTTGTGAGTGTTTGTTGCCCATTCCTTACAGCATTTCAACTGACTGGTTGTAGACCAGACAGAGAGCAGATTTCTTTCCTGAAGGAGAATTGGTGAATCATATATTTTCTTTCACAGAGCAATTACTGACTTCATAGTCACCAGCCCTGAAATTAGTAATATTTCAGATTTATTCACTAAGTTTCAGTTCCACCAGCTGCCAGAAATGGGAATTGAGCCCATGCTCCCGACTGCCTTAGCCTGGGAGTCTGGTTAAAATCCAAAGCCAATCTGTCAGTCTATGTATATAGAGATTATTTTGTTGAACTTAATATCTAATCTGTTTATTTATACAGAAAGGTCACGCAGTTTTGTTTTGGTTTCCTAATTGTAGGAGATGCCATAAATTGCAATCGTATTGGAGGTGGTTCTGTTTTGGTCATTAGTGTTGAGTAGAATGCAGCTTGCTCAGTGCACAATATGTAAAAGACAGGACAGAAAAGTCTGCGGCTTTATTTTTTTACAGTTTTCGCTGCTTCCTATAAGATTATAGAATCCTTACAGGGCAGAAACAGGCCATTTGACGCATTGAGTCCACACCAACCCTCTGAAGAATATCCCACCCAGACCAACTTCTCTAGCCGATCCCTGTAGCCCTGCTGTGAGTCTGTAAAATCATGTAATTCCTTCAGATCTCCTGTCCATGCCCACAGGTTGACACTTTCCATGTGGTCCTGAGGTGCTCTCCAATGTAACTTCTAATTTTGACAATCGTGACACCACAATTTAAGCCAATACTTCTGTGTAATGCCTCAGCTGAAAGCCAACTTCTCCAAAGAAAAATATATTTAACTTACCCATTGTATTGAGCCTGGAAATATCCAGAGGTCAAAGGGAATATCCCCAGGATAAAGATACACTTTATCCACCACTGCATAGTATTCGTAAATAGATTCCCCTAGGACTTTCACAAACTCTCACTGAAGGATTTGGAAACCGAGAGCTGTGTAGAGCACAGGGTCTGATAAAACTATCTGCCGCCACGCATGCCCCACGCCCACATTCTTAACCCACAAACAACCAAATTGCAGCTTCTTCTCATTGTAAATAAAGACAACGGAAGACTAGATTAACTTCAGCTATGTGGAAAAGGCAGGAAAGCTATCCTCGAAAGCAGAGAAATTTAAATGCAGTTCAAATTAATGCATTCAAAATTATGGAAGGTTTTGATTGATTGGGTTTGGAGAGACATTTTTCCAGTGGCAGAAGAGTTGTGAACCAGAGGACACTGATCTAAGATAATCAACAAAGGAGATTGAGGGGAGATGAGAAGAATTTTTTTTTGAAGTCTGAAGGGGAATCAGAAGCAGATTCGATCATAGCTTTCAAAAGCAAGTTCGATGCAAGTACCTCCAATGACCAGTTCAGGTACATTATGACTCTCCTCTGGAGCAGGCGGGGCTTGAATCCCACACCTCCTGGCTTGAAGATTGTCACTATCACTGCAACTCAAGAGTTTTAAATGTTGGATGCATACTTTTTAAAAAAAGCTTTGCAGCACCATGGGGTAAATCAGGCAAGTGGAACTAACTGAATAGCTCTTTTAAAGTGCCTGCAGCAATCTGATGGGTGGAATGACCTCCCACAGTACTGCCTCCAATTCTACAAATTGCTTTAATTTAATATTTAGACATCCGGGGTGACATGGAGGGAGGTGGCATGGACTGGTGGAGGCAACATGGGGAAAGTGTCTTGAGTTCCCACTCAATGGTGACTCAATTATTCCAACTCTGATCAGGATGACAAGACAGTACCCATGAAGTTCTGCTCATTGACATTGCCCAGTAAGGTTCCTGATACAGTTGTCTAGCCTGAAATGTTTAGCCCACTTTGGGAATATAACCAGTCTGATTCAAGATTGGATTACAGACAGACTCTAATCTCACACCTTTAATGCATTGGCTGAACTGAGATGTCACATTTTTTCATAAAGTTATCTCAGGAATGTGACTTAAAAGAAGTTCTGGGATTTACATATTAATTCATCGAGAAGTTGGTCTGGGTGGGATATTCTTCAGAGGGTTGGTGTGGACCCAATGCGCCAAATGGCCTGTTTCTGCCCTTTAAGGATTCTATAACCTTATAGGAAGCAGTCAAAACTATAAAAAGTAAAGCTGCAGACTTTTCTGTCCTGTCTTATTCCAAATTGTGCAACGAGTAGGCTGCATTCTGCTCAACACTAGTGACCAAAACACAACCACCTCCAATACGATTGCAATTTATGGCATCTCCTACAGTTAGGAAACCAAAACAAAACTGAATGACCTTTCTGTATAAATAAACAGATTAGGTATTAAGTACAACAAAATAATGCCACCCATTCTAAAAGATGAAAGACATAATAGTAATCAAGGTTTGTTCAATATATTATATCACTTGCATGACACTATGATCTTGTGCTATAAATTCTGTGTTATAGAGTCATAGAGATGTACAGCATGGAAACAGACCATTCGGTCCAACCCGTCCATGCTGACCAGATATCCCAACCCAATCTAGTCCCACCTGCCAGCACCCGGCCCATATCCCTCCAAATCCTTCCAATTCATTTACCCATCCAGATGCCTTTTAAATGTTGCAATTGTACCTGCCTCCACCATTTCCTCTGGCAGCTCATTCCATACACGCACCTCCCTCTGAGAGAAAAGGTTGCCCCTTAGGTCTCTTATAAATCTTTCCTCTCTCACCTTAAACCTATGCCCTCTAATTTTAGACTACCATACACTGGGGGAATGACCTTAAGTATTCACCTTATCCATCTCCCTAATTATTTTATAAACTTCTATAAGGTCACACCGCGGCCTCCAACACTCCAGGGAAGACAGCTCCAGCCTGTTCAGCCTCTCCCTGTAGCTCAAACCCTCCAATCCCAGCAACATCCTTGTAAATCTTTTCTGAATCCTTTCAAGTTTCATGACATCTTTTCTATAGCAGGGAGACCAGAATTGAATGCAGTATTCCAAAAGTGGTCTAACCTGTACAGCCGCAACGTATATTTTCAGTGTGGAAATTGATGATGTAATGGAATGTGTGGAAAAGAAGACTACAGGAAAAGTCACTCCACATCTGAACTTAAGGAACAGTTGGAGTCATTGCATGACATACCAAACAGTGGATATTTCATGGAGAGCACTTTCTAGGAGATGGTCACCCCATAGCTACAAGGAGTTCAGGATAGTAATCCTATGGAGATGGGACACATCTTAGATTGTGGTAAATAAGGGTGGAAATGATGAAGGCTATAGCCACAATCTTCCAGTCAAGTGATGCAAGAGGTTTGATGAATTACAAACATTGCTTCTTTGTTTAAAATAATGAGGTAGATGGATAAATTTGATGACATGGTGTGAATAGACAAAGGGACATTAACTCAGAGCAAAATTAATCAACTCTTGGCGAAATAACTGAAACTAGCACAGGTACGTCAAAAGAAAATTGTGTTTTTATTCATTGACAGGGTGTGGGTGACATTAGCTAAGCCAGCTTTTATTTCCCTTTGCTAATTGCACAGATGGCAGTGAAGAGTCAACCACATTACTATGGGTCAGGAGTCACCCATATAGGCCAGACTAGATAAAGATGGCAACTTCCTTCCCTAAAGGACGTTGGTGAACTGACCGAAGCAGTCGACCAATCCGACCGAAAGGTCATCCATCTCCCTCCATAGATTCTGTCTGAGCAGTTGTATTTCTAGCACTTTTTACTTTGATTTTTAATTTGACCATCTCGATTGAGTTCATTGGTCAATTAATAACAAGGCTTGATGAAGGCAGTGTGGGATGATATGGCATCTATGGACTTTCAACAGGTTTTTGTTGAAGTATCACATAGTGAACTTGGGATTAATGGGACACTGGCAGCACCATAGAGTAGTGGTGAAGGGTTCATTTTCTGACTCGAAGGAACTTTCCTCTAGGAGTGGATTTGAGGACCACTGCTTTATTAATATATATTAGCCCCCTGCAGTTGGATCGACATGACATGGTTTCAAAAGTCTGCAGCTGAGACAAAATGCAGAAACGTAAAAAGCAGTGAGGATAGTGTCAGTGCTTGAGAGCAGATAGGTTGACTGACAAAATAAGTAGACACATGGCAGGTTAAATTTAATGATGGAAAGTTTAAAGTGAATAATTTCAATGGGAAAAGTGAGGCTGAGTAGAAATGATTTTCCTCAGCTCACCTTTGACTGTTTTGGTAATCAATGAGCTCTGGTTCCTGATCCTTTTGACAAAGGGAACAGTTCCTGCCCATCTGCCCAGTACCTCATGCTTTTGAGCAATTCAATTTAATATATTTTTAATGATCCCTTCACACAAAAAAACACAACCCCAGTCTCTCCAAACTATCCTCATTGCTGAAACCCCTCATCCCTGGAACCATTAATCTTTGTTGCACCCTCTCTAACACTGTCTCATGCTTCCTAATTGGTGGCACCCAGAAGAGTACACAGTGCTCTGACTGATGTTTAACCAGAGTTTCATAAAGTTTCATAATCATTTTCTGTCTTTTGTACCACTGTCACTATTTATAAAGCTCAGAATCCCCAAGTTTTTTTAGCCATTTTCTCAAATTGTCCTAATTCTTTCAATAATGTGTGTGCACATACCCTCTGCACTTAGACCCACTTTAAGTTGCACATTTTAGTTTATAAAACCTCTCCTCACTCTTTCAACCAAAATGCACCACCTCTTATTTCAAAATAGCTTAAATTTTGTCTGCCACTCATTCCACCAGCCTTGTTCAGTTCTCTTCAAATCTATTGCTATCCTCCTCATGTTTCCCAATTCTTCCAAGTTTTGAGAAATTGTGGCCTGCACATTCCCTGACAATGGGAAAGGTAAATCTGCATTGTCACCCTAAAGTAATTTTGATGTCAGGGCAATGGAACTACAGTTGGTATATGAAGCAGAGCATGCTGGGATTGTTGACTAAATTTGCAAAGAATGCTGGGATAGTTGACCAACATTGGCTGACATGGGTGACTTTGCAGGAGCAGGTGAGATAAGCTTTTGGCCTTACCAAGAAGACCATAAACCCAAGATTCATGGAACTTTTAATCATTGTTAGTGTATCAGAAGACAACATCTGCTTGGCTCATATGAATGTGTGGCTCTGTGTACGTAACGAGTCAAATGTAATCAAGGGTATAAAAGATAGCTGCTCCATGTGACAACTGAGAAGCTGGTTTGGCCCCGTTGAGGTCACATGCTCCTCTCAAAAGCTTTCGCTCAATAAACTGTTCACTGCTAAATTCATATTATTTTTACCTACAACAAATTGGCACTACAAGCAGGGTCCTGTCTACCAGACCGGGCAGGTGGCCACTGCCCAGGCATCGGAGAAGGACACCAAACAAAGTTTAAGTGAATCAGATGTTAGTAATTGCTGATCTGTTATGAGTGACTGTGAGAGTATGTGTCCTGTGGGGTCTGAGTTGAGCGCAAACAGAGAAGGAGGTATCCATCTCTAGCACTTAGCCTGAGCCGTAGTTAAGAAGATGTTGTGAAACTTGAAAGGGTTCAGAAAAGATTTACAAAGATGTTGCCAGGGTTGGAGGATCTGAGCTACAGGGAGAGACTGAACAGGCTGGGGCTGTTTTCCCTGGAGTGTCGGAGGCTGAAGGGTGACCTTTTTGAGGTTTACAAAATTATAAGGGGCATGGATTGGATAAATAGACAAAGTCTTTTCCCTGGGGTCGGAGAGTCCAGAACTAGAGGGCATAGGTTTATGGTAAGAGGGGAAAGATATAAAAAAGATATAAGGGGCAACTTTTTCCCGCAGAGGGTGGTACGTGTATGGAATAAGCTGCCAGAGGACGTGGTGGAGGCTGGTACAATTGCAACATTTAAGAGGCATTTGGATGGGTATATAAATAGGAAGGGTTTGGAGGGATATGGGCCGGTGCTGGCAGGTGGGACTAGAGTGGTTGAGATATCTGGTTGGCATGGACAGTTGGATCGAAAGGTCTGTTTCCATGCTGTGCATCTCTATGATTCTATGACTCTAAGAGGGAAAGTCCCCCACGCGAAAGCCAGGACCCTGAAGTAGGAGTGGAGACTGGAAAAAGGATGCCTGGGATGTGATACTCAGATGTCAGCGTGGTTGTTGAGAACCTGCCGAGGAGAAAGTAAAGCAGGATATGGAGAATTGATCACCCTCCATTTAGGTATCCCCGCACTCTGAAAGGGACAACCGCGAGTGAGACGTGGCCGATGGGAAAAATATGAGTATGAGGTGGCCAGTGTGTTAAATGCAGTCAAGAGATCAGAGGCATCATGAGTGTAAGCCTATCATTAATTATGGAGGGCCAGGAAGGTCAATGGGGACACCGAGGGTCTCTCATTAATCGGTATGTGACAGACAGACATTCACTTATTAAACAGATAGAAAAGGGAGGTTGGGATCTGTCCCAGGCATGGAATCAACCATGAAATTGGCTCTTTGAACAAAAAGAAAGATAGGACCAAGAAAGCTGGGGTTCTTTTGTTGCATCAATTGGCCAGCCTTATAGTCCGAAACCTCAGAATCTACAAAGAGGCAGACAGAGGAGAGAAGAATCTTACAGTGACGAGTTAGAGATATAGAGATTAAAGGCTCCTCTGAGAAATTGGACAATTTGGAACTTCTTTGTGTGCATTGGTCAACTTGCTAAATCGTAATATTTGCATTAAAGGATCTCCAGTTTGAATAATTGCATGTGTATGTGTGTGCGTGTCTGTGTGTCTCTGTGTGTCTGTGTCTGTGCGTGTGCGCACGCGTGTGTGTGCATGTGTGTGTGTGCATGTGTGCGTGTGTCTGTGTGTGCACGCGTGTTTGCATGTGTGTGTCTGTATGTGTGCATGTGTGCGTGCGTCTATGTCTGTATGTGTGCACGTGTGTGTCTGTGTGCACGCGTGTGTGTGCATGTGTGCCTGTGTCAATGTCTGTGTACGCGTGGGTGTGCATGTGTGTGTGTCTGTGTGTGCGTGTGTGTCTATGCCTGTGTGTGCATGTGTGCACGTGTATGCACACGTGTGTGCGTGTGTGTGAGAGAGAGAGAGAGAGACAGTTGTCAAAAGAATTGGGAAAAGTTTATCTCATGAAATAAGTGTTAACTCTTTGTGGTCTGTTTTGAATGTACTTTTGTTCAATGGTGGTTACATGTGGGCTAGTGTAATATTCATTTTTGTTCCCTAAAACTTGAGATCCGGAATGTTTTGAATTAAGTCTACATTTTGGAAATCCATGATGATTTGAAAATGTAGTCTGTGTTTGTATCAGTGTTGGTAGAGACACCAACTGGGCAAAAATAACTCTTGCTAAACAGCAGAAAGGGGAGGTCACCTCCAAGTATAGAGAGCAACTCTTTAAAGTCTATCAAGAGTGTTCAGGGATTCCACAGACAGACAGCTCTGACTGGGTGTGAAGGAAGAGATGGGAGAAAAAACCCCGCGCGAATAAAACAGGAGAATGTGGGTGCCCTGACAACGTCAAAATCCACTTTCCACAATTGCGGCAAGACGGGTCACTTTGTCAGGGAGTGTAGGGCCCCAAAACAGAACAAAGTGATGTCCGGGTGTGTCTGTCAAGGCTGTGGCAAAAGGCCCACTCTGAAGGCACTTGTTGAGGAAAACACAGCAAACCAACAACCACCCAGAACACATCGGACTGACATCCAGCTACACCCCCAGGCATGGGTAATAAGGAGGGTAGGATTTACATGTCTGCACTAGTAGGGGGCAGACAGCGTGAGTTGGTAGTGGACACGGTAGCCCCCATATCCATTACTGACCTACCTCTGCCCAAACTAATAAAATGTTTTATGTAACAGGGATTAACAGATGATGAATGCCATGTGTATTTGAGTGAGAAAACTCTGGTAGAAATCAATAATCTGTTTATACCGGTGCGATTTTATGTGTGTAACAACAACGAAGGAACTATTATGGGGAATGATTTAATGAAGGAATATGAAGTCCTTATAGAGTGTGGGGAAGGTGAATTAATCTGGCCCCGCCCCGATAGGAGAAAGGTAAAAATGGGAACCTATGTGAGACACTTGGGCACCATCCAAGCCGCATCCACCACGGGACGCAATTGACGAGGGGCAATGGCTTCGCTGCCATTTGTACCTCCGTCGGTGAAAATGGGCGGAAAATAAATTGGATAGAGGCCTAATTACAACCGGCCCCATTACTGTCGAGGGTCCAGAACCCAAACCGCGCAGCCAATACCCGAGAAAACCTGAACGCCAGAAGGGATGCTGGGGAAATTGTGGAAGGACTGGTGGAGAGGGGAATTCTCCAAGAGACCACAGGTACCACTAATTCCCCTATCTGGCCGGTCAGTAAACCTGACTGGAGTTACCGTCTCACAATTGATTGCACGGCCCTAAATAGGGTCACTCATAAATTGTACCCTATAGTCGCCAATCCATCCACAATCTTAATTGGGCTCTCCCCTACCCATAACATCTCTACTGTACTGGATATTGCAAATGGACTCTGGTCCATCCCCCTCCATTGTGACTCCCAAGATAAGTTTGCATTTACCATCGGGGATAAACAGTATACCTGGACCAGACTTCCCCAAGGATTCCATAATAGTCCAGCCATCTTTCACCGTGCAGTGAGTGATGTGCTCAGGGAGATCAATCTGCTGCATGGCAGTACTATACTCCAATATGTCAATGACATCCTACTGGCTTCTGAGTCCACGCCAGGACTTCAGGAGACACTATACTTTGTCCTGCGGAACAGAGGGTTAAAGGCAGCCTAAAGAGAGCCCAGATTGGGAAAACTGAAGTTCTTTACTTGGGGCATTTAATCTCCCATGGCACAAAAGAAACGCCTGTAGACAGGAAGACTGCAAGACAGCAAATGCCACAACCTGTGACAGTCCGTGGTGTGAGAAAGGTCTGGGGCTTGTTTAACTACTGCAGGAATTTTATCCCTGAGTTTGCCGAATTGGTCAAGTCCATATAACGATTGGTAAAAGAGGGGAACCTGCTTCGGACCACTTTGATTGGGGACCAGGAAGAAGATGACTCCAATATAAAACTGAACGTGGAGTAAATGTCATCCCCAGGACTGGGATTGCCAGAAGCGAGTAAAGGCTTCCAGATTTATTACAACAACGAGGGGGGGGTGCTTTTACTTGGTGGTGGTAACCTTGATCTATGGCGACAAACAGCAACCTGTAGGGTACTGTTCGACTGCAGAGGGACCCATAGTTAACGGCTTGCCCAGATGTATAGCCACCTTAGACTCTGCCGCATGGGCATTAAGAGTCAGTGAACCTACTGTGATGACAGGGAATATTATTTTACATACCAAACATACCCTGTGGAAATGCTAATAACCAGGAAAATTACGGTCAGTCTCTAACATGAGAAGAGCGAAATGGGAGGTTGTCCTTTTGCCACCCACCAAATCCGTTATTATCGTCCAAGATACCGGGGAAAACTCAGCTGAAAGAGATGCATAAACCAGTTAGGGATAAACAGGAAGGACGGGTTGAACAAAGGCAATCAGGGGATTGTTCCGATGTCCCATCAGCAACTGGTAAAGTTAGGGTTAAGACTCTATTCGATAAAACTGGTTTTGCCCCAAAGTGGAATGGTGCCGATGAGTTTAACATTAGCTGTGACACGTGCATTTGTATTGACATGCGAGGGAAGGGGGTCAGCAAACACTGGTCCCAGCTGAAAGAATATACAGGCACTGACTGAGGATCCTCACCCTTTGCTTTCTTTTCACAAGGATTCCTCTCGGGGCCTGCTGATATCATCTCTGTGTGCGCAGTTGTTGTGGGCAGACCATGAGCACAGGTTGTTGTGGGCAGACCATGAGCGCAGGTTGTAGTGGGCAGACCATGAGCACGGGTTGTTGTGGGCAGACCATAAGCACGGGTTGTGTGTACAGATCATGACCGTGGGTTTTGTGTGCAGACCATGAGCACGGGATGTTGTGTGCAGACCATGAGCACGGGTTGTTGCGGGCAGACCATGAGCACAGGTTGTTGCGTGCAGACCATGAGCATGGGTTGTTGTGTACAGACCTTGGGCACCGGATGTTGTGTACAGACCATGAGCACAGGTTGTTGTGGGCAGACATGAGCACGGGTTGTTCTGTGCAGACCATGAGCACGGGATGTTGTGGGCAGTCCATGAGCACGGGATGTTGTGTACAGAGCATGAGCGCGGGTTGTTGTGTACAGCCCTTGAGCACCGATTGTTGTGTACAGACCATGAGCGCGTGTTGTTGTGTACAGACCATGAGCATGGGTTGTTGTGGGCAGACCATGAGCGTGTGTTGTTGTGAACAGACCATGAGTTTGGGTTGTTGTGTACAGACCATGAGCGTGGGTTATTGTGTGCAGACCATGAGTTTGGGTTGTTGTGTGCAGACCATGAGCATGGGTTGTTGTGGGCAGACCATGAGCATGTGTTTTTGAAGGGGAACCATGAGCACAGGTTGTTGTGTACAGACTATGAGCGCGGGTTGTTGTGTACAGACCATGAGCACAGGTTGTTGTGGGCAGACCATGAGCACGGGTTGTTGTGTGCAGACCATGAGCACGGGATGTTGTGGGCAGACCATGAGCATGGGTTGTTGTGTACAGACCATGAGCGCGGGATATTGTGTGCAGACCATGAGCATGGGTTGTTGTGTACAGACCATGAGCGCGGGTTGTTGTGTGCAGACCATGAGCGTGGGTTGTTGTGTACAGACCATGAGCATGTGTTGTTGTGTACAGACCATGAGCGTGGGTTGTTGTGGGTAGACCATGAGCATGGGTTGTTGTGTACAGACCATGAGCGCGGGTTGTTGTGTGCAGACCATGAGCGTGGGTTGTTGTGTACAGACCATGAGCATGTGTTGTTGTGTACAGACCATGAGCGTGGGTTGTTGTGTACAGACCATGAGCGTGGGTTGTTGTGGCAAAACCATGAGCGCGGGTTTTTGTGGGCAGACCATGAGCATGGGTTGTTGTGGGCAGACCATGACCGTGGGTTGTTGTGGGCAGACCATGAGCATGGGTTGTTGTGGGCAGACCATGAGCATGGGTTGTTGTGGGCAGACCATGAGCGCGTGTTGTTGTGTACAAACCATGAGTTTGGGTTGTTGTGTACAGACCATGAGCGTGGGTTGTTGTGTGAAGACCATGCGTTTGGGTTGTTGTGTGCAGACCATGAGCGTGGGTTGTTGTGGGCAGACCATGAGCATGTGTTTTTGAGGGGAAACCATGAGCACAAGTTGTTGTGTACAGACCATGAGCGCGGGATATTGTGTGCAGACCATGAGCATGGGTTGTTGTGTACAGACCATGAGCATGTGTTGTTGTGTACAGACCATGAGCATGGGTTGTTGTGTACAGACCATGAGCATGGGTTGTTGTGTACAGACCTTGGGCACCGGTTGTTGTGTACAGACCATGAGCACAGGTTGTTGTGGGCAGACCATGAGCACGGGTTGTTGTGTGCAGACCATGAGCACGCGATGTTGTGGGCAGACCATGAGCACGGGATGTTGTGTACAGACCATGAGCGCGGGTTGTTGTGTACAGACCTTGAGCACCGATTGTTGTATACAGACCATGTGCGCGGGTTATTGTGGGCAGACCACGAGCGCACGTTGTTGCATACAGACCATGAGCGCAGGTTGTTGTGTACTGACCATGAACACGGGTTGTTGTGGGCAGACCATGAGCGCAGTTTGTTGTATACAGACCATGAGCGCAGGTTGTTGTATACAGACCATGAGTGCGGGATGTTGTGTACAGACCATGAGCGCGGGTTGTTGGGTACAGACCATGAGCGCAGGTTGTTGCATACAGACCATGAGCACGGGTTGTTGTATACAGACCATGAGCGTGGGTTGTTGTGGGCACACCATGAGCACGGGATGTTGTGTGCAGACAATGAGCGCCGATTGTTGTGTACAGACCATGAGCATGGATTTTCTGTGCAGACCATTAGTGCGGGTTGTGTGCAGACCATGATCACGGTTGTTGTTGTGGGCAGACCATGAGCACGGGCTGTTCTGTACAGATCTTGAGCGCGGGTTGTTGTGGGCAGACCATGAGCACGGGTTGTTGTGGGCAGACCATGAGCACGGGTTGTTGTGGGCAGACCATGAGTACAGGTTGTTGTGTACAGACCATGAGCGTGGGTTTTGTGTGCAGACCATGAGTGCGGGTTGTTGTGAGCAGACCATGAGTGCGGGTTGTTGTGTGCAGACCAGGAGCATGGGTTGTTGTGTACAGACCATGAGCACTGGTTGTTGTGTGCAGACCATGAGCATGGGTTGTTGTGTACAGACGTTGGGCACCGGTTGTTGTGTACCGACCATGAGCACAGGTTGTTGTGGGCAGACCATGAGCACGGGTTGTTGTGTGCAGACCATGAACACTGGTTATTGCGTATAGACCATGAGCGCAGGTTGTTTTTTTCCAGACCTTGGAGACCGGTTGTTGTGTACAGACCGTGAGCACGGGATGTTGTGTACAGACCATGAGCACGGGTTGTTGTGTGCAGACCATAAGCACGGGTTGTGTGTACAGATCATGACCGTGGGTTTTGTGTGCAGACCATGAGCACGGGATGTTGTGTGCAGACCATGAGCACGGGATGTTGTGTGCAGACCATGAGCACGGGTTGTTGTGTACAGACCAGGAGCATGGGTTGTTGTGTACAGACCATGGGCACCGGTTGTTGTGTACAGACCATGAGCACAGGTTGTTGTGGGCAGACCATGAGCACGGGTTGTTGTGTGCAGACCATGAGCACGGGATGTTGTGGGCAGTACATGAGCACGGGATGTTGTGTACAGACCATGAGCGCGGGTTGTTGTGTACAGCCCTTGAGCACCGATTGTTGTGTTCAGACCATGAGCGCAGGTTGTTGTACACAGACCATGAGTGTGGGTTGTTGTGTACAGACAATGAGCGCCGATTGTTGTGTACAGACCATGAGCATGGGTTTTCTGTGCAGACCATGAGTGCGGGTTGTTGTGTGCAGACCAGGAGCATGGGTTGTTGTGTGCAGACCATGATCACGGTTGTTGTGTGGGCAGACCATGAGCACGGGCTGTTCTGTACAAAACTTGAGCGCGGATTGTTGTGGGCAGACCATGAGCACGAGTTGTTGTGGGCAGACCATGAGCACGGGTTGTTGTGGGCAGACCATGAGTACAGGTTGTTGTGTGCAGACCATGAGCGTGGGTTTTGTGTGCAGACCATGAGTGCGGGTTGTTGTATGCAGACCAGGAGCATGGGTTGTTGTGTACAGACCATGAGCACGGGTTGTTGTGTGCAGACCATGAGCACTGGTTATTGCGTATAGACCATGAGCACGGGTTGTAGTGTACAGACCTTGGGCACCGGTTGTTGTGTACAGACCGTGAGCATGGGATGATGTGTACAGACCATGAGCACGGGTTGTTGTGTGCAGACCATAAGCACGGGTTGTGTGTACAGACCATGAGCGTGGGTTTTGTGTGCAGACCATGAGTGCGGGATGTTGTGTGCAGACCAGGAGCATGGGTTGTTGTGTACAGGCCATGAGCACGGGTTGTTGTGGGCAGACCTTGAGCATGGGTTGTTGCGTGCAGACCTTGGGCACCGGTTGTTGTGTACAGACCATGAGCGTGGATTGTTGTGGGCAGACCATGAGCACGTGTTGTTGTGTACAGACCATGAGCACGGGTTGTTGTGGGCAGACCATGAGCGCAGTTTGTTGTATACAGACCATGAGCGCAGGTTGTTGTATACAGACCATGAGTGCGGGTTGTTGTATACAGACCATGAGCGCGGGTTGTTGTGAGCACAGCATGTGCTCGGGTTGTTGTGTGCAGACAATGAGCATGGATTTTCTGTGCAGACCATGAGTGTGGGTTATTGTGGGCAGACCATGAGTACAGGTTGTTGTGTACAGACCATGAGCGTGGGTTTTGTGTGCAGACCATGAGTGCGGGTTGTTGTGTGCAGACCATGAGCACGGGTTGTTCAGTACAGACCATGAGCACGGGTTGTTGCGGGCAGACCATGAGCCCGGGTTGTTGCGTGCAGACCATGAGCATGGGTTGTTGTGTACAGACGTTGGGCACCGGTTGTTGTGTACCGACCATGAGCACGGGTTGTTGTGGGCAGACCATGAGCACGGGTTGTTGTGTGCAGACCATAAGCACTGGTTATTGCGTATAGACCATGAGCACAGGTTGTTTTTTTCCAGACCTTGGGCATCGGTTGTTGTGTACAGACCATAAGCACGTGTTGTGTGTACAGGTCATGACCGTGGGTTTTGAGTGCAGACCATGAGCACGGGATGTTGTGTGCAGACCAGGAGCATGGGTTGTTGTATACAGACCATGAGCACGGGTTGTTGCGGGCAGACCATGAACACGGGTTGTTGCGTGCAGACCATGAGCATGGGTTGTTGTGTACAGACCTTGGGCACCGGTTGTTGTGTACAGACCATGAGCACAGGTTGTTGTGGGCAGACCATGAGCACGGGTTGTTGTGTGCAGACCATGAGCACGGGATGTTGTGGGCAGACCATGAGCACGGGATGTTGTGTACAGACCATGTGCGCGGGTTGTTGTGTACAGACCTTGAGCACCGATTGTTGTGTACAGACCATGTGCGCGGGTTGTTATGGGCAGACCATGAGCGCAGGTTGTTGCATACAGACCATGAGCGCAGGTTGTTGCATGCAGACCATGAGCGCGGGTTGTTGTGTGCAGACCATGAGCACGGGTTGTTGTGGGCAGACCATGAGCCCGGGTTGTTGCGTGCAGACCATGAGCATGGGTTGTTGTGTACAGACGTTGGGCACCGGTTGTTGTGTACCGACCATGAGCACGGGTTGTTGTGTGCAGACCATGAGCACTGGTTATTGCATATAGACCATGAGCACAGGTTGTTTTTTTCCAGACCTTGGGCATCGGTTGTTGTGTACAGACCATAAGCACGTGTTGTGTGTACAGGTCATGACCGTGGGTTTTGTGTGCAGACCATGAGCACGGGATGTTGTGTGCAGACCAGGAGCATGGGTTGTTGTATACAGACCATGAGCACGGGTTGTTGCGGGCAGACCATGAACATGGGTTGTTGCGTGCAGACCATGAGCATGGGTTGTTGTGTACAGACCTTGGGCACCGGTTGTTGTGTACAGACCATGAGCACAGGTTGTTGTGGGCAGACCATGAGCACGGGTTGTTGTGTGCAGACCATGAGCACGGGATGTTGTGTGCAGACCATGAGCACGGGATGTTGTGTACAGACCATGTGCGCGGGTTGTTGTGTACAGACCTTGAGCACCGATTGTTGTGTACAGACCATGTGCGCGGGTTGTTATGGGCAGACCATGAGCGCAGGTTGTTGCATACAGACCATGAGCGCAGGTTGTTGCATACAGACCATGAGCGCGGGTTGTTGTGTACAGACCATGAGCACGGGTTGTTGTGGGCAGACCATGAGCGCAGGTTGTTGCATACAGACCTTGAGCGCGGGTTGTTGTGTACAGAACATGAGCACGGGTTGTTGTGGGCAGACCATGAGTGCAGTTTGTTGTATACAGACCATGAGCGCAAGTTGTTGTATACAGACCATGAGCGCGGGTTGTTGTGGGCACACCATGAGCACGGGTTGTTGGGTGCAGACAATGAGCGCCGATTGTTGTGTACAGCCCATGAGCGTGGGTTTTGTGTGCAGACCATGAGTGCGGGTTGTTGTGTGCAGACCAGGAGCATGGGATGTTGTGTGCAGACCATGAGCACGGGTTGTTGCGGGCAGACCATGAGGATGGGTTGTTGTGTACAGACCTTGGGCACCGGTTGTTGTGTACAGACCATGAGCACAGGTTGTTGTGTGCAGACCATGAGCACGGGATGTTGTGGGCAGACCATGAGCACGGGATATTGTGTACAGACCATGAGCGCGGGTTGTTGTGTACAGAACTTGAGCACCGATTGTTGTGTACAGACCATGTGCACGGGTGGTTGTGGGCAGACCATGAGCGCAGGTTGTTGCATACAGACCATGAGCGCAGTTTGTTGTATACAGATCATGAGCGCAGGTTGTTGTATACAGACAATGAGCGCGGGTTGTTGTATACAGACCATGAGCGGGATTGTTGTGTACAGACCATGAGCACGGGTTGTTGTGGGCAGACCATGAGCGCAGGTTGTTGCATACAGACCATGAGCACGGGTTGTTGTGTACAGACCATGAGCACGGGTTGTTGTGGGCAGACCATGAGTGCAGTTTCTTGTATACAGACCATGAGCGCAGGTTGTTGCATACAGACCATGAGCACGGGTTGTTGTGTACAGACCATGAGCACGGGATGTTGTGGGCAGACCATGAGCACGGGTTGTTGTGTGCAGACCATGAGCACGGGTTGTTGTGGGCAGACCACGAACGCAGGTTGTTGCATACAGACCATGAGCACGGGTTGTTGTGTACAGACCATGAGCACGGGTTGTTGTGGGCAGACCATGAGTGCAGTTTGCTGTATACAGACCATGAGCGCAGGTTGTTGTATACAGACCATGAGCGCTGGTTGTTGTGGGCACACCATGAGCACGGGTTGTTGGGTGCAGACAATGAGGGCCGATTGTTGTGTACAGACCATGAGCGTGGGTTTTGTGTGCAGACCATGAGTGCGGGTTGTTGTGTGCAGACCATGAGCACGGGATGTTCAGTACAGATCATGAGCACGGGTTGTTGCGGGCAGACCATGAGCATGGGTTATTGCGTTCAGATCATGAGCATGGGTTGTTGTGTACAGACCTTGGGCACCGGTTGTTGTGTACCGACCATGAGCACAGGTTGTTGTAGGCAGACCATGAGCATGGGATGTTGTGGGCAGACCATGAGCACGGGATGTTGTGTGCAGACCATGAGCACGGGATGTTGTGGGCAGACCATGAGCACGGGATGTTGTGTACAGACCATGAGCGCGGGTTGTTGTGTACAGACCTTGAGCACCGATTGTTGTATACAGACCATGTGCGCGGGTTGTTGTGGGCAGACCATGAGCGCAGGTTGTTGCATACAGACCATGAGCGCGGGTTGTTGTGTACAGACCATGAGCACGGGTTGTTGTGGGCAGACCATGAGCACGGGATGTTGTGGGCAGACCATGAGCACGGGTTGTTGTGTGCAGACCATGAGCACGGGATGTTGTGGGCAGACCATGAGCACAGGATGTTGTGTACAGACCTTGAGCGCGGGTTGTTGTGTGCAGACCTTGAGCACCGATTGTTGTATACAGACCATGTGCGCGGGTTGTTGTGGGCAGACCATGAGCGCAGGTTGTTGCATACAGACCATGAGCGCGGGTTGTTGTGTACAGACCATGAGCACGGGTTGTTGTGGGCAGACCATGAGCGCAGTTTGTTGTATACAGACCATGAGCGCAGGTTGTTGTATACAGACCATGAGTGCGGGAAGTTGTGTACAGACCATGAGCACGGGTTGTTGTGGGTAGACCATGAGCGCAGGTTGTTGCATACAGACCATGAGCACGGGTTGTTGTATACAGACCGTGAGTGCGGTTTGTTGTGGGCACACCATGAGCATGGGTTGTTGTGTGCAGACAATGAGCGCCGATTGTTGTGTACAGACCATGAGCGTGGGTTTTGTGTGCAGACCATGAGTGCGGGTTGTTGTGTGCAGACCATGAGCACGGGTTGTTGTGGGCAGACCATGAGTACAGGTTGTTGTGTGCTGACCATGAGCACGGGTTGTTGCAGGCAGACCATGAGCACGGGTTATTGCATTCAGACCATGAGCATGGGTTGTTGTGTACAGACCTTGGGCACCGGTTGTTGTGTACCGACCATGAGCACAGGTTGTTGTAGGCAGACCATGAGCACGGGATGTTGTGGGCAGACCATGAGCACGGGTTGTTGTGTACAGACCTTGACCACCAATTGTTGTGTACAGACCATGTGCGCTGGTTGTTGTGGACAGACCATGAGCACGGGTTGTTGTGTACAGACAATGAGCGCCGATTGTTGTGTACAGACCATGAGCGTGGGTTTTCTGTGCAGACCATGAGTGCGGGTTGTTGTGTGCAGACCAGGAGCATGGGTTGTTGTGTACAGACCATGAGCACAGGTTGTTGTGTGCAGACCATGATCACGGTTGTTGTTGTGGGCAGACCATGAGCACGGGCTGTTCTGTACAAACATTGATCGCGGGTTGTTGTGGGCAGACCATGAGCACGGGTTGTTGTGTGCAGACCATGAGCACAGGTTGTTGTGGGCAGACCATGAGCGTGGGTTTTGTGTGCAGATCATGAGTGCGGGTTGTTGTGTGCAGACCAGATGCATGGGTTGTTGTGGGCAGACCATGAGCACGGGTTGTTGTGTACCGACCATGAGCACTGGTTATTGCGTATAGACCATGAGCACGGGTTGTTGTGAACAGACCTTGGGCACCGGTTGTTGTGTACAGACCGTGAGCATGGGATGTTGTGTACAGACCATGAGCATGGGTTTTTGTGTGCAGACCATAAACACGGGTTGTGTGTACAGACCATGAGCGTGGGTTTTGTGTGCAGACCATGAGTGCGGGATGTTGTGTGCAGACCAGGAGCATGGGTTGTTGTGTACAGGCAATGAGCACGGGTTGTTGCGGGCAGACCATGAGCATGGGTTATTGTGTACAGACGTTGGGCACCGGTTGTTGTGTACTGACCATGAGCACAGGTTGTTGTGTGCAGACCACGAACGTGGATTGTTGTGGGCAGACCATGAGCACGTGTTGTTGTGTACAGACCATGAGCAGGATTGTTGTGGGCAGACCATGAGCGCAGTTTGTTGTATACAGACCATGAGCGCGGGTTGTTGTATACAGACCATGAGCGCGGGTTGTTGTGGGCACACCATGAGCTTGGGTTGTTGTGTGCAGACAATGAGCGCCGATTGTTGTGTAGAGACCATGAGCGTGGGTTTTGTGTGCAGACCATGAGTGCGGGTTGTTGTGTGCAGACCATGAGCACGGGTTGTTCAGTACAGACCATGAGCACAGGTTGTTGTGGGCAGACCATGAACACGGGTTGTTGTGTGCAGACCATGAGCACGGGATGTTGTGGGCAGTCCATGAGCACGGGATGTTGTGTGCAGACAATGAGCGCCGATTGTTGTGTACAGACCATGAGCGCAGGTTGTTGTTTCCAGACCATGAGCGCGGGTTGTTGTATACAGACCATGAGCGTGGGTTGTTGTGGGCACACCATGAGCACGGGTTGTTGTGTGCAGACAATGAGCGCCGATTGTTGTGTACAGACCATGAGCGTAGGTTTTGTGTGCAGACTATGAGTGCGGGGTGATGTGTGCAGACCAGCAGTGTGGGTTGTTGTGTGCAGACCATGAGCACGGGTTGTTCAGTACAGACCATGAGCACGGCTGTTGCGGGCAGACCATGAGCACGGGTTATTGCGTTCAGACCATGAGCACAGGTTGTTGTGTACAGACCTTGGGCACCGGTTGTTGTGTACCGACCATGAGCACAGGTTGTTGTAGGCAGACCATGAGCACGGGTTGTTGTATGCAGACCATGAGCACGGGATGTTGTGGGCAGACCATGAGCACGGGATGTTGTGTACAGACCATGAGCGCAGGTTGTTGTGTACAGACCTTGAGCACCAATTGTTGTGTACAGACCATGTGCGCAGGTTGTTGTGGGCAGACCATGAGCGCGGGTTGTTGTGTACAGACCATGAGCACAGCTTGTTGTGGGCAGACCATGAGCGCAGGTTGTTGCATACAGACCATCAGCGCGGGTTGTTGTGTACAGACCATGAGCATGGGATGTTGTGGACAGACCATGAGCACGGGATGTTGTGTACAGACCATGAGCACGGGATGTTGTGGGCAGACCATGAGCACGGGATGTTGTGTACAGACCATGAGCGCGGGTTGTTGTGTACAGACCTTGAGCACCAATTGTTGTGTACAGACCATGTGCGCTGGTTATTGTGGGCAGACCATGAGCGCAGGTTGTTGCATACAGACCATGAGCGCGGGTTGTTGTGTACAGACCATGAGCACAGGTTGTTGTGGGCAGACCATGAGCGCAGGTTGTTGCATACAGACTATGAGCGCGGGTTGTTGTGTACAGACCATGAGCATGGGTTTTCTGTGCAGACCATGAGTGCGGGTTGTTGTGTGCAGACCAAGATCACGGTTGTTGTTGTGGGCAGACCAAGAGCACGGGCTGTTCTGTACAAATCTTGAGCGCGGGTTGTTGTGGGCAGACCATGAGCACGGGTTGTTATGGGCGGACCATGAGCACGGGTTGTTGTGGGCAAACCATGAGTACAGGTTGTTGTGTGCAGACCATGAGCGTGGGTTTTGTGTGCAGACCATGAGTGCGTGTTGTTGTGTGCAGACCATGAGCATGGGTTGTTGTGGGCAGACCATGAGCGCAGTTTGTTGTATACAGACCATGAGCCCAGGTTGTTGTATACAGACCATGAGCGCGGGTTGTTGTATGCAGACCATGAGCGCGGGTTGTTGTGGGCACACCATGAGCACGGGTTGTTGTGTGCAGACAATGAGCGCCGATTGTTGTGTACAGACCATGAGCGTGGGTTTTGTGTGCAGACCAGGAGCATGGGTTGTTGTGTACAGACCATGAGCACGGGTTGTTCAGTACAGACCATGAGCACGGGTTGTTGCGTGCAGACCATGAGCATGGGCTGTTGTGTACAGACCTTGGGCACCGGTTGTTGTGTACAGACCTTGGGCGCCGGTTGTTGTGTACCGACCATGAGCACGGGTTGTTGTGTACAGACCTTGAGCGCGGGTTGTTGTGTACAGACCTTGAGCACCGATTGTTGTATACAGACCATGTGCGCAGGTTGTTGTGGGCAGACCATGAGCGCAGGTTGTTGCATACAGACCATGAGCGCATGTTGTTGTGTACAGACCATAAGCACGGGTTGTTGTGGGCAGATCATGAGCGCAGTTTGTTGTATACAGACCATGAGCGCAGGTTGTTATATACATACCATGAGTGCGGGATGTTGTGTACAGACCATGAGCACGGGTTGTTGTGGGTAGACCATGAGCGCAGGTTGTTGCATGCAGGCCATGAGCGCGGGTTGTTGTATACAGACCATGAGCATGGGTTTTCTGTGCAGACCATGAGTGCGGGTTGATGTGTGCAGACCATGATCACAGTGGTTGTTGTGGGCAGACCATGAGCACGGGCTGTTCTGTACAGATCTTGAGCGCGGGTTGTTGTGGGCAGACCATGAGCACGGGCTGTTCTGTACAGATCTTGAGCGCGGGTTGTTGTGGGCAGACCATGAGCACAGGTTGTTGTGTACAGACCATGAGTGCGGGTTGTTGTGTGCAGACCAGGAGCACGGGTTGTTGTGTACAGACCATGAGCACGGGTTGTTGTGTGCAGACCATGAGCACGGGTTGTTCAGTACAGACCATGAGCACGGGTTGTTGCAGGCAGACCATGAGCACGGGTTGTTGTGTGCAGACCATGAGCATGGGTTGTTGTGTACAGACCATGAGCACAGGTTGTTGTGGGCAGACCATGAGCGCAGGTTGTTGCATACAGACCATCAGCGCGGGTTGTTGTGTACAGACCATGAGCATGGGATGTTGTGGGCAGACCATGAGCACGGGATGTTGTGTACAGACCATGAGCACGGGATGTTGTGTACAGACCATGAGTGCGGGTTGTTGTGTACAGACCTTGAGCACCAATTGTTGTGTACAGACCATGTGCGCTGGTTGTTGTGGGCAGACCATGAGCGCAGGTTGTTGCATACAGACCATGAGCGCGGGTTGTTGTGTACAGACCATGAGCACAGGTTGTTGTGGGCAGACCATGAGCGCAGGTTGTTGCATACAGACCATGAGCGCGGGTTGTTGTGTACAGACCATGAGCATGGGTTTTCTGTGCAGACCATGAGTGCGGGTTGTTGTGTGCTGACCAGGAGCATGGTTTGTTGTGTGCAGACCATGATCACGGTTGTTGTTGTGGGCAGACCATGAGCACGGGCTGTTCTGTACAAATCTTGAGCGCGGGTTGTTGTGGGCAGACCATGAGCACGGGTTGTTGTGGGCGGACCATGAGCACGGGTTGTTGTGGGCGGACCATGAGCACGGGTTGTTGTGTGCAGACCATGAGTACAGGTTGTTGTGTGCAGACCATGAGCGTGGGTTTTGTGTGCAGACCATGAGCATGGGTTGTTGTGGGCAGACCATGAGCGCAGTTTGTTGTATACAGACCATGAGCCCAGGTTGTTGTATACAGACCATGAGCGCGGGTTGTTGTATGCAGACCATGAGCGCGGGTTGTTGTGGGCACACCATGAGCACGGGTTGTTGTGTGCAGACAATGAGCGCCGATTGTTGTGTACAGACCATGAGCGTGGGTTTTGTGTGCAGATCAGGAGCATGGGTTGTTGTGTACAGACCATGAGCACGGGTTGTTCAGTACAGACCATGAGCACGGGTTGTTGCGTGCAGACCATGAGCATGGGTTGTTGTGTACAGACCTTGGGCACCGGTTGTTGTGTACAGACCTTGGGCACCGGTTGTTGTGTACCGACCATGAGCACGGGTTGTTGTGGGCAGACCATGAGCACGGGATGTTGTGTACCGACCATGAGCGCAGGTTGTTGTGTACAGACCTTGAGCACCGATTGTTATATACAGACCATGTGCGCAGGTTGTTGTGGGCAGACCATGAGCGCAGGTTGTTGCATACAGACCATGAGCGCATGTTGTTGTGTACAGACCATAAGCACGGGTTGTTGTGGGCAGATCATGAGCGCAGTTTGTTGTATACAGACCATGAGCGCAGGTTGTTATATACATACCATGAGTGCGGGATGTTGTGTACAGACCATGAGCACGGGTTGTTGTGGGTAGACCATGAGCGCAGGTTGTTGCATGCAGGCCATGAGCGCAGGTTGTTGTATACAGACCATGAGCATGGGTTTTCTGTGCAGACCATGAGTGCGGGTTGATGTGTGCAGACCATGATCACGGTGGTTGTTGTGGGCAGACCATGAGCACGGGCTGTTCTGTACAGATCTTGAGCGCGGGTTGTTGTGGGCAGACCATGAGCACAGGTTGTTGTGTACAGACCATGAGCGTGGGTTTTGTGTGCAGACCATGAGTGCGGGTTGTTGTGTGCAGACCAGGAGCACGGGTTGTTGTGTACAGACCATGAGCACGGGTTGTTGTGTGCAGACCATGAGCACGGGTTGTTCAGTACAGACCATGAGCATGGGTTGTTGCAGGCAGACCATGAGCACAGGTTGTTGTGTGCAGACCATGAGCATGGGTTGTTGTGTACAGACCATGAGCACAGGTTGTTGTGGGCAGACCATGAGCACAGGTTGTTGCATACAGACCATCAGCGCGGGTTGTTGTGTACAGACCATGAGCATGGGATGTTGTGGGCAGACCATGAGCACGGGATGTTGTGTACAGACCATGAGCACGGGATGTTGTGTACAGACCATGAGCGCGGGTTGTTGTGTACAGACCTTGAGCACCAATTGTTGTGTACAGACCATGTGCGCTGGTTGTTGTGGGCAGACCATGAGCGCAGGTTGTTGCATACAGACCATGAGCGCGGGTTGTTGTGTACAGACCATGAGCACAGGTTGTTGTGGGCAGACCATGAGCGCAGGTTGTTGCATAGAGACCATGAGCGCGGGTTGTTGTGTACAGACCATGAGCATGGGTTTTCTGTGCAGACCATGAGTGCGGGTTGTTGTGTGCTGACCAGGAGCATGGTTTGTTGTGTGCAGACCATGATCACGGTTGTTGTTGTGGGCAGACCATGAGCACGGGCTGTTCTGTACAAATCTTGAGCGCGGGTTGTTGTGGGCAGACCATGAGCACGGGTTGTTGTGGGCGGACCATGAGCACGGGTTGTTGTGGGCGGACCATGAGCACGGGTTGTTGTGTGCAGACCATGAGTACAGGTTGTTGTGTGCAGACCATGAGCGTGGGTTTTGTGTGCAGACCATGAGCATGGGTTGTTGTGGGCAGACCATGAGCGCAGTTTGTTGTATACAGACCATGAGCCCAGGTTGTTGTATACAGACCATGAGCGCGGGTTGTTGTATGCAGACCATGAGCGCGGGTTGTTGTGGGCACACCATGAGCACGGGTTGTTTTGTGCAGACAATGAGCGCCGATTGTTGTGTACAGACCATGAGCGTGGGTTTTGTGTGCAGATCAGGAGCATGGGTTGTTGTGTACAGACCATGAGCACGGGTTGTTCAGTACAGACCATGAGCACGGGTTGTTGCGTGCAGACCATGAGCACGGGTTGTTGTGTGCAGACCATGAGCATGGGTTGTTGTGTACAGACCATGAGCACAGGTTGTTGTGGGCAGACCATGAGCGCAGGTTGTTGCATACAGACCATCAGCGCGGGTTGTTGTGTACAGACCATGAGCATGGGATGTTGTGGGCAGACCATGAGCACGGGATGTTGTGTACAGACCATGAGCGCGGGTTGTTGTGTACACACCTTGAGCACCAATTGTTGTGTACAGACCATGTGCGCTGGTTGTTGTGGGCAGACCATGAGCGCAGGTTGTTGCATACAGACCATGAGCGCGGGTTGTTGTGTACAGACCATGAGCACAGGTTGTTGTGGGCAGACCATGAGCGCAGGTTGTTGCATACAGACCATGAGCGCGGGTTGTTGTGTACTGACCAGGAGCATGGTTTGTTGTGTGCAGACCATGATCACGGTTGTTGTTGTGGGCAGACCATGAGCACGGGTTGTTGTGGGCGGACCATGAGCACGGGTTGTTGTGTGCAGACCATGAGTACAGGTTGTTGTGTGCAGACCATGAGCGTGGGTTTTGTGTGCAGACTATGAGCATGGGTTGTTTGGGCAGACCATGAGCGCAGTTTGTTGTATACAGACCATGAGCCCAGGTTGTTGTATACAGACCATGAGCGCGGGGTGTTGTATGCAGACCATGAGCGCGGGTTGTTGTGGGCACACTATGAGCACGGGTTGTTGTGTGCAGACAATGAGCGCCGATTGTTGTGTACAGACCATGAGCGTGGGCTTTGTGTGCAGATCAGGAGCATGGGTTGTTGTGTACAGACCATGAGCACGGGTTGTTCAGTACAGACCATGAGCACGGGTTGTTGCGTGCAGACCATGAGCATGGGTTGTTGTGTACAGACCTTGGGCACCGGTTGTTGTGTACAGACCTTGGGCACCGGTTGTTGTGTACCGACCATGAGCACGGGTTGTTGTGGGCAGACCATGAGCACGGGATGTTGTGTACCGACCATGAGCGCGGGTTGTTGTGTACAGACCTTGAGCACCGATTGTTGTATACAGACCATGTGCGCAGGTTGTTGTGGGCAGACCATGAGCGCAGGTTGTTGCATACAGACCATGAGCGCATGTTGTTGTGTACAGACCATAAGCACGGGTTGTTGTGTACAGACCATGAGCGTGGGTTTTGTGTGCAGACCATGAGCACGGATTGTTCAGTACAGACCATGAGCATGGGTTGTTGCAGGCAGACCATGAGCACGGGTTGTTGTGTGCAGACCATGAGCATGGGTTGTTGTGTACAGACATTGGGCACCAGTTGTTGTGTACCGACCATGAGCACAGGTTGTTGTGGGCAGACCATGAGCACGGGTTGTTATGTGCAGACCATGAGCACTGGTTATTGCGTATAGACCATGAGCACAGGCTGTTTTTTTCCAGACCTTGGGCACCGGTTGTTGTGTACAGACCGTGAGCACGGGATGTTGTGTACAGACCATGAGCACGGGTTGTTGTGTGCAGACCATAAGCACGTGTTGTGTGTACAGACCATGACCGTGGGTTTTGTGTGCAGACCATGAGCACGGGATGTTGTGTGCAGACCAGGAGGATGGGTTGTTGTGTGCAGACCATGAGCACGGGTTGTTGCGGGCAGACCATGAGCACGGGCTGTTGCGTACAGACCATAAGCGCGGGTTGTTGTGTACAGACCTTGATCACCGATTGTGTACAGACCATGTGCGCGGGTTGTTGTGGGCAGACCATGAGCGCAGGTTGTTGCATACAGACCATGAGCGCAGGTTGTTGCATACAGACCATAAGCGGGATTGTTGTGTACAGACCATGAGCACGGGTTGTTGTGGGCAGACCATGAGCGCAGGTTATTGCATACAGACCATGAGCGCGGGTTGTTGTGTAGAGACCATGAGCACGGGTTGTTGTGGGCAGACCCTGAGCGCTGTTTGTTGTATACAGACCCTGAGCGCTGTTTGTTGTATACAGACCATGAGCACGGGTTGTTGTATACAGACCATGAGCGCTGGTTGTTGTGGGCACACCATGAGCACGGGTTGTTGGGTGCAGACAATGTGCTCCGATTGTTGTGTACAGCCCATGAGCGTGGGTTTTGTGTGCAGACCATGAGTGCGGGTTGTTGTGTGCAGACCATGAGCACGGGTTGTTCAGTACAGACCATGAGCACGGGTCGTTGCGGGCAGACCATGAGCACAGGTTATTGCGTTCAGACCATGAGCATGGGTTGTTGTGTACAGACCTTGGGCACCGGTTGTTGTGAAGCGACCATCAGCACAGGTTGTTGTAGGCAGACCATGAGCACGGGTTGTTGTGTGCAGACCATGAGCGCAGGTTGTTCTGTATAGACCATGAGCACGGGTTATTGTGTACAAGCCTTGAGCACGGGTTGTTGTGTGCAGATCATGAGCACAGGTTGTTGTGTACTGACCATGAGCATGGGTTGTTGTAGGCAGACCATGAGCACGGGTTGTTGTATGCAGACCATGAGCACGGGATGTTGTGGGCAGACCATGAGCACGGGATGTTGTGTACAGACCATAAGCACGGGTTGTTGTGTGCAGACCATGAGCACGGGATGTTGTGGGCAGACCATGAGCACGGGATGTTGTGTACAGACCATGAGCGCGGGTTGTTGTGTACAGACCTTGAGCACCGATTGTTGTGTGCAGACCATGTGCGCGGGTTGTTGTGGGCAGACCATGAGCGCAGTTTGTTGCATACAGACCATGAGCGCGGGTTGTTGTGTACAGACCATGAGCACGGGTTGTTGTGGGCAGACCATGAGCGCAGGTTGTTGCATACAGACCATGAGCGCGGGTTGTTGTGTACAGGCCATGAGCACGGGTTGTTGTGGGCAGACCATGAGCGCAGTTTGTTGAATACAGACCATGAGCGCAGATTGTTGTATACAGACCATGAGCACGGGTTGTTGTGGGCAGACCATGAGCGCAGGTTGTTGTATACAGACCTTGAGCACGGGTTGTTGTGTGCAGATCATGAGCACAGGTTGTTGTGTACCGACCATGAGCACAGGTTGTTGTCGGCAGACCATGAGCATGGGTTGTTGTATGCAGACCATGAGCACGGGATGTTGTGGGCAGACCATGAGCACGGGATGTTTTGTACAGACCATGAGCGCAGGTTGTTGTGTAAAGACCTTGAGCACCGATTGTTGTGTACAGACCATGTGCGCGGGTTGTTGTGTGCAGACCATGAGCGCAGGTTGTTGCATACAGACCATGAGCGCGGGTTGTTGTGTACAGACCATGAGCACGGGTTGTTGTGGGCAGACCATGAGCGCAGTTTGTTGCATACACACCGTGAGCGCGGGTTGTTGTGTACAGACCATGAGCACGGCTTGTTGTGGGCAGACCATGAGCGCAGTTTGTTGTATACAGGCCATGAGTGCAGGTTGTTGTATACAGACCATGAGCACGGGTTGTTGTGGGCACACCATGAACATAGTTGTTGCATGCAGACCATGAGCACGGGTTGTTGTGTGCAGACCATGAGCACAGGTTGTTGTGTGCAGACCATGATCACGGGTTGTTCTGTTTAGACCATGAGCACGGGTTGTTGTGTACAACGGGTTGTTGTGTGCAGACCATGAGCACGGGTTGTTATGGGCAGACCATGAGTGCAGGTTGTTGCATACAGACCATGAGCGCGGGTTGTTGTATACAGACCATGAGCGCGGGTTGTTGTGGGCACACCATGAGCATGGGTTGTTGTGTGCAGACAATGAGCGCCGATTGTTGTGTACAGACCATGAGCGTGGGTTGTTGTGTGCAGACCAGGAGCACGGGTTGTTGTGTGCAGACCATGAGCACGGGTTGTTGTGTACAGACCTTGGGCACCGGTTGTTGTGTACAGACCATGAGCACAGGTTGTTGTGTGCAGACCATGAGCACGGGTTGTTGTGTGCAGACCATGAGCACAGGTTATTGTGTGCAGACCATGAGCGCGGGTTGTTCTGTATAGACCATGAGCACTTGTTGTTGTGTACAACGGGTTGTTGTGTGCAGATCATGAGCACAGGTTGTTGTGTACAGATCATCAGTGTTGTTTTTTGGGTACAGACCATGAGCACAGGTTGTTGTGTGCAGACCATGAGCGCGGGTTGTCGTGTACAGACCATGAGCACGGGTTGTTGTGGACAGACCATGAGCACGGGTTGTTATGGGCAGACCATGAGCGCAGGTTGTTGCATACAGACCATGAGCGCGGGTTGTTGTGTACAGACCATGAAAACGGGTTGTTGTGGGCAGACCATGAGCGCAGTTTGTTGTATACAGGCCATGAGTGCAGGTTGTTGTATACAGACCATGAGCGCGGGTTGTTGTGTACAGACCATGAGCACGGGTTGTTGTGGGCAGACCATGAGCGCAGTTTGTTGCATACACACCGTGAGCGCGGGTTGTTGTGTACAGACCATGAGCACGGCTTGTTGTGGGCAGACCATGAGCGCAGTTTGTTGTATACAGGCCATGAGTGCAGGTTGTTGTATACAGACCATGAGCACGGGTTGTTGTGGGCACACCATGAACATAGTTGTTGCATGCAGACCATGAGCACGGGTTGTTGTGTGCAGACCATGAGCACAGGTTGTTGTGTGCAGACCATGATCACGGGTTGTTCTGTTTAGACCATGAGCACGGGTTGTTGTGTACAACGGGTTGTTGTGTGCAGACCATGAGCACGGGTTGTTATGGGCAGACCATGAGTGCAGGTTGTTGCATACAGACCATGAGCGCGGGTTGTTGTATACAGACCATGAGCGCGGGTTGTTGTGGGCACACCATGAGCATGGGTTGTTGTGTGCAGACAATGAGCGCCGATTGTTGTGTACAGACCATGAGCGTGGGTTGTTGTGTGCAGACCAGGAGCACGGGTTGTTGTGTGCAGACCATGAGCACGGGTTGTTGTGTACAGACCTTGGGCACCGGTTGTTGTGTACAGACCATGAGCACAGGTTGTTGTGTGCAGACCATGAGCACGGGTTGTTGTGTGCAGACCATGAGCACAGGTTATTGTGTGCAGACCATGAGCGCGGGTTGTTCTGTATAGACCATGAGCACTTGTTGTTGTGTACAACGGGTTGTTGTGTGCAGATCATGAGCACAGGTTGTTGTGTACAGATCATCAGTGTTGTTTTTTGGGTACAGACCATGAGCACAGGTTGTTGTGTGCAGACCATGAGCGCGGGTTGTCGTGTACAGACCATGAGCACGGGTTGTTGTGGACAGACCATGAGCGCGGGTTGTTGTGTACAGACCATGAGCACGGGTTGTTATGGGCAGACCATGAGCGCAGGTTGTTGCATACAGACCATGAGCGCGGGTTGTTGTGTACAGACCATGAAAACGGGTTGTTGTGGGCAGACCATGAGCGCAGTTTGTTGTATACAGGCCATGAGTGCAGGTTGTTGTATACAGACCATGAGCACGGGTTGTTGTGGGCACACCATGAACATAGTTGTTGCATGCAGACCATGAGCACGGGTTGTTGTGTGCAGACCATGAGCACAGGTTGTTGTGGGCAGACCATGAGCGCGGGTTGTTGTGTACAGACCATGAGCACGGGTTGTTGTGGGCAGACCATGAGCGCAGGTTGTTGCATACAGACCATGAGCGCGGGTTGTTGTGTACTGACCATGAGCACGGGTTGTTATGGGCAGACCATGAGTGCAGGTTGTTGCATACAGACCATGAGCGCGGGTTGTTGTATACAGACCATGAGCGCGGGTTGTTGTGGGCACACCATGAGCATGGGTTGTTGTGTGCAGACAATGAGCGCCGATTGTTGTGTACAGACCATGAGCGTGGGTTGTTGTGTGCAGACCATGAGCACGGGTTGTTGTGTACAGACCTTGGGCACCGGTTGTTGTGTACAGACCATGAGCACAGGTTGTTGTGTGCAGACCATGAGCACGGGTTGTTGTGTGCAGACCATGAGCATGGGATATTGTGTACAGACCATGAGCACAGGTTGTTCTGTATAGACCATGAGCACGGGTTGTTGTGGACAACGGGTTGTTGTGTGCAGATCATGAGCACAGGTTGTTGTGTACAGATCATCAGTGTTGTTTTTTGGGTACAGACCATGAGCACAGGTTGTTGTGTGCAGACCATGAGCACAGGTTATTGTGTGCAGACCATGAGCGCGGGTTATTCTGTATAGACCATGAGCACTTGTTGTTGTGTACAACGGGTTGTTGTGTGCAGATCATGAGCACAGGTTGTTGTGTACAGATCATCAGTGTTGTTTTTTGGGTACAGACCATGAGCACAGGTTGTTGTGTGCAGACCATGAGCGCGGGTTGTCGTGTACAGACCATGAGCACGGGTTGTTGTGGACAGACCATGAGCGCAAGTTGTTGCATACAGACCATGAGCGCGGGTTGTTGTGTACAGACCATGAGCACGGGTTGTTATGGGCAGACCATGAGCGCAGGTTGTTGCATACAGACCATGAGCGCGGGTTGTTGTGTACAGACCATGAAAACGGGTTGTTGTGGGCAGACCATGAGCGCAGTTTGTTGTATACAGACCATGAGCGCAGGTTGTTGTATACAGACCATGAGCATGGGTTGTTGTGGGCACACCATGAGCACGGGTTGTTATGTGCAGACAATGAGCGCCGATTGTTGTGTACAAACCATGAGCATGGGTTATGTGTGCAGACCCTGAGTGCGGGTTGTTGTGTGCAGACCAGGAGCACGGGTTGTTGTGTGCAGACCAGGAGCACGGGTTGTTGTGTGCAGACCATGAGCACATGTTGTTGCGGGCAGACCATGAGCACGGGTTGTTGCGTGCAGACCAGGAGCATGGATTGTTGTCAGACCTTGGGCACCGGTTGTTGTGTACAGACCATGAGCACGGGATGTTGTGGGCAGACCATGAGTGCGGGTTGTTGTGTACAGACCTTGAGCACCGATTGTTGTGTACAGACCATGTGCGCAGGTTGTTGTAGGCAGACCATGAGCGCAGGTTGTTGCATACACACCATGAGCGTGGGTTGTTGTGTACAGACCATGAGCACGGGTTGTTGTGGGCAGATCATGATCACTGGTTATTGCGTACAGACCTTGGGCACCGGTTGTTGTGTACAGACCATGAGCACGGATTGTTGTGTGCAGACCATGAGGACGGGATGTTGTGGGCAGACCATGAGCACGGGATGTTGTGGGCAGACCATGAGTGCGGGTTGTTGTGTACAGACCTGGAGCACCGATTGTTGTGTACAGACCATGTGCGCGGGTTGTTGTGTACAGACCATGAGCGCGGGTTGTTGTGCGCAGACCATGAGCACTGGTTATTTCGTATAGACCGTGAGCACGGGTTGTTGTGGGCAGACCATGAGCGCAGGTTGTTGCATACAGACCATGAGCGCGGGTTGTTGTGTACAGACCATGAGTGAGGTTTGTTGTATGCAGACCAGGAGCATGGGTTGTTGTGTGCAGACCATGAGCACGGGTTGTTCAGTACAGACCATGAGCACGGGCTGTTGCAGGCAGACCATGAGCACGGGTTATTGCGTTCCGACCATGAGCATGGGTTGTTGTGTACAGACTTTGGGCACCGGTTGTTGTGTGCAGACCATGAGCACAGGTTGTTGTGGGCAGACCATGAGCACGGGATGTTGTGGGCAGACCATGAGCGCGGGTTGTTGTGTACAGACCTTGAGCAGCGATTGTTGTGTGCAGACCATGTGCGCGGGTTGTTGTGGGCAGTCCATGAGCGCAGGTTGTTGCATACAGACCATGAGCGCGGGTTGTTGTGGGCAGACCATGAGCGCAGGTTGTTGCATACAGACCATGAGCGCGGGTTGGTGTGTACAGACCATGAACACGGGTTGTTGTGGGCAGACCATGAGCGCAGTTTGTTGTATACAGACCATGAGCGCAGGTTGTTGTATACAGACCATGAGCGCGGGTTGTTGTGGGCACACCATGAGCATGGGTTGTTGTGTGCAGACAATGAGGGCCGATTGTTGTGTACAGACTATGAGCACAGGTTGTTGTGTGCAGACCATGAGCACGGGTTGTTGTGTGCAGACCATGAGCGCGGGTTGTTCTGTATAGACCATGAGCACGGGTTGTTGTGTACAAGCCTTGAGCATGGGTTGTTGTGTGCAGATCATGAGCACAGGTTCTTGTGTGCAGACCATGAGCACAGGCCTTTGTGTACAGACCATGAGCACGGGTTGTTGTGTGCAGGCTAGGAGTGCAGGCTTTTGTGTACAGACCATGAGCAAGGGTTGTTGTGTCCAGACCATCAGCGTTGTTTCTTGGGTACAGACCATGAGCACAGGTTGGTATGGGCAGACCATGAGCATAGGTTGTTGTGGGCAGACCATGAGCGCGGGATGTTGTGGGCAGACTGTGAGTGCGGTCTGTTGTGTATAGGCCATGAGCATGGATTGTTGTGGGCAGACCATGAGCGCGGGATGTTGTGTGCAGACTGTGAGTGCGGGCTGTTGTGTATAGGCCATGAGCATGGGATGTTGTGGGCAGACCATGAGCGTGGGATGTTGTGTATAGGCCATGAGCATGGGTTGTTGTGGGCAGACCATGAGCATGGGTTGTTGTGTACAGACTGTGAGCACGGGATCTTGTGTATAGGCCATGAGCATAGGTTGTTGTGAGCAGACCATGAGCGCGGGATGTTGTGAGCAGACCGTGAGTGCGGGATGTTGTGTATAGGCCATGAGCGCGGGATGTTGTGGGCAGACCATGAGCACGGGCTGTTGTGTACAGACCATGAGCACGGAATGTTGTGGGCAGACCATGAGCACAGGTTGTTGTGTACAGTCCATGAGCACGGTTGTTATGGGCAGACCATGAGCGTGGGTAGTTGTATACAGACCATGAACACGGGTTGTTGTGGGCAGACCCTGAGCACGGATTGTTGTGGGCAGACCATGAGCAAGGGTTGTTGTGGGCAGACCATGAGCGCGGGTTGTTGTGTACAGACCATGAGCACAGGTTGTTGTAGACAGACCATGAGCGTGGGTTGTTGTGTGCAGACTATGAGTGTGGGTTGTTGTGTACAGACCATGAGCACGGTTTGTTGTAGACAGACCATGAGCGTGGGTTGTTGCGGGCAGACCATGAGCGTGGGTTGTTGTGTACAGACCATGAGCAAGGGTTGTTGTGTACAGACCATGAGCACAGGTTGTTGTAGACAGACCATGAGCGTGGGTTATTGTAGACAGATCATGAGCGTGGGTTGTTGCGGGCAGACCATGAGCGTGGGTTGTTGTGTACAGACACGAGCGTGGGTTGTTGCGGGCAGACCATGAGCACGGGTTGTTGTGGGCAGACGGTGAGTGCGGGATGTTGTGTATAGGCCATGAGCGCGGGATGTTGTGGGCACGCCATGAGCGCGGGTTGTTGTAGACAGACCATGAGCGCGGGTTGTTGTGTGCAGATCATGAGCACGGGTTGTTGCGTGCAGATCATGAGCACGGGTTGTTGCGTGCCGACCATGAGCGTGGGTTGTTGTGTGCAGACCATGAGCGTGGGTTGTTGTGTATAGACTGGGAGTACAGGTTGTTGTGTACAGACCTTGAGCGCCAATTTTGTGCACAGATCATGAGCGCACAACGGGATGTTGTGTACAGACCTTGAGCGCCGGTTTTCTGCACAGACCATGAGCACAGGTTGTTGTGTACAGACCATGAGCGCGGGTTGTTGTATACATGCCATGAGCACGGGTTGTTGTGGGCAGACCATGAGCACAGGTTGTTGTGTACAGACCATGAGCGTGGGTTGTTGTGTGCAGTTCACGAGCACGGGTTGTTGTGTACAGACCGTGAGCGCCAGTTGTTGTGTACAGACCATGAGCGCCGATTGTTGTGTCCAGTCCATGAGCACGGTTATTGTGTGCAGACCGTGAGCACGGGTTGTTGTGTACAGACCATGAGCATGGTTGTTGTGTACAGACCATGAGCACGGCTTGTTGTGGGCAGACCATGAGCACGGGTAGTTGTGTACAGTCCATGAGCGTGAGTTGTTGTGTACAGACTGTGAGCGCGGGATGTTGTGGGCGGGCCGTGAGTGCGGGATGTTGTGTATAGGCCATGAGGGCGGGATGTTGTGGGCAGACCATGAGCACGGGCTGTTGTGTACAGACCGTGAGCGTGGGATATTGTGGGCAGACCATGAGCGCCGATTGTTGTGTACAGACCGTGAACACAGGTTGTTGTGGGCAGACCATGAGCACCGATTGTTGTGTACAGACCATAAGCACGGGTTGTTGTGTGCAGACCATGAGTGTGGGTTGTTTTAGGCAGACCATGAGCGCCGGAAGTTGTGGGCAGACCATGAACACAGGTTGTTGTGGGCAGACCATGGGCACAGGATGTTGTGTGCAGACCATGAGTGCCGATTGTTGTGTACAGACCATGAACACAGGTTGTTGTGGGCTGACCATGGACACGGGTTGTTGTAGGCAGTCCATGGGCACGGGTTGTTGTGGGCAGACGATGAGCAAGGGTTGTTGTAGGCAGACCATGAGCACAGGTTGTTGTGGGCAGACCATGAGCACGGGATGTTGTGGGCAGACCATGAGCGCGGGTTGTTGTGTACAGACCTTGAGCAGCGATTGTTGTGTGCAGACCATGTGCGCGGGTTGTTGTGGGCAGTCCATGAGCGCAGGTTGTTGCATACAGACCATGAGCGCGGGTTGTTGTGGGCAGACCATGAGCGCAGGTTGTTGCATACAGACCATGAGCGCGGATTGGTGTGTACAGACCATGAGCACGGGTTGTTGTGGGCAGACCATGAGCGCAGTTTGTTGTATACAGACCATGAGCGCAGGTTGTTGTATACAGACCATGAGCGCGGGTTGTTGTGGGCACACCATGAGCATGGGTTGTTGTGTGCAGACAATGAGGGCCGATTGTTGTGTACAGACTATGAGCACAGGTTGTTGTGTGCAGACCATGAGCACGGGTTGTTGTGTGCAGACCATGAGCGCGGGTTGTTCTGTATAGACCATGAGCACGGGTTGTTGTGTACAAGCCTTGAGCATGGGTTGTTGTGTGCAGATCATGAGCACAGGTTCTTGTGTGCAGACCATGAGCACAGGCCTTTGTGTACAGACCATGAGCACGGGTTGTTGTGTGCAGGCTAGGAGTGCAGGCTTTTGTGTACAGACCATGAGCAAGGGTTGTTGTGTCCAGACCATCAGCGTTGTTTCTTGGGTACAGACCATGAGCACAGGTTGGTATGGGCAGACCATGAGCATAGGTTGTTGTGGGCAGACCATGAGCGCGGGATGTTGTGGGCAGACTGTGAGTGCGGGCTGTTGTGTATAGGCCATGAGCATGGATTGTTGTGGGCAGACCATGAGCGCGGGATGCTGTGGGCAGACCATGAGCGCGGGCTGTTGTGTATAGGCCATGAGCATGGGATGTTGTGGGCAGACCATGAGCGTGGGATGTTGTGTATAGGCCATGAGCATGGGTTGTTGTGGGCAGACCATGAGCATGGGTTGTTGTGTACAGACTGTGAGCGCGGGATCTTGTGTATAGGCCATGAGCATAGGTTGTTGTGAGCAGACCATGAGCGCGGGATGTTGTGAGCAGACCGTGAGTGCGGGATGTTGTGTATAGGCCATGAGCGCGGGATGTTGTGGGCAGACCATGAGCACGGGCTGTTGTGTACAGACCATGAGCACGGAATGTTGTGGGCAGACCATGAGCACAGGTTGTTGTGTACAGTCCATGAGCACGGTTGTTATGGGCAGACCATGAGCGTGGGTAGTTGTATACAGACCATGAACACGGGTTGTTGTGGGCAGACCCTGAGCACGGATTGTTGTGGGCAGACCATGAGCAAGGGTTGTTGTGGGCAGACCATGAGCGCGGGTTGTTGTGTACAGACCATGAGCACAGGTTGTTGTAGACAGACCATGAGCGTGGGTTGTTGTGTGCAGACTATGAGTGTGGGTTGTTGTGTACAGACCATGAGCACGGTTTGTTGTAGACAGACCATGAGCGTGGGTTGTTGCGGGCAGACCATGAGCGTGGGTTGTTGTGTACAGACCATGAGCAAGGGTTGTTGTGTACAGACATGAGCGTGGGTTGTTGCGGGCAGACCATGAGCATGGGTTGTTGTGGGCAGACCATGAGTGCGGGATGTTGTGGGCAGACCGTGAGTGCGGGATGTTGTGTACACGCCATGAGCGCGGGTTGTTGTAGACAGACCATGAGCGCGGGTTGTTGTGTGCAGATCATGAGCACGGGTTGTTGCGTGCAGATCATGAGCACGGGTTGTTGCGTGCCGACCATGAGCGTGGGTTGTTGTGTGGAGACCATGAGCGTGGGTTGTTGTGTATAGACTGGGAGTACAGGTTGTTGTGTACAGACCTTGAGCGCCAATTTTGTGCACAGATCATGAGCGCACAACGGGATGTTGTGTACAGACCTTGAGCGCCGGTTTTGTGCACAGACCATGAGCACAGGTTGTTGTGTACAGACCATGAGCGCGGGTTGTTGTGGGCAGACCATGAGCACGGGTAGTTGTGTACAGACCATGAGCGTGGGTTGTTGTGTACAGACTGTGAGCGCGGGATGTTGTGTACAGACCGTGAGCGCGGGTTGTTGTATACATGCCATGAGCACGGGTTGTTGTGGGCAGACCATGAGCACGGGTAGTTGTGTACAGACCATGAGCGTGGGTTGTTGTGTACAGACTGTGAGCGCGGGATGTTGTGTACAGACCGTGAGCGCGGGTTGTTGTATACATGCCATGAGCACGGGTTGTTGTGGGCAGACCATGAGCACGGGTAGTTGTGTACAGTCCATGAGCGTGGGTTGTTGTGTACAGACTGTGAGCGCGGGATGTTGTGTACAGACCGTGAGAGTGGGATATTGTGGGCAGACCATGAGCGCCGATTGTTGTGTACAGACCATAAGCACGGGTTGTTGTGTGCAGACCATGAGTGTGGGTTGTTTTAGGCAGACCATGAGCGCCGGAAGTTGTGGGCAGACCATGAACACAGGTTGTTGTGGGCAGACCATGGGCACAGGATGTTGTGTGCAGACCATGAGTGCCGATTGTTGTGTACAGACCATGAACACAGGTTGTTGTGGGCTGACCATGGACACGGGTTGTTGTAGGCAGTCCATGGGCACGGGTTGTTGTGGGCAGACCATGAGCACGGGTTGTTGTGGGCAGACCATGAGCACAGGATGTTGTGGGCAGACCATGAGCACGGGATGTTGTGGGCAGACCATGAGCACGGGTTGTTGTGGGCAGACCATGAGCACAGGATGTTGTGGGCAGACCATGAGCGCGGGTTGTTGTGGGCAGACCATGAGCACAGGATGTTGTGGGCAGACCATGAGCGCGGGTTGTTGTGGGCAGACCATGAGCGCCGATTGTTGTGTACAGACCATAAGCACGGGTTGTTGTGTGCAGACCATGAGTGTGGGTTGTTTTAGGCAGACCATGAGCGCCGGAAGTTGTGGGCAGACCATGAACACAGGTTGTTGTGGGCAGACCATGGGCACAGGATGTTGTGTGCAGACCATGAGTGCCGATTGTTGTGTACAGACCATGAACACAGGTTGTTGTGGGCTGACCATGGACACGGGTTGTTGTAGGCAGTCCATGGGCACGGGTTGTTGTGGGCAGACCATGAGCACGGGTTGTTGTGGGCAGACCATGAGCACAGGATGTTGTGGGCAGACCATGAGCACGGGATGTTGTGGGCAGACCATGAGCACGGGTTGTTGTGGGCAGACCATGAGCACAGGATGTTGTGGGCAGACCATGAGCGCGGGTTGTTGTGGGCAGACCATGAGCACAGGATGTTGTGGGCAGACCATGAGCACGGGTTGTTGTGGGCAGACCATGAGCACAGGATGTTGTGGGCAGACCATGAGCGTGGGTTGTTGTGCGCAAGCATCATAGCCTTTGGTCTATTCTGTAATTCTGTTCAGTAAACTTCGGAATGTTTTTGTTCATTTTCACCTTGGCCCTTTGCCTATTCACCCTGCGGTGTGTGTGTGGCGGGGGTGGGGAGTATCATTGGAATTGTGCTGACCTCGGTACCATTCACCGTAAGCACCTTTGGAATCGCGATTCTGTCTTTTGTCCTGTCACACGCACAGGCTGGGACCAATATCTCTAAACATACGAGAAGTACTATTGTTATAGGAGGTCTCAAAACAGAATTTTGAATTTTGTTTAAAATTGCATAGGAATATGTTTAAGATATGTGAGTAAAACAACTGAAGATGGATTGAAATGGCAATTGAGGTTATCAGTCATGTTCATGGAAAGGAAGTTTAGGTGAGAGTACTGACCGGATAGCTTTCTCTTGCTGATGTTTGCGTCCTTGCTATACTTGATGATCAAGCCATTACCCAAGGCATTGGGATTGTACATGGAGAGATAAATAAAATCTCACAGATCTTTTGAAAAAATCATATTGGATTCAAGACTGCGTGACAGTCTTGGCATATGGATGTGAGTGTGCGAAAGTGGTCGTTACCTCAGAAGTAACGAACATAGCGTGAATGCTGTAAAAACATTTTTGCACTGAAGAACAGGTCTTAGACATGTGCACCTTATTTGACAAATGGATAAGTTTGGCTTGAAAGGGCCCAAGACCATAGTTTAAGCAATAAAACATTGACGGATACTCCATGGAGAAACTGACTTTAAAACAGTGATAGTGAGCTGTAGTGATAAAGAGAAAACAAAATGATACTCCTGTCACTTTACCCACATATCTTAGTCTGACCCTTGACTATTTACAAGAGGCACAAGGTGGCACCTGTGTTGTTACTGGTCCCGAGTGTTACATCTGCTTTCCGGATACTTTGAGCAATATAACTAACATAGTGGATCACATACACCTGAAGGTTGATAAGGTCCAGCAGGAAAGGAAGCAATTTCATGATTATAATTCCCCACGGTGGCTAGGATGGCTACTGGGCAGTTCGTGGGGCTCGTACCTTTAACATGCCTTAAACACATTCATTGTTATCGTTATCGCTTGTTGTATTGTTATGGCTGTCTTTAGTTCATGCTGTAAAGTTTTGACTGCAAGGATAATACTGGGTACCAGTGTTCAAGCTGATGGGGGACAAAGAAGCATTTGAAATATGGCTGGAAGTGGTCTAGAGTCCATAGCTGACCATGGTCTTTCACCATAAGGAGGGACTGAAGCAGAGCATGTTGGGATTGATGAGTAAATTTGCAAAGAATGCCAGGATAGTTAACTAATGCTGGCTAAAAGTGCTCACCAGCATGACTTTGCCGGAACAGGTGAGATAAACTTTTGGCCTTACCAAGAAGACCACAAACTCAAGATACACGGAACTTTTAATCATTGTTAGTGTATCAGAAGACAACATCTGCTTGGCTCATAGGAATGTGTGGCTCTGTGTACGTAACTAGTAAAATGTAATCAAGGGTATAAAACATAGCTGCCCCATGTAACTATCAAGAAGCTGGCTTGACCACGTTGAGGTCTTATGCTCCTCCCGAAAGCTTTTGCTCAAAAAAACTGCCTCTGGTTCACTGCTAAATTCATCTTATTTTTACCTACAACAGCATAAGTAAATGTTAAGTTGGAACCAATCTCAGGAAGATCTTCAGAGTTGATCAATAATGAGAATAGACTTGCAGAGATAAACTAGTTGAAACAATTTATTTATTTATTTGTGGGATGTTGGCATCTCTGGCTGGGCGAGCGTTGATTGCCCATCCCTAGTTGCCCTTGAGAAGGTGGTGGTGAGCTGCCTTCTTCAACAGCTGCAGCCCACCTGCTGTGGGTTGACCCACAATGCCATTAGGGAGGGAATTCCAGGATCTTGACCCAGTGACAGCGAAGGAACGGCGATATATTTCCAAATCAGGATAGTAAGTGGCTTGGAGGGAAATTTGCAGGTGGTGGTGTTCCCATATACCTACTGCCCTTGTCATTCCAGTTGGAAGTGGTCGTGGGTTTGGAAGGTGCTGCCTGAGGATCTTTGGCGAATTTCTGGAATGCATTTTGCAGATAGTGCACACTGCCACTACTGAGTGTCAGTGGTTGAGTGAGTAGATGCTTGAGGATGTGGTGCCAATCAGCTGGCTGCTATGTCCTGGACAGTGTCAAGCTTCTTGAGTGTTGTTGGAACTGCATCCATCCAGACAAATTGGGAATATTCCACCACATTTGTCCCTTGTAGATGGTAGCCAGGCTTTGGGGCATCAAGCGATGAGTTACTTGCCACAGTATTCCCAGCATCTGACCTCCAATTACTAAAATGGATGCTGTGACGGAAGCAATGTGCTGTCTTTCTGGATAGATGCATTATGATGTATCCAACAGCTTCAAAATGGATAAGGATACCCCACACATGTTCTCAGCAATGTGTCTGCCTGGGACCGAACCTCTGTTAATACCATTGCAGTTCAATCATATAATCTATTTGCTTTGGTAATCTTTGATATCTTTTTCTTTATCCTGAGCTGCCTCATTTATTGCATGTGAATTTTGCTTATCCTGTGTAAATTGCCTTATGTGTGGCTTCCCCCTTTAAAGCCTAACCTATTGCTTCTCTTACCAACACCATCCGCTGAGGAACATTGCATTTCTCACACACAATTCCTCATTATCCGCAAATTGGGACACTCCAGAAGCAGCTCACCCTCATTACGGGCGAACAGAAGACAGCGTGACCAGTCTCTCGGGAGCTTTTAATTTTAATCCGATGGATATCTGACACGCGCAGGAGCCTATCACCTTTTCAAAAAAAAACCTTCTGACTCAACTTACATGTAAACAAAGATACAGAGTCTGCATGCTGCTGAGAGTAAATGCACTTTTAATGAAGTTATGTCCCACTTCAGCCTGGTCCAGGACGCAAATTGACCCAGCTGAGGTTGATCAACTACCCACATTGCCAAGCCCCATCTCAGCCATCCTCTCCAATTATGTGCAGTGATAATGATGGAGCTTAACTAACTTAACATCTACAATTTACTGATACAGACCACTAAATAGGTCTCGCCTGATTGATTGAAAACATAGTGTTCTGTAAGTAGACTGTGTTTCCATTACATTGAATTCTGTCTACCTTCCTGAGATCGACTGTACTTGCAAATGTGCAGGCAATCTTGGCTGTTTGTCCCTCCGCACCTTAAGCTGCTGGTAATTACAGCCACTAAGGAATCCGGTAGGGAATTCTAAAGAAACATCTTTATCCAGAGAGTGGTGAAAACCTGAAGCTCACTAGAACGGGGAGGGGTTGAAAGAAATAGTAAAGGTGTAATTAAAGGGATACTAGCTAAGCATATGAGAAAGTTAAAGTCTAGAGACTTATTTATGTTGATAGATTTAGATGCAAAAACGTAGGAGGACATGAACTTATTCAAACAAATGACCTGTTCTTGTGCTAATTACTGAAAAGTCAAATTACTTTGGAAAGGAGACAAGCAAAGCTTTCAAGGGAGGTAAGGTGTTAGGATTATTTGTGGCTATAATTGACGGACAAATTTGATTTGGAAGAAACGCTCTTTTGGAGTTGGTTCCTGACTTTCCAGGACCTAGGTGTTGAAAAGTGTGGTTCTGGAAAAGCACAGTGGGTCAAGCAGCATCTGAGGAGCAACGTTTCAGGCAAGAGCCCGTCATCAGGTGTGATAGTCAAACAAACAACTGCAGAGTGTGCAGCAAGTAAATCAGTTTCTCCTGAAAAGTAAGAGTAAAACCTATATCAGAACTAGCTGCACAGATCACTGCCAGTGAATATAATCTATTTTAAACCGTATTCACTTTCTCTGGTGGACAGCATTTCAATCTCATCGACAGAAACTTGGTGAACTATGAGAATCATGCCATTTCACCTTTTGAATTCAGAACTTTGTCCCTCAGGGTTTTTTTTAACATCTTTCTGCCTTTTTACTTTAAATCCCATATCATCTTTGCAGAGCTGTAGTGCCCCTTTTGTTGTGTTAATGTGTTTGCTTGGAATTAAGGGAACATTGTTTAAATCTGGAAGGTAATTAGCTGCTCAAACACTTGTTTAAAGACACATTTTGACAATTTTTTAAATACATTTGATACATTTCTAATAAACAAATTATTGGTCAGCTTAATACAAGCCTGGTGAAAGTGTCTTTTATTCTGGATAGTTGTTAATAAAGGGAAACAATTTGGTGACTGAATTGTGGGCTAAGAGCTTTAATACCAAAGCATTCCTCCTGTCAGAGTTGTAACACAAAGAGCAGATAATCTTATCATTATGACATTGCTGCTTGTGGGATCTTGCTGTCTGCAGATTGGCTGCTTTTGTTTCCTCCCTTACACCGTGACTGTAGTTCAAAAAGCACTTCATTTGCTGTAAAATGCCGAGGACTGCCCTGAGGGAGGTGACAGCTGCTAAACACAAATTTTTCTTCTTCCTAAATTCAAGCTGCTATGATATATCAGCTTTCTGCTGCTTTCCTCAAAGACTTACTGAAAGAGTGGGAACATTCAATGACTTGGTATTCCCCTCATTCAGGCAGATCAGCTGATTAGCTAAGAAGATGGCAGAAGTTCAAGGATGGAGATTGTCTCCTATAGCGATTCATGGAGAAAACAAAAGGACTATCATAATTGTTCATTGCATCTGGTTTCATCACTATGAATTCAACTCATTATACGCTGTTCAATCAAGATTGTCCCCACTGTTCAAGGAGGCCTGGCAGCATCCGCGGAGGGAAACCAGAGTTAACATTTTGGGTCCAGTGACCCTTCTTCAGAACAGTTCTGAATCAAAATTTCTGAGCTTTTCCAGCAATTTCTGGCTTTCTTTCCATTCCAGTGTTCCTTGAACATGGGTGTGTCAGGGGATTTTACACTCAAAACCTGGCTGTGATTTTCTGGTTGGCAAAGAGGGAAGGATGGACTTTTGGGTGGGGGAGGAGGACGGATTTGCCCATGGATGTCAGGAGTGGTCAAGAGTGAAATTCCCAGCTGTTGTCTGCTGTCTTTCTAACACCATGAGCTAAAAATGGGATCAGTTCAGACAGGAAGCTATTTTTGGCATTGAGCTTCGCCATCCCAATTGGGCGTTGTAGGTGACTGTCCCAGTCTTGCAATCTCAATGCATGCATCAAGTGGACACAGCAACAGCTGGAGGCCATTCAGCCCCTTTAGGCTGTTCTGGCTCAACCTGTACCAGAAGTTGCACATGCTCCGTGCCACATGTCTCTGAAATTTGTTCTGTCTTGGAAGTGATGTCGTTTGGCTAAGGGGTGAGGAAAAAATTGCCCTGCTCTCCCCTGAAATGGTGATGTGGGAACTTTTCCACTCACTAGAGGGGATCTCGGTTTAACATCTGTCAAGGGAGTTGCAACAACCTGATCAAGTTACTAAGGCAGTGCTTAAACCCACAACCTTCAAAGCCCGAGGCAATGATGCCGGCACTGAGCCACAGCTGAGATGTAGCATAGCTGCAACCAGGGATGACAATGAGAACCTCCTCTGCTTTATTGTGGTCTGCTGGTTAATCATGTGTCTTTGAAGAATGACGCCATCAGACTTGGGCTGGCGCTTTCACTGTGAAACAAGCAGTAAAGGAATAAGGTAAAAAAAAGTGGCCAGGAAATTGTGTAGTATACACAGTAGATATTGAGCTAAACTATTTCCTAGTAAATAGAAAATAGCAAATGATATCACCACTGAGCTGAAGGATTGTTCTATTTCTGTCAACCATGAACTTAATCTGCCCGACTACCTCCCTTCAGAGGTTTCAGAAAGATTCTCTATATTGACCAACCAAGATGCATAGAATGTATGGCACAGAAACAGAAATTCATTCCATTCATCCCCACTGCTCTATGCTACTGTTTATACTCCTCCTGACCCTCCTCCTACCCTTCATGTCATCCTATCCTCAGAGTATCCTGTTCCTTTCTCCTTCATGTGTTCACCGAGCATTACCTCAGATCCACCCAGGCCATTCGTTTCATCACTATTATTTGACAGCACATTCCACATTCTCACCGCTCTTGATCACTAAGTACTTTCCAGCAAATGACCAGCACTAAACAACTTTATGTACTTGTTAGACTACGAAAGGAGAGCTATCAACAAAACAATATTTGATTAAATCTCACGAGATGTTTATATTTGAATTTGAGTGACGAAACAAAATATCAAAAATCCAAAACATTTGCATCTAAAATGAACCTGGCCACATTTCTCAGTGAGTGGAGCTAGTTTTTAAGCACAAATGCTCCTGTGACAACTCACAAAGTCTACGCATCTTAAGTGTCTGCTTTTTGTTGAGGGAACTGGTAAGAAAGTACATCACTTTTGAGGCAATGCAGGAAGATGCTGGTGGTGGATTATACACTAAGGGTGTGCTACCCATAATCCTTTGGAAATATTGGGATTGAGTTTGCTCCCGTTGTTCAGCTCACCTGAAAAGTTTTCCCCCATGAGCATGACCAAATGGTGCAGCAGACTCGATGGGCTGAATGGCCTAATTTTGCTCCTATATCTTATGGTCTTTAAGCATTTAGGAATTGAGACTTTCCATTCCTCTCCCACTTCATTGAACTGGTCTATTGGAGTCCAGCATCTCTGCAGGTCTGGCAGCGCCACCAGAAGTGGTGGCCACTGCTGGTACTGCAAGAGGTCCAGAAAGGCGAGCAACCTTGGGTGGAGGTCAGTCAGGAACCCACCTGTAAACGCCTAATAAGTCTCTGGTCTGCAGGATAGGTAGGGGCTCATACTGGACAGGGTAGATAGAGAGAGTGACTGTGGGGTGGGAAAACTTGACAGGGTTGGATTTCAATTGGCACCAGATATCTGGAAAGGTAGCAGCCTCCACTTTCACTGGCCAGAAGCCCATAGTGCCAAATTCAATTAGAGTGACAGTGGGATGAGGCCATTCAATGGGTAGTAAATGCCAATTTAAGGACCTCAAAGGGACCCCATGTGGACAGTCCATGTGGTCTTTCTCCCACTGCTTGTAGAATCATGACGAGAGTGGGCAGGCAGATGGGCAGACACTGGGCACATTACCAATGGCATGTTTGTTTTCCCACCTGTGAATGACCTGTTAAATGGAGCCCCATGCGTGGATATGAGATGCTACAGTGGTCAGGGTGCATCTCTGTGGTTAAAGCTCAGAGTTGGGAGGAGATGATGAAAAATAGGAGACATAGGAAAAAGTAGAAGAAGAACAATGGCAAAAAGATGAGCTACATCGTACTGTCACATGGTGCAAAGGGGTCAGGCAGTGAAAAGATGGTGGAACATGTGTGATGGAGTTCATTGCTGGGCTAAAGATGACTGAGGGAGGTTAAGAACCAGAAATGAGATAAAAATATGAGGCAGAACACTGAGTACAACACCCTCTGAATACCTTCGGAAAATACATCAGCTGTGCCTGGTAGGTTATCCCCGGCAGATACTATGTCACCATCTCATAGAGTCACAGAGACGTACAGCAGGGAAACAGGCCTTTCAGTCCAACTCGTCCATGTGACCAGCTATCCGTATACTTTTCCTTCATTTGTCCCATCATTATCTGAGTGCTTGAGAGAGAAACAGTGAAGGATGTTTTTGAACACCTAAGTGGGGAAAAAAAGCAATTCATTCCTCCTCTATGAGACGTACCTCTTCCATTGGGTGATACTTGGTGTAGCTCCAGCATTGAAAACCTCCCTATCCTCAATCTGTATCTAGCTCTCAAGGAGATTTTGAATGTTTTGTGTCAAGACACTGTTGAATCAGAGGGAGACACGTTGGTACAGGAGATGAAAGATTGATAAACAGCATAGAAACAGACCAATCAATTGATGCCAGCAATTATATTACTACTTGAGCCTCCTGTCTTTCTTCGTCAAAATCTAATCCTCTTTTCCCTTCCCTGTCATAGAAACATTGACATAGAAAGTAGGAGGAGGCCATTCAGCCTTTCAAGCCTGCTCCATCACTAAATATGATCATGGCTGATCATTCAACTTTCTCCCCATACACTTTGGTCCCTTTAACTCTCTGAATTACATCAAACCCCACCCAGCTTTGTGTTATCTGTAGACCTGGAGAGTTTAGGGTGAGAGGGGAAAGATATAAAAGAGACCTAAGGGGCAACTTTTTCACACAGTGGGTGGTATGAGTATGGAATGAACTGCCAGAGGAAGTGGTGGAGGCTGGTACAATTACAACATTTAAGAGGCATTTGGATGGGTATATGAATAGGAAAGGTTTGGAGGGATATGGGCCAGGTGCTGGCAGGTGGGACTAGATTGGGTTGGGATATCTGGTCGCATGGATGGGTTAGACCGAAGGGTCTGTTTCCATGCTGTACATCTCGATGACTCTATGACACTAACTAAATATATAGTTAATTACTGGGGTCCAACTACTGATCTCTGCAGTACCCCACCAATTGCTCACTGCTACACAGAAAAGGAAGCATTCATTCCTACACTTTTACTCTCATTTGCTTGTCAACCCCACTCCTCCCACCCTTTAAATGCATCTATGCTATTTGTTTCAATCACTCTCTATGGCAGCTAGTTCCACATTCTCACCACTCTTTGAGTGAAGAGGTTTCTTCTGAATTGGCTGTTGGATTTCTTGGTGATCATCTAGTGATGCTCTTTCTCACAATAGGAATCCAATGCCTTCCATAATTTTAAAGATGCTATTTGTTCACTCCTCAATTTGAGTTTGATCTGCTTAATTGATAGATCCCTTTTTTAAATTTTAAATGCACTTACCCCATTACTCATGTCATCATCCACTACAATGCCTATGTATTCAAACTTTCCAGTAAAAATCAAAGGTCAATAATTATTTAATATTTCAGTCTAATGACTTGAGTTGTCGAAAGGTATTTGCAGTATTTCATTCTCCTACAGAACAATTTGATGAAATTATTCACTTTGGTTAATTAAATTGGTCAAATTAGTAAAACACTCCTCCCTTTCTGAATGGTGAGCTTGGGAACAGGAAATCAAGGCGTCAAGTGAGAAATATGACTGGCCCATTACAACCATGGATCAATACATGATACGTTGAACGCTACATAAAGGATCCTGAGAGGTGTTGATGGAGCAGATACAGAGATGTTTCCTCTTGTAGAAAACACTACTACTTAAATACAAAGGCTTCTTTGTAAAAATATCAGGAGATGAATTTATTTTTCTCTCAGAGAGTTGTCGGTCTATCCCCGAAAATGTAGAAGGTTTTGTCATTTAATTAATTCGAGGCTGAGTTAAATAAATGTTTAATAGACAAAGGAGTTAAGGCTAATGGGGGCAGCTGGGGAAAGTGCAGTTGAGATCACAGCTAGATTAACCATGATTTTATCAAATGGCGGAACAAATTCAAAAGGCTAAATGGATTAAACCTACTCCTACGCTCTCTGTTCCAATATTCTTATGATGTTGTGATGTTTTTCCCATTAGTCCCTTAGTCTGCAGGGGAAGGGACTCAGAAAAGATCTGCATCGGTTAATGTTAGCCCTCTGCTTTAAGTGTGTCAGCATGGTGGTTCAGTGGTTAGCACTACTGCATCACAGCGCCAGGCATCTCGGTCTGATTCCATCCTCGAGTGATTGTCTGGGTCAAGTTTGCACATTCTGCCTGTGTCTGCATGGGTTTCCTCTCACAGTCCAAAGGTGTGCAGGTTAGGTGGGTTGGCCATACTGAATACTTTAGTGCGATTTTTACAGACACTGTCTAACATTAGTTGCTTGTCAAAATATCAATGATGGCTGTGATATTGCCATTGGATCTTTCTATTAAATACAGTCAACACCCAACTTCAAACTGAAATCCCAAACTCTCACCTTTTGTACAGGTGAAATCCCAAGTTTATTGTGTTATACCTAGCAGCAGATTTGCGATATACCATTAAGTAACATATTCAGGATATCATCACTGTACTAGGGGCATGTGACCTAATGGTATGAACATCAGTCTCCGTCTTAATGAGCTCCATTCTTTGGCAGCACGACATACTAAGGGATGTATGTATGCTAGTACATCTAAAAAGCTTAGGTTGAGCCCAGTCATGCCAGTGCCTGAGATTGTTGTGTACTTATATAAATATTATAATTATATCAATAATATAATTAAAGTTTATTGAATTCTTCAGTACTACATAACCCACATCTCATACTGGTTATCAGAGTCAACCTAAGTATTATAGTGTGATCATTGCAGATCATTAGTATATCTTGCCACGTCACATCATAACTCTTAATAAACTGCTGAAATTGCAACCTTGATCTCCCGAAATCTTACCTTTTTAAACTGCTGGGATCTTGAACTTGATCTGCTGAAATCCAAACTTTTTAAACTGCTGGAATCCTGAATTTGAAATCCTGAAATCTTACCTTTTCAAACTGCTGGAATCCTGAGGTCTCACCTTATTAAACTACTGGAATCCTAAACTCAGAAATCCTGGACTTCTTGTCTGTTGGATCCTCACCACAGTCATCTCAGTGAAAGTTACATCTGATTTGCTGCCACCACCCTCCTATTAGGCTGGGACCTGAAGAATGAAAATCACCTATTAGTCTAACAAGAAGAGAAACTTGTTTTAAAGAAAATGTAGTTTATTGCATGGTAGCAACTAGCTACAAGTTACAATGATGTGATAAATAATCTTCCTATGAGGGAGACCAACATCATACATCGATCTCCTTTGAGGTCCACAGCTACTCTCCTGCCTGAGCTCAGATGAGATTATTATATTGGTCATAAACCCTGTCAGATCCTCACATCTTTGTACAGCAGAGACATCAGCTGGTTCTGTTGCTGTTTGATCTTTCTGCTTTTGCTCCTTACCTTGCTGGTCAGATACTCTTCCTCAACACCAGCTTCAGCCAAAATGTACCTCTCTCTAAAGTGGTGCAAGGCTGTAACTTTAAATGGTGTGGGGCCTTTCTCAAATTTGGGACCTTGCTAGTGTGTGCAGCCAGTCAGCTTGTTTAGCACTGAAATGCGGGCAGCATGACATTTGTGTGTCTCGCAATTAACGGGTGTGGATTAGTCATGCATCACAATCTATATCTCTGTTCACAAGTCTTGACTGATTACTCCCCTCCTTTATTTTTGGCCAGTCTTCGCTTTACTAGCTCCATGGCCTGCAGACTCTTTGTTAGTTCAGAGTCTTCCATGGATTTTCACACCGTAGCTACTTAATATATATGAATGTGTCATGTCTCTGGGCTCTCACCCTAACCTGAGATACTCCATTCTCCTTGTTAGTGTCATATTTATGGATCATGTCAAAATGGAGCAAAATTGCCCAAGGTCAGTAACATTTCAGTAGGTTTTTCTTGGATAATTATTTGATTACTTCTGCAGTTATTACAGTACATCTCCTACATTCAGTTCTTCTGTGACCTTGCCTGTGTTGATCTCTGCAACTTCCAGCAACCATCTGAAATTATTGTGTCGATCCAATGCTCGGACTCAGTACATCACCCACTCCCTTCAACTCATCGTTGGTGGCCATACCTTCCCTATAATTCCTGGCCTGTCTCTCTCGACTTCACTTTCCACCCATTGGACACCCCTTAAAAACCTGCCAACTGAGCAAGTTTTGGCCATCAGCCCAATTATCTCCTTGTTCAGTTCCGTATCTAATTATACACTTGTGAAGCACCAAGGGAGGCTTCTGTTACGTTAAGGTGCTATCTAAGTTTTGTTGTTGGTGCTAAATTATGTCAATGTAAACCTTGATCTGCATCGTCGTGCATTCGACTGTGAATGCTGTTCCTTCGTATTCTAAAAATGCAAAACAGACAGGGGGTGATGATCCATTCCCTGCATGGCCTATTTTGTTGTAAATATCTCAGATAACTAGCATTCCACAACGCAAATTGTTATTATACATCATAGAGTCATAGAGATGTACAGCACAGAAACAGACCCTTCAGAACCAATCATCAACACCCTCACAATCCCTTTGCCTTTTCTCAGTCTACCCTTTTCAAATTTTTGTTTTAGTTTTTTTGTTAACTTACCTTGTGGAGAGAGTGGCAGTGTCGGTGTTGGAGTGTTGCAGCAGCTGAGGGCCTGGAGAGGAGTGAGCTGCCAGCGGTTGACAGGCCCAGACAGTAACAGAGCAGAGTGGAAATGGAGTGGTGTGACCGGTGGGCTGGAAGCCCGGAATGGAGAGGCTGGTGGTTGGTGGACTGGGACCCAGTGCAGTCAGCCTGTCACAGACAACCATCAGCGGTTTGTGAGCCTGGATGGGGTCAGCCCAGTGTGAGGGAGAATGAGAAGACGTGGGGAAAGCCCCCAATGCAGAGTGATTGCAGGGTGTAGACTATAATGTTTACCTTTTAACTTTATTTTCCTAACTTATACTATGAAGAACTGTAATGTAGAACTTTAAGCATTTTTCTGCATTTCTCTGTTTTTGTACTCGATCTATGTTAGTACCTAAGATTTGTAACTAAGTACCTCTATACCTAAGATGGCGCCTTGTGTGGAAACATTGCACACTTTTCACTGTACTTCTGTGCTGTTGTGCTTGAGTACACAGGACAATAAAACCTAAATTTAATTCTAGTTCTAATTCTAATTCTCAGTTTTTCAAAATTTATTTATGGAACGTGGGTGTTGCTGGCTGGGCTGGCTTTTGCCCGAAACGTCGATTTCAAAGCTTTTCGGATGCTGCCTGAATTGCTGCGCTCTTCCAGCACCACTGATCCATTTATTGCCCGTTCCTAGTGGCCCTCAAGAAGGTGGCCAGTGAGCTGCCTGCTCAAACTGCTGCAGTCCACGGAGCTGGGAATTCCCACAAACCACCCAGTGCAAGTAATTATGAGTTAGGAAAGGATCATTGAACAAGGAGTCAACTATGGAAAAGCCACTTTGTGAAACACCCACCTAGACTGCACGGACTCAACATTAGTACCCACTGGCAGGCAAAAAGGGAATTTTGTGCCTACAATTACTGTGCCACTTCCCAGATTTCATTCCGGGGCATTTGCTAGATGCACAATAGGAATGTTGGGGAGAGGGGGCAGAGAAAATGGCAGTGTCACCCATATGCAAGTAGCAAGAAGCCATTCGAACTGAGAGGCTAATTATGTCCCAGTCAGCCTGCAGGTCTCCAGAGGGGATAGATTAGCTGCCTGGTGGTCATGTCCCTGGTGACAGATCAGGGATCCAGTGTTCAGAGCAGGCATAGAGACTCTCCCATGCCTGCTTGGGATCAGTAACAGCCATGGGACAGAGTGTTGGAAGGGCTCCACTCCCCGTCCAATTCCTCAGACCACCCCTACCCCCTCACCCCACCCCTGCTTTGTCTGTCCACCACAATGGTCCAGTAGCAAAGGCCTTTCCTCACTTTAGGATTAGAAAAGTTGGACAGATGGCACTTCCAAGTTGGGTTGCTCCCCCCCCCCCCATCTCTCTCTCTCTCTCTGTCTCTGTCTGTCTCACTTCACTCCAAGGTATACTGCTTCTGTTTTTAAGCTAAACATTGTCCCGATCAGCCCTCCAGCTTCGAAAGCCCATTCTGAATTGGATGGTGAACCCCACCATCTGGCCTAGAGTTGGCCAGTTTGGGAAAGAAAATGAGTCACATCTGTTTGGCAAAAAGAACAAGCTTCTGGTCCCTACTGGAACCTGCGGGAAATTCCTGCCCTAAGTGCAAAGTTGCAACTGTCCAAATTTTTGTGCCACAGACTCTTCACTGTTTATATCTGATGTGGTTTATTGAAGAGATTTGCTTGAAGCAAATGGCAAGGACGGTCAAAGCATGAAACACATGGTGCGCTGTCCCCAGAGGTGTAGGCCAGGTGAGATGGCACCAGAAACTGTGACAAATCCATCCTGGCAAACATTCAACATCTGGTCAAAGCGCAGAGCATTGCAGATGCTGGGATGTTTGAACGCCTTGATTAAGTCCACAAGCATGGTCCCAAATTTACAGTGTCCTATCATTCTAATGTGATACACCCTTAAAGATAACAGCAGTAAAACCTGTGAATAATGCACGTTGATCTAACTTGTTCTGTATATCTCAGGACAGTGCATTCATTTCCAAGTAGCATTACTGCTTTTTTTCTCCCCCTGACTTTTCCCTCTGGATAATTGCTCTCACTCTGATATCTCTGTCCTCAGCCTGCTGCGCTGTCACACTGAGGCTCAATGTAAGCTTAAGGAACAGCAGCTCGTCTTTCGCTTGAGCATTTTACAGCCTTACAAACTCAGATTGAGTTCAACAATTTCAGAATGTTACCTCTCTTCTAAGAAGGCAAACGAAATATTGTCCTTCATTGCTAGAGGGATAGGTTTTAAAAATAGAGAGGTTATGTTGCAGCTGTACAGGGTGCTGGTGAGGCCAGACCTGGAGTACTGCGTAGTTTTGGTCTCATTACTTGAGAAAGGATGTACTGGCACTGGAGGGGGTGCAGAGGAGGTTCACTAGGTTGATTTTGGAATTGAGAGAGTTGGTTCATGAGGAGAGACTGAGTAGACTGGGATTACACTCCTTGGAATTTAGAAGAATGAGAGGGGATCTTATAAAAACATATAAAGTCATGAAGGGAATAGATATGATAGAAGCAAGAAGGCTGTTTCCACTAGCGGGCGAAACTAGAATTAGGGGGCATAGCCTAAAGATCAGGGGGAGTAGACTTAGGACTGAGTTGAGGCAGAGCTTTCTTATCCAAAGGGTTGTGAATTTGTGGAATTCCCTGCCCAGTGAAGCAGTTGAGGCTACCTTGTTGAATGTTTTTAAGGCAAAGATAGAATTTTCAACAGTAAAGAAATTAAGGGTTATGGTGAGCGGGCGGTGAGTGGAGCCGAAGCCACAGAAAGATCAGCCACGATCTTATTGAATGGCGGAGCAGGTTGAAGGGGCCAGATGGCCTACTTCTGCTCCTAGGTCTTATGTTCTTGTGTTCCACAGTTTGTTTTGGCTTATTTCCTTGTTTCAGTATTTTTTCTTCCAGACAGCAGTATTATTTTGTCTCACCTTTATTCATTTGCCTCATTTCTGTTCCCTTTAACCTGAAAACGAATTCCTTTGTCATTCTCCCTTTCCCATCTTTCACCATACCACATATACTCCTTTCGTCTTTATCTCTCACCTGGCCCTTACTCTAAAAAGTCCAACTTTTCCCGGTTTCTGAGAGAAGGTCACAGAGCTGAAGCATTAACTCTGCTTCTGTCTCTCTCCAAAGGGATTACTGAGTATTTCCAGCCTTTTCTGTTTTTATTTAAAACCTAATCTTGGATGGGAGTCTCGACGTTGGTAAAACACAGCTGTCAAAACTCCCCGCAAAAAAAAACTTCAAGATTAATGACCGATTAAAAATAACGACAAATGAAGAATGGGCAGTTTTGTGTTAGTAAAGATGGAAAAGGAGATGGGACCACAAATTGCTGCAACTCAAACTATAGCCTTCCCAGTGAAGCAAACTTTTCAGAAACAGAGTTCCTTAAAGAAGTCTCCATTGGCTCAGCACTGAAACATGATACAAACATCACAGCGAATAATTACAGGGAAGGCAGAGCATCTTTGGCGCTGATCCTTCCAAGAAAAAGCTGTAAAGAAACCACCACCTTCATTGTCACAATTACAGGTATTATATGCCTTTCAAACAGCTCATGCATAGCAGCAGACTGTTCGACAATTGTTCTCACATCAAGCAGTCACCCACATAATTACTAAAGGCATGGATCTGTACGTTAAAATCTGGCATTCTATACTTTTAAACTCAAACCTCGAGCGTTGTAATACCGTAATTTGGCTCACTTCAGGCATGTCCTGTAAACACTTCCTGCAAATCGTTTACTAAGGGGATCAATTACTGCTAATTTGAGGCTGTTCCTCACAGCCCATCACCACCCCCACATCCTCCCCCACCAAACCCAAACTCGGCTCCGTTCCTAAGAGTTTCAAGGTTGTACTCATAAATCTAATCCTAAGTGCCACCTGAATACTCAAGGTCCTGAGCCTGGACTCTTAATGACGGCAATGACCAGAATGGGAACTCCTGGTGGTGGTAGGCCCAGAGCCTGGACTCTTGTAGCAGTAGGCCCGGAGCCTAGACACCTGGTGGCGGTGCCCACAGCAAGAATTCCTGGTGGCGGTGACCGGAATGGGGACTCCTGGCAGCGGTAGGCCCAGGGCAGGGACTCTTGGTGATGCCATCAAGGTGATGGCAGCAGCAGAGCCGGGGTCTCCTGGGATATCAGTGTCACCGTTGCTGTTACCAGAGTGAGAGTCCTTGAGGACCAAAGCACCTTGCAGAGACTTTGCACAAGCCCTGAAGAGCTGTGCTTGAGACCTAAATTTGAAGAGAAAATGAACTCTTACTTAAGTAATTCTTCATATTCTTGTTGTAACTCAAAATGGGTCGACAAAACACTTTTCACTGTATCTTCAAGATTAATGTGACAATAAAGCATGCATAACATTAATATTTTTTTCGAGGAAGTAGCTAGTGAATACAGCAGGTAAGGGAAGCACAGCAATTATATAAATAGAAAGATAATGAGGCCATTCCGCCCTTCAAATGTTTTCTGCAATTTAGACAGATGTTCATATTTGCTATAGGAAGGATGTTATTAAACTGGAAACAGTGGAAAACAGATTTATAAGGATGTTACTGACACTGGAGTTGTTGAGGCACAAAGAGAGGCTGGATAGGCCAGGATCTTTTTTTCCTGGAGCATAGGAGGCTGAGGGGTGACCTTATAGAGATTGATAAGAACATGAGGGGCAGAGATAGAATGAATAGTCGATATCATTTCCCCAGGGTAGGGGAGTCAAAAAGGGGATAGGTTTAAGGTGAGAGGGGAAAGATTTAAAAAGGATTGGAGGGACAACATTTTCACTCAAATGGTGGTGCTCATGTGGAACTAGCTGCCAGAGGAAGTGGTGAAGGCAATTACAAGTGCACCATTTAAAAGACATTTAGAAGGTACATGAATAGGAAGAGTTTAGTAGGTTATGGGCTAACGCAGGCAATTGGGACTAGTTCGGTTGAGGAAATCTGGTTGGCATGAAGGAGTTGGACCAAACAGTTTGTTTCCATGTTGTATGACTCTATGACTATATGGTCCCTGCCTTGATCCCATCTCCATTTACGCCTCTACTAACAAAAACCTATCCATTGCTGTTCTGAAATTTCCAGTTGATCCCTCAATCTCAACAGTAGTTTTTCAGGTGACAGAGTTCCGGATTTCCACCCTTCCTTTTGGGAAGGAATGTTCCCTGACATTGGCCCTAAATGGTTTTATTTTAAGATTCTGCCCCAGAACCAGAAGGAGCCACTTCTGTCTGTCTCCACACTATCTAATCTATAAGCACTTCAATGAAGCTCCCTCCCTATTCTCCTACACTGAAGCGAGTACCCTGCCTCCATTACCCAATGCAATCCTTCAGAAATCCAGGGCTTTGGTACATCAGTGTTGTTAAGGGTAGCAATTTATCACCTTTCAGCTTGTCCTGAGGTTCCAACCATTCTCGGCCACCAGCAATGCAACCTCATCAGATCCTACCAATTCCATTGTGATTGCCTCCTCCAGTTAAAGACAGAGGATAAAACAAGCACATGGCTGGACCAACTTTAAGAAATCAATCGTAGCTGCAACATTGTGGACCTGTAGCAGAACTGGTTGGGGTTTAAATATAGGAAGTCTATTAGCCGTTCCCCACAGCATGGGATCCCAGACTGTTAAGATTCGAAGAGTTTGGTGTTTTGGAATGGCACAGGAATCCTGATGAAAAACTTATGCCCGAAACGTCGACTCTCCTGCTCCTCAGATGCTGCCCAACCAGCTCTGCCTTTCCAGCATCACACTCTTCAACTCTGATCTCCAGCATCTGCAGTCTGCACTGATTAGACCCCAATGCTGTCCATATTCTGCCCCCAAGTTTTCCACATAATTGGCCCTAATTCACTACTCATCAATTCTGGGTGGGTAACTATCTCTGTTGGATTAGATTAGATTACCTACAATGTGGAAACAGGCCCTTCGGCCCAACACATCCACACCAACCCTCTGAAGAGACCCATTTCCCTCTGATTAATGCACCTAACACTATGGGCAATTTAGCATGGCCAATTCACCTGACCTGCACATCTTTGGACTGTGGGAGGAAACCCGCACAGACATGTGGCGAATGTGCAAACTCCACACAGACAATCGCCAAAGGCTGGAATCAAACCCGGGTCCCTGGTGCTGTGAGGCTACAGTGCTAACCACTGAGCCACCGTGCCGCTAGGGGTGGGCTACTTACCCATTCCCAGCCAAGTTAGGAACATATGAGGTGGCCAACCACAACATATCATTTTCAAAAACTCTCCCGCCTTCCACTGCCACAACAACTGGTAAGATTCAATCCTCAAGTTTCAGCACGGTGTGACAACCAAATTGCTTGCTCTACTCTGTTCAAATCCTCTGCCGTATCTTAGTGGCTACCAATCTAGCCTGTGAATCAGAAGCTACAAAATTGACTGCAGACACCAAAAGATGTAGGAGCAAAAGTAGGTCATTTGGCCCATTGAGTCTGCTCCTCCATTTGGTCATGGCTGATATGTTTCTCATACCCATTCGCCTGCCTTCTCCTTGTAACCCTTGGTCCCCTTGCCAATCAAGAACCTATCTATCACTTTCTTAAATAACTTAGTCTCCATAAACTTCTGTGGCAATGAGTTCCATAGAATCTCCACCCTGTGAGAGAACTTCCTCATCATCTTAGTTTTAAAGGGTTGTCCCTTCACTCTAGGGCTGTGTACTTGGAACCTAGCCTCTCGTATTCATGGAAACATCTTCTCCATGTCCACTCAATTGACCCCTCTCAGTATTCTGTAAATTTCAATGAAATCCCCCTTATCTTTCTAAACTCCATTGAGTACAGATTCAGAGGCCTAACTGCTCCTCATTTGACAAGGCCTCCAATCCCGGAATCATTTGTGTATACCTCCTCTGGACCCTCTCCAGTGCCAACAGGTCATTACTTAGATATGGGCCCCAAAACTGCTCACAATATTCCAAATGCGGTTTGACCAGAGCCTTATACAGCCTCAGCACTACCTCTCTGTTCTTGCATTCTAGCCCACTTGAAATTTATCTCTCAGCCTCCAGCCCATAAGCCTCATTCCTGATGAAGGGCTTATGCCCAAAATGTCGATTCTCCTGCTCCTCAGATGCTACCTGACCTGCTGTGCTTTCCCAGTAACACACTCTCAACAGCCCACTTGAAATAAATGGTAACTTTTACCTTCCCAACCATCAGCTGAACCCTACAAGCTAATCTTAAGAGGATCCTGAACGAGGACTCCTAAGTCCCTTTGCGCTTCAGACTTTTGAAGTCTTTCCCTGTTTAGAAGATAATTTACATCATGAATGTATAAGATTAACAGGTCAACACTGTTGTGCTGCACTGCCAGGAGTGCCATTTTCTGGATGGGATGTGACACCGAGGCCTTGTCTGTCCTCTTAGTTGGAACACAAAAAAAACCTTCACGCCATTTCACCCAGGCATCCTGGCCAATAAATATCCAACGTGACCCAACAAGATCAAGACCTCAAAGCCATTATTGTGACAGTGTGCACACAGCTCTAAGCAAATTGGCTGCTCTGTTTTCCAACAATACAGTGGCCTCAGTTAATTGGTTTTGAGGAGCTTTGTGTACGGGAACCCTTATCCCTTACCGATTCAGGAGCATGAGCGTCACCATTGAGTTGGCATCTATAGTCAAGTCTCCACAGGCATTCAGATTTTACGCAGCTTAGTCCCACCCCAAGAATCCAGTTTCGGACCCTGGTTAAGTTAGAAAGCAGCCTGTAATCTAACGCAATAATGCAATGTCTGATGCCAGACATGCCTCCTCACTTTACTGACCTTAAAGACATGGACCCAATTTGATTTTGATTTGATTTATTGTAGTCACGTGTACCTAAGCACAGTGAAAAGCTCTGTTCTGCGAGCAGTACAGGCAGATCATAGCAAACACGGGCATACAGATCATAGGATTTTTAGACAGATCGAGGCGTACAAAGTCCCGCTGCACAGGAGGTGCACAAAAGCAAGGTAAATATTAGATTTTGAAATTAGAGAGGTCCATTCAGCTGTCTAATAACAGCAGGGATGAAGCTGCTCTTGAGTTGAAACTTTATTGCTGGAACAGCACAGCAGGTCAGGCAGCATCCAGGGAACAGGAGATTCGACGTTTCGGGCACAGGCCCTTCTTCAGGAAGGGTTGGATCTGCGATGAAGTGGGGGGAGGGGAGATGAGGAAACTAGTGAAGTCAAAGTTGATGCTGTGTGGTTGGAGGGTCCCAAGGTGGAAGATGAGGTGCTCTTCCTCGAGGTGTCGGATGGTTAGGAAATGACGATGGAGGAGGCCCAGGACTTGCGTGGCCTTGGAGGAGTGGGAGGGGGAGTTGAAGCAGTCAGCCAAAGGGCAGTGGGATTGTTTGGTGGATGTGTCCCAGAGATGTTCAGTCTTGCCTTCCTTGAAGCTGCTCTTGAACCTCAGTCCCTAAGTTGTGTTCAAGTTTCCAAATCTTCTGCCTGATGGAAGAGGTTGGAAGAGAGCATTACCGGGGTGAGAGGGGTCTTTGACAATGTTGGCAGTCTTTCCACAGCAATGAGAAGTGTAGATGGAGTCCATGGAGTGGGAGGTTGGAAAACTCTTCCCACCCAAGTGATACTTTCTTCCAACCTCTTCTGTCAGACAGCAGGTACAGAACTGGGAGAAAGTGAGACTGAACATCTCTGGGACACATCCACCAAACAATCCCACTGCCCTTTGGCTGACTGCTTCAACTCCCCCTCCCACTCCTCCAAGGCCACGCAAGTCCTGGGCCTCCTCCATCGTCATTTCCTAACCATCCGACACCTCGAGGAAGAGCACCTCATCTTCCACCTTGGGACCCTCCAACCACACAGCATCAACTTTGACTTCACTAGTTTCCTCATCTCCCCTCCCCCCACTTCATCGCAGATCCAACCCTCCAACTCGGCACCACCCTCTTGACCTGACCTACCTGTCCATCTTCCACCCCACTTATCCGCTCCACCCTCTGCTCTGACCTATCACCTTCACCCCCCTTCCCCACCTGCACCTACCTATCGCCTTTCCAGCTACCTTCCCCCCCAATCCCAGACCCCTCTATTTATCTCTTAGCACCCCCCAAATTCCTGAAGAAGGGCTTTTGCCCAAAACATCAATTCTCCTGCTCCTCGGATGCTGCCTGACCTGCTGTGCCAGCGCCATACTTTTCAACGAAGAAGATGGAGAAACTTGAACACAATCTAGGGACTGAGGTTCAAGAACAGCTTCTTCCCTGCTGTTATTAGACTGCTGAATGGACCTCTCTAATTCCAATTCAGATGCTTTTGTTCACCTCTGTGCAGTCTGGGCTGTGCACACAACTTCCTGCAGTTTCTTACAGTCCTGGGCAGAGCAGTTGCTGCACCAGGCCAATATGCGCCCAGATGATATGCTTTCCATGGTACATCTGTAGAAGTTGGTGAGGGCCCTTACGGACATGCTGAATTTCCTAAGCCTTATGAAGAAGAAGAGCCATTGTGCCTTCTTGACTGTTGCATCCACGTGGCAGGTTCAGGACTTTTTGGCGGTTATCATCACTCCTAGGAATTTAACGCTGTCAACCCTCTCAATTCTGCTGTGCTCATGTAGATAGGGGTGTGTCCTCCTCCTTTCTTTCTGAAGTCAATGATCAGATCTTTAGTTTTGCCGACATTGAGAGAGAGAGAGATTGTTCTCATTGCACCATAACATCAAGCTCTCGATCTGCCTTCTTTATTTTGACTCATATCGTTTGATATCCGGCCTACAACAGTGGTGTCATCAGCAAACTTGTAGATGGAGTTCATATGTAATTTGGCCACACAGTCGTGAGTGTACTGGGAGCAGAGTAGGGAGCTGAGTATACATCCTTGCAGGGTGCCAGTGTTGAGGATTATCGTGGAGGAGGTGCTGTTGTCTATCATCACTATTTGCATTCCAATGTCGGTCCCTGTAGTGATAATGAAGGGTGTTGGGAATTGCTGCAGATCAATGTCAAAAGGACCAGATGACTGAGTTACTTCAGAGCAGATGTCCGGGAATAGTCACCGTGCAAGTGTGTAGTAATCAGTTATGCAATAAAAGGCAAGTTCAATACTTGCCACATCGTAAATCACAGGCACTTCCAACCCACAGGCAAGCTCTTTATCTACCAGGTCTTTACCTTTTCCTAAACCAGCCCCTAATATAATAATTCGCCATCACCCAGCCTTCCCTCCCTCCCTCCTGCCGGGGATTTAATTCCACAACTGCTGCTGGTTCTGCAGTAACTCACCTCCATGGCAAGATGCAAGATGATTCAGCACAGGAAGCTGTCCCAGTCAGGCCTTTTTGCATCCAAGCTTTTAGTTCATAGGCTCCTCTGAGTGGGAGCTATTGAAAAGCAGTGATGGGCACCTCCGCTAGTTAGATAGCTCCCATCTCCCACCCACTCCAACTTCCCAAATCGAAGGCAGTCAGGTCGATCTTAGCATCCCTGCTCCCGGGAATGACTGGCTCTACTCACACTGGGAATCAAACTCAAGATGACCTGACCTGTCCAGGTTCATTAGGTGTTAAAGTGGGAGGAGGCTGGTGAGATAGTTGCATTGTGGTAATCTCACTGGAATAATCATTCAAAGGCACAGGTTAATGTCCTGTCGACATGGCTTAAAATCCTCTCAAAACAACTGAAATCTACATCAAAGGAATAGAGAAGGAATTGAAAGCTAGTCTTAGTAATGGTGGCTGTGACAACTCATGGATTGCTGTAAAGACCCATCTAGTTCACTAATGTCCTTTAGGGTAGGGAATTGGTTGTCCTTACTCCGTCTGGCCTACATGTGACTCAAAACCCACAGCAATGTGGTTGGCGCTTAACCACCCTCTGAAATGGCCTAACAAGTCACTGTGTTCAAGGGCAATTGCTATGTATAACAAATGCCAGCCTTGCCAGTGATGCCTACATCCCATGAAAGTATAAATATAAAGAAACTTTAAGTACTAAGACATTAGGTCACAATATTATTCAAAAGGGATTTTTCATATCTATAAACTTGCAAACCTCAGTTTACATTTTCAGAAATCACTTGCCGAGGCTTTAGTAGCCCAACCAGATTGAGAAGTTAAACTCTTTTGACAGATGGCTAGATGAGATGGTTTGGGCCACTCTGTCTCAATTCCAGAAAGCATTGGTCTTTTTGTTAAATAACTGCACAGAGGCCAGTATCCCATCACCCAAGTCACCCTTCATTTACATGTGCACCGTACATGGACTCTGACCAGCCAGCTCAAAGTCAGTCATACAGTCATTGAGATGTACAGCATGGAAACACACTCTTCAGTCCAACCTGTCCATGCCGACCAGATATCCCAACCCAATCTAGTCCCACCTGGCAGCACCCGGTCCATATCCCTCCAAACCCTTTCCATTCATGTACCCATCTGAATGCCTTTTAAATGTTGTAATTGTACCAACCTCCATCACTTCCTCTGGCAGCTCATTCCATACATGTACCAACCTCTGCGTGAAGAAGTTGCCCCTTAGGTCTCTTTTAAATCTTTCCCCTCTCACCCTAAATCTATGCCTTCTAGTTCTGGACTCCCCAACCCCAGGGAAAAGACTATGTCTATTTATCCTATCCATGCCCCTCATGATTTTGTAAACCTCTATAAGGTCACCCCTCAACCTCTGACGCTCCAGAGAAAACAGCCCCAGCCTGTTCAGCCTCTCCCTGTGGCTCAAATCCTCCAACCCTGGCAACATCCTTGTCAATCTTTTCTGAATCCTTTCAAGTTTCACAACATCTGTCCATTAGGAAGGAGACTAGAATTGCACACAATATTTCAACAGTGGCCTAACCAATGTCCTGTACAGCCACAACATGACCTCCCAACTCCTGTACTCCATACTCTGACCAATAAAGGAAAGCATACCAAACGCCTTTGTCACTATCCTACCTACCTGCGACTCCACTTTCAAGGAGCTATGAACCTGCACTCCAAGGTCTCTTTGTGCAGCAACACATCCTAGGACCTTACCATTAAGTGTGTAAGTCCTCCTAAGACTTGCCTTCCCAAAATGTAGCACCTCACATTTATCTAAATTAATCTCCATCTGCCACTTCTCAACCAATTGACCCATCTGATCAAGATTCTGTTGTAATCTCCCTAGATTGAGGACACCTGCTCAGTCTCCTGTTTATATTTTTTTTCCTATTTTTTTTAAATCTTTTTCATCAGTACAAATTACAAACCAACAATTAACAGTGAACAGCAGTTTTCATGAAACCGCAATTTACCGAGGAAAGGGGGAGCAAAGCCAGGCCCCCAAACATCACCACACAACCAGTTCACAGGGAAAAGAGCACAAAGCTCAAATGCCACCTTATTATAATCAAAAGGGAAACAGTAAACACAATCACATACAGACAGTCTGATAAACCGAACAATAAAGCAGTGCATATATCACAGATACCCCTGGTAACCCAGCCAGCCACCTGTTCTCCTGTTTCTATCTGTCAGCCAAGGCTCCCTAATTGCACCAGGTTAGCAATCTAATCAACGATCTCATAGGCAATAAGAACCACTTGGCCCTAGTTCTAATGACTACCTCTTTATATCGACTTGTGTCACTTTAAACCTTCTTCCAAATCTGTGATCCGAGAAATTCCTGTTCTAGATCGTTGTCCAGCCACTGGTTACAGGACAGGTGGAGGAATGAATTGAGCACAGTGTGATCCCACAGATTCTTGCAGTTTCATATCCACAAATCCTGGAAATTAGTAAAAAGCGATAGAACAAATGGCCAGTCAACAGGACCACAGTCGAAGAATAATGCCTTCAATTCAATTCTGTTTACACTTTGCACTATTTAAAATGTGTTTTGAGAATTGTATTGCACAGTTGGTTTGTTTTTCTTCGAGGTTTATCTCTAACATGTAGAAATGAACACATACCAAGATTGCAGTGGAATGGAAGTTTGCTGGAGAATGCACTGCCAACAATGCCAATGTTCCAAGCTTGTTTAATGGGAGCAGAAATGAAATGCACTGTGTGAGCGCAAATATCTGAAATTGAGAATTTGGGCACTCAATCTGCAGATGTGTTCAATCTAACAAGTAGGAGATGCTCTGAGATGGGAGGAGCTTGGTCCACACTGGCTTTTGGCCAGGACCAGTGTCTGAGAACAACATTGACTCCATCAAACTGCCCATCTTTCTCTGTGCTTGTGCAATAACAAATCTAAAATATGAGAAACACAACCATTGCCCACAAGTCCATTAAAACACATACAACTGACCTTGTTGTCTTATCGAAATGGATTTGTAACATGGAGATGTTCATGGCTCAGGTCTGTTATGACAATGGCTGGCAATGAGTCCCATGCTCATAAGCTGAAATAGTTAGCACTCTTACTCATATTTTCACCATCCTCATCATCCAGATCCTGGGTAAAACAGTTCTGCTGGCTTCTCAACTGTTGATAGCCAAGTGATTTACATTCACGGTAATAAACACCCAAGTGAGAATTTGAGTCTGTATAAGTCAAGCAATTAGTGCATCAAAAAACACAAGAAAGAATGCAATTATATCCCAGATAATTTGTTCCTAACTAAGTCTTGGAGGAGTTATGTGCATGGGAGGGAGAAATTCTTTGTGTATGTGTAGCCTGGGGAAAATCCTATGAGTTGAATTGGTTAAAGGAAACAACCTAGCTTTTGGGTGTGCAAATGGGGCAAACGCTACCAAGTGATAAGGATAAGTGGGGCAAACACAACCAAGTGATATGGGTAAATGGGGCAAACACTACCAAGTGATATGGGTAAATGGGGCAAACACAACCAAGTGATATGGGTAAATGGGGCAAACACAACCAAGTGATATGGGTAAATGGGGCAAACACTACCAAGTGATAAGGATAAGTGGGGCAAACACAACCAAGTGATATGGGTAAATGGGGCAAACACTACCAAGTGATATGGGTAAATGGGGCAAATGCTACCAAGTGATATGGGTAAATGGGGCAAACACTGCCAAGTGATATGGGTAAATGGGGCAAACACTACCAAGTGATATGGGTAAATGGGGCAAATGCTACCAAGTGATATGGGTAAATGGGGCAAACACAACCAAGTGATATGGGTAAATGGGGCAAACACTACCAAGTGATATGGGTAAATGGGGCAAACACTACCAAGTGATATGGGTAAATGGGGCAAATGCTACCAAGTGATATGGGTAAATGGAGCAAACACTGCCAAGTGATATGGGTAAATGCCAGCTCCGTTACGACATTTAGCTGGGAAAGGAGAGCAAACGACCTGTACACAGCTGGTGAAATACATTGAATTGCAATCTGAAAAGATAACGAAACACCAGGCCAAAAAGAATCATAATAAATACAAGCTAACAAAAATCATTATTAAGGGTTTGTTGCTCAAGCAAATGTTATAATGAACTGTACAAGGGTGATGTGAAGATGAATATGGGGGTGGCACGGTGGCTCAGTGGTTAGCACTGCTTCCTCATTGTATTAGAAACCTGGGTTCGATTCCAACCTTGGGCCCTGCCTGCGTGCATTTATGCGTTCGCCCTGTGTCTGTGCGGGTTTCCTCCCACGATCCAAAGATGTGCAGGTCAGGTGAATTGGCCATGTGAAATTGCCCATGGTGTTAGGTGCATTAGTCAGAGGGGAATGATCATGTGATCTTGTTCAGCCAGATGGCCTGTTTCCATACTATAGGGAATCTAATCTAAGAACATGTCTATTTGTCAGCAGTGAACTCACACTTACGGGTGAATATCCCTAGTTCTGATCTTATGACAGACAAAATTTCATTGATGAAGCCTTTAAGGATAGTTGGACCGAAGATATTACCCTGAAGAATTTTTGCAGAGATGTCCTGGGAATGAGATGATAGTCCTCCAACAACCACAACCATTTTCTCTATGCTAAGTATGACAAGGCAGTGGACTTCAATGTTATCGGGGCTCCTTGATGCCACACTCAGTCAAATGCCACCTTGATGCAGAGGGCAGTCACTCTCACTTCGCCTCTGGAATTCCGCTTGTGCCAATGTTTGGAATAAAAATGCAATGTAGTTTGAGGTCGAGTGCCCTCGGTAGAAACCAAATTACTCATCAGTGATCAGATCATGGTAAGTAGATGCCATTTAGGTGTCTCAGGTAGAGAGACAAGATGATGAAAAACATCTAGCAAATGCACAGGAAGTATTGTTAATGAACCTGTCCAGGGATGTCCTCTCATATAGATGGGACTTGAACCCAGGTATCCTGGCTCAATGGGAGGGACACTACCACAGCACCAGAACATACTTATATATCATTTTTAGCCTTGTTGTGACACCTTTCAGCTGATAATTGAAAGTTCTAATTTAGAGAAAGGTCAATTTTGACGGTATTAGGCAAGAACTTTCAAATATTTTTGGGTACAGATGTTCACAGGTAAAGATACAGCTGGAAAATGGGAAGCCTTTAAAAATGAGATAACGTGAGTCCAGAGACAGTATATTCTAGTTAGGGTGAAAGGGAAGGCTGGTAGGTTTAGGGAATGCTGGATGACTATAGAAATAGAGGCTTTGGTCAAGAAGATGAAGGAAGCATGTGTCAGGTATAGACAGGATAGATCAAAAGAATCCTTAAAAAAGTATAAATGTAGTAGGAGTGCACCCAAGAGGGAAATCAGGAGGGCAGAAAGGGGACATGAGATAGCCTTGGCAAATTGGGTTAAGGAGAATCTGAAGGGATTTTGTAAATACAATAAGGACAAAAGGGTATCCAGGGAGAGAATCGGGCCCCTCAAAGATCAGCAAGGCAGCCTATATGTTGAACCGCAGGAGATGGGGGAGAAACTGAATGAGCATTTTGCATCAGTGTCTACTGTGGGGACATGGAAGATATAGAATGTGGGAAAAGAGATATCTTGAAAAATGTCCATATTACAGAGGAGGAGGTGCTGGATGTCCTAAACTGCATAAAAGTGGATAAACCCCCAGGACCTTATCAGGTGTACCCTAGAACTCTGTGAGAAGTTAGGAAAGTGGTTGCTGGGGTCCTTGCTGAGATATTTGTATCATCGATAGTCACAGGTGAGGTCCTGAAAGACTGGAGGTTAGTTAACATTTAAGAAAGGTGGTAAGGAAAAGCCAGGGAGCTATAGACCAGTGGCCTGACATCGGTGGTGGGCAAGTTGTTGAGGAAATCCTGAAGGATAGGATTTCCATGTATTTGAAAAGGCAAGGACTGATTAGGGACAGTTACCATGGCAAGGATTGATTAGGGATAGTTGACATGGCTATATGCATGGGAGAGCGTCTCTCACTAACTTGATTCAATTTCTTTGAAGAAGTAACAAAGAGGATTGATGAGGACAGAGCGGTGGATGTGATCTATATGGACTTTAGTAAGGTATTCAACAACGTTTCTCATGGTAAACTGGTTAGCCAGGTTAGATCACATGGAATACAGGGAGATCTAGCCATTTGGATACAGAACTAGCTCAAAGGTAGAAGATAGAGGGTGGTGTTGGAGGGTTGTTTTTCAGACTGGAGGCCTGTGACCAGTGAAGTGCCACAAGAATTGGTGCTGGATCCACAACGTTTCATCATGTATATAAATGATTTGGATGTGAGGTTAAGAGGTACAGTTATTAAGTTTGCAGATGACACCAAAATTGGAGGTGTAGTGGACAGCGAAGAAGGCTACCTCAGGTTACAACGGGATCTTGATCAGATGGGCCAATGGGCCGAGGAGTGGCAGATGGAGTTTAATTTATACAAATGTGAGGTGCTGCATTTTGGAAAGGACTTATACACTTCATGGTAAGGTCCTAGGGAGTGTTGCTGAACAAAGAAGCTTTGAAGTGCAGGTTCATACTTGAATGTGGAATCGCAGGTAGATAGAATATTGAGGAGGGTGTTTGGTATGCTTTCCCATATTGGTCAGAGGATTGAGTATAGGAGTTGGGAGGTCATGTTGCGGCTACACAACATTGGTTCAGCCACTTTTGGAATAGTGTGTGCAATTCTGGTGAGCTATAGAGGGAGGCTGAATAAGCTGGGGCTGTTTTCCCTGGAGTGTTGGAGGCTGAGGGGGTGACCTTATAGAGGTTTATAAAATCATGAGGGGCACAGATAGGGTAAATAGACAAAGTCTTTTCTCTGGGGTGGGGGAGTCCAAAACTCAACAGCATAGATTTAGGGTGAGAGGGGAAAGATTTAAAAGGGACCTAAGGGAAATCTTTTACATGCAGAGGGTGGTGTATGTATGGAATGAGCTGTCAGAGGAAGTGGTGGAGGCTGGCACAATTACAGCATTTAAAAGGCATCTGGGCAGGTATATGAATAGAAAGGATTTAGAGGGAGATGGGCAAAGTGTTAGCAAATGGGAATAGGTTAGTTTAGGGTATCTGGTTGGCATGGACAAGTTGGACTGAAGGGTCTGTTTCTGTAATGTACATCTTAATGACTGTCTGACTGTTGACTGGTGAGGTGCTGATTGACTAGATTGGATTTGTCCTACTTTGTCTGGACAGGCCCTACATGGCCAAATATGGGGGATATAATGGCCTCATGCTATTATCACTGGACTGTTAATTGACCCAGGGGACCTGGGTTTGAATCCTGCCATGACAGCTGGTGAAATTTGAATTTAATTTTTAAAAATCTGGAATTAAGTGTCTAATGATAACATGAATCCATTGTTGGTTGTTGAAAAAAACCCATTTGGTTCATTAGTATCCTTTTGTGAAGGAAACTGCCCATCTTTACTTGGTCTGGTCTAAATGTGACTCCAGCAAAGTGGTTTGAATCTGAACTACCCTCTGGGCAATTAGAGATGACAATAAATGCTGGTCTAGCCAGTCATGCCCTCGTCCTGTGAATGAATAAAAAAAAAAATTCCACTTTGTCAACTTAATGGCAATGCTATTGGTAACATATGCCAGGGCTGGAACAGCTTGGCTAGAGGTGTGTTTTAGGAATGCAAACCTTCAACACACAATTGGGCTATTATCAGGGCCACTGAGTTTGCTGCTTTGCGTGCAGTCAGCCCATGGAGGGGAGAACTGAGCTGTAATAATGGGGTCTTCAAGCAGAGCTGAATATCGTTGGAACCACTTCAGTCCAATGTGCCATATTCCCCCATTATTGACCTGCTGGAATGGTGGCTGTAATGTATGTTTCTGTGAGCATGTGCCTGCCAGATTGTTGTTTGTCCAGGCTGTGAGACAGCTCTCCCAATTTTAGCACAAGTCTCCAAACGTTCGTGAGCAGGCCATCGCAATGTTGGCTGAGCACGGTGGATCGTCATCCTGCCTGGACCTTAGCTCAATGCCCAAGGTTCCATCCAGTTCTATTCTGTCTTGACTTCGTAGCATTTTGACACACCGAATGACTGTTTTCCCTGGAGCATTGGAGGCTGAGGGGTGACCTTATAGAGGTTTATAAAATCATGAAGGGCATGGATAGGATAAATAGACAAGATCTTTTCCCTGGGGTGGGCGAGTCCAGACCTAGAGGGCATAGGTTTAGGGTGAGAAGGGAAAGATATAAAAGAGACCTAAGGCAGCTTTTTCACCCAGAGGGTGGTACGTGTATGGAATGAGCTGCCAGAGGAAGTGGTGGAGGCTGGTACAATTACATTTAAAAGGCATCTGGATGGATACAAATAGGAAAGATTTAGAGGGATATGGGCCAGGTGCTGGCAGATGAGACTAAATTGGGTTGGGATATCTGGTCAGCATGGATGAGTTGGACCGAAGGGTCTGTTTCCATGCTGTACATCTCTATGACCCTATGACTCTATGACTCACAGGGCCATTAAGTTTCAATTCTTTGTTGTGGGTCTGGAGTCACTTACAGGCTATGGATGGCAAATTTTCTTCCCCAAGGGACCTTGTGAGTCAATGTTTCCATGGTGAATATTATGGATTGTAGTATTTTACTTAATTAACAAGATATGAATTCCTCAACATCTGCAGTGGGATTTGAACTCAAATGATTAGATTAGATTCTCTCCAGTGTGGAAACAGGTCCTTCGGCCCAACCAGTCTACACCGACCCTCTGAAGAGTAACTCACCCAGACCCATTTCCTTCTGAATAATTGACCTAACACTATGGGCAATTTAGCATGGCCAATTCACCTAACCTGCACATCTTTGGACTGTGGGAGGAAACTGGAGTACCGAGAGGAAATCCATGCAGACACAGGGAGAATGTGCAAACTCTACACAGGCAGTCACCCGAGGCTGGAATTGAACCTGGGACCCCGGTGCTGTGAGGCAGCAGTGCTAACCACTGAGCCATCGTGCCACCCTTTTCTAGACTTTTATTCCAAGCTGCTGGAACTGACAGGAGCATAACTGGTATGTCACTGTACCTTCAGTCTGAGCCTGTGGTAGCTGGTGAGGGAACCAACACAAGGATAAAAACCTCTTTCCCGTTCTCAATAACCAAGTTGCAGATGCATCTGTCCACGACAGCACTGGTTACCACAGACCTTGAAGACACACCTCAATCTCATATATGTCTTGATTATGGAAAGCCTGCTTCTTTCTAATTACTTCAAAGCTTCCGTCGACACACAAAACCTTGCATTTACAAAGCAGTTTCAATGCAGTGAATCTTCCCAAGTGTTTCACGGGAGAGATATCAGATAAAAGTTGTCACCAAGCCACATTTTGAGAAATAGGCTAAGAATGTTGAGGGAGAGGAATCTAGAGCTCAGGCCTGGATGGCTGAAGGAACAGCCACCAAAGATGGTTATTTTAAGCAACCTGGTTGGGCATGTGAAACATATCTCCGTGACTGCGGGGGTGGAGGGTGGAATTTGAACTCAAACTTGCTGACGCCTCCCACTGGTAGGAAAGGAGAGATGACAGAATAAGAATGGTAGGCAATTTAATTGCTCATTCAATCACATGGGCATCATTTTACCGATTGCTTGTTGATTAATGCATGTTCTATCACTCTCTCCCACAGAGTTTATATCAACCTCATCAGCACATTTCCTCTTGATCACTTTGCCTCTGAATTAGAATTTATGTGACTTGCCTTTATGCTTCAAAGATTTGAAGTACTTCACACACTAAGAGGTGGCTTTTCATTGGGAATCCAACAAACAGTGGTCTGGTGTCATGGCCTGCACATAAATAGCATGTTCTGGATTAGTGGTGCTGGAAGAGCACAGCAGTTCAGGCAGCATCCAAAGAGCAGTAAAATCGACGTTTCAGGCAAAAGCCCTTCATCATGAATAATGGCAGAGAGCCTGAAGCGTGGAGAGATATGCTAGAGGAGGGTGGGAGTGGGGAGAAAGTAGCATAGAGTACAATAGGTGAGTGGGGGAGGGGATGAAGGTGATAGGTCGGGAGCAGGGGGAGGTGGAAAAGAAGATGGTTTTTTACCCACCGACTCCCACAGCTACCTGGATTACACCTGTTTCCACCTACCTCTTGCAAAAATGCCATCCTGTATTCCCAATTCCTCCGCCTCCGCTGTATCTGCTCCCAGGAGGACCAGTTCCACCACAGAACACACCAGATGGCCTCCTTCTTTAGAGACTGCAATTTCCCTTCCCACGTGGTTAAAGATGCCCTCCAACGCATCTCGTCCACACCCCGCACCTCCGCGCTCAGACCCCACCCCTCCAACCGTAACAAGGACAGAATGCCCCAGGTGCTCACCTTCGACCCTACCAACCTTCACATAAACCAAATCATCTGCCAACATTTCCGCCACATCCAAACAGACCCCACCACCAGGGATATATTTCCCTCCCCACCCCTTTCTGCCTTCCGCAAAGACCGTTCCCTCCGTGACTACCTGGTCAGGTCCACGCCCCCCTACGACCCACCCTCCCATCCTGGCACTTTCCCCTGCCACCGCAGGAACTGCAAAACGTGCGTCCACACCTCCTCCCTCACCTCTATCCAGGGCCCTAAAGGAGCCTTCCACATCCATCAATGTTTTACCTGCACATCCACCAATATCATTTATTGTATCCGTTGCTCCCGATGCGGTCTCCTCTACATTGGGGAGACTGGACGCCTCCTAGCAGAGCGCTTTAGGGAACATCTCCGGGACACCCGCATCAATCAACCACACCGCCCTGTGGCCCAACATTTCAACTCCCCCTCCCACTCTGCCGAGGACATGGAGGTCCTGGGCCTCCTTCACCGCCGCTCCCTCACCACCAGACGCCTGGAGGAAGAACACCTCATCTTCCGCCTCGGAACACTTCAACCCCAGGGCATCAATGTGGACTTCAACAGTTTCCTCATCTCCCCTTCCCCCACCTCACCCCAGTTCCAAACTTCCAGCTCAGCACTGTCCCCGTGACTTGTCCGGACTTGTCCGACCTGCCTATCTCCTTTTCCACCTATCCACTCCACCCTCCTCCCTGACCTATCACCTTCATCCCCTCCCCCACTCACCTATTGTACTCTATGCTACTTTCTCCCCACCCCCACCCTCCTCTAGCTTATCTCTCCACCCTTCAGGCTCTCTGCCTTTATTCCTGATGAAGGGCTTTTGCCTGAAACGTCGATTATGCTGCTCCTCGGATGCTGCCTGACTTGCTGTGCTCTTTCAGCACCACTGATCCAGAATCTGGTTTCCAGAATCTGCAGTCATTGTTTTTACCATAAATAGCATGTGCTCATGTGCAGGGAAGAGTGTTGGATGCAGCATCATTCCTCATTAATTGTTTTAACCATCGCTGTTTTTTTTATTTGTTCATGGGATATGAATGCCATTGGCAAGGACAACATTTATTTCCGATTTTAATTGTCCTTGGTAAGGTGGTGGGGAGCTGCTTTTTTCTACCGCTGTTGCAAGGGAGGGAGTTCTCGGCTCTTGATCCAGCACTAATGAAGCATTGCAATTCCAAGTCAGGAATGTGTATGACTTGCAGATCGCTTGTCCTGGACAGTGCCAAGCCTGCTCCAGTGTTGTTTGAGTGACACTCACCTAGGCAAGTGGGGAATATTCCATCTTACCATTCATTCACAGGATGAGGGCATCGCTGGCTAGGCCAGCATTTATTGCCATCACTAATTGCCCAGACAGCAATTAAGAGTTAGCCACATTTCTCTGGATCTGGAGTCACATGTAGGCCAGACCAAGTAAGGATGGCCGTTTCCTTCCCAAAAGGACATTAGTGAATCAGGTGGGTGTTTCCTGACAATTGACAGCAGTTTCACAATCAGCATTAGACCCTCACTTACAGATTTTTATTGAATCCAAATTCCACCATCTGCCTCGGTGGGATTTGAACCTGAATTCCCAGAACATTCTCTGGATCTCTGGATTAATGTCCTGTCCATTAGATAATACCAACTAGGCCATTGCCTCCCCCAGTTGCGTCTTGTAGACGGTGGATATTCTTTGAGGGAGAAAGGAGAAGATCTGAGGGCAAAATATTTTCACACGTTAACAGATATGACTCTTATTAAAGAGATACTTCTTCTTCACAGTTCAACCACTCCTTTAAAATCTTTCCTGAAAAGCATTGAGCAATTTAACAAAAAATTAGACAAATTCTGAGTTACGTCCTGAATGTCACTTTTTGTGGAAATTCATGCCAATAAGATTGGAAATTGGAAACAAACCAGATGCAGCAATCAGATATAGTCATATGAAAGCACAATAAATAGGAAGGTACTCCAGCCCATATCCAACACCCACAATGATTTCACTTGATTTCCTTGCTGCCTGGTACCTTAACCAGAATCCTCATGGGTTACATTGTCACCCATTCCCCAAAATCAATTCGGCTCAATCGAGAAGCTGAAGATTTTGAGGCAGCTGATGAAATGGAAGCTGTGAAGTTGGTTCCCCTGGTGAGAGAATCTAGAACACAATTTAAAAGGAAGGGGTCTCCCATTCAGCAGAGAAATCAAGATGATTTTCTTCTCCCAGAGAGTCAAAGAACAAAGAGAACAAAGAAAATTTACAGCCCAGGAACAGGCCCTTCGGCCCTCCAAGCCTGAGCCGATCCAGATGTACTGTCTAAACCTGTCAGTCAATTCTTAAGCATCTGTATCCCTCTGTTTCCCACCTACTCATGCATCTGCTCAGACGCATCTTAAATTAATTTACCGTGCCTGCCTCTACCACCTCTGCTGGCAACGCGTTCCAAACGCCCACCACCCTCTGTGTGAAGTACTTGCCGCATGTATCCCCCTTAAACTTTCCACCTCTCACCTTGAAAGTGTGACCTCTCATTATGGAATCCTTCACCCTGGGAAAAAGCTTGTCTCTATCTACCCTGTCTATTTTGTAAACCTCAATCAGGTCCCCCTCCCAATCTCCTTTTTTCTAATGAAAATAAACCTAACCTACTCAACCTTTCTTCATAGCTAGCATCTTCCATACCAGGCAACATCCTCGTAAACCTTCTCTGCACCCTCTCCAAAGCGTCCACATCCTTTTGGTAATGTGACGCCCAGAACTGTACACAGTATTTTAAATATGGCCAAACCAATGTCTTGTACAATTTTAACATGACCTGCCAGCTCTTATACTCAATACCCCATCCAATGAAGGCAAGCATACTATATGCCTTCTTGACCACTCTATCCACCTGTGCAGCAACCTTCAGGGTACAATGGACCTGCACTCCCAGATCTCTCTGCCCATCAACTTTTCCAAAGGCTCATCTGTTCATTGTATAATTCGCTCTAGAATTAGTCTTGCCTAAATGCATCACCTCACATTTGTCTGGATTGAAAACCATCTGCCACTTTTCCGCCCAACTCTCCAGTCTATCTATATCCTCCTGTATTCTCTGACAGTTCCTCATGCTTTCTGCTACTCCACCAATCTTCGTGTCATCTGCAAACTTGCTGATCATACCAACAGTGCCCTCTTCCAGATCATTTATGTATATTACAAACAACAGTGGCCCCAACACTGACCCCTGTGGAACACCACTGGTCGCCTTTCTCCATTTCGAGAAATTCCCTTCAACTACTACTCTCTGTCTCCTGTTGCTCAACCAGTTCTTTATCCACCTAGTTAGAACACCCTGCACACCATGTGACTTCACTTTCTCCATTAGTCTACAATGGGGAACCTTATCAAACGCCTTAGTACGAGGGGCAACATGAGCAATCCTCCAGTCTTCCGGCACCTCACCTGTGCTTAAGGAAGCCACAAAGATATCTGTCAGGGCCCCAGCTACTTCCTCTCTCGCATCCCTCAGCATCCTGAGATAGATCCCATCCGGTCCTGGGGATTTGTCCACCTTAATAACCTCTAGCCTACTCAACACATCTTCCCTAGTTATGCCAACGTGATCCAGACTAATCAAACTTCTATCTCTAATCTCAACATTCATCATGTTCCTCTCCTCAGTGAACCATTAGAGTTCAGAAAGTCATTAGGGTTTGCAGTACTCTTCCCCAAACAGCAGCAGAGGTTGGGTCACTGAATATATTCAACACTGGGTTAGATTGATATTTGATGGACAAAAGGCTGAGAACAGCCTGGAAGTGGAGTTGAGCAATCAGATCAGTTATTGAATGGTGGAGCAGACACGATGGGCTGAATGGTCTGCACTGCTCCTAGTTATAATTAAAGGGCAGCACAAACCATGTGCTCTTTGACAATGAATTCAACAATGGTTGGCAGAAACACAGAACACAATCAGAGTATGAAGTTTCAGATTCCTGCCAAGGAGCCAGTGTAAATATAGTCGCTGTGAAAGCAGCATTGCTTTTATATTTTATGAAGAGGCGGCAATACTTTGATTGCAGAACTTAACCTGTAAAGACAGTAGAAATGTTTTTGCATCTTGCGTATTTAAGGTTTAGATATGTATAACACAAACATTTTAAATTACTTACAAAGTTTCATACGCTGTTCTATATTGGGCCTTTGCAAACATTTTTCCATCATTGCCTCATCACACTTATTTAGTGTAACATAACCCACTTGAAAGCTGTCCAAACTGTTTCTTTTGTTTAATGAGTGAGTCTGGGTTGTCAGTGATCAACAGACCATTGTTCCTGATGACAAAACTGTTATGCTGCACAGGCTGAAACTAGGCTTCTTGAATAGGATTTCAATAGATTCAAGGTGGTAAAAACAATGACTGCAGATGCTGGAAACCAGATTTTGGATCAGTGGTGCTGGAAGAGCACAGCAGTTCAGGCAGCATCCGAGGAGCAGCAAAATCGACGTTTCGGGCAAAAGCCCTTCATCAGGAATAAAGGCAGAGAGCCTGAAGCGTGGAGAGATAAGCTAGAGGAGGGTGGGGGTGGGGAGAAAGTAGCATGGAGTACAATAGGTGAGTGGGGGAGGGGATGAAGGTGATAGGTCAGGGAGGAGGGTGGAGTGGATAGGTGGAAAAGGAGATTGGCAGGTAGGACAAGTCATGGGGACAGTGCTGAGCTGGAAGTTTGGAGCTGGGGTGAGGTGGGGGAAGGGGAAATGAGGAAACTGTTGAAGTCCACATTGATGCCCTGGGGTTGAAGTGTTCCGAAGCGGAAGATGAGGCATTCTTCCTCCAGGCGTCTGGTGGTGAGAGAGCGGCGGTGAAGGAGGCCCAGGACCTCCATGTCCTCGGCAGAGTGGGAGGGGGAGTTGAAATGTTGGGCCATAGGGCGGTGTGGTTGATTGGTGCGGGTGTCCTGGAGGTGTTCCCTAAAGCGCTCTGCTAGGAAGGGTCCAGTCTCCCCAATGTAGAGGAGACTGCATCGGAACCAACGGATGCAATAAATGATATTAGTGGATGTGCAGGTAAAGCTTTGATGGATGTGGAAGGCTCCTTTAGGGCCTTGGATGGAGGTGAGGGAGGAGGTGTGGGCACAGGTTTTGCAGTTCCTGCGATGGCAGGGGAAGGTGCCAGGATGGGAGGGTGGGTTGTAGGGGGGGGGGGCGTGGACCTGACCAGATAGTCACGGAGGGAACGGTCTTTGCGGAAGGCAGAAAGGGGTGGGGAGGGAAATGTATCCCTGATGGTGGGGTCTTTTTGGAGGTGGCGGAAATGTTGGCAGATGATCAGTTTAGCAGAGATCATTCCCTTTTTCACAATGCAGTAAGACTTTGATTTAGCCACAATCTCCTGTAAGTGGAGTACGTAAACCTGCCCTTCAGGATTAAAAACTAAAGTTATCACAGTAACAATATCAACAACAAAAGAGCTTGTATTTACATAACACCTCTAACATGCTTCACAGGAGTGTTAAACAATATTTGATTTGGGAAAGATCAGTAATGTATTTTTTGGAATCCATTTAGTAGTGTCTAAAAGTATGAAATGACAGAGTTCATGGATTAAATTTTAAAAAGGTAGTACACAAAAATCATCTTGAGCTATAATCACAATCAGCTATTTTAATTGGTCAGTTATATTAAAGGGAATTAAAGAAACACAACTACTGAGACTCCACATCAAATATTTTAACTCTACTTTCCTTCTGCACCCAATAGATTTATATCCTCAAATTCTTAATTCACATTACTTATCAAAACTTGAAAGATTACCAGTTTGATCTGGTTGCTGTGTCACTGATTTGTATATTGGTTCTGATTTCTTGAGGCTGCTGTTTACTTCCTGCAAGGTTGTCCCTTTCAGTATTTTCTAAATATCCCAAGGTCTCCATCTCCCCTTTCAGCAGAGGTGGTTCTGGTATCTTATGTGTATCTACCTCAGGTCAGAATGCTCCTGATTCTGAAATCTTCAATTATGGAGTTGTGACTCTTAATCTCTCTCTTCTGTCCTCTGTTTGGCTAAGCCAAAAATTCAACTAAATGTTAAGAGAGTCATTCGGTTAACAAGAGGTTTAACTCTTTTTGTCAATACCACGAATTTCATCTGAATTCTGTTGAAGGAGATGTTTCTTCATTTTAACTTATTCTAAACTCTCAGACTAAAAATTGCTTGAACCCAGAACCACCCCAAGGAATCGATTCCACTCTATTGTTGAACTATTAACCTTTTCTCTTTTGTTCATCTCCCAGGCAACCTGGTGCCCCAACTCCATACTGAGCCTCTCTCAAACCAGAATTCTGATCATTTTTCTTAAAGGAACCATCCCACATATAGCAACATGTTCCCTAAAAGCACAAGGGTCCTCCACAACATTGAGTCACATTAAGATTTTCATTTTGATAATTCGTAAAATTTGACCATTGTTGGCAAAGCCAACATTTATTGACCGTCTCTGATTTACCTTGAGAAGTTGAGATTGTGAACCATCTGCCTGAACCACAAACATTCATGCGGTCTAGGTGCACCCACAGTGATGCTGGGGAGCTGTTTCAGAAATTTGACTCAGTCACAGTGAACGAATAGCAAAGCTCAGATGGTGCACAACTTAGAGGGAAACTTGTAGGGGGTGGCCCCAGTGTCTATTACCTTTCTCCTTCTATATGGAGGTCTCAGGTTCAGAAGGTGCTTTTGGAGAAGCCTTGCCAAGTTGCCATAGTCTGTTTTTTCCATGATTGTAGCCATCCATGTGTGGTGGAAGAAGCTGATCATGTGACCTCCCCTTGTCCTGGATAATGTTGAGCTTCCTGAGTGTTGTGCTCTCTATATGGCTGAAATATTTTGGGGAAGATTCTGGAAAAGTCATTTGTCACAGAACTCCAAGTATCAGATCCGTTCTGCAACCACAGTATTTGACCGGCCAGTCTCATTAGGTTTTTGGTCAATAGTGACCACCAAGTTATGAATCTTTGGAGATTCAGTGATGAACATCAAAAGGAAATGGTGAGATTCTCTCTTGCTGAAGTCTTGCCTGGCACTTGTCTGGCACAAATGTTATTTGTCACTCATCAGGTCAAGTCTGAATATTGTCCAGGTTTACTCATGTGGACACAGACTGCTTCAACACCCGAGGAGTTACGAATGGTGCTGAATATAGTACGACCTTCCTTTCCCTGACCTTATGATGATGGAAGGCCATTGATGAAGCAGCTGAAGATGGTTGGGACGAGGACACCATCCTGAGGAATTCCTGCAGAGATATCCTGGAGTTGAGATGACTGACCTCCAACAACCATAACCAACTTTCTTTGTTCTAGATATGACTCTAATTAGCACAAACTTTTCCCACTTATTCCCATTAACTGTTTTGCTCAGACTCCTTGATTATTCAGGTTAAGGGCAGTCACTGCTGAGCACTGCTCTTTTATCCATATAATGAAGTGAGGACCTGAATATCTCTGGCATAACCCAAACTGAGTGCCCATGAGCAAGTTATTGCTAATCAAGCATTGTTTATCACTATTGAAGACCCTTTTGATGATTGAGAGTAGATGGACTGGGCAGAAATCAGCTGGGACTGGATTTTTCCTTCTTTCTGTCATTATGACATGCCTGAGCAACTGTCCACCTTGTCAGGTAAATTCTAGTGTTATAGCTATACTGGAATAGCTTGACTAAAGGCTAGTTCAAGAGCATGTCTTCATTCTATTCTGGATATTGTAGCCTATAGTTTTTCCCTGAGTCTGGTGGAGTGTGCTGGGGATCACAGAAATAAAACAGGAAATATTAGAAATATGCAGCAACATTTTGGAAGAAACAAAGATAGCATTTCCAGATCAATGATCTTTCATCAGAAGTCAGGATCTATTTAAAATTTGGCCAGAAACTTTGACTTTGTTATACCCTTCAACAATGTAGCCGGAATATTTTTGCTGATTTTTCTGCTTTTACTTCAGATTTTTAGCTTCTGCAGTAGTTTACTTAAACCCACGACTGAAAGCTTGGTTAAAGAGTTTAAAATTGTGCCTTCAAAGAGAACAAAGAGTAAGCAAGGAGAACAATGCTTGATTATATCACATAGGAGTAGAAGTAGGCCTTTCTGCCCATCAAGCCTGCTCTGTCATTCAGTGGGAGCATGGCTTTGAATGACTGTCCTCTTCCTGCCTTTTCCCTAGAATGCTTGAGACCCTTACAGAGTAAAAATCTGTCCATCTCCACTTTGCATATATTTAACAGCCTTGACAGCCCTCTGTGCTAAAGAATTCCACAAATTCACTACCCTCTGAGAAAAGAAATTCCTCCTCATCTCTGTCTTAAATGTGTGATCCTTTATTCTTAGAATTGTTACAGTGTGGAAACAGTCTATTAGGCCCAACAGGTCCACACTGACCCTCTGAAGAGTAACCCACGCAGAGTCATTCCCCTACACCATAACTCTACATTTCCTATGATTTAATGCACCTAACCTACACATCCCTGAACACTGTGGGCAATTTAGCATGGCTAATTCACTTAACCTGCACATCTTTGGACTGTGGAAGAAAACCTGAGGAAACCCACACAGAAACAGGGAGAATTTGCAAACTCCACACATATAGTCGCCTGAGGTTGGAATCAAACCTGGGTCCCTGGTGCTGTGAGGTAGTAGTGCTAACCACTGAGCCACTATGTCACCCCATTTTTCTGAGATCATTCGCTCTACTCTGAGAGTCTCCCACCAGGGGAAACAACTTTTCCACATGCACTGTCTTGAGTCCTCTAAGAATATTATATGTTTCAGTAGGGTCTCCCCTCATTCTTCTACACACCAACGAGTACAGGCCTAATCTATTCAACCTCTCCTCATAAAATTGTCACACGACACTTGATATCTTCTTTGTACTGCGTCCAATGCCTAGTATATCTTTCCTTAGATAATGGGCCCAAAACTGTTCACAGTATTAAAAGCTATTGTCTGACTAATGCTGCATATAGTTTTAGCAAAACCTCCCTACATTTATACACCATCCTTTTGAAATACAGGCCAACATTCCATTTGCCTTCCTTATTGCCCACTGAATTTGAATATGAGCATTTTGTGATTAGATTAGATTACTTTACAGTGTGGAAATAGGGCCTTCGGCCCAACAAGTCCACACCGACCCACCGAAGCGCAACCCACCCAGACCCATTCCCCTGCACCTAAAATTACGGGCAATTTAGCATGGCCAATTCACCTGACCTGCACATTTTTGGACTGTGGGAGGAAACCGGAGCACCCGGAGGAATCCCATGCAGACACGGGGAGAATGTGCAAACTCCAGGCAGTCAGTCGCCTGAGGCGGGAATTGAACCTGGGTCTCTGGCGCTGTGAGGCAGCAGTGCTAACCACTGTGCCACCGTGCCGCCTATGATTCATGGATGAGGATTCCCTCTGTACTTTAGCTTTCTGCAATCTTTCTCCATTTAAATAAAATTCCACTCCTCTGTTTTTTCTGCCAAAGTGCATAACCTCATATTTTTCCTAAGTTATATTCCATCTGTTAAGTTGTTGCCACTACTCGGCAACTGATGATGCGGTCACGGAAATTAAAACTGGGCATATACAAGTAGCCAGAATTGGAGGACACAGACACTGCTGGAGCTGAACGACTGGGGAACAGTTATCCTGTCATCATGAGTCATTATACTGTGTCCATTGGATAGAAGAATTCAAATGGGTGATTGCCACAGTGTCAACTAGCAGCCTCTGGAAATGGGATATATCAACAAGTGCTCAGCTTCAGAGGTCAATCCTCATCAGCCAGTTTTGGAGGTGTCAGAACTCACCAAGAATCTGTGTTTTTTAACAGGTCCGGCAGCATCTGTGGAGAGAAAGCAGAGTTAACATTTCGGGTCCAGTGACCCTTGTTCAGAACTTGATTTTGCTGTATTTCTCCAGCAATCTCTGTTTTAGTTTCTGATTTCCAACATCACCACAGAGTCACAGAGTTATACAACAGAGAAACAGTCGTTTGGTCCAATCAGTCCACACTGACCATGTTCCCAAACTAAACTAGTCTTACCTGCCTACACTTGGCCCATATCCCTCCAAACATTTCCTATTCATGAACTTATCCAAATGACTTCTAAACCTTGTAACTGTACCTGCATCTACCACTGCCTCAGGCATTCATTCCACACACAAACCACCCACTGTGTAAAAAAAAAGATTGCCCCTCATGTCCTTTTCAAACCTTTCTCCTCTCACCTTAAAAATATGCCCCTAGTTTTGAATGCCCCAACCCTACAGAAAAGACCCTTGCCTTCCACTGTATCTGTGCCCCTCATGATTTCATAAACCTCAATAGGGTCACCCCTCAGCCTCCTACGCCCTAGTTAAAATAGTCCCAGTCATTCCAGTCTATTTTTATATCTCAAACTCCCCATTCCCAGCAACATCCTGGTAAGTCTTTTATGAACCATCTCTAGTTTAATATCCTTCCTATTAAACTGGTAATAATGGCATTTTCCTTCCCTAAGGGACATTAGTGACCAAATGGGGTTTTCCCCAGCAATTGACAATGGTGTTGTGGTCATCATTAGACTCTTTATTCCAGATTCCAAACTGCACCATCTGCTGTGGCAGGATTTGAACCTAGGTCCTCAGAACATTACCTGGGTCTCTGGATCAACAGTCCAGTAATAATACCACAAAGTCATTACCTCCCCCTTAACAATTAATAAAGCCTAAGATGTTGCAGACTTTATAAACAAATCTCACAACCCTTTCTTTTATTACTTGGAGGATTATTCTCCCAGGCTGGACCTGTCTGTGACCATGAGATTCATCCTTTAAAAAGGTATAACACTTGCATTTATACACAGCAGTGACACTGAGTAGGAAAAATCTTAGGAATGTGGAAAAGGCCAGAGTTGTGGAAATGCAAATACTTTGGAGAGTGTGGGGATTGGGGGAGCTGATGTATACAGGGTGAGGTGAAGTCATGGAGCAGCTTGAAAATGAGAATGAGAATTGGAAAAATGAGGCTTTGCTGGAACAGCAATCAATGTAGTTCGTTGTGCACAGTGGTGATGAGTGAACAGGACTTGATACAAGTTCGGGAAGTGAATGTTTGGCTGGCTTTAATTTCCAGAGATAAAAATATAGCCCAGTCAGATGGTTCCAAAGCGATATCGTTTTCCAATATTCTTATACAGAACAACCCCAAAGAAACCTCTGTATCAGAGCAGAAATAACCTCAAGCTCAGAGCAACTCGGTCACAAACAGAAAGGTCTTTGCCTCCAGGAAGCTGACGGCTTTGTGCACAGCTTTTCATTCCTCTGCGATGTGTGGCGCATTTCTATAATTTGAGCTGCACATTCCACATCACAGAATAGCTTCAGTTTGCAGAAGCTAAACCCAGCAATTTGCTGTGCCTGTCCCTCCGATGGCTGACAAGAGCAAGCAGGGAGAAAGATGCCAGATACAATTGGGGCCTGGCTCCATTCCCGACCACCCTGTTGGATCGAAATTTGTTCAGGATCTAAAGTGCGCCCTTGATCAGCAGGACCAGGAACGGGTGAGCCACCTCCTTCAGCATCATGTTAAATGCGTGGATGCCATCATCGAACTTTCCAATGATGACTGGATGAAGGATCCATCTGCCCAACTGGACCCTCTCATTTTGCTCGGTCAGCAGTTGTACAGTTCATTTGTGTCTCAGGAATGTTAGATTTTACCGTTTTTAATGAATTTGAACTGCTTCCTGTTTCCCTTCAGCCATTTTGCCTGTTTGTTTGATTGAAAGATTTGGAATTCCTATAATACCCCAATACGAGACATCCAAAGCATTTCATCGCCAATGAAGTGTAGTCACTGTCGTACAGGGGGATATGCAACTTCAAATTTGCAACTCCCACACACTGCAAGCTGATTATGACCATCTCATCGACTTTATGTTGGTTGAGATATAAAGGGAACCAGGGAAAACATCTCAGGTTGACTCAGAAATAGTGCTCTGTGGTTCTTTGCAAGAACCCAAAGGACAGCACTTCCAACAATGCTGCATTCCCTCAGGAATGCACTAGAGTGTCAGAATAAATGAAGTTCTCAGGTTTCTGAAGTGGGATTAGAACCTACAACCTTTGACTTGGAAGTACAAATGTCATCAGTCAGTCATGGCTGACACCAAATTGCTCTCAAACTGTTAATCTCTCCATTTATCTAAATCATCCTTGACTTGTTCACTGATATAGTATTGTTGAAATGTCCAACTTTTATATATGCGTGTCGCTGATAAATATGGGTCAGAACAGAACAGCATTGGAATCTCTCCACCTGTCCCTCCACCTTAAAGATGCTCCCCACTGTTTTTTGAGCAAGGCTTTCTTCACTTGCCCTGATATCTTTACTTGTGACTTGGCATAGTGTTTGCCTAGATCATGTCCTTGCTATGTAGCTTGGAGGGCATTTTACTATGTTAAAGGTGCTACATAAATGCAGGTCACTTTCGTAAATCAAGAAAAAAAATGATTTACAAACATGAGCTGGGAATGGCTTCCCAGTCAATTCACTGGGACACAGTACACAAGGCACAAATGATAACCCTCACCACCCCAAATTACTGAGAAGCCCCCAAAAGAGAATCTAATTTCAGGATATTATGTGCTGAAAAAGGTAGCTAAACAAGATGACCAAGACTCATCTTCTTCTCAAGACCTCGACTGTTCCTTTGTTACCACTAGACAGGCCTATTCAAATGCTGTCAGAACCAACTTGGCTGTAAGCAATGCCAGTGGAATGTCTATAGATGTTGCCTATATTGACTTTCAGTGAGCAATGCTGGGTGCACTGCTTTTTTTCAATTATATAAATGATGGCGGCACAGTGGCTCAGTGGTTAGCACTGCTGCCTCACAGGTCCAGGGATCCAGGTTCGATTCCAGCCTCTGGTGATTGTCTGGGTGGAGTTTGCACATTCTCCCCGTGTCTGTGTGGGTTTCCTCCGGGTGCTCCGGTTTCCTCCCACAGACCAAAGATGTGTAAGGTAGGCGAATTGGCCATGCTAAATTGGCCATTGTGCCCAGGGATGTGCAGGTTAGGTGGGTTAGCCATGAGAAATGCAAGGTTACAGGGATACGATAGTGGGGTGGGTTTGGGTGGGTTGCTCTTCGGAAGGTCGGTGTGGACTCAATGGGCCAAAAGGCCTGCTTCCACACTGTAGGGATTTTACAATTCTATAAAATGATTTGGATGTGAATAGCGGAGGAATGGTTAGTAAGTTTGTAGATGACACCAATATTGTTGGCGTAGTGGACAATGAAGAAGGTTATCTCAGAGAACAATGGGCTAAGGAGTGGCAGATAGAGTTTAATTTAGGTAAATGTGGCAAATCAAGGCAGGACTTATACACTTAATGGTAAGGTCTTGGGGAGTGTTGCTGAACAAAGAGACATAGGGGGCAGGTTCATCTTGAAGGTGAAATTACAGGTAGACAGGGTGGTGAAGAAGGCATTTGGCATTTTCGCCTTCATTGGTTAGAACATTGAGTAAAGGGGTTAGGATGTCATGTTGCGGCTGTACAGGACATTGGTGAGGCCACTTTTAAAATTCTTCATTCAATTCTGATCTCCCTGCTATAGGAAAGGTGTTAAATTTGAAAGAGTTCAGAAAAGATTTACAAGAATGTTGCTGGGAATGGAGGTGTAAGGAGCTATAGGGAGAGGCTGGCTAGGCTGGGGCTATTTTCTCTGAAGTGTCAGAGGCTGAGGAGTGAGCTCATAGACCTCTTGGATAAAATCATGATGGAAATGGATAGGGTGAATAGCCAAGGTCTTTTTTCCCAGGGTGGGAGAGTCCAAAACTGGAGAGCATAGATTTGAGGTGAAAGGGGAACGATTTAAAAAAGGGATCTGAAGGGCAACTTTTTCATGCAGAGGATGTTATGTGTATTGAATGAACAATCAGAGGAAATGTGGAGGATTGTACAATTACAACATTTAAAAGGCATCTGGATGGGTATATGAATAGGAAGGGTTGAGAGGGATGTGGGCCAGGTGCTGGCAAATAGGACTAGATCAGTTTAGGATATCTGGTTGGAATGGATGAGTTGGATCAAAGGTTCTGTCTCTGTGCTGTACATGTCTATGATAGAATGTGATTAATGGTGGCCTGTGAGCATCTACATTGAGATTGAAACTATTCACTGGATTATTCGTGATGGAGATGATGGGAAAGAAAGATGTATAAGTTTGCCAGTGACACAAAGCTGGAAGTCGTTGTGAGTAGTATAGATGGAAATTTAAATTGCAGAGGTCTGAATAAATTAACTGAATGAGCAAAAGTGTGGCAAAACAATTTCAATAGATTCAAATTTAATGTCATCTATTTTGCAACTAAAAAGGATTTGAAAGAAGGTACTTTCTAAATGGTGAAATGTTGGAAACAATGGATGTACAATGAATAATCAAGTGGCAGATTATTATCAAACCAGAAAGAGAGAGAGATTCCAGAAAAATGCAGCACAGGGGAATTTGGGTATTGTGAATGAAACACGAATGTTTAGAATGCAGGTACATTGGGAATTAAGTTGACAAAGTGGAATTGTGGTCTTTATTGATTGGGTATTGGAGTTTGAAAATGGTAAAGACTTGTTACCACTGTCCAGGATGATGGTGAGTCTGCACCTAGAGTGCTGTGTGTAGTTTCAATCCCTATATTTAAGAAAGGATGCCTTGGCATTGGAGACAGTTCAAAAGAGACTCGCTTGGCTGGTTGCTGGGTTGAATAGGTTGACTACAGCTAAACAGATTAGAGTATACAAGGATAAGGGATAATGTTATTGAAAGGTTCTGAAGGAGCTAAAAAAGGGTAGATATTGAGAAGATCTTGAGGCCAGAGAGAGAATCTTGAACTAGGGGACATAGTTTCAGACTCAGGGGACATTCATTTAACACTGAGATACAAAGGAATTTCATTTCCCAGAGGATATTAAATGCCTGGAAATCTCAACACCAGAGAGTCATGGAGGCCACATGGTTGGAAGTAGGTAGGTTGGTAGATTATTGAAATAATGGGGAGCTAAGGGTTCTGATAAGGAGTTGAGGCCTGGGACAGATCAGCATGCTGCATGGCTGGACAGGCTTGAAGGATCAAACGGTCTCCTCATGCTCCTATTTCTTTTGTTGCTATGTTCTCAGAGGGTCATGTGTCTTTAGAATTATCTTCCTGAGAAAGTGGTGAAAGCAGAGTGCGGCAGCAGTTGTTAGAAGGTAGGCGGGATTGTGAATTTGCAGTTTCAGTCAGCCATGAGCTCAGCATCAATGGTGGTGCAGGCTTGCGGGGTTGAATGGTCTCCTTCTGCCCTCAGATTCAGATGTTCACATGCCCAGGCCATGTTGGAGAAGCAAGTCCAGAACCAACTTGGCACAGCATTCAGCTGAAGTCATGCAAGTTGTCTGCTGCTATCAGTAACATGTTACAGCTCACTCAGGAAATCCAAGCTGCTGTGTTGCCAGGCAATCTTACCTGCATGATGTAGCCCAGTGCTACATACAGTGATAGTATCATCTTGCCATCATGTGGCTGACAACGTATCTCACCTGCTCTTACTGCCTGCCATTGGTATGTGTTGGAAGGATTGGCAGGTTGATGCTCCCCTGGGTTTTCCGCGCTATGGTCATAGCTTCCATGGTCAGCCAGTCTAGGAGTGGGTCCCAATGCCAAAGCCCCTGATTCAGAGGCAGGGGGTACTGCACGCTGCTCAGTGTACCTCCTTCACTGGTCCTGGATACTGGTGTGCACAACATTTCAAGGATCTCATGGCAGCTAGGTAATCTGTTATCCAATCAGATTGGTGAGGGGGGGGGGTGCGGGGAGTTGCAGTAGTTGCAGAGAGTACAAACCAGTTGTTAGCTAGGGAAGGAGCTGTATGTGTGTTGAGCTGCAGGAGACTAAGAGAAGAAATTGACACGATATCAGTGTTGCACACTGATAAACAATACCATCTGCCTCATCCACAATCTTCGGCGCACTCTTACCAAAATGGTGTCAGGTGTGGCTCCCGTTGGAAAGATAAGAGTACAATTAGGGCGCCATTTTGGAGGGAAAACAGTAAGCAGAACACTGAAATCATGGGTGTAAAGGAATCAATTTCCACTGCCTACATCCTTCTTATGCAGAAACATAATAAGGGCTGCAGCAGGTGATGAAAAGGGTCAAATCACATCCTCAGGGGCAATTAGTGATGGCTAATAAATGTCAGCCTTGCTGCCAATGCACATATCCAGGGAATTATATTGTTTTAAAAGTAATATTGATTATAGTCCTTTGAGTAAATCAAATAAACAAATAACCATAGCCATGAAAAAAAAGCAGGCAGTCAGGGCGAATGACCCACTGAACTGCCCACTGTTCATGCCCAATTTATCCTGGAATAATGCAGAATATTTGTTACCAGCTCCCGACAGCAATGACACTGGTTTAACTTCTAGCCAAGGGTTCTCTGCTTGTCTTACCGTTCCTTTATTCAGGGTCAGAAATTGACAGACATAAACCTGTCAAAAACTCACATACCTAATGTTCTATTTTCAGCCACTTACAACACTGGCATCACGGGGCTGCAAATACATTCAAACCTTGCTGCCAGACGGATTGAGGGAACCTGGGAATGGCTTGCATGGAAATAAAATACACAGACATATGATTGATAGCACAGCTCAAAGTGAGAGCTTGTGACCCAGCTACTCATTCCAAGTTCGATGGTACCTAATAAGGTCGGAATGAGATGTAAGTGCCTGTAGACTTTCACAGCTCCGGAAGTGTAGAGGCTATACAGTTCTATGCTTTGGAAGTACATTGCAGTGTTTTAGTTGAGGCTGGAGCAAGAGTTCATTGCCTTCGGGCCCTTTTAGTCAAACTTGACCAGCTCAATCCTCCCTCTCACCCTCCACCAAACCGCCAAACAGCAGTGGTCACACTCCAGTCTGGATGTCCCAAGAGCTGAGGGTATGCTTTGTGTTGTAGAGTCAGGCAGGAAACTTCATCCATATGCACTCAAATATTGCTCAGGAAGCAGCTTCTGAATCTCATGAACTTGGATGCAGAAAACTCTGCTCCTGAGTGCAAAAGACGAGTGTCTACATTGGAAAATCAAAGGTGCAAAATAAGTAACAGAACACTTGATTGTGACTGTGAGACATGATCAAGGGTTGTGCAAGATTGCAGAAAAGGAGAAGACAGCACTGATTGTAGCTGAGCAAAGTGAAAATATTGGGATTGTTGCAATTTAAATGAGCAAAGAATAAACTGCAGCTATCCTCCGTTAAGGAATCTGGCAAGATTGTTGAATTTCTTCCGGCATTGCAGTCATGTCCTGAGCGCAGAGCACCTAGCAATCGCTCACACTGCAATGTTTCCCCGTGCAGAGCAGCAGCAGTAACCCAGTGTGGAGTGTGCAGTGGCCAGCAGTCAGAACCACATGGAAGCCCCCTGCGCTGGTCTACTGCAGAGATCCCTCCGAGAGAGACTGTGATTTCTTTTTAGCTTTGCTTCTTGTTTTTCTGACCCATGGTAACACGGAGCATGGCTGTAATCTAACTGAAGAAGCTGTACTTAGGCAGAAGACAGCAAATGCTGGAGATCACAGTGGGTCAGGCAGCATTCATGGAGAGAGAGCAAGCTAACATTTCGAGTCTAGATGACTCTCCATCAGAGCTGCGATGCTCAGCTCTGGTGAAGAATTATCTAGACTCAAAACGTTAGCTTGCTCTATCTCCATGGATGCTGCCTGACCCGCTGTAATCTCCAGCATTTGTTATTATCAGTACAGATTCCAGCATGTGCAGTAATTTACTCCTAAGCTGTACCCACGCACTTTGTACCTAAAATGGCGACTTATAAACCTTTCACTGCACTCATTTGAGTACATGTAACAATAAAGCTAATTCAATAACTATATTCTCATCCCCTCCTCAGTCATTTCTTCAAACAGAGGTCTTCCTTTGATATCTAGGCTCAGAACAACCCTCCCCTTTAAGAAATAGCAAAGCAGACGGTGCTGGAGAAACTCAACAGGTTTGGCAGGATCTGTGGAGAGAGAAACAGATTTGATGACTCTTCACTGGAGAATTCTAACATTGGATTTCTAAAGCAAGGTATTTTTAAGACTAGCCAATTCAACAATTAGAACAAAATTTCTGATGGATAGGGAACTCAAACAAAAATACTCCTCAATCTGATTTTAACAAAAGACTGTTCAACAAGAGGTGTTTTACGTGGATATTTGTAATGTCCACTGTAATGGCTTATCCATAAAAGGACACGAAAGGGTCCAGAATTTCTCCGGTCCTAGGGATTAAGCTGGATCATCATCTCACTCATCAGGAATGGTCAGTTGGAATCACCAGCAAGAAGCAGAGCTCCATACAGAGAAATTAATTAAATGTAAGATGGTGAAAGAGGCACTACAGAAGGTCAGCCTGGGCAGATACTGCCCCCAAGCAAATTCAAATCTCTTGGTTTGCAGCTAGAAAGTCGACTGCTTGAAAATGTTCACATTTAGCCTTGTGGTACTGCATCTGCCATGTGTTTGGCCAGTCACCCAACTTGCCCAAATCACCTTGAAACTTCTTTGCATCCTCTTCACAAACTTGCCCAATTTTATGTCATCAGCAAACTTGGTCCAAGCCATTTATATATGTTATGCGTAGTTGAGCTCACCACTTCCTTCAATATGCTGAAATGGAGATTATCAGGCACTAAATATTTGTCAGCCTTTATATCCATTGGTTTCTCCAGCATATTTTCTTACTAAGATTGCATTTCTTCAATTCCACTCTCTCACTAGATTCCCCAACTTACTGGGAGGTTCCCTTTTTTGTGTGGATAGAACCAATGTATGTGTTCAATTCTGCTGCCATTTCTTTGCTCCCAATTATAATTTCCACAATTTCTGGCTGTAACAATCCCTGCTCCAAATTCCAGTACAGAATCCCAGTACTGTAGTGCAGTACTGTGCCTCAGTATAGAATCCCAGCCCTGTATCCTGGTACCTTGTCGTAGAACAAATACCAAGAACAATGTCTCAGTATAGAATCCTAGTAAAAAATAAAGTTCCCAGTACTGTATCCCAGTACAGCAACAGTACCATATCCAGTATGGTGTTCCAATACTCCATCCTATATCTTTGTATTGTATTCTAGCACAGTATCCCAGTCTTGTATCTCAGTGCAATATCCTTGAAGTATTCAGTCCTGTGGTATCATGGAAATTTGGTTTAAAGACTGGCAAGGATAGCAGGTTAACATCTCCAGCTTTCCAGTGGAATAGAGAAGGAATTAAAAAAGATGTGGCATAGCATTATTGGTTAAAGTTTCAATTATGTTTGTGAGGAGAGATGATATAGCAATTAAGTATCGAAAGGGGGGACAGGAATAGAAAAGGAGCAGTAACTGTTGGGTATGTTCTAATGGCCCCCCCCCCCAAAAAAATTAGCAAAGAGACAGAGGAGTGAACTTGTATTTGAGCCAAAACTAGAGGGCAGAGGTTTAAGGTGAGAGGGGAAAGACTTAAAAGAGACATAAGGGGGCAACTTTTTCACACAGAGGGTGGTGCTAGAGGAAGTGGTGGAGACTGGTACAATGACAACATTTAAAAGGCACCTGGATGGGTACATGATTAGGAAGGGTTTCGAGGGATATAAGCCAAATGCTGGCAAATGGGACTAGATTAATGTAGGATATCAGGTCAGCATGGCCAAGTTGGACTGAAGGGTCTGATTCCATGCTATATAATTCTATAATTCTATGACTCTAGTAGTTATGGACTTCAACTACCAAATATCAGTTGAAATGCAAACAGCATGAAAGACGCAGAAGGCACAACATTTTTGGATTGATTTCAAGAGAACCTTTCAACCACCTGTTCCAAGCCTAATGAGAAAGGGGACAATTTAGATTTGGCCTTAGGAAATGAAGCTGAGCAGGTGAATGTAGTAGCAGTGGGTGACCCTTTTGGAGACAGTGATCATAATAGTTAAGTTTAGCATCATTATGGTAAGGGACCAAGATAGACTGGGGCAAAAATTGTAAATTGAGCAAAGGTAAACTTTACAAAGCTGAGAAATGTGATTCAAGTGAAGTTGTTATAGCTACCTGAAGGAAAATCATCAGCTAATCACACAGTGTAAGCATGTTCCCACAAAAAAAAACATGGATGATACTGTCAAATCTAGAAATCCCTGGTAGCATCCTATTCAGAAACATATGAGTTGAGATAAAGCAAAAAAATAGAGCTTAAGTCAATCTCAAAATAAACAATGCTTTGGTGGCTTAGGGTCAAGAAAATATAGCATAAAGTAAGAAAGGAACTTTGGAAAACAAGAAGAGGATATGAAAAAATATTGACCAGTAAAATTGAGGAGACTCCGGAGATATTTTATCAGTACATTACAGCAAGAGGATGATGAAGGAAGGGGTAGGGACTATCAGAAATATACATGGTTCCTCATGGCAACTTTGCCTTGTCTTCACAGAGGGCTGATAGAGACCTTTTAGTTAAAGAGGAAGAGTGAATATACCAGACAAATACAGTACTAAATACAGTATTAGATAAAATAAACGCAATGAAAAGAGAGTCCTGAAAGGATTGATCTTCTTGAACCACAAGGGCTGGATGAATTATATCCTCAGCTGTTAAAGGAAGTCACAGGAGAGATAGTAGTGGGGAACAAGGAAATGAATAATTACTTTGCATTAGTCTTCACAGTGGAAGACACGAGTAATTTCCCAAAGATTTTAGAGAGTGAAGAGGCAGGGCTGAGTATGGTGGCCATAACCAAGGAGGAAGTGCTAGAAAAACTGAATGGCCTGAAGGTGGATAAATCACCTGGACCAGATGGACTATAAACCAGAGTTCATAGAAGATCATAGAATCCCTACTGTGCGCGGATCCCTATAATTGTAAGAGAGAGAGATGGAGATAGTGGGGGCGTTAGTGGTAATCTTTCAGGAATCACTAGAATCAGGGAGGGTCCCAGAGGATTGGAAAATAGCTAATGTAACATTCCTGTTTAAAAAGGGAGTATGGCAGAATATGGAAATTTACAGACTGATTAGCCTAACCTTGGTCGTAGATAAGATTCTGGAATTCATTGTGAAAGATGAGATTTCTGAAAATCTTGGAAATGCATGGTAAAATAGGGCAATGTCAGCATGGTTTCATCAAGGGGAGGTCCTGTCTGACAAATCTCTTAGAATTCTTTGAGGTTAGATCAAGGAGAGCCAATGGATGTTATTTACCTGGACTTCAAGAAGACCATCGACAAGGTGCCACGCAGGAGGCTACTGAGTAAGATAAGGACCCATAGTGTCAGAGGCAAGGTGCTAGCATGGATGGATGATTGGCTGTCTGGCAGAAAGCAGAGAGTGCGGATAAAAGGGTCCTTCTCAGCCCTTGACAAGTGGTGTTCCGCAAGGCTCAGTCTTGGGACTTTTCACTTTATACATTAATGATCTGGATGAAGGAACTGAGGGCATTCTGACTAAGCCTGCAGATGATACAAAGATAGGTAGAGAGACAGGTAGCATTGAAGAGGCAAGGAGGCTGCAGAAAGACTTGGACAGGTGAGGAGAATGGGCAAAGAATTGACAGATGGAGTACAACGTGGGAAAGTGTGAGGTCATGCACTTTGGGAGGAAGAATAGAGGCATGGACTATTTTCCAAATGGGGAGAAAATTCAGGAGTCTGAACTGCAAAGAGACTTGAGAGTCCTGGTCCAGGATTCTCTCAAGGTAAACTTACCGGTTAAGTCAGTAGTTAGGAAGGCAAATGCAATGATGACATTTATTTCAAGAGGACTTGAATATAAAAGCAGGGATGTACTTCTGTGGTTTTATAAGGTTTATAAGGCCCTGGCACGTGATCAGAGGGGATTCACAAGTATGCTCCCAGGAATGAACAACTTAACATATGAGGAACATTTGAGGACTCCGGAGTTTAGAAGGATGAGGGGGGGCGGGGGGGGGGGGATCTAATTGAAACTTACAGAATACTGAATGGCCTGGACAGAGTGGATGTTGGGAGATGTTTCCATTGGTAGGAGAGACTAGGACCCAAGGCCTTAGAGAAAAGGGAAGACTCGATGGATTGAATGGCCTAATTCTGCTCCTATGTCTAATGGTCTAAGTTGAAGAGGGAACAATGATTGCTCTGAAAATCATTTTGCAAACCACATTCAAAACAGACAAGTACCAGAGATTGGAGTTCTGCAAACATTATACCATTATTCAAAAAGGATGTGAGGGATAGGCTTAATAATTAGAGACTAGTCATTCTGATTTCGATGGTGGGCAAATTATTAGAATCAAGACTGAGGGATAGAATAAATTACTTAGAAAGGCACAGATTAATCTGGGATAGTCCGCATGGTTTTGTTAGGGGGAGGTTGAGTCTTACAGACTGAATTGAATTGAGCAGATTGATTAAGTAGTGTAGTGTATGTTGTCTACCTGGATTTTAGGAAAGTATTTGGCAAGGTCTTATGTGGAAGACTGGTCAAAACAATTAAAGCCAAGTGGATACAGGAAAATATGACAAATTGGATCCAAAATTGGCTCAGCAACAAGGACCTTTTGACAATGCTTTTACAAGCAAAGTGATTTCCAGTATTGTTCCACAGAGCTCCATGTTGGATCCCCTGCTGTCTGTGGTATGTATGTGGTGCAGTGGTAATATCCCTACCTTTGACCCAGGAGGCCTAGGTTCAAACTCCAAATGTTCCAGAGGTGTGTAATAATATCTCTGAACAAGTTGATTAGAAAATAATTAAGATTTAAATACAAGAAGCGTGATTTGGAAATTTGCACACAACACAAAAATTAGTCATATAGTGATAGTGATGAGAATGGCTGTCAACTGTAGAAAGGTGTCAAAGGTTTGGTTGAGAGGGTGATAATGTGGCAAATGGAATTCAAGCTGGAGGAGTGCAAGGCTATGCATTTGGGGATGGAAACAAATTAAGGGAATACATAATAAATGGAGAGTATTGAGAGGGGAAGGGGAAGTGAGACACTTTGTAGTGCATGCTTACAGGTCCATGGAGGTACATTTCGGGTAGATACAATAAAAAAGCTGCCTATAAGATGCTTTCCTTCATTGCATGATGAACTGAATACAGTAGCAGAGGTGTAGTGCTGAAACTGTATCAAACACTGGTTAGGTAACAGTTGCATTTTGTGTAAAGCTCTGGTCGCCACATTACAGTAAGGACAGAATTGCTTAAGGAAATGTACAGAGGAGAATTACAAGAACATAGCCAGGGCTTGAAAATTGCAGCTTTGAGGAAAGATTGGAAGGCCAGGACTTTTATTTCCCCTTTAGAACAGAGGAGGCTGAGGGGCTAATGTATTTGCAGCACATTAAATATGAGGAACGAGGATAGAGTGGACAGGAAATTCCTATTTCCCCTCGTGAAGACGTTAGTTACCGGGCAACAGAGTTGATGTGATTGGTAGAAGGATGAGAGGGATATGAGGAGGAACTTTTCCACCTGGAGGGAGTGGGTGTCTGGAATTCTCTACCCAGTTTGGTGGTCGAGGTGGAAACCCTGAACTTTTTAATAGGAACCTGGAGCTGCATCTGAAGCACTGAAACCTACAAGGCTCCAGACAAGCTACTGGAGCATAGGATTACAATAATTTATTCAGCTGGCGCACTCATGATGGGCCGATTGGCATCATCCTGTGCTGTTCAATGGTTCCAAGTTGTCTTTCCCTGTCCTACATCCTGATACAGAATTCCAATACTGTATCCCAATATTGAATCACAGCACTATATCCCAGTATTTTACACTGATATTCTATCCAGGTACTTTATCCCTGTGTAGTAGCTCAGTCCCATATCCTATTTTACTCTAATGCTGCGTGCCACTATTGTAACTTAGCACCCTATCTGATATTGTATCCTAATCTGATACCCTGTATAGTGTCCCAAAGGTACAGCCTTTTTGTTTTCCAATCATCAGACATTGCTGAGTTGGCTGGATATGCACTTATTACCAGTCCCTCACTGACCATGAGAAGGTGGCAGTGAGTTGAATTTCCTATGATGTACGTCTATGCACAACCCATTCAGAGAAGCAGTTCCAGGATATTGACACAGAAACAGTGAAAGGACAGTGATATAGTTCCAAGCCAGCTTGGAGGGGTATTTTCAGTGGTGGTGATGCTCCCATGTATTAGCTTCCCTCGTCCTATGGGATGGGACAGATCACGGATTTGGAAGGGATTGCGAAAAGACTCCTTGCAAGTTTCTGTGGTCCATTGTACATATGATGCACACTGCCTGCATTGTGGGCCAATTGTAAGAGATGAAACGTCTTTGGTAATGCAGGGTGCCAAACAAAAGGGCTGCTTTGTACTGAATGGCATTTACCTACAGGTCTATTATTGCAGCTGCATTTGTCCAGACAAATATTCCATTAGAAGGCTTGTGTTTTGTAGCTGGTAGAATGATTTTGGGGAGTTAGGAGGTGAGTTAGCACTACAGAATCCCCAGCCTCTGGCATAGTTCAGTAGCCTCAGTATTCAACATGTCAGGCCCAGTTCAACCTATGGCCAATGTTAGCCTTCTGTGTGTCGATAGTGGGGGATTCAGCAATGGTAATGCCATGGAACGGTTAGGGGAGATTAATGGATTCCCTCCTTTTGGAGAGTTGCTGACCGGCATATGTGCTGTGTAAAATTTACTTGTGCTGTGTAAAATTTACTGTGTAAGATCACCTCAAGTCTGAATGCTCTTGTCAAATGTAATCATGGAGTGTTTCAGTATCAGAGGAGTAACCTGTCCCTGTGTTCTGGAACTGTATCTCAGTGCGTGCTGCTCCTACATTGCAGCCTGGACACTGAGTGTCTATTAACTGGGAGGGAGGCGGGGGGGGGGGGAGCCGACAGAATGACCCAGCCTGATTGATTCCTCAGCTGACATTCACACCAGCTTAAACCAGCAGAAAATGGCTGGACAGCGGTCAGGGGTCTAAAGGTCAGCCTCGTTGGACAGATTTAAGACCAATCCCTTCACAGCTGACAAAACACAATTACCCTGTCAAAGCAATTGAAGAGAGGAGCTGTCAACATATGAGCACACGGCAGACAGAACCTTCCAGTAGCCTTCAGTGAAATCCACTTGACTATTATAAATCAGTCAATGAAACAAGTCATGCACCATCTTGAACTCTGCCAATAATGAGATCGCTGCTTAACCTTAAGTATTTATAGAAACACAATGGATGGTGAGATCAGTAATTGCTCAACAGCGGTATATTTATAGAACAACAATAGCCTGTGTCCTTGTGTATAAAATAAGGCATCCAGGGCTAAAATAAACTACAGACACAACTCTCTCCAGGCAATGGACAGAGACTGTGTGCAGCGATCGCAGATATTCCTGGACTCTGAACAACACCAGTACACTGGGCCCTCTCATGCCATGAAACGTCGGGGTCCAGAGGCCTTCCACCAGGCACTGATGCACGGTGACCTGAGGCTTCTCAAGGTCATGGTCAGTGAGTATCGTGAAGATGTCAACATGGTCTTCGAGGTCCGCAGCAAGGAAATGGAGTGGCAGGCAAAACCGGTGGCCCTGGGGGTTTCAGGTAACCACTGGCTGTGATCTCCTTGGTTTTAGTATGGCTCAGTGTTGAATTCTCAATATGGAAGTTAGACTGATGCCTTGTTGCCTGTGTATAATATTGGCACCTCGTATAATATTGGCATTGTGTCGATTGAGTGGTCATTGTAGCAGTTTTAAAATTTGAATGTGGTATGTGAGTCTTTATTGGCTATGATTAATTGCCCATGAGAAGATGATGGGGAGCCACCTTTTTGAATCACTGCAGCTCGTTTGGTGTAGACAAACCAACAGTGCTATCAAGACAAAGGTTTATGTTTTTGACCCAGTGACAGTGAAGGAACGATAATATATTCCCACATCAGAATGTTGTGTGTCTTAAATAGATGGTGGTGTTTCTATGTATCTACTTTCCTTGTAAATAGAAATCACAGGTTTAGAAAGTGCTTGCTGAGTTGCTGCCCTACATCTTATAGGTGGCACACACTGCTGAGACTGCACTGTTGGCGGAGAGGATTTAATGCTGAAGGTAATGGATGGGTGCCAACTAAACAGAATACTTTATGGTATGTACTTTTTAAGTTTTGTTGGAGCTGCATTCCTCCAGGTTAATAAGGGGTACTCCATCACATTCCTGACTTACCTCTTCAAGGATTTGTGGAGTCAGAAGGGGAGACCTACTCTTATCGATAATGGGGGATTTAGCAATGGTAATACCATTGAATTTCATGTGGAAATGATTAGAATCACTCTTGTTGGAGATTGCTGCTGTTAATGTTCCTTTTCTCACATCCATCCAAGCCTCAATGTTCAGGTCTTGCAACATTGTCTCAGAAGCACAATCATCAATGAACATCCCAAGTTCTGACCGAATGATGGACGAGATAGCATTAATTAAGCAGATGAAATGCCATTTGGACACTACTCTGAAGAATGTTTGCATTGCTGGGGCCGAGATGATTCCAACAACCAAAACCATTTTCCTTTGTAGTAGGTACGATTCTAGCCAGTGAAGAGATTTCCCTTGAGTCCCATTGACTTCGCTTTTGCTTGGGAACCAATAAATTAGTTCATTAGTTTGTTGTTTTCCAATTCTTCGTCCTGAATTTGTCAGTGGTGACTTGCCATTGCCTTCCACTCTCAGGGGTAGGATGAGGAAGCAGGTCCTAAGTCTACTGCAGCTGAAATGGAAATCGAACCTCTGCTTTTGCCACTATTTTGAACTACATGCTAGTCATTTGGCCACCATTATCCCCCATTTAAGCCACACTCGATCAAATGCTGCATTCATTTCAATGGCAGTCACACTCAAATCACCTTTGGAATGCAGTTCTTTTGTCCATTTGAATCAAATCTCTAATGATGTCAAGAACTGAGTGTCCTTGCTTGAAGCCGAAAGGTGTGGCGCTAGAAAAACACAAGAGGTCAGGCAGCATCCGAGAAGCAGGAGAGTTGATGTTTCGGGCATAAGGCCTTCATCAAGGATCCTGCAATGGTCAGCTGGTGTGATCTCTTTGAAGATTTGAATTGATTGAACACGGGGAGGCAGAGTGAAGAACACAGGAGAGGGGAAAATGTTTGAGCAGAATGGTGGAGAATGATGGCTGCGGATGGGGCTGGGGTGCAAAGTCATAGGGAGCTCTCCACAGTGCTTGGCAACAGATAATCAGAACAGAAGCATTTCCTTGTCCTTTCTTTCTCACTGTGCTTTGCTTCTCATTGTCATTAAGTGTAGCAAAGATGTTTCCTCATGCAAGAGAATTCAAATCACAGGATCATAGACTATAAATTAGCTATCAATAAATCTGATTGGGAATCCAAGAGAAACTCCTTTATCCAGAGGATGGTGGGAATGTGAAATTTACAACCATGTGGGGATGGCATGATGGCTCAGTGCTTGGCACTGATGCCTCACAGCTCCATCACCCGGGTTCAGTTCCAGCCTCGGGCGACTGTCTATGTGGAGTTTGCACATTCTCCCCGTGTCTGCATGGGTTTCCGTCAGGTGCTCCGGTTTCCTCCCACAGTCCAAAGATGTGCAGATTAGGTGGATTGGCCACGCTAAATTGCCGATAGCGTGCAGAGGTGTGCAGGCTAGTTGGGTTAGCCATGGGGAACACAGGGTTATGGGGATACAGTAGGTGGGTCTGGGTAGGATTTTCTTTGGAGGGTTAGTGTGGAACTCAATGGGCTGAATGGCCTGTTTCCACACAGTAGAGATTCTATGATTTGTGGTGAACGTCAAGGCATTTAAGGGAATTACGTGGAAGAAAACAATATGATAGCAGGTCAAATGCAGAGATGTGGGAGCAGTGGAGTGAAGGATGGACACCAGCATAGACCAATTGAATGGCCTGTTTTAGTCTAGTTAATGCTGCAGAATGTCTTGTTGTAGTCTAGTTAATGCTAATGAATGTGTTCATGTGTATATAGAGAAAGAGAGAGACAGAGAGAGAGAGAAAGCAACTGAAGCCACTGCATTAAAACCTTAACTGGAGTCTGCCTGTCTTCAACAGAAGAGCTTAAAAGCTTGTTCTAATAAAGTAATAAACATTTATTTGACATTTACACTATTTACAAGATAGACATTTGCAGGATTTCATGAGAAATTCTCCCTCACCGGTTCCAGTTGCATGTGATCTGACCTCATTGATGTTAAACTCCACCAATTAGCATAATAGTTACTAATCCTTTACAGTGCAACCATGATCACCAACAGGGCAGCAAGGACAATCAGAGAGTGCAAAAGGTCAGAAATGAAGGAGCACAGAGATCTCAAAGAGATTTCGGGCTGGAGGTCTGAAGGAGATGACATAGTTTGAGAAAAAAGTTCAAATTGAGGCCTTGTTGGACTGGAATCCAATGTAGGCCAGAAGTGATGGGTGAATGGGAATGACTATGAGTATGGGCCATGGAGATTTGGATTCACGTCCCCATAGAGGGTGCAAGGTGGGAATAACCATAGTCTGTAATAATTATAGCCAAGCACAATATAATTCCACTGCTGCAGCAAAGGTAAAACCGATGTCCGAGTTTACCATGTATTCAGGCATATACATTTCAGAGGTGGCAGCAGAAACAGAGACTGAAGTCTTATAAGATATGAGAAACCCTTTTTTAATTCTATCATGGGACATGCGCATCACTGACTGACCAGCATTTATTGTCCATTCCTAGTTGGCCTTGAGAGGGTGGTGGTGAGCTGCTTTCTTGAGCCACAGCAGTCCATGTGCTAAAGTGTGGGCATCATTGATTGCCATCCAGGCACTGACCAATAACCCAATGGCATAGTTTAATAGGAAGGGCTAGGATTCCATCAATATAACTGACACTGTATATTCATTACATAATTGTATCAACCACATTCCCATCTTTTCTTCTCGTTTAGTGGCTCATTAGATGCTTGCAAAGTATGAAATGGGCTTGGAGACACACAATGACTGGCAATTTTTCTAAAGCTTCCATTACCGCATTCACATCACACAAAATCAGATGTTATTAAATCAGTAGCATTTTCATTTGGTTGGGAGTCATTAAAGACAATGTTAGGATTAATTGGACTAAATGATGACAGCTCCCCCTCCCCACTCCCCAAGTGCAAAGCCTGTGCCTCTCATCAGTGCTCACTTGCTGTCTTGGCCATTATATCTGAGCTGGCACCATTCACAAGGGTTGAAGATGGCCGCAAAAGAAAATAACAAAAAAGTGAAGACCAACAAGAAAGCAAGAAAGCAGACTCACTCCTCCCAAAGCCTACAGAGTACCCAGGTCAGACTGTGCAATCATTTTTACCTGAGAAGTATTTTTTTCAAAGAAAAAAGCTTAAAACAAAAACTTTTGCCATCTGCAAAACAAATATTCAACAGTTCTAAGTTGGCAAATTACCAAGTGTCTCTTGTGGAATACATAATTTGCTTACGTAATAAATGGGTGTTCAATTAATGTATCAAATTGAAACTGAAACTGACCTCAATATTAGGTTTTTACCATTCTATTTGTTTTGCTTTTGATCTCCAGGGTATGCACTTCCAGATGACCGTTACGTTTGTCTTTACTCTTTCATGGGATGTGGGTGTCACTGGCAAGGCTAGTATTTGTTGCTTATCCCTAATTTCTCTTCAACTGAATGACTTGCTGGGCAATTTCGGAGTTCAATTGCTATGGGTTTGGAGTCAGACGTAGACCAGACTGGCTAAGGACGACAGATTCCCTTCCTAAAGGATTTTAGTGAAACGGTTGGGATTGTATGATAGTCAATGATGGTTTCATGGTCACCCATCCCTGAGACTTATTTTCAATTCCAGGTTTTATGAACTGAATTTCAATCCACCAGCTGCTGTTTGAGCCCAAGTCCCCAAAGAATTAGCCTGGGCTTCTGAATTATTAACACACTACCCCCTGCTGCAGGTTTGTCTACACACCTCTTATTTTTCCTGACTGACATTTTTAAACCTTTTCATGGTAATATCAAAAAATAGTTTTTTTTAGATTACATTACAGTGTGGAAACAGGCCCTTCGGCCCAACAAGTCCACACCGACCCGCCGAAGCGAAACCCACCCATACCCCTACATTTACCCCTTACCTAACACTACGGGCAATTTAGCATGGCCAATTCACCTGACCCTGCACATCTTTTTTGGACTGTGGGAGGAAACCGGAGCACCCGGAGGAAACCCACGCAGACACGGGGAGAACGTGCAAACTCCACACAGTCAGTCGCCTGAGGCGGGAATTGAACCCGGGTCTCAGGCGCTGTGAGGCAGCAGTGCTAACCACTGTGCCACCGTGCCGCCCACCTGTGCCACCGTGCCGCCCACCTGTGCCACCGTGCCGCCCACCTGTGCCACCGTGCCGCCCACCTGTGCCACCGTGCCGCCCACTGTGCCACCGTGCCGCCCACCACGTTGGGAGCCAAATATAAGGTGTTAGAGTCACATACAACTCTGGAACTGCAGATTGTTGTCTAAGGACATCAAGATCAGCAGATTTATCAAAAGTATTGGGTAGAGAATCCACATTTAAAATATGGCAACCCAACACTAACTTGAACTTCTGCCCTCCAGTCCCCAGGAATCCCCAGCAGCATTGCATGGGTTTGATTTTGTCACGCTGTCCCCATTTTAACATCACTGAAGGTGGGAGACGATGGGAATTAATTGTCACTGCCACACAGCGCTACTGGTTTAGATCAGTTAGTGAGGCAAGCTGAAGCCTGCAGCCCACTCCTGGTCCAGACAAAATCCTTTTCCAAAAGGAATTAGTGCTCAGATAGAATCGTGCTCGAACCTCCAATCTACTCCAGTGTGAGAAAAATCTGCTCAGACAAATGCTAAACTTTTTCATCAGGAATGTCCGAAATGTCAATTCTCCTGCTCCTCCTGCTGCCCGACCTGTTGTGCTTTTCCAGCACCACTCTCTCGACTCTGATCTCCAGCATCTGCAGTCCTCACTTTCTCTAAACGCTAAAATTTCCACTCACAACTTTGTCAAACATAAATCCTTGTTTCAAAAATCACACAAAATTCCAAAGCCAAAACCACTGAGGGTACTGGTAATGTCACTGGTTTAGGAGAGCCAACACTTTGGGGGTTTAAGTTCATATCATATCATGGAAGCTGGAGGACATTGAAATAATCTATTAAATCTAAAATATCGTGGTGACCATAACAACTACAGTCAGTTTTGCTACAATGTGATAGCTCCATCCTCGTGCAATCCGTGTTATAAGAAAATCGCTTAATAGCCACACCATTTAAACTAATGGGGCTGTAATTGCGCTATAACTAATACATGCTTTAAAGAGAATATCCCCAATTCATCGATTACATTATAGCAAATTCGCATTGACGAAATGCGTGCTATAGCAGAACGACCTGTATTATTGATTATTTCTAAAGCCCGTCTGCTTCACTGATGTCTGTCTCCAAGAGGTAATCTTTACTCACCTAGTCTGGCTGCCATGTGACTCCAGACATGCAGTGTTGTTAACTTTTTCCTTAAGTGATCTGGAAAAAGCCACCCAACTCTCAAGATAGTGCCAGAGCAGGTATTCATAAGTTTGGTCAAGCAGTTAAGTATTGAGGATGGCATCAAAGCAGGAGAGAGAGTGGGGGGAATCTGGAACTCTGCTGCATCTGATGGCAGGAACACCTATGGTGATGTTAAGGAAATTGGAGATACACAGGGGACAGAATTGAAGGGCAACGACTGTCTCAGAGCATCAGAAAGCTGAAAGAGGAACAAGATTCAAAAGAGGACAAACTGTCAAAATAGTAGAATTATCACCTTGGCCTTATCCTTTCCACTCTCTGATACACCAGGTAAATGTCGATATTGTAAATTGTTGACATCTCCTGTTGTAAAATTACATCTGTCTACCACAGCTCACACTACAACATATTTTCCTATGCAGCAAGGAGCCTTGTTGTAGTGTTAAATTGCGACGTAATTAATTTACTTAAAATTGGCGAGTGCCCCAGGGCTGTATATCATAATAATTAAAAAGTGTTCATGATAATGAGCTGGAGGATTATTCGAGGCAGGCACTTACACTAATCCTGGTGTGTTTAATTACCATTAGTGCGCACTATCCCATTTTTTATGAGCAAAGCAGCAGATCCTCCCATTCGCAAAGCTAACTGAGTCAAGCACAGTGTTCGATACTGGAACTGCCAAATGGAAATGTGTAAACCCTATGATTAGGCTTTGAGGTAGGTTAAAGCATTTGCAGTTCTGGGACCAGATGTTATTAGTTGCCTATTTGAAAAGCAGTGGAAATCTGGGACTATCTTTCCCATGTCTGTTGCGGTTGAGGTGATAGGTGGTTGGGTTTTAAGGATTATGGATCAAGGTAGGCAAATGTGGCTAATATGCAAATACAATTTATTTGAACTTACAGAAATGAAAATAAATTCACCAAAGATCCTCAAACAGCACCTTCCAAATCCACAACCACTTCCATCTAGAAGGACAAGGGCAACAGAAACATGGAAACACCAGCACTGCAAGATCCCCTCCTAGCCACTCACCATCCTGACTTGGAAAGATATTGTCATTCCTTCACTGTCGCTGGATAAAAATCCTGGAATTCCCTCCCTAATGTCATTGTGGATTGAACTACAGCAGGTGGACTGCAGTGGTTCCAGACGGCAGCTCACCACCACCTTCTCAAGGGCAACTCGGAATGGGCAATAAATACTGGCCCAGCCAGTGACATCCTTCACCCACAAATGAATAAATAAATAATAGAATGATGGAGTAGGCTTGAGAAGTTGATTAGCTCACTCCTGGTCCCTTTGTGCAGATACTCAGGACCTGTACAATGGCTGCCTCACAGGATTGATCTCCAGTGTGCAGTAACACATCTAGGACTGGGATTGTTGGTACTAGCATGGGTTTCCCTCTGGTTTGGCACCGCACAAAGCTCTTGGAAGATTATTGAGCTGGGAGAGGCTGCAGAGATAAGGGGAGGTGGGGCTGTGGGGGTGGAGGGGTGGTATTAACCATCAAGGGATTTGATCACAAGGATGAGAGTTGTAATATCATGGAATTACTGAACTAGCCACAATCAACCTGCTTAACAATCATTGCATAGACTCTCATATTCAGGCACTTGGGTGAGTCAAATAGAGGGCACCTGATCTCTTGAAACAGTGAAAGCGTACCCTGCTGTGAGTAATCACATATGTGAAAGTTGTTGGGTTGGTGACCACTCGTTCTCACGGGTGCTGTCCTTTTCACTCTCTCGTAACACTGCAGGTCTCTGGTCTCTGGAGTACAAGCAAGAGCTGACCAGCCCCCTGTGCATCGCTGCGGGACATGGCTACACTGACTGCCTGCAGTACTTGCTCCAACGAGGGGCCAAGCCCAACATGATTGTGGGGACCAAGAATGCCCTCCATGCAGCCTGTGAGAATGCACACACGGAGTGTACGCAGCAGCTGCTAGAACACGGGGCTAACCCCAGACTGCTGACAGAGGACGGACTGTCAGCCCTGCACCTCTGCAACACCACGCAGACCTTTCGGTGAGTGCAACAGGGTGGCAGCTAAAGGGCTGGCAGAGAAAAGAAATTACATTTATATAGCACCGCGCACTACTTTATGGTGTCCCGATGAATTTTATAAGCAATTAAACGCTTTTGAATTAGTCACTGATGGCCTCTTGTACAGACTGCTTAAAATACTAAAGACCCATTGGATCCAGGGCAATGTGACAAATTGAATCTAAAACTGGCTTAGTGGCAGGAAGCAGAGGATGATGTTCGAATGGTGTTTTTGTTTCTGGAAGCCTGTATTCAGTGGCATAACTATAGGGTTTGGTGCTGGGTCCTTGCTGTTTGCAGTGTACAGTAATAAATACAGGAGATTTGATTCTTAAGTTCACAGATAACAAAAATTGGTGGGGTAGATAGCAAGGAGGAAAGCCTTAGACTAGAGGACAAAATAGATGAGCTAGTCAGATGGACTGAACAGTGGCAAATAGAATTTAATTCTGAAAAGTGAAAGGTGATACATTTTTGGGAGGACCAACAAGACAAGGGAGTACATGTTGAATAGTAGGGCCCTAGGAAGTCCAGAGGATCAGAGAGACCTTGGTGGACATGTCTATGGGTCCTTGAAGGGAGCAGGACAGGTATATAGTATAACTAAGACAACCAATGGGATATCTTCCTTTATTCATTGTGGTGTTGAATACAAAAGCAAAGATGTTATCTATAATATCAGTTAGGTCACAGTGGGATACTGTGTGCTGTTCTGTTTGTCATAGGATATCATGGCAAGGAGAGGGTGTTGAAGAGATTCACCCAGATGTTACCTGGGTTGGAGAGATTCAGCAATGAAGAGAGACTACACACATTAGGGATATTTTCCTTAGAGCTGAGAAGGCTAAGGGTGGAATCTGAATGGCACATACAAAGTTATGAGAGGCTAGAAAGGGAGAACCTTCCCCTTTATAGAGGGATCAATAGACAGGATGCAGAGATTTAAGGTATGGTCCCAGATGTTTAGAGAGGGTTAGAGGAAAAAGGTGTTCACCCACAGTGCGGTGGCACCCTAAAAGGGTTGTAGACTCAAGAACCCTCAAGACATTGAAGAATGATTTAGATCATGTCCAGGGAAGGTGATGGCTTGGTGATTTTAGCACTAAACCTATCAATCCAGAGAACCAGGTAATTTTTTGATTAAATTAATTACTTACTGTGTGGAAACAGGCCCTTCGGCCCAACTAGTCCACACCGACCCTCCGAAGAGCAACCCACCCAGACCCATTCTCTTACATTTACCCCTTCACCTAACACTACGGGCAATTTAGTATGGCCAATTCACCTAACCTCACATTTTTGGAATGTGGGAGGAAACCGGAGCACCCGGAGAAAACCCACGCAGACACGGGGAGAATGTGCAAACTCCATACAGACAGTTGCCTGAGGCAGGAATTGAATCTGGGTCTCTGGAGTTGTGAAGAGGCAGTGCTAACCACTGTGCCCAAATGTTCTGGGGACTTAGGTTGGAATCCCTCTTGGGCAGATGGTGGCATTTTAAAAATCTGGAATTGATAATCTACTAATGACCATGAAATAATTGTCAGTAAAAACCCATTTGGGTCACTAATGCCCTTGAGGGTAGGAAACTGCCATCTTTACCTAGTTTGGCCTACCCAAGGCCTACAGCAATGTGGGCAATTAGTGATGGACAACAGACGCTGGGCCAGCAACGCTTGCATCTTGCAAATGAATATAAAAAGATAAACAGTCCAAACACCAAAGCATACAAGGCCAAGTATAGATGTTTGAGGACCAAGATGATGGGCCAAAAGATTCTTCATAAGAACCACAGCATCCAAACTGAATGGAACCACTCCCACAACTAACATTGTGATACTGGACAGAAAGTCTGTTGAGAAGTAAATATTATCCAGAATATCAGAGAGAACGTACAAGCTCTGTTCAGACATGGTGCCATGGAATCATTTACGTGAGAGAGAAGGTAGGGCCTCAGTTCAACATCTCATTGGAAAGCTGGTATTTCCAACAGTCCAGCAATTCCTCAGAACTGTACAGGAAGTATATGCCAAAGATTTATGCTCTAGTTTCTGGAGTTAATCCTAATCCCTTCCATAATTAAAACTGCATGAGTGAGCAGGATATAATTCAATAGGATGTGCAGTAATTTTGAAGATTCATTTTTGGAAAACACAACATTTAGAGACAATGCCACACAGGGTGGGGTGGGCAGGGTGACCTAGATACAAATCTTCCATTCGTAGAATGTAGGTTGCATCAGTCTCAACCCAGCGAATACCTAGTAAATATATGTCCACAGTACAAATAATCTCTATAAATCAATATAGCATTTTCCCTGACATGTGAATGACAATAAATCTCTGCAGTAGTTGTATCATCATGGGGTTAATTTTCATTCTCAAAAGTATACTTGCTATCTTTCCCCACTATAAATACTGAAATCTAGTATTAAGGAAATAATGGAAAGTCTTGTATTAGAAAGAACTAATCAATTTATCCCACTCCCATGTGTTTCCTCCAATATCCTGCACATTTTTCCTTTTCAAGTATATACGCAATTCTCTTCTGGAAGTTCCTATTGAATTTGCTTCCAACGTCCTTTTGCACAGTGCAATCCAGACACCAACACCTCAATCACCCCAGTCTCTGATTCTTTTGTCAAATATCTTAAATCCATGTTCGTTGGTTGTCTGTTCTCAGCTTGCAGTTGAAGATTGTTAATGGGACTGTGTGGAAGGATTGCTGCTCTGCAAATTGTCTAGGATAAGCTGGACCTGTGGGTATTTAAAAGTGCCTTTTAAATGGTGCTTAGATTGTCGACCATCCCAGAAGCAACAAGCAAACCTGAGAAAAAGAAGAAATGAATTCTCAATGATCACTTTCACTGACTAAGTTTTTGAAGAAAATTGGAACTAATTTGACTGACAATCAAGAATAAACCAATCGATTAACAGAGGAGACAGTGAGGTCTGCAGATGCTGGAGATCAGAGTTGAGAGTGTGGTGCTGGAAAAGCATCCGAGGAGCAGGAAAATCGATGTTTCGGGCCGGAGCCCTTCATCCAGCCTGAAATGTCGATTGTCCTGCTCCTCGGATGCTGCCTGACATGTTGTGCTTTTCCAGCACCACACTCTCAATCAAGTAACAGAGCCTACTGGCTTTCCATACAGGTGATTTCAAAGGGGAGAGAGTATGAAAGAATGGAGGCTTTGCTAAAACTATAGAAGACATTAGTCAGATCACATATGGACACTGTGAAGAGTTTTGGGTCCCCTTATCTTTGGAAAGATATACTGTCATTGGAAGCAGCCCTGAGAAGGTTCACTCGACTGGTTCCAGGTATGGAGAGACTGTCTTATGAGGTGGGGTTGATTAGATTGGGCCTGTACTTATTAGATTGCAGAAAAATGAAAGGAGACCATATCAAAACATGTAAGATTCTTCAGGGAGTTGATAGGGGAGATGTAGAAAGGTTGTTTCCCTTCGTGCAAGAGTCTCGGACTCGAGGACATAATCTCAGAATAAGCCCATTTCAAACAGAGAGGAGAAAAAAATGTCCTTCTCTCAGAGAGCAGTGAGGCTGTGGAATTTGTTCCTGCAGAGGGGCTGTTGTTAAATATATGCAAGGCTGAGACTGTGGTCAGGTTTGGAGAAAAAACAGAAAAGTGGAGTTGAGGATTATCAGATCAGCCGTGATCTTGTTCAGTGGTGACACAGACTTGATGGGCCAAATGGCCTATGTCTACACCTATTTCCTATGGTCTTCTATGAAAGAACACCAGAGGCACTGAGCTAAGGTCACTGGCAGAGGAAGCAAGCGCAAAATGATAAGAAATATTTTCCAAAACAGTAAAAGATCTCCTTCTAAGTGGACCTATTCTACAAATGCCCTCCAACAATCAGACAGGGTTCAAAATTTCAAAACAGGACCTGCCCCAGCTCAGCAGCACAATGGGAGCACATGTTATGTGTGTGGTTAATCCATCAAAAACAACAACTTACATTGATTTAGTGCCAATGTTCCAAGAGACTTCACAGGAGTCCATTAAAGATTTACATTACGTCACACAAAAGAAATTAGGATGGGGATCAATAAAATGAGTCAACAACCCAAGTTTTAAGAAGCTTTATGGGTGGCCGGACCTGGGTTCCATTCCAGCCTCAAGCGACTGTCTGTGTGGAGTTTGCACATTCTCCCTGTGTCTGTGCTGGTTTCCTCCGGGTGCTCCACTTTCCTCCCACAGTCCAAAGATGTGCAGGTCAGGTGAATTGGCCATGAGAAATATAGGATCACTGGGATAGGTCTGGGTGAGACTCTCTTTGGAGGGTCGGTGTGGATTTAGTGAGCCAAGAGCCCTGCTTCCACACTGTAGACGTTTTGGAGCTTTGGAGCTTGCTGAGAATGAAGCAGAGTAGTAATCCACTCTCGATTTCCTTCCCTCCTTCTAGGTGTGCAAAGCTGCTGCTGAAATACCGTGCAGATGTCAACCAGTTGTCCGAGGATCTGGAGACCCCCTTGCATGTGGCAGCCAAACAGGGCCTTCACAATCATGTCCACCTCTATCTCAGATACGGGGCCACGGTGAACACCATGAATGGCCACCGGGAATCCCCGCTGGGCTGCGCCTGCAGCAATGCATGGAGCCTGGAGAGTCAGGAGGACTACCTCCGAGTGTGCCAGGTCCTCATCTTGAGTGGCACCGACGTGAATTCTGTGGATGATGAGAACCGCAGCCCACTGCACAAGGCATCCAAGAATGCCAGCTTCCAGCTGGTCCAGCTGCTGCTGAAACACAAGGCGGATGTCAATGCCATTGACTACAATGGGTGCTCACCCCTCGCCAACGTGATCCAGACAGCACCTTTTAAGGGAGAACTGAATCCTCACCGGACCGTCCAAACCTTACTCAACCATGGCTCCCACAGGGTGTGGCCTGCTGCCTTCCCCAAGGTAAAAGGTGGTGTCCTTACACCACATAAAATGGAGCCTACTCAGAGATAGGTGGCTATGACATGGAAGCTTAAACTAGGGTGAGCCTGGGTTTCAACTAATGCCTCTCCCATTAATGTCCCATCATGACAAGTCCAGAACATCAACTTAAACTTCTATAGTGCCTTTATCATAATAAAATGTCCCAAAGCGGCAATCAAATAAACTTTGTCACCAGGAGGTATTAGGGCAGGTGTGAAAACACTTAGTAAAGGACATGGGTTTTAAAGAGTGAGGCATGGAGAGCTTTAAGGAGAGAATTTCTGAGCTAAGGGCCTAGGAAGTTGGAGTCTCAGCCACCATTGTTGGAACGTTTAAAATCGGAGACTCTCCAGAGGCCACAATCAGAGGAGCATCTCAGAGGATTGTAGAGCTGGAAAAGGTTAGAAAAATGGGAAAGTACAGGACTAGGGAGGGATTTGAAATCAAGGAAGAGAATTTTAAAACTGAGGCATTACAGACCAGAAGTCAACAAAGGTCAGCAAGCACAGGGGTGAGGAGTCAACATAACTTCATGTGAGTTAGGTACAGGCGATGGTGCATTTATTCCCAATGCATTTCGCTTTGCACTTCATTTGGCAATGCATTTCTTGCACTGTAATTTACACCAAAGCTGTTTCACTCTTCAGTGTCTTCTCTGTGTCTCAAACTTTACTTTGCAAAACAGGTCCCAGACCTTGGACCAGTTATCAGCAGTTGGCTTGGCAAAACATGCATTCAAGTGGTTGTGGTGTTTAGGTTATTCCAAACTGGCTCCCGCTGTAGTCACCATCAGCTCATACCAAGAATCATCGTACATGTTCAAATCACTTGGAATTTAAGCCTTGAGTGCTATTGAATTTCTCTTAAGGCACTTGGTCCAAACTAAGTAGATGAGGAAAGAAGCTATAGACTAGAATATGGGGAGAGGCCAGGAACAATAACTGTGGCCTCATTTCCTTCTCATTAACATTGATCATTAAGCCATGATATGGAGGTGCTGGTGTTGTACTGGGGTGGAGAAAGTTAAAAATCACACGACACCAGGTTATAGTCCAACAGGTTCATTTGGAAGTACAGGCTTGCGGAGTGCTGCTCTGAGTCCTGTGATCCTGTCCCACTAGCTACCTGCTGAAGGACCACTGCACCAAAAGCTTGTACTTTAAACCTGTTGGAGTATAACCTAGTGTTGTGTGATTTTTAATTTCGGCCATTAAGGTTACTGTAGTGCTCCAACTGTAAAGGTAAAGTTGTCATAGTCTTACCAGACCATAGGGCTGCTCTTTCATTAGAGAGAGGCAACTGGTGGTGGTGGTTTAAACTGAGGGTCACCATGCCTCAGGTGAGGGGTGAGGGGTGAGAAGGAAAATCCTTCATGGTAATTCCAGCTGGTATAGGAATTGAACCCACACTATTGACATCACTCTAAGTTGCAAACCAGGTGTGCTGTTGCAAGTGTTGCTTTGACAAAGGCCAATCCACCCAACGTCAACAACCCTACTGAATCCTTTCTCAAGTGATAAGCCATTATTAATTCCACAAATATGCATCAAAAATAAAGTCATGGCTCAAAGCCAAATGAGCCAATGGTTTGAATTTTGCCATTTCCTAACATGCTGTCCCCTCCATGTGATTTTTCCTGAGGCAATGGGAGGACATTGAATGATGTTTCCATGGAGCAGTGAGTAAAGAGGACCAATGGATGGCTACAAACATCCAGCTGTCATTCTGAGAGCTTTGAAAGAGAGCGGGGATTGGGAGGCTAAATGGTTCTGTGCTTAATCATGGTCACATTTGAGATGCCAGGGTATCTCAGCATCTAAGGAGCTTGCTACTGTGGGTGTATTGGGAGGTGGGGGCTAGTAATCAGAACTAGTCTGGAGGAGTGATAAGGAGCAACATCCACAGCAACACAGCCAGCACCATGGCACTGAAGGAAGCAGCAGTGCTTCCTCGCTGGCCAAGGCTCCTCAGTTTTGCCAGCTGACTTCCTCCTGCTGTTGTACAGCAATGGACCACATTGTTGGCTCTCACTGCCTCTGGCATGACCTACAGGTGCAGAGAGACAGGGGGGCCTGTGGGTATCTGGAGAGTGTTGCTTGATCATGGAGTCACCATACCTCAGCAAATGACCACCTTAATGTGCTGACAGCCCACTCACTCAGGCCTGACATTTACTCCATCCATTTTGAAAATACACAGACCCCTTTTCAACAGGCCCCCACCGCCACCACTAGTAGCTCCCATCTCCTGACCATATTTGGCCTTTCCAAATGGGACAAATGTTGTGCAAGTTGCCCAGTAATTGGTCACCTCCCACAAAATGCTGGAGCCCTCCGACCTCCAGTGGGGTCGACAACTGGGAATGGACCCAAAGGTCGAGAATCTGAAGGATTCATCAAGGTCCAGTGCCCATAAGCGGATAATAAAACAAAATCTTACATTTCAATAGCACCTTGTCAGGATGTCCTAGAGTGCTTTACAGTCAATTATATCCTTTGGAAACACAGTGCCTGGTGTAATTTGAGTACAGCAAGCTCCCACCAACAGCAATGTGATTGTAACCACGTATTCTGCTTTTTAGGGATCTTGGTTAACATCAGCCCAGGGATAGAGTAATTGCTCTTCTTTGACATATTGCCTTGATTTAACATAGGATGGTGACTCCAATGTTGCAGTACTCTTTCTGTGCTCCACTGATGGTGCTAGCACTGATGGTGCTATACTCCCATCCCTCAGAAAAGGATTTGAACCCAATGTTTTGTCTCCAAGGCAAGAGTTCTATCCACTCAGCCAGGGATTCTTTGTGCAAGCCTGAAGTCAGGCTCAGTAATATTATCTGCCAGTATTTAATATTGAGCCAATGTTCATTACCTTGGTTTACACAGAAGGGTAGAAGAGGTGACAATCTGAACTGCCCAGAATAGCTCAGCATCCTGTATCTCATGGGACAGTAGGTTCACAGAATCACAGAGATGGTACAGTGCAAAAAATGCCATTTTGCCCATTATGCCTCCAACACCAGTTTGTTAAATGAGAATCATTACCTAGTGCCAAATTCCTGCTTTTTCCCCATACCCACACACATCATTTTTTAATCCAAATGATCAGTGCTCTCTTGAATACCTCAATTGAACGCGCCTCCACCACACATCCAGACAGTGTATTCCACACCCTAATTACTCACTGAGTGAAAAAGCTTTTTCTCACTTCACCCTTGCTTCTTTTGCAGATCATGGAGATGTGTAGAGAAGTCATGCACCAGGATGTTTGAATTTGGCTAAGAAATGGTTGAATCGGTGGTTGTTAAGTTTCCCAAATCACTTTCAGGTTGCTGTTTTGCTCCCTAGGTGCTGAAAAGCTGTGCAGACTCTCCCAAGACAATCGAAGTTTTGTTTAATTCATATCAACAAATCCAGGTGACTGAAGAATGGATGGAGGCTGTCCCAGAAGAGTTATTCCAGGTAGCAGCTCATGCAGATCAGGCTCCCCCACAGACTCTGGTGAAATAAGATGGGCTTGTACAATGACAGAGGGTTTCTGTGTTGTTTCTCTCAAGGAGTTATCCAATTTGTCTTGTCCAAATGTATGCTGGTTTTGGACCTTGCATTAACAGCACAGAAACACACTGGTTGGCCTTAACTATTATAACTCCTCCCCCCCCATCCTTTCTCCCCTAGGTATTGATGTGGTATTATCCTTTACATGCATCAATGCAATCCTCCTCAACTACTTTTTGAATTCCACATTCTCACCACACCCTGAGGAAGGAAATTTCCCATTGGATTTTTAGTAATTCTCTGATATTTGTAGCCTTCAGTTTCCATACAAATGGAAGTAGCATCTCTTCACTGACTAGATTAACCTCCCTCCCACTTAGTAATTCAACAGACCTCAATCAACTCACCCCTAAGTCTCCTCTTTTCTAAAGAAAGTTGTCCATAACATATCCGTCTTTTTGAACAGAGATGTTAAACTGGCAAATTTCCCAATATGTAGGATTGATGTAGCTCATCAATGTTTAATGAGATAATTAATTCATTGATGCAAGCCCTTTTCACCCCTTCTATGCATTGCATCCCAACATAGGGAAGTCAGGGTCAATCTGAACAGAATCCAGTGCCACTTCTCTATTGTCCTTCTCTACCTCGGCCCAAAATTAATATCCTGCGTTTCTTTACAAAGAATTGTAACTGTTATTATTTTGTTGTTGCACCAGAATATCTGTTTTCTTTCCTTTCTGTCACACCCGTTTCAGAAAGTTTTGCCTCCCAGGGGGTCTGGATAGATCGAAATAAACCAAATTATATATTGTTCCATACGAGGGCTGGGGTTCACACTGAGCTGCTGTGGTAACACGAGCCACATTCATTTCAAACCAAATTCCAAGAGTCAAGAGAGTGGAGCAAATGTTATTCCATGGTCTGGATCAGAAGCCAACTTAAGTCTTCTAAATTAAAGGACAATATATGACCCTATCAGTGTAAAATGCATGAATGATGTTTGGTATATCCTGGAAACAAACAGTGTGGAGTGGAGTTGGGGCTTCAAAGCTGCTCCTGCCTGATAAAGGAGCTGGAACAATCCAAGATGCCCCAGTAACAATAGCAACTTCACTTCAATGAATAGACTATCATCTTGTGTATCTGTTTAATTCTAACTCATTCCACTTTTGTATATCTCCAGTTAAATGATGGTAACAAGTCTATCAGCTGCATGTAACAGTCTATCAGCTCATCACCTCTTGCTTGTCAGCCCTCACTCTTGGCCAGCAGTACAAATATTGTGTATAATAGAACTTAGTCTGTAAGCCACTGCCATCAGTAAACGGTCTCTTCACTCGTGCCTCCCCATGGTAAAGTCTATAACTTTGTGAATCTGGGGTAAACCACAGGAGTGTCAGAGCAGACCTAGCTCCCTGACATACAGGCCCACTAATGCATGGGGTCACCACAAACTCAATTCCCAGCTATGGATGAGTAGCCCTATTGCCCTGGGGACCTCTGGAGAGGAGATGGCTCAGAGAATAAATTCTGAGAAAAAAAAATCCAGACTGGAATCCCACTGAGTAACCAGTTATCTATCAAACAACTGTCCAGCAGCTCTTCCACACAGCTGGTGCCAGACAGTATTTTTGAAAATTCTTTTAGTGATGTGGATGCATGGCCAGCTTTCGTTACCTTTCCTTATTGCCCCAGAGCAGAATGGCTTGCTCAGTCATTTAGAGAGCGGCTGAGACTTAACCACATCACTGTGGCCTGGAGTCACATGCAGACCAGACCAGGTAAAAATGGCAGATTGCCTTCCCTAAAGTACATCAGTGATTGATGATTGATGGATGACACATGTACCTCAGTACAGTGAAATGTGTTGTTTTTCATACTATACAGGCAGATTGTACCATAAAAAGTGCATCAGGGTAAGAAGAATGCAGAATACAGTGTTACAGCCACAGAGAAGGTGCGGGTTAAATAGGTTGATTTGTACAAAAACAATGATAGCCATCTTGATCATCACTATAGCTAACTTTATGCTTCACGTGTTATGAATTGTATTTAAATTCAACAAGATGCTGCGATAGAGATTAAATTCGTGTCCAGAGCACTCGTCTGGACTTCGGGATTATAGGTCAATTGGTAGTACCAATGCACTGCCCTCTCTCCCAGGACTTTATTGGTTATCCTTTCCTCTGAACAATGTTGAGAGTGTGGGAGACGCCAATAATTGGATTGTGATACAGAGAGGACACTCCAACGAGGTTTACCACCTCCCGCTGAAGTGCAGATTGATCAAGTTTGCAGGAGCCCGTAGAGCTTTAGTTTCGGTTTCTGTTTACGCAGGATTCAAGAGCGAACACTAACAAATGCTTGTATTGTTTCTCTCTCTGCACTTAGCTTCACCGGCCATTCTATGAGTCTCTCTTTGCTCTGGCCTGCAGTCCCCGCTCCTTGCAACACCTGTGCCGCTTCGCTGCCCGGAAACTGTTTGGTGCCCAATGCCACGTCCTCATCCCCAGGCTGCCAATGCCAAAGTGTTTGCGTGCATACCTACTCTTGGAGCCAGACGGCCTGGTGTGTTAATCTCCTGCATCGGTGAAGCATTCTTCCATCATCCGTTTCAAAACAAAACATAGCACCAACCGCAAAGTGTTTAAAGGACCGACTGGAGTCTCCAACATTGGAACCGGAACAAAAAGGGTTAAGTTATACCAACAAAGTTGCGCAGACTAGACTTGTATTCCCTTCAGTATATGACAATTATGGGGTGATCTAATTTAGGTGTTTAAGATTATTAAGGGAGTTGATAAGTTAATGGAAACTATCGCCCCCTGGTGAGTGACTCCAGAACAATGGGTCACAGACACAAAATCAGAACCATGGAGGGTAAATGGAGTTGAGCTTTGCAGTAGCACTGTTGAACTGACTAGCAGAACAGGCTTAAGGGGTTGAATGGTTTTCTCCCATCCTAACTGCAGAAGACGTCACTAATTCCAGCAGAATAGTTGGAATCACAAAGTATTGGAGAGCTCTTTGACTTAATGGAAGATGCTTCCAGGTGCAATTGGCAGGAATGATTTCTAATGGTACTCAAACCATCACCACCCAAGCATTTCTGTAGTTGCAAATAACTTTATTTTTACCCCGGTTCCTGCACCTCTTCCCCAGGTCCGTTTATCCATTCACCTGCACATCTCCAAGGGCTGGAATCCCACACTCAAAGTCAGCAGGAACCTCTCCAGCATCAGCTCAAGTGATTGTCCCTCAAACTGCAGGTTAAATATGAACATTTCATATCAACACAGTTTGTGGCTACACCAGAGATTTAAAGTAAGATTTGCATTTATAAATATTTTTAAACAGCTAATTCAGGTATGGTCTGCCACACCTCTGGCGCAGTTGGGATTTGAATTTAGGCCTCCAAGCCCAGACGTAAGGATGCTACCACCCCACCACTAGAACCCTAATACGTGCATTTATATAGCACCTTTCACAGGTTCACAGCTTCCCAAAGTATTTAAAGCCAATGAAACACAATTGTTGTTGGAATTGCAACAGCCAGTTTGTAAACTCTCACAAACAGCAATGCGATAATGATTAGATCATCTGCTTTAGCGACGTTGATTGAAAAATACGTTTTGGTCACGACATCAGGGAGAGTAGTCCTAACCTTTTTTTTCGAAATTGTGCGGCAGGAACTTTCATGTGCACTTGCGAGAGCTTATGGACCTTATTAATTAGCTCATTAGAGAGCAGTGCAGAATTCACTCAGTGTTGCACAAACTACGATTATTTGCGCCAGTCTCAGGAATGGAGATTGAACCATCTACCTGTTGGCTCAAAAGCAAGTGTTAACCACTGAGCTAGATCTGACACAGCTCCATCATAGGACACCACCCTCAGATACAGTACCATTAAGACTAACAGAATGGCTCTCCAGTGGAGGTCATTAAGATGACAATTCAGTCACGTAAAAGTTACAGAGTTCTTCTTCCTGCTGCTAAGGTTCCGGTACTTTTTTTTTAAGCAGATGTGCAGGTAGCTGTATTCTGTATTCAATTCTCCCACTGGAACTGCATGGCTGGGTTTGATGTGATCTCTCAAATGGAAAGAGGAAACTATTTCAACCTTGCAAAATAAACACCAGATCAAATCACAATGTTGCAGTGACATGTTTGGGCTATATATATATACAATATATACATGTACTGTTTGTAATGTCTGTGCACACACATATGGCAATTTAGGAGCTGAGAAGATATTAGTATTGAAGTTTTTTTTTCATTTACAATATGAATGTAGACGTTTGTACTGTGTGATCCCAAACAACATAAGATTTTTAACCCATGTTTTCGTCTCAGTAAATTTAAGAATAAAAGAAAATACTGTTTCATTTTCAGTGACTATCTTGTGTCACTAATCAAAGGGAGGACCTTTGCAATTATAACATTGTCATGTTGCGAAGATTTGTTCATACTTCTCCCGTTATTGAACTGTGCACTGTACCGAGCTCGAACATTCCTGCCGTGGTGTCCTTGCCTTGCCACGATCTGCCCTGCAGAGGGCAATGAAGCCACGGGATTTCGAACGCTCCCGGCTGACCCTTGGAGAAGTCCCTTTGAAGGAATGTAGATCGATGCACCGGACCATTGGCGCAATTAAGGATATTTCACAGCCTTTACAAAACACAAATTCAGAGATTTCCTCCATTCTTGACACATGGCAACGACCTGTTTGAATTGCCATGAATTTAATCCTTCTAAAATCATATATAAACGCCACAGAAAAACATGTTTTGTTGGATATTTGGAAGAAACCACAAAACAAGTTATTACTACCCATCTCCGTATAGATATGGGAAATATAGATAGGTTTGCACCGTATAAACAATGAGAATACATCATTTTTAAGTTATGATGAGGATAAGCGGATGATGCGTCAATGTAAAGTTTCTCACAACCAGGACTCATTAATATAGGGTTTAGCTCAAACCTTGATGGGGAGGTGACCCCGCGTGTCAGACAGGGGGAAGTTAACGGAATGGGATCCAAGGGCTCGTGCTCCAATCTTTATATATTATGGGCATTTTGTTGTTCTTGTGTAAGCACCAAGTGTCACAGTACCTGCTAAAGGAACTCTGCGGCAGCATCTGTAGAGAGAGAGCAGAGTTAACATTGCAGGTCCAGTGACCCTTCTCAGACCTGAAGTCCAGAAAAATGACTGGACTCGAAACGTTAACTATTTTTTTCTCTCTCTCTCCAGATGCTGCCGGACCTTACCGGGTTTCCACAGCAATTTCTACTACTGTCAATAAAAATGGGTCCTGCTTTTTTTTAAAAAAAAATTCGGAACATGTTCTCGAACTCCCGGCTATTTCAGCGTCAATCTCAGACAATACCTGAAAAAAAAAGAGCTTCAGCCTCCTGTATGTTTCTGCAAACGATTTCAAACATTTGACAAAGAACTTCTGTGTGGCCACAACTTTCCAAAACGGGCCTAATTAAACTGGAAGGGTGGGGTGGGGAGGGGGTGGTGTTGGGTGTAAGGGGATAGCGGGGGAAATGTAAAACATTAACGACACGATGTATTTAATTGGCATGGGGATTTGCAGGATAATGACACGAATCGACGGGCAGTTTTATATGAAAGAAATCATTTCTATTTCATCCTCCGCATCTCATCTTTCTAATAATATTTAACACACCAAGTAAGAGGCAAAACACTTTGTCGATTTAAAATGCATTAGCATTAATATAAATTCGTGGCATTGCACGGAATGCGGCAAATTGCAAATATTTTGAGAGAGAATTTTTGATGAGGGGAAAAAATGGTATATTCTCTCTGAACGGTCTCTAATGTTATCATAAATCATTAAGACTCCGTTTCCTATATTGATGCGTTTGGGGTAATGATTTACAATTTCACAAATGTCTGGTACACTATTTGTCTAATGACTGTGCGATTAAATTCACTTTTTAAATGACCCATGACTCATTTCATGGTAATATGTGAAGTCTATGTGTTTCAATCCGTCATATGTAATTGAATAACACTGCGTTTAGGATGTCTCAGATTGAATGGAGTACAGCTTTTAAAAAAGCTAATGCCTAACTTGGGAGTTTGCCACTTTCTATCGCTTCAAACTTGCATCAATCCCCCAGGCGAGATCCAAAGGTGACAGGGCGGAGGTAATGACACACTTTATGTGTCCGAGCCACTCTATAACCGAGGGAGGGGACAGGGGGAGGGGGAGGACCGAATAACAATGAACCCATCTTGTAATAGTAGCATAAAGGAGACAACTGTTTATGATTTTTTTTTAAAGTTACAAACAAAATTCAACCTCAAATCTCCACATTATTTAATTAAAGGGTTCCGTAGCTTCGGTGCTGTCTCTCGCCGGTTTGGGAGCCCGGTTGGTTTGGTATAACACAGAAAGAGAGAACCCTAGCCCCCTGTTCCCTACAGCAAGTTACCCCCATCACGAAATCCCGTTGTAATCTCCGGTTTTCCCTCAGTTCCGGATAATGCACATGACATTCTGATCGGCACCACCCCACAGAATGCTCACTTAGTTATCACTGTCGGGATGTGCTGCACAGATGTATGCTTTCGAATATTTGCATAAACTTGAAACTTTGGAAATCTGGCGGTGGCAACTAGAAACGAAAGAGGATTTGTGCTGCTGTTTTGAAAACAGGCTTTTTGTTTTGTTCAGAAAGCTATTTGATTTGGCAAAGAAAAAATTGGACCGCCGCGATTTCAGACACGGTTGTGTCAAGGAATAGCACTAATTACTGGAACACGTTTGCCTGATTGTAAAACCTTGCCAACATGCTGGGAGATGAGCGTCCGTAAGTCGAGGATGGACGGTTTTAATGTCTTTGAGAAGCCCATTCAAGGCAGCAGCTGTAATGTAACTGAAATGTAACTCCCCTACATTTTTTTAAAAATGTACATTACCCGGGTGGGGAACAGGAGTGGGCGGCTGAGACCCAACTTGGATTCCAACATGGTTAATATTTTACCCATCTGTGGAGTTTCTTTTCCCCACAATGACCAAGTCAGGTGGCGACTGATAGTTGGATCAACTCTCGAGATTAGATTAGATTCCCTATAGTGTGGAAACAGGCCCTTCGGCCCAACAAGTCCACACCGACCCTCCGAAAGGTAACCCACCCAGACCCATTTCCCTCTGACTAACACACCTAACACTATGGATAATTTAACATGACCAATTCACCTGACCAGCACACCTTTGGACTGTGGGAGGAAAACGGAGCACCCGGAGGAAACCCACACAGACACGGGGAGAATGTGCAAACTCTGCACAGGCCGAGGCTGGAATCGAAACTGGGACCCTAGTGCTGTGAGGCAGCAGTGCTAACCCCTGAGCTCTACTACTCGTTTACGGGAGATTTTTTTTTGGTGGGGGGGGGGGGTGTGGGACGGTGCTGGTTATTCAGTGATCGCTGGCTATGTATTTCTACATAGTCACTATCCGGATTCTCAAATCCGATTCCGTTAAAAACTCAGCCCCAACATCCACACACACACGCACAAAAACCGGGAAATAAATTGTCACGATTGATCACGCCTACACATTAAGCAAAATGAGAAATCTGTTCTGAGACTGAGCTACTAACTGCTTATTGAATATGTATTTTACCAAATACTTTTGGACATTTGACATGGATTTAAGTTAACGCGTTACTCTGCTCTGTAAGGATAAATGCACAGGGCATTGTTTCGGGGGTCGTGTTGGGGTCCAACAAATGCACTTAAAATGTGGTTGCTTCTGATGGCAATATTCTGGTATGGACTCTGCTTGATGCGCGTCGAAGTTCAAAATGATATTGAATTCTCTGGCAACGACTGTGCACTACTTTAACCCTCATAACTCTAACTTTTAACTCGGGGACGAATCTTTGACAAAAAATACTTAGGGTTGTTTAAAACTGGGATTTTTTTTTTGTATTTGTTGTTTGTTTTGTAAATTGAGCAGCAGTGTGCCCTTCAAGGATATGATAAACGATTGTAGCCGTGATCTATACTGACCTGAGACATTGTTTCTGCAGTCCTCACTATCTCCTCAGGGTTAAACATCTGAAGGGCTTATGCCCGAAACGTCGATTCTCTTGCTCCTCGGTTGCTGCCTGACCTGCTGTGCTTTTCCAGCCTCGAAAGAGTTCATATCTGTCCGTCACACCTCACCCCAGGTATATCTGAGTGCCCCCCCCCCCCCCACCCCCTTCTAAAGCACACCATTTTAGTACAACATTTTTCTTAACCGTGTCTATGGAGACGCCTGTCCGGTGTTCTTTAGCTAGTGACCGTTGGACTCCAAACATTAACTCTTTTTTTCTCCACAGGATACTTCCAGAGATCTGGCAAGTTTATCCAGCACTTTCTGCTTTTGATTCCTTGAAGAGAGTACCCTTTCTAAAATGAATTCAACCCGACAGACGCTGTTTAAAAAAATCCTTTAATCTGTGCTTTGCTGTCTTCTCTCAAAGTGGGTGCAGTCGGGTTTCGTTTCAGAGCCGATAGCCCTGGGATTCCGTACTCTCTTTCAATCCCGCGCTTGTTGGTTGACGGGGGGCTGCCTCTAAAAGCAGCCGGGAGGATTTTTATTTAAAACGCTATCGAAAGCGAACATAGAGTGAGTGCTTCAACTGGTTGCCGACATCAGTTTGTTCACTGTGTCTGTGTGTGTGTGTGTGTGTGTGTCTGTGTGTGTGTGTGTGTCTGTGTGTGTGTGTCTGTGTGTGTGTCTGTGTGTCTGTCTGTGTGCGTGTGTCTGTCTGTGTGTGTGTCTGTGTGTCTGTCTGTGTGTGTCCGTTTGTCTATGTTTGTGTGTGTCTGTGTGTGTGTGTGTCTGTGTGTGTGTCTGTGTGTCTGTCTGTGTGTGTCTGTGTGTGTGTCTGTCTGTGTGTGTGTCCGTGTGTCTATGTGTGTGTGTCTGTGTGTGTGTGTCTGTGTGTGTCTGTGTGTGTGTGTGTGTGTCTGTGTGTGTGTCTGTGTGTCTGTCTGTGTGTGTCTGTCTGTGTGTGTCTGTGTGTGTGTCTGTGTGTCTGTCTGTGTGTGTCCGTGTGTCTATGTGTGTGTGTCTGTGTGTGTCTGTGTGTGTGTCTGTGTGTGTCTGTGTGTCTGTGTGTGTGTCTGTGTGTGTCTGTGTGTGTCTGTGTCTGTGTGTGTGTGTGTATCTGTGTGTCTGTGTGTGTGTTTATTTGGGGAGTGGGGGAACTCCACCCTCTCTTGTTTCTTACCCTTTAACTTGGCAACTCTCCTTTTTTCACAGCTGGCTGTAGGATTTGCATTGCTCTGATGTGCCTAAATAATGAAGAATAGAAAATCAGATAAAGGGTGAAACCCACAACTTCAAGGTGCTGAAGAGGAACTTCAATGGGATACATGAATCGGCGAGGGGCTGGCCGGTTAGGAGATAAATAGATTTTTTTCTGCCCACCTCCCCCCTTGCCCCAACTTTTCCCTGTTAACCCACAGCCTTTTTATATAACGTTACGCTCATTCTCTCAGCGACATGCCGTCCGCATGGAAACTTGCAAAGGGGCCCTTTCAAAACATTTCACTAACATCCACGAACCTTCTCCTCAAATCTACCCCATACACATACATAGAGAGAAACACACACACACAGAGAAACACACACAAATACATAAACGCATACACACACACACACTCAGACACACAAACACATAGAGAGAAACACACACACAGAGAAACACACAGACACAGAGAAACACACACAGACACACAAACACACATATGCAAATGCACACACACACACATACACACACAGACATACACACACAAAACACACACATACACCCCACACATATTCACCCCACCACACATGCCTAAACCTCACACATACACACCACCACGCATACACCTCAACACGCATACCCACACACACCGCACACCCTACACACACCCACACACATACACCCCACAACACATACACAAGCCCCATACACACACCCCACCACACATTCACATAAACCCCGCACCTATTCAACCCACCACACATGCATACACCCTACACATTCTTACCCAACCACACATGCATACACCCTACACATTCTTACCCCACCACACATGCATACAACCCACACATACACCCTGCACATGCATACACCTCACCGCACATACCCCTCACCACACATGCACATCACACACATACACACTGCACATGCATATACCTCACCGCACATACGCCTCACCACACATGCATATCACACACATACACACTGCACATGCATACACCTCACCACACATACACCTCACCACAGCCACACTACACACACACCTCACCACACATATACACCACATACATACACACTGCATATGCATACACCTCACCACATACACACCCCACACACATACACCTCACCACATATACACACCGCATACATACACACTGCACATGCATACACCTCACCACATACACACCCCACACACATACACCTCACCACACATACACACCACATACATACACACTGCACATGCATACACCTCACCACACACTTCACACAGATACACCTCACCACACATACACATCACACACATACACCCTGCACATGCATACACCTCACCGCACATACCCCTCACCACACATACACATCACACACATACATACTGAACATGCATACACCTCACCACACATCCCACACACATACACCTCACCACACATACACACTGCACATGCATACACCTCACCACATACACACCTCACACACATACACCTCACCACATATACACACCACATACATACACACTGCACATGCATACACCTCACCACACACACACCCCACACACATACCCCTCACCACACATACACATCACACACATACACACTGCACATGCATACACCTCACCTCACACACCCCACACACATACACATCACACACATACACACCACGCACATACACCCTGCACATGCATACACATCACCACACACATACACCTCACCACATATACACACCACATACATACACACTGCACATGCATACACCTCACCACACACACACCCCACACACATACCCCTTACCACACATACACATCACACACATACACCCTGCACATGCATACACGTCACCACACACACACCCCACACACATACACATCACACACATACACACTGCACATGCATACACCTCACTGCTCATACCCATCACCACACATACACATCACACACATACACCCTGCACATGCATACACCTCACCGCACATACCCCTCACCACACATACACATCACACACATACATACTGAACATGCATACACCTCACCTCACACACCCCACACACATACACCTCACCACACATACACCTCACCACACATACACACTGCACATGCATACACGTCACCACACACACACCACACACACACCACACACACATACCCCTCACCACACATACACATCACACACATACACACTGCACATGCATGCACCTCACCACATACACACCCCACACACATACCCCTCACCACACATACACATCACACACATACACACTGCACATGCATACACCTCACCTCACACACCCCACACACATACACCTCACCACACATACACACCACGCACATATACACACCACATACATACACACTGCACATGCATACACCTCACCACACACACACCCCACACACATACCCCTCACCACACATACACATCACACACATACACACTGCACATGCATACACGTCACCACACACACACCCCACACACATACACCTCACCACACATACACACACTCCACTACACATAACCTCACTACGAACACATACACTCCACTACACATACACCTCACCACACACACATACACTCCACACACATAACCTCACCACACACACCACTTCATCACCACACATAGACAAAACCTTACAACACACAACCCACCACAGGTACATACACGCACATACACACCACACCACACATACACACACCCCACCACTCACATACCCACAGACAGCCGATCACACATATACACACACATACCACACATACATACTCACCACAGCACCGAGACTTAGTCTCCTTCTCGGTATCCTCCTGCTTGAACCGTTTGCTGGCTCTGTCAGTACAGTAAAGGCGCAACCCCAGCATCCTAGCCCGCGGGGATGAGTTCGATTACGGCCCTCCGCTGGGTGGCCTGAAGCTCTGGCTCTGTTTTGCTGCCAATCCCACCCCTTCCCCGTTCCTCGGGCCTTGTCCTTCTTAATACCACCTCACCCGAACTGCACTGTTAACGAGCACTTCAACAAAGAGAGGTACCTTCCGCGCCGCCCCCTCTGGACGGTGGCGATTCCCCCTTGAGAGTCTGCCTCATTACAGAGGAGGGGGCTGGGGGAGGTTCAGGATTTGTTTGGGTGGGGGGTGGTGGTGATGGAGAGAAAACCAAGTGGTCTCTAATTGATTGCACCGATTAATAAGGGCCCTGTCAAAGAGCATGAGCCTATTTATGTGCATCAGTCCATCACTGAACCGACTGAGAATTCGGTTAATTCACGTCCAACGTGTGACATGGTTTAAATCCAAATGGGATAAAGAGCAGGGGGGGAAACAAGGAATTGCTCGGCTGGTGAACCAGTCAAGAGGGGAGAGAACTATTTCCAAACACCGATCTGCAACTCGCCTCCTCAAATCTCTAAAAGGGAGTTGGTAAATACTGGGACACGTGCGGAGACCATTGTACAACGCGCTGTTGGGGTGGTGGAACTCATTGATGGCTTGTTGCAAAGGGCCAGCAGGGGGACGATGGGCCGAACTGGCATCCTCTCCTTGCGCTGTCCCACCCCTTGCATTTGTATGAGGTCCTTGTGGAAAGGCCGCAGGGCCGCGGCTGATAAAGATGTACCACGAAGGCGCGCCGTTCACAACAAAAGGGGAACAAGAGGGCTGGGGAACAAAGTTTTTTAATGTGCAAACTTCCACCGCTTTGCCCACGAAGGGGGATTGGGCGGCGTGACAAAAGCGGCCAGACTGTGGATAGCGAAATCCTCCCAGAACCGAGAGAGGAAAACTGAGATGTCTCAAAACAGCACTTGTACGAATGGTTAGTGACAAAACTGTCAACTCCCTGAATCCCACACATTGATAGCTCCGTTTGACCCAATCTGACGGATCACTCTGTGATCTGAATTACCGCCTGACTCCACCCCTGTCATTAGAGACCTGCACCAGAATCACACCCGCTAGATCACCAGAAAGCTGGACATCGGAGCGGGTGGCGCGTAGGGTCCAAATCCTGACAGTACAGAAGTTTAGTGTGTTTTATTCCTCAAAGTCTATCTAGTTAGTAAAGGGTCGACGCTTCCGGGGAATAAAACACCCCGTATCTTTTGCTTTTTTTAAAAAATACGATTTTCAAACTTATCTTTAGCTGCCTGCCTGCTAATGGTTAGCTGAGGTGTTTAGATCCAGTCTGACAATTCAGTCCAGTCGATTTGTTTATAATTCCTGAGAGACTGCTTAAAGTGCATGACCAAAAATATCAAGCCAGGTATGGGGCAGGTTTTTTTTAAAAAGTATATTTTGAAATGTGTTCATTACGTCCAGCAATTGTTTGGCAACAATTACCAGTTTCATTCCCTAGGGGCTTTCACAGTCAGACCTGGAAGAAATGATGGTGAATCCCAAAACGGTGAACTCCGGCAATGTTCGACGGGATGAAGGAGACTTGCTCTCTTTCACGTGACTCCATGTTCCCTCTCTACTCTTTGGAATCTCTTCTCCTTCCACGCTTTAACACACTGCTTCCTGTCCGCGTCTGTTGTGGTAAATGTCGACTTTCCCACGTACTCTCTTCCCAAGGATCCGGTCCACTCGGTTTCTCCATCCTTACTCTCCTAACCCGCCCAAGCGGCTTCGTTTCCTCCACCTTTTTAACTATCCACTCTCACTCTCTGTTCTATCCCTTCATTCTTTATTTTCGTTCAACTTCTCTGTTTTAAAATCCTCACCTGCCCCCTTTCTCCCTCCCTCACTCATCCACTTTAAAAAGTTAACATCTGTGTGTGTGTGTCTCTCTCTCACACACACAGAGAAACTCTCTCATTCCTCCCATTTCTGCGAGACGTGCTGTTTTGTTTTAAATCTCCGGTTTTAACGTCGCACACTCAGGATTCAACTATTTCTCTGGCGGTATAGATCACATATTTTATATATATAATATACATATTAATTTCCTCTCTCTTCTTTTACTGGCTTTTCAGTGCTGGAGAAACACACAGTGTTGCATCTGCCTTGGAAGCTACCCGAAACAGTAGCAGAGAAAAGAGCAGCCCCTTATCGATTTAATGCTATCACGTTAGTGAATAACTCGTTTACATAATCGCTGGCCAGGGGCTGACTTAGAACCACATGGAGTCTATTCTCCCCTTGAGTTGAAAAAAAATGCAATGAATAAAAAGTTTAACTCAGTGGTCCGCGTCTCGCAAATTAGTGTGTCTGAAGACTGAACCAATGCACAACAAGCCCTTTGTAATCCCAATATCCAGGACACTAAAGCGATTCTTCTCGATCGGGGCCCCGGCTGAATGGCGGTCCCTTTGCCTTCTTCCTCAAATAAAATCAACAAAATAAAATCTGACCAGCCTCCCCCCAAACACACACACACCGACTGTGATAAAGCCCACGACACCGGGATGTAAATAAATAGAGGGAGAGCCCGTGCAGTGTCCCTGGCACCAGCTAACCTGAGATTTCACTCATGGCACATGGTGCACTAAGTACCAGGTCGGACCTTCCTTGCCTACTACGGTTGCGGGGATGGGAAGGGAGGCTTAAATCAGGACATTCCACACACACACACACCTTCTCTGGGTGACGGCTGATCTGACGGATTGTGTGAAACCTTTGGTTTATAGTTATACTCAGTACTAACAGTTTGGCATCCCCCAACACCCCCCTCCTCCACCCAACCACAACCGCCACACACCCCCACCCAATCCCAGTTTCACAAGTTAACGGAGAGATGTGTAACCGTGCCCAGAAATGCAGAAGCCGCTCCAACTCACAGAGAGAGAGAGAGAGCTCCCAAGGACTTTTCGATCGATGGTGCCCATTAAGCAGCGATTTACGGTTACTGGCCGTCAGCTCTGCTCCCAGTCCTGCGAGCTTTCAGACCAATTTCTGAGCTCCCAGCTTGCACTTTTGCGATGTATATTTAATGCAGGTCCTGAATAAATAAAGTATATGAAGAGGTCACTTTTAAAGTTATCTTTGTTGCTAATGTGGTTGCATCTGGACAGAAAGGCGTGTCTGTCAGCGTGCCAGCCCCGGATCAGTGAGTGAGTCTGACTCCAATCATCTTCCCCCAACCCCCGAAAAAGACCCTGTGTCGTGGGCTGCAGGTCCTCCCGGTGTTTGGAGGCAGTTGCAGTTCGTCTGAGGGCCACAAAGATTGGTGTGTATGCAGATCCTGCCACACTTTTGCCTGTTTAGCATCCCACCATTACCCACAGTTAAAACTTTGCACTGAGATATGTGTCTGCGGTTGCAACATTTAAAAATAGACCAGATATCATTGTGTAGCACTCCCGTTGCAAGGAATAACATGCACATGTAAATATATATAATTGCTTGCAAGGTACATCCAGTAGAACCACAGCGGAATGAGTCAGGCTAACTGGCTCGATTGTCTAGACAGCTAGCAGGAGCCAGAAAGGCCGAATGGCCTGTGAAAGGTCATCGACTTGAAACGGCAGCTGTGTTTCTCCCCGCAGAAGCTGCCTGACTTCCTGAGATTTTTCATTCGTTAGTTCAGAAATTCCCAGGTTCCGCGGTTTCCCTCTCTGGCCCCGGTGTACCATTCTGAAGGCGTGCCTGAATTAAAATCAACAACAAACACCTCAGGCACACTTTAATAGCCACATAAAAGTTTGTGACAAATTTGAGAAGGTGCGGGCGGGGGCGTTTGCAATGCTGAGGGACAGCGAGGATGGGTGGACGGGCCAGGGGGGCTAGCTCAAGGTGCAGGGAGATGATGATGGGAAGGGGCCCCGTGGGATGTGTGTGTGTGTGTGTGTGTTGGGGGGACGCCCCGCCCAGCCCCTCCGAGCGCCGCCAATCCACGGGGAGGAGGGCGGGCCCACGTGACCCGGGACGGGCTGCAAGTTTGCAAGAAAATGTGAATGAGAGGGAAAAGGCGAGCGGGATTTGTAGCTGGCTCCCTTGGCCGGGAGGTAACCTCCTTGAAGTCGAGTCCCTGTCCCCAGCGTAGTGAGCCCAACACTCTTCACCCCCCCCTCCCTCCTCTTCCTCTCTCCCTCACTCTGTACTCCAACCTGCGACCCACTCGGACTGAAAGAGTGATGCTGTCCAGAGGAAATCGACCCCTCACTCTACCAGCAGGGAATTGAGTTGTAGCAGGGGTTGGCAGAATTTCTTGCATTCCCCCCTACACTCTCTCCCTCTTCCCCCCTCCCCCCCTTTCTTTTTCCTTCCCACGACCCTTCTCTGAGCCAGTACCCAGCTCCGAGGGCTTTTTTTGTATGTCTGCCGACTCCAGCCCGCTCACTGTAATGCAGAGGCCACTGGGGACCAGTACCGCTTTCAGCATAGACTCACTGATAGGCAGCAACCCTGCTCCCAGCGCCGGGCACTTCGTCTACACCGGCTACCCCATGTTCATGCCTTACCGCCCGGTGGTGCTCCCACCGCCGCCCGCTGCTCTCGCCCAGCCGTCCCTGCAGCACAGTCTGCACGCCGTGCCCCACGGCCAGTCCACTCACCCTCACCCTCACTCCCACCCCGTCAGCAACCTCGCCGGCTCACTGGCCAACGGCTTCTGCACCAGCCTGGGCCAGGGCATGGCCGTCACTACACTGATGGCCACTCTGCCGGGCACCGGGGAAGGCAGCCGCAGTTTCCCCTCCGGTCAGCAGCACCAGGAGCCGGCCGCTCGGAAATTCCTGCAAGCCGCCCTGGGCAGCCCGGACAAGGTGGAAGGCGGCCGGCAGCAGGACGGGGAGGAAGCCAAAGCATTCCTGTGCAAAGACAGCTCGGCTGTCTCCTTCCCTGTGGCCGAGACGGTGCACGCAGTGATCGGTGAGTGAGTGAGACGGAGAAAGCGGGGGTTGTGGGTGGGGGTGGGGGGGAAACAAGCTGACATGGCAGATCTGAGATGGGGAGAAGTTGGGGGAGATGTATGTGTCTGTGTTTGTGTGTGCCTCCCTGTGTGTGTCTATATGTATCTCTGTGTCTGTATATCTCTGTGTGTGTGTGTGTGTGTTTGCGGTGTTGGAGGTGGGGGTTGGTGTGGAAATTGCTCAGTGCCAGGATCTAGCATCCCCCCCCCCCCCCACAACCTCCTCCTTGGGCATGTTTATATCCTCCCCTCCCCTTGCAAGTCCCCCATTGCAACCTTTTTTTTTCATCTCTTTATTAAAGCAATCAAACTTGGGGAGATGGGGAAAATAAAAGATTGCACCATTGCTGAGGTTTTTTGTTTTGTGTGTGTGTGGGAGTGGGGGGGGGGGGGGGGGGGGAGGCTGTGGGGTGGGGGGAGAGAGAGAAAGGGAGGGGAACTACAAACAGAAGCCGCCGCTGGGTCATTCAGTACTAAACTGTCCGGGGGCGGAGGGGTGGGGGGAGGTGGGGCAAGGAAGGATCTTACTTCCCAAAACAAATGGGAATGAGGGACAATAATGGCCTTTGCGGGGAGAACGGGTCATTATAAACACATCAATTGCTTATAAGTTGTGTGTGTGAGTGTGAGGCAGCCAGTACCCCACACATTTTATCAGTAAATCTCTATCATATGAGCGAGTCCCAATTCATTCAAAAGATGTATCACAAATCGTACGTAATGCAACAGTTAAGAGTTTCTTAAAAGTTATTTTATAAATAATTAGCTGTAATCGCGTGTACCACTGACTAGTTTTGGGACTGGAGAAATCTGTCACCTCTCTCTCTCTCTCTCTCTCTGCCTCTCCCCCTCTCTCTCTGTCTCTCCCCCTCTCCCTCTGTCTCTCCCTGTCTCCCTCTCTCTCTGCCTGCCTCCTTCCCTCTACCCAGGTGCTGTCACCTCCGGCAGGGCGCCAGGGAAGGACGATTTGAAAGCAGCGGATGACGACTGCCGGAGTAAGGAGGAGAGCTTCTCGATGGACAGTGATCTCGACTACAGCTCGGACGAGAACGGCGCGGCGCCGGCGCTGCACAAGAGCGAGGACGCGTGCCCGGGTCTGGGAGAGGAGAGCACGCAGGGCCACACCGCGGGCCCGACCAACCCCGCGGCCAACACCGGCGGCAGCAGCAAGAACAGAAGGAGACGGACGGCTTTCACCAGCGAGCAACTCCTGGAGCTGGAGAAAGAGTTCCACTGCAAGAAGTACCTGTCCCTCACCGAGAGGTCCCAGATCGCCCACTCCCTCAAACTCAGCGAGGTGCAGGTGAAAATCTGGTTCCAGAACAGGCGGGCAAAGTGGAAACGGGTGAAAGCCGGCAATGCCAACTCCAAATCCGGGGAACCCTCCAGGAATCCCAAGATTGTCGTCCCCATACCCGTGCACGTCAGTAGGTTTGCCATCAGAAGTCAGCACCAACAGTTGGAACAACCCAGACCTTAAAACAAAAGGGGGAAAGAGAGAGAAAAAAACTAACTTTCAAACACTTTACAAGACTTCTTTTGAAAAAAAAATACGCACCACACGCACATACAAAGGACAAAACGATTTCTTTTTTTCTCTGAGAATCGAAAACTTGCCAATGGACAGACTCCCCTATTTATTATAAATGATTAAGTATACTCTGTTTGTATATAAGTACTGAGAGAGAGAAAAATACATCAGCTATATACAGTATTTTGACTGTTTTTTTTGTGGACCAAAACTTGTACAGTGAGAATTGCACAACATTTTGGAGAGAAGGGACCTCCATAACAGCACCATTTAGCTCAACTCAAAACATTGCTCTCTCATTGTTCCATCAAATGCCAAAAGGTAAATTTCCGTAAAATATTGCTATTTAATACTTGTTTTTTTTAAAGGAAGCAAAAATCTGTAACCGCAGACCTTTCCATTCTGATAGATCTTTGTGTGGGTTTTTTTTTACAATTCTATATAATACTTTTTCTGTTCGTTCCTGACAGCATTTGCTTTTCAAATAGCGGTTCCAGTTTTAAACGAGAAACGTGTGTGTATATGTATATATGTATAAGACGGATGGTGTTAATTTATTTTACATTTTGTCTTTTGGGGGAAAAATGTAGCACATTTCTTATAAATGATGAAAATACTCCAAAAAAAAATCACGTAAAATATAACAGTTGTGTAATAAATTCGAGCGGCGGTTCCATACATAATGCAGTTCCTGTCAAGTTTTCCGTTCGATAGGTTTCCGGTTAAAGATTTTAAGAGGCTTTTTTTATTTGGGGGAGGGGATTGATGGGGTAAGGGGAAGCAGGCAAAAAAAACGCTTCTCGAGACCGGATATTTTTGGAATCATGGTCTGAAAGGGAAAGGCTAGCAATAACGAGGGCGATCTCTGGGCGTCAGAAAGTTTCACATTTCACGGATGGTAAACAGGGAAACGATTAAAATGGTCTGAACGCAGTTCTGAATGAAGTTGCCCTGCCTGTAGCCACCGTTACCAAACTGTTGTCCTCTTAATTTTATAACATAAAACTTACTTCCTAGCCACGTGTAAATTCAAATAATCCACATAAAACACCTTGGCGTCTCTGAGTTTGAATAAATGACCCGAGATGTTGCACAAACGCTGGCAGCATTTCATCTGACCCAGAAACTCCCCCGTAATATATTCGTGATTTGGGTTTCTATATCGGATTATTGTTTGACTTTACATATAATTTAAGATTGTCTATCTCAAACCATCATATGCTTATTACGATTTAAGTTTATAAATGATTCGAGAAATGTGTGTTTCATGTGATGAATTTATGATTTGTGTTGAAATATATACATAAACTCAGACCATGATTTATATGATTTGAGTTTAAATCTCAAATCATACTCACATCTTTCGCTTATATCATTTGAATTTACGTATGTCATTACATGTATGAACTCAAATCGTGTATAAGTCAAACATGATATTTATGATTTAAGTTTATATATTTTATCATATATACTCAATCGTCTGTACATGTAAATTGTGATTTGAGTTATATACGATTTGAGGTAGAGAGATGATTTGACTTGGTTTATATTATGATTTCAGTTTATATATAATTTGTGTTATTTATCACAATTTGAGTTTAGATATAATTAAGTTTATATATTATGAAATATATAAATTTAATTTACGATTTGTTGTGTACGATTTGAGTTTATATATAACCAAATCATATACAACTCGAATCATGTGATTTGACTTTGCTTATATATCTCAAATCATAGACCCAAATCACAGGATTTGACTATATGATTTATGCATAGAAAAGCACTGAGCCAATTCCATATGTCATGCCAATCGATTTATCACAAAGATAAAACAGGGATCGAATTCATCAGATGAACATGTTGGTCATTTTAATTTTTTTTGCAATAAGTAAGCGATAGTGGTATTATTCTCTTCCAATTCTATCGGAAATGCAGCCGGTCAAATACCTGTCCACAAGAATTTGACACTTGACAGCACCCTTCCCTCTAACCCCCATCCCCAGTCCACCTTACTGCAACCAACCTAAAATAACAAGAACTTGGCTGAACTTTCACAGGGTTCAACTTGGCAGCGATTCGTCTGTGGGGAGTTCAAATTGGGGATCCACGTCTGCAGAAACAGGCCATATTTTGCAAATAAAATTACGGGGTGGGGGGTGACTTTGCGAGAAGCGAGCTCACAAGGCGGACTGTTTTCATGTAGAGTTGCTTGTGTATTTTATTTTCAAACGCTGTAATTTCTCCAGAGAGAAAACATTATCTGCAAATCGGTAAAATCAACACCCACAACAATACCCCAGTGACCACTTGCTACACAGCATTCGCTGAACTTCCTGATTGTCCCCTTGGCTAAATCAAATACAGGAGGTCAAAACGATTGAGGCAAATCATTTAGCCCCACATTCACATCGCAGCAATTTCTCGCCCCACCACCAACAATGAAAAAGTCCAAAGTTGCCTCGGCACCCCCTCCCTCTCTCTCTCTCACACACACACACACACACACACACACACTTTCTCCCCCCAGTCCCCCTGACAAGTGCACACACGCACACTCCAAAGTGTTGGCAGCGATGGTGACAGTGTTGTATTGTTGTAGCCCTGACCCAGAATAAACGATACACGTCAGGATGTAGCGAGTACAAGATAAACAACGGGGCATTTGATCGCTGTCACTATCGCCATCATCAGCGCTTTAATTTGGCTGCCTAATGAGTCAGATCACGGGGAGAGATAAAAATTGTCAATCGCCGTGGCTTTTAATGAATTTTTTCGCAAATTGTAATCAAGCACGAACGTCTCAGCCCAGTGATTAATGGGCCCCAAGAGAGATAGCTAGCAGCACCTCGCTTTTCATTACATCTCATACACGCTGCACTAAATTAACAGCAACTTGTCTGCGCTTAAAATTAAGTCCAAATGATTAATTTTGATGGGGAGGCTATAGACTAGCTCGTCCTAATAGTTACTGGCCCGCGCTGCTTCCTACAATGAATAGTGCTTCGGTGCTGAATATTATTCCCTTTCCCTTGTATAAGTTGCCTACTTACAACCGATAAATCGCCGGGGGAGGAGAGGGATATTTGTTAATGTCAGAAAACTATTAATAATGACAACACGCCAGGAAGCACACTGTGACTGAACTATTTTGATTTTCGCGTGTGGATAGGAGATAAATTAACATACACGGGGTATGTACATACATGTTGAAGCTATCTCGCTGAATTTCCCAACAGAAACCCACTCTTGCTTCCCTGAAAATACTTAACAATTTCACTTCCTCCTGGACAGCCACTCTTTTTTTTGGAATAGAGTCATGTCATGGATCACAGGGGGCTTCGGCTAGTTTTGGTTTTTTTGGAAAAGATGTATTTGATCGCCCTTTATGTCTAATTAGCTCACTACCTCGAACTCGGAGATGGGCAATAATTAGAGGGTGGCTCTGGTGAAACAGCATTTATCTGCGCCCGTTGGTTTGGCCCAAAAAAGAAACAAAGCGGTGCCCACCTTTCAGAAAGCACCCGGCTGCTGTGAAATCTCTGCCCGCCGCGAACTCAAAACAAATCGAGTTTTTGAACCATCTCCGACGTATTTTGTGTTGAGCGGCGGCTCTCAGAAAGTTAACAATTTGCATAAACTTTTAGTGACAGAGAAAAAAAAATCACGCAGAGGATTTGAAGAAACGGTGGTGTGTGGTGCATGACAATGTCCAGGGTTGCTTGAAGTTAGTGGGGGGGGGGGGGTATTCAACGCGGGGAAAATTGACTAGTTTACATGAGAATTGATCGAGCCACATATTAATGCGACACTGACCAGATAAGTAAGGTTATTTGGAATGCTCTTCCTGGTCTTAATGGGACCTGGCATCAGTCTGAAAGCAGTCTTTTTCCCACCTCCTCCATCCCCTCCCATACCCTCAAACCAGGAGACTCCCAGATTGTTAAGAGACACCCGAAGCAGGGACGAATCTCTGCAATAATGTTGTGGAGCACGTGTGCCTTCTCTCCTCTCACCCTGGCCTCAGTAATTCATTCACAGGTACACTCCCAAAACACAGCAGCTCCTAACCAACTCCACCACACGTTGATTTACATCTATTTTATAAACCGCGTTAAAATAGACCGAAATGCCAGGAGGAATTCGTGACCCTTTCGGAAGGGGAAATGCAAGTGTGGCAACTTTGCAATACAAGTGTGGGAGTAGACCTAAAGACGGGAATGCTCATTTCTTGAATTACAACTTTTTGAACGTGATCGCCGTGATAGGATATAGTACACGGGCTGGTGTGCTGCCATTTAAATGACATTGGAAATGGCCACGTTGCTCTGTGCGGAGGGGTTAACAGAAGTTGTCTAACTGCGACTTAGCATCAGCCGAGTGTCTTCCAAGGGAGCTTAATATATGTGTGGGTGATATTCACTGTTAAAATGAAGCGAGATAGAACCTAATAAAAACCTATTAGACAGATATTAATGGAGATCTGTTCTCCCACCTCGCGCTGACTCGTGTCTTGGAATCAATGCACACAGCCTGAAATGGTCGTAAAAAAACTCCAGCGTCTCTTTTTTTTCATGCAAGAGGGAACCAGGACCGGTGGGGACTCCGTGTAAAACCTTTCGACAGGCTAAACTTCACATCTCCTCGAGGTCTCGAAATACAGGATTTGCCTCTGTCCGATTTTGTGTTTTGAAGGTAAAGGGACTCCCCACCTCCCCACCCCATCCCCAGTCACTGAGCGGTCCACACTGTCGAGTCGGGCACTGTCAACGAGGGAGCAAGAGACTCCTGGCAAACCGTAAACATTCCAGGGTTGCAAAATGCAAACAACATCAAGATGTAACAAATGCACCCAGTCTTTCGAATATTTATTTCAATATTTTATGTAGCTGCAGTGACTCCCTTCTGAGGAAGAGGTGAGGCATATAGAATGACCTTGGTACTGGGGTAGCGGTGCAGGGATGATTGTTAAATGGTGTGCAGCTTATAGGAGTACCCTCCCCGATTTTACCCCAAACCTCCCCAGTTCAGAGCGAGTGAGCGCTCTCATGTTGCATGTGGCGTGTACTGTGTCCGTCCTACCCCCCCCCCCCTCAAGTGACAGCTCGTCTCAATACTAAACTTCCGCCTTGTTCAACGGGTGAAACTTGGGAATCCGCAAACAAAGATCCAAATGCGAATAGTTGTGAGTGCACCAAGTCCCAGATTCTGTTTTACTCCTGCCGAATCTCAGGGGCTGTTCCTGCATTCACAACACACACAGTCCGTTCACAGGTGCAATCGGTTTCTAACGCGTTCTGTTACAGATACTCTATAGCGACTGGTGCAGATGCTCTCTAACCAGCAGTAATGCTTGCAGACACCTTCAGTCTGTACCGATTTTTTTTTAAAAAGCAGAAACTGCCTGTTGCAGATGTTCACTGCTTTACTTATCGGAGATGTGCCCGAACCGTAACCCATACTGAACGGTACAGATGTACGACGTGATCGAAATTGACAGTCACAGATGTACACTGACTGGTACCGACATAAAGAAGTTATTGCTGATTTACACCGAGTGCCACACTGACTGTCACTCCACAGTGACCGATTACACCGATACTGATTCACAATCACTATCATGGGTGCAGATTGACTTTTTATTGTATATCCCTCTGATTATTGATGTACAGTTACAGATGCACCATGTTACCATGTGAAGTGTTAGAGGTATCCATTAAACATTACCGATGTGCACTGATTATCTCATGTGTAAGCTGATGCTTACAGATGTGAACTGACTACCACAAGTGTACATTGACTGTTACATATGGCTGACAAGGACAAATATACTAATGCTGACAATATACACCGCCATTACAAGTGTATGCTGAAGGTGACCTGTGTACACTTAATGTTTCACATATTCACTGGCATATTGTTCATGTTCACAGTGATGGTTACATACACACAATGGCTTTTACTAGTGAACACTGAAAATTAAAGGGGTACTGTGACTTACTTAGGTAAACTAACTGTAACCTATGTACACGGAGTACTCTGCTTCAAATGCACATTGATTGTTACAGGAACATAACTGATGTAGATTGATTATTAAAACTATACACTGATTCTTACTTCTGTACATCAGTTACTGATGAATACTGATTGCCACCAGGATATATTCTAACTGCTACACCAAGTGTTATTATGTAAACTGATTATGCTCACTAGTAAAGCATACACTGTTAGTGATGTACACTGATTGTCATTGATGTACACTTACTGTTGGTATTCACTAACTGATACCAATCTAAACCAACTAATTGTCCTGACTATTTCACATGTATACTGATTGTTACAGTGTGTATATAGATTATTACAGGTACACTGGTTGTTACAGATGTGAATTTTACAGATGTACACTATTACAGATGTATACCAGATGCTACTGGTATACATTGAATATTACCTACAGACACTACCCAGTTAATGAAGTACACTGAACATTACAAGTGTGTACTAAATGTTAAAAGCATAAATTAATTGATATTGATGTACAATGTCTGTTTCTTAGATGCACTAACTGTAACTAATGTACAGTGACTGTTATAGTTGTACACTGTTAATAATGCCCACTTATCGCTAACAGTAACAGACATAAACTGACCATTACTGTTTTATTAACATTTAGTGGCAAACACCAAGTATTGCAGATGTATACTTGAGTGTTGCAGGTGAACATTGACAGCTACTGATGTACTAAAGCTGTTACAGATGTAAACTGACTGTTATAGTTGTACACAGAATGCTGGAGGTATATACTAACTGGTACCGAAGTATAAAGCTTACTGTGGATTTGCACTGCCTGTTACAGGTCTACATTGAATGTCATAGATGTATATTGGCTATTGCTGATCTATGCTGACAGTTACAAGTGTGCATTGACTTTTATCAATGTGCATTCTTTTATAGATGTACAAAGACAGTTACATATACTGACCTTTACATATGTCCACTGTGTATGCTGTTGCAAATTCACACTGACCGTTACTGATGTATTCTGACTGTTGCAGGTGCACACAAAACATTACAGATGTGTACTTTTCCATCTTTACAGTTTCTAGGCCTGATGAACAATTCATCTTCTTAGGGGCACACTGACAATTAAAGGTGGATATTTACTGTTCATAGACTGACAATGATTCAAACTTCATGTTTCAGGCTTATCCTGTTATAATTGTACACTGACTGTTATAGGTCTCCACTAACTTTTACTGACATACGCTGATGGTAGCTAGTGGATATTGATTATCATGGGTATACATCAACTGTTACAGGTGTGCACTAATTATTACAGGTGTACATACTGAATGTCAAAGATGTTCACACTATTACTGACATTCATTAAAGGCTAGAGGTAAACACTGTTGTTGATGTGTACTGACTGTTAAAGTTGTGAATTAACTATTGCTCTTAATATAAACAACCATTCACTCTCTGTTTTATCTGGACACTAGCTGGTGTTGATGTATGCTGACCATGTTAGGTAAAAGCTGAACATTGATAATGAACATTGTTACTGTTGCGTCCCGGCTGTCCATGATATACGCTGACTTTACAATGAGGGGTTCTGATTTGCGATAACCATTTGCACAGTAACTGTTATTGGCCTTCACAGATTGTTACTAATGTATGCTGACTCTTAGTGGCAAACTTTGACGAGCAATGATTTGTGTTGCCTGTTACTGCTGTACACTGACTGTTAAACGTGTACAGAGAATGGTGCAGACATTTGCTGGCTGTTACTGTTGTTGACTGTCAGGTATAAGTAAACAGTAGCAACTATAATGCACACTATTGCAGATACTTACTATATATTACAAGTGTGTACAGTTTCAGCTGCAAACTCATTGTTGCATGTCTGCTCTGACTATTTGTGACACACTCAAGAAGTTACAAGTATGCATGACATTTTGTTGTCAATTCTGACATACATACTGTTACACATATAAAGTGACTGTTTCAGATGAACACTGCTTCAGGCATGCATAAACCAGTCTGGATGTACATGGTCTGTTATGGATGAATAGTTTGTTTCATTTATGCACTGGCATGCTTAAATTGCACATAGATTATTAAAGATATAATCTGAGTATTTAAGGTGTACATTAACTGCTACTCATATACTATGAGAGTTACAAGTGTACACTGTAGCCGATGTTCATAGTTGCAGTTATAGACTGACCATTATCAAAGTATTTTGACTGTTATATATGCAAACTGATCTTTAATGATGTACACTGATCATTAACATTTATGCTGTGTTTGAGGTTGGTTAACTTGGATGGCTAGCTTGTAACAATGGGTTCAATTCCTGCACCAACTGAGGTTACCATGAAGGACCCTACTTCTCAACTTCTCCCCTCTCCTGAAGTGTGATAACACTAAAGTTAAACCACTGCCAGTCATGTCTCCAAAGTGAGAGAGCAGCCCTTTAGGAGTATGACAACTTTGCATTCTGTATTCTATGGATAAACTGGCTATTATAGATTTGCTGGTGGTATGACATTTTGCACTGATGTATGTTGCTGTCAGGGCAATACCCCATTACAGATGTACTCCACCTGTTATAGTTGTATACTGCCTGTAATGGATGAACACTAACTGCAAAATGACTGTTACAAGTGTACATGGACTGTCACTTACCTACACTGACCAATCCTGATGTGTACAGACTTTTACAGGTGTACACTCTCTCTGATGGATGTATGCTGACTATTAATGATGGAGATTATGAAGGTGCCATCTTTCAGATGAGATATTAAGCAAAGGGACCACCTGCCCAGCATTGTGTCTGGAAAATACCCCATGGCACTATTTTGAAAAAAAGCAAGGGGGAGTTACCCCAATTGTATTGGCCAATGGTTAGCCCTCAATCAATATTACATTTATCTAATAACTATCACATTGTCATCCAAGAGTGTGCAAATTGACCGCCTTAATTCCAACAGTTACAACATTTCAAAAGTACTTTAAGATCTCCAGTGTTTGTAAAAAAAAAGCCACAGAAATGCAAGTCTTCATTTTACAATGAGATGTTAATGAGATGCACTGAATGTAATATACCCTGGTGTACACAGACTCTACACTGATTGTTCCAATATTGTCCACCGGATGCTGCCATTGTGGTACAGTATTGCGCAATCGTAAAGGTACAATAGGCCGAATGGCCTTCTTCTGGGCCGAAACATTTCTGTGATATTGCACACTAGCCGGTTCTAACCATTGTAAATGCACAGTCAAAGAATGGTTACAGCACGGAAAGAGATCATTCAGCCCTTCGAACCTGTCTTGGCTGTCCACAATCAGCTCCACAGCCGGATGGAGTCAGCAACAGTCTGCTGTGTGGTCAGAGGAGCTAGTCCAATGATGCAGACTTTGAAAGTGGCCGGTTTCTATAGCAATGCAAAACACACAACATGAGCTGGGACACGGGGCGGTGCCAGGAGCTGAAGCCTCTCGCCTCCCCTCCCGGGAGTGCATTGACCGCGGGATTCACTCTAATCGGCTTTAGGATTTGATTGTGCCGCCTTTGTCCCACAGACAGGGCTGCCTTTGTGATGTGGCCGCCACTTGTTTCAGGAGCTCCTTCCCTCTAGTTTGTGACTGCAGTGATGTGAGGCATTGCTTGAATTACACATGGATCAAGCGGGATTACACTTAACTGATCCCCATTAATAGTTGGAATCAATCCGCATGATGTTGCAGTCCTGGCCTGCAGACTCACTTACACACAGAGGAAGAAAGGAAACATTACTTTTCCTCACAACGCAGGCGCACTTTCCACTAAGTTTGAGTGAGATTCTCTACTCAGAATGTGATACACGAAAATTATGTTACAGTATTTACCCAGAAATGTTGTGATTGTAACTCTCAACATCTCATTGTGTGCCTGGTCAGGGGTAGTTCTTGAGGTTTGATTAATCTCCTGAGAGAATCTTAATGATTTACTTTCAGGGACGATGGGTGCACAGTCAGAGATAGTGTCCCACATTAACAACAATTAAAAAAAAAAGAAATTTCTGGAAAAATTCAGCAGGTCTGGCTGCATCCGTGGAGACATCAGAGTTAACGTTGCGAGTGCAGCGACCCTTCCTCAGAACTGAGTGTCTTATTTTAATATAGATTCACAGAACCCTGTACAAATGAGGAAACAGGCCATTCGGCCTATTGAGTCTCCACAGACCCTCCGAAGAGCCTCCCACCCAGATCCAACCCCTACCCTATCCCTGAAACCCTGCATTTCGCATGGCTAACCCATTTAACCTCCACATCCCTGGACACTGTGGCCAGATCCACCTGGTCTATAGGTAGCCCTCTATAAGTTGAGAGAGAGAGAGAGAGGCCATTCATTCCACCTCATTCATTCCACCCAGCCTATTTCACTACTTAATAACATATTTGGACAGGTGCAGGTGGGAGTTGAAATTAGAGCTCTGGTCCATATTTAGGATATTACTGCTGTATTATACGAGACTCATCAAAGATACAAAGGCGATCAACACTTTCCAGTTAGTTCCAAAGGAGAGGCATACCTGTCTCAATAAGTTAACTGCATCATTGTCTACAGATGCACATAGACCTGCTGCGTTTCTCTGGCATGTTCTCATTCAAGGCAGTCAGCCTTTGTTGGAAGGAACATTTTGAGGATATGCTCGACTGAAACGTAACCTTTGACATGAGTGCACTCAGTCATATGCCACAGTTAAAAATCACACAGTACCCAGGTTATAGTCCAACAGGTTTTTTTGAAAGCATTAGCTTTGAGAGCGCCGCTCCTTCAGGTGGTTGAAGGAGCGGCTTTCCGAACGCTAGTGCTTCCAAATAAACCTGTTGGACTATAACCTGGGTACTGTGTGATTTTTAAACTTTGCCCACCCCAGTCCAACACTGGCTCCTCCACATCATATCCCACAGTGTCCAGCTCTGTTACCATCTCAGCCCAATGTCGAGCTGAAAAGGCCATCTGCAGCTGAGAACCAAAGTGTCTCCCCAGGGCAGACAGAATCCTTGCTAAAAAACAGTGGAGAAGCACTTTCAACAGGAATACACGACCACGTCTCCCCCACCAGGAGCATGCCAGGGCATTTCCAACATGTTGCAATCATGACTGTCTTTGGGAAAGGAGGTAAAACCGACTGTGGTAACTACAGGGAAGTGTCTATGTTGTTTGCCACAGAGAAGATCATTACAAAGATCCTCCTCAATCATCTGCTCCCGGTGGCTAAGCAGCTGCTCCAGGAGTTACAACACAGTTTCCATCCATTAATTGATACAATGGATATGGTCTTCACAACAAGACAAGTTCAAGGAATGCGCAGAGAGCAGCAAGAACCTCTTCTTTAACTTTACAAAGGTCTTTAACTCTGATCCCTGACCATCAAAATCCACAGTGAGGAACTGGACAATGTGGATCAATTCTCATATCTAAATGGACTCCAAATCCTAAAGTGTGAAAACAGGCTATTTGGCCCAACAAGTTCACACTGACCATCCGAAGAGTAACGCACCCAGACCATTCCCCTACTCTATTACGCTACATTACTCCTGACTAATCCACCTAACCTACACATCCCTGGACAATATGGGCAATTTAGCATGGCCAATTCACCTAACCTGCACATCTTTGGAATGTGGGAGGAAACCGGAGCATCCAGAGGAAACCTACAGAGATATGAGGGGAATGTGCAAGTTCTACATAAACAGTGGCCCGAGACTGAATCAAACCAGGTCCGTGGTGCTGTGAGGGAGCAGTGCTAACCACTGAGCCATCATGCCGCCCCTAACCAACAGTGAATTTCAACATCAACTCCAGTGTGTTAGTACATGACGCACATGTTTGATGACAGATCTCAAACCCAACACCAAGTTCATGGTCTACAGGGCAGCTGTATGTACCAGAGGTACAGGCACCATGCAGGAATCCCTTGAGAAAGATCACCAGAATGTCTTGGTGAAATCCTGCCAATCCACTGGAATAGTTTTAGGGTGAAGAAATTCTGCTAAAATATACCTATATACATATACATAGATATATTGGAGAAACTGAAACTATATCCTTGGAAAAAAAGGTTGAGAGGAGATTTGATGAAGGTATGCAAAATCATGAAGGCTCTGGACATGAGTAGATAGGGAGAGAAACTGTTCCCTTCAAAAGAAGGATCGAGGAGCAGAGAGCACAGGTTTAGAGTAATTGGAAAAAAAGATTCAACAACAACATGTGATAAACCACTTTCACACAGCATGTGGTCAGGGTCTGCAAGGCACTGCTTGACACTGTGGTAAAGGCAGGCTTATTCAAAAAATTTGAGAGAGAATTGGACTATTATCTGAGGAGACAAAATGTCGAGGGTTACAGAGAGAAGGCTGAAGATTGGCATTAAGTGATTTGCTCATGTGGAAAGTAGATGCAGACATGACGGGCTGAATGGTCTCCTTTGCTGTAAAGATTCTGTAAATAGATTGGAGTTCATCTCTATTTCGATTCCATTTATCCTCCCTTGGCCTATATTCCTTGATACCCTTACCCAATCAGTCAATCATGGTTCTGAAAGCTCCAATTGACCCAATGTTCAAAACATTTTGGTGAGGGCTGGGGTGTGGGTGGGGACTGGGGTGGGTGGGGAGATGCTGGGGAGGAAGACAATTCCTAATTTCCCCTCTCCATTCTTTAAAAGGGGGCTTCCCAACTGTGCTCTGAAGTGACTGTGTTTGCTCATTTGAAGATTATTTCCTCTCCACCTCCTCCATCGGAGAAAGCAACTCCCCTGCAACTAACTCACGGAATCACTTCAAACGTTTCATTTAGTTTCCCATTCTATTGAAGGGAACAATACATGTATGAAACCTGTCCTCACAACTTAACCCCCATCAGGCCTCGATAGACCTCAAGAGAACACAAAAGGGCTGAAGGAATGGGAGGACACAGAGCAGATTAAGTTCTTCCTTTTGTTGGAAGAATGGAGAGACATTAAAATTTGAAGCATTAGACAGGGCACAGGAGTCTTGGGTTTCTCAATTTGTTGAAGGTAGCAGGGTGGTTTGAGAAAATGGTTAGTAAGATTTTATACAGAGGGGCACAATCAAAAAGGTCATGGAGACTTTACATACAACCCTGGGGCAGCCTTGATGAAGTTAAATTCTGGTCACTGCAATTGAGGAAGGCAGTGGAGAGGGTGCCAGGGAGAAAGGGCTTCATTTGCTTGGAAAGGTTGGACAATCCTCTTGGTGAAGAGGAGGCTGAGAGGACAATTTCATTCAAAATTGTATGGGCTCCGTACAAAAGTGCAGTTGAGAGAGAGAGGCAACAGTGCCCCTTCACTGAAAGGTTCAATAAAAGATGAGCAGCAATGGGAGAGAAAAAGAACGATTTCACATGGCGAGGAGTTAGCATCTACAATGCACTGCCTGAGAGTGTGGTCCAGTCAGATTTAATTGTGAATTTTGAAAAGGGAGTTAGATTATCATCTAAAGTGAAACTGTTTACAAAACCACATCTAAAGGGTGCGTTGGTGAGACTAAATGAGATTTGGTGCAGAGAACTGACACGGTTATGACAGGGCTGAATGGCCTCCATCCCATAGTGTAACCACTCTATGATCCCGGTCTAGGCATTGTTCCCCCAAAAGAAGGCTCCCACACAGTACTGAGAGTGGGATTTCCCTGCTCTACAGTTCAGTTGACTAACGGTGAGTAATTTGGGCTTGTGTCCCCAGGAATCACATAAGCAGCTCCCCACACCTTTCTGAGAAATCAGTGATGTTCAAAAAAATAGCAAGAGCAGACCAGCTGGCCCCTTGAGCCTGTTCCAGCATTCAATAAGATCATGGCTAAACTGTCAAATTCACTCTGCTTCTCTGCCATTCAACTTCTCAAGTCTCACCTGCCATCCAACAAGATCATGGCTGATCTGCCCCAGGCCTCAACTCTTCTTTCAGGCCAGCTCATCATAACCCTCAATTGCTTGCTATTTCAACATTCTATCTACTTCCTTTTTAAATACTTTCCCCCTCCAAAACTCTCTGGGGTATAGACTTTCAGGCATTCACTACACTCTGGGTAGTTATAAATGAGTGCCCCCTTAATCTGTGTCCCCTAGTCCAAGGTTTCCCCTCTGGTAGAAAGATCTTTTCATTATCTACCCTGTCTAGCCCCTTGGAATCTTGTAAGTTTCAATACGATTACTCCTCATTCTCCTGAACTCTAATAAATAAAGGTGTAAGCTGCTTAGCCATTCTTGATTAGTCAACTCCTTCATCCCAGGAATCAGCCTGTTTTGAACAGTCTCAACACTAGTATATCCTTTTATTAATGCCAGGACTAAATGGTATTCCAGATGCACCCTCACAAATACCCTATCCAGGTGTACCAAGGCTTTCCTGGTTTTAAACTCCAACAAAGCTCAAAATTCCATTTGTCTTCTTACTTCCATGTGGCAGCTGCATACTATCTTCTTGGGTTTCATGCACAAGAATTCCCAGATCCCTCTGTATTACATTATTTTGGAGTCTCTCTCTATGTATGTAATAGTCTACCCTTTGATTCTTCGTACCAAAGTGCATGATTTCATTAAACTCCATCTGCCAAGTTTTTGTAACTTAATTTGTTTGTACGCTCTTGCAGATTCCTTTAGTCCTTACCACAACATGCTCTTTTTTTTGTATTATAGGATAATAATATAAATATAAATAACATCACTTAGTGTTCATTTGGATACATTAACAATTTACAAGAGGAAACAGAGTGTAATGTGGATAGCATATAACTAAGGCCCTAGGAATGATCCTTGTGATGCTCCACTAGTTATAGAGTCATAGTCAGAGAGATGTACAGCACAGAAACAGACCCTTCCATCCAATGCGTCCATGCCGGCCAGATATCCCAACCCAATCTATTCCCCCCCCTGCCAGCACCAGGCCCATATCCCTCCAAACCCTTTCTATTCATATACTCATCCAAATGCCTTTTAAATGCTGCAATTGTACCAGCCTCCATCACTTCCTCTGGCATCTCATTCCATACACGTACCACCCTGTGCATGAAAATGTGCTCCTTAGGTCTCTTTTATAGCTTTCCCCTCTCACCCCGAACCTATGCCCTCTAGTTCTGGACTTCCAGACCCCAGGGAAAAGATTTTGTCTATTTACCCTATCCATGCCCCTCATAATTTTGTAAACCTCTATAAGGTCACCCCTCAGTCTCTGACACTCCAGGGAAAATGGTTCCAGCCTGTTCAGCCTCTCCCTGTGGCTCAATTCCTCCAACCCTGGCAACATCCTTGTAAATCTTTTCTGAACCCTTTCAAGTTTCACAGCATCTTTCCAATAGGAAGGAGACCAGAATTGCACGCAATATTCCAACAGTGGCCTAACCAATGTCGCGTATAGCCGCAACATGACCTCCCAACTCCTGTACTCAATACTCTGACCAATAAGGGAAATTATACCAAATGCCTTCTTCACTATCCTATCTAAGCACGACTCCACTTTCATTGAGCTATGAGCCTGCACTCCAAGGTCTCTTTGTTCAGCAACACTCCCTAGGACCCTACCATTAAGTGTATAAGTCCTGCTAAGATTTATTTTCCCAAAATGCAGCACCACGCATTTATCTTATGTCCTTCTAATCTAAAACAAATGACCCATTCATCCAGACTCTGTCTTTGATATGTTAACTAACCTTCAATATCACAAACTCTTATCTTGTGAAATAACTTTTTATGTAAATATCTTCTGGAAATCTAAATACACTACATTTAATGGTTCCCCTTTATCAACTCTGCTTGTTATATCCTCAATCCTCAAAGATCTGTAGCAAATTTGTCAAACATAACCTGCCTTTCACAAAACCATGTTGACTCTGTTTGATTGTGCTAACCTTTTCTAAATGTTTTGCTATTTCTTCCTTAAGAATTAACTCTGGCATCTTTCCAATGATAGATGTAATGATAACTGCCTTGCAATTTCCTACTTACTGTCTCCCCTCTTTCTTGAATAGGGGTATCACATTATCCTCAGCAGGTTCCGGAATATTTTGATGACTGTCTCTACTATCTCTTCCAGCTACATCCTTTAAGAGCCTTGGATTCAGCCTATCAGGTCCTGGCGACGTGTTTGTACTGAGCCCCATTATTTGGTCAAATATTTGTCTCGCGTGATAGAGACTGTGAAAAGATATTTCCTTACATTAGTATTTTGCTTCGGTGTTCTCCTTGGGATGTTTGTAATGTCCTCCACCATGAACACCAATGCAAAATACTTAACTAAATTATCAGCCATTTCCAAGTCCTCCATTATTAATTCCCAGTTGCATCATCGAAGGCTCCCTTGTGTACTTTAGCTACTCTCTTTTTATGCACCCACAGAAGCTCTTCCCATTTGTTTTTATATTTCTTGTCTGTTACTTTCATATTCAGACTACCCCCTTTTAATTAACTTTTTTAGTCATCCACTACTAGGTCCTTAAAAGTTTCCAATCCAACTGTCTACAAGACTGTTGTGATTTTTTTTATGTCTTAGTTTTTGAATGGATACTTTCCTTGACTGCCTTTGTTAACCACAGATGGTTCATCCTTCTTATAAAAGTCCTTCTTTTTGACCAGAATAAACTATTGCTGAATATTATAAAATATCTCTTTAAATGTTTTCCACTGTTCATCTACTGACCATCCTCCAGTCTATTTATTCTGTGTGCTTTAGACAACCCTTTGTTTGTACCTCTGGAACTGCTCGTATTTCAGTTGAGGACATTGGTTTGAGACCTGAATTGTTCTCCCTCAAACTGAATTTGAACTTCTACCACATTGTGATTACTGCCCCCTAGAGGATGACAAAAAGTGTGGCGCTGAAAAAACACAGCAGGTCAGGCAGCATCCGAGGAGCAGGAGAATCGAGTTTTCGGGCATAAGGCCTTCATCAGGAATGTGGGAGTGGGGATGGGGGGGAGGGAATGGAGGCTGAAAGATAAATGGGGAGTATTTGGCTTGGGGGAAGGTAGCTGGGAAGGTGATAGATAGATGAAGGTGGGGGTGATGGTAAGAGGTCCGAGCAGAGGGTGCAGTGGATAGGTGGGAAGGAAGATGGACAGGTAGGACAGATCAAGAGGGCAGTGCCGAGTTGGAGGATTGGATCTGGGATGTGGTGGGGAGAGGGGAGATGAGGAAACTGGTGAAGTTGATGCTGTGTGGTTGGAGGGTCCTAAGGCGGACCTGGCGTTGGGTGGCTTGGATTTGATGGTGGAGGAGGCCCAGGACTTGCATGTCCTTGGAGGAGTGGGAGGGGAAGTTGAAGTGGTTGGCCACGGGGCAGTGGGGTTGTTGGTGCATGTGTCCCAGAGATGTTCCTGGTAGTCCAGAGGGGTAGTCCAGGTAGCTGTGGGAGTCGGTGGGTTTGAAGTAGATGTTAATGTTGAGTTAGTCACCAGAAATGGAGACGGAGAGGCCCAGGAAGGGGAGGGAGCTATCTGAGATGGTCCAGGTGAACTTGAGGTCAGGGTGGAAGGCGTGAAGTTGATGAACTGTTTAACCTCCTCGTGGGAGCATGAGGTGGCACCGATACAGTCATCAATGTAGCAGAGGAAAAGGTGGGGAATGGTGCTGGCATAACTACGGAAGACGGACTGTTCCACGTGCCTGATGAAGATGCTGAAGGAAGTGGGAGGATTTGAAGGAGAAGTTGTTGATGGTGAGGATCAGTTCAGCCAATGGAATAAGTGTGTCGGTGGAAGGGTAATGGTTGTATCAGCAGGAGAGAAAGAAACAGGGGGCTTGGAGGCCTTCGCCATGGCAGACGAACATGTACAGGGACTGGGTGTCCATGGTGAAGATGAGGCCTTGGGGGCTGGGGAAACGAAAGTCATGGAGAACATGGAGGGCGTGGGTGGTGTCCTGAATGTATGGGAGGTGATGGAAAATTTGAATATTTTCATTCAGGAGTTTAACTGGTAAGCAACCATCTTTGAATCAGAGGAACCCACTTAAAGGCAGATACAGGAAATGCGGAAGATTTGGGCGGATACATAGATGCAATCTTGCCACGGCGGGATGCCACTAAAGGTTTAGTTATTGAGCAGAAACACTTAGGCTTTTGAGGGAATTAGTCTGTTTTCCTTTAACTCAAGATTCTATTGATTATAAAAGATGTTAGAGTCCACGATGATTGTTCTCAGTAGCTAAGGACAACTGGGATTTTAGAAATTAAACAAAACAATATTAAGAGTTAAAGGAAAAATAGAATGAAAAATGGAAATTAGAGGTAGAGCCACGGGCAAACCAAATCCAGAAACTTGGAAGATTATTTGTCGAGCAACCAGGGTCTGACATAGAGAGACGAGCTGGGCAGCCCCATCCTGACTAAGACACTGTGGTGTGACAGAGGCAGCTAAGAGGAAAACAAATCTGAAGAAAACTAAAGAGGAAAGAAAGATTGGGGAAAATTCCTCTCTGACCCTTACCAGGAGATCCCACCCTGACTTGTTTCACTTGGTACTGAGCTAGGTGACAATCTGGTTTTCTCCCAGCGATTGAACATTCCCAGGGCAAACCTTTCCATGTCCAAACTGCACAACTGGAATCTAAAACCAGGGATAACTACTTACGTCGTCCCATTATCCAGCCCATTTACCCAGTTTGTAACTTCCTCCCTGACTCTGAGAGCTGTTTCAACGACTTACAAATGATATATTTCAACGTTCTATTACTTTCACTCACTAACTATTACATTTTGAAATAAATATACCCTATAAAATCACTACTACGTTCACCCACTAACTATTACACTCTGAAATAAATATCCCAATAAAATCAGTGGCCAAGTGCGTTTCCTAAATCCACGATGGTCCAGATTCATTGGTTCTTCCCACTCCTGAACTGTTTCATTTTAATGGCCTCCAATATTTTTTGTATTGTAGATGTCAAGCTAACAGGTCTCTAATTCCAAGCATCATATGTTCCTTTATTATCAGCTTTGTGGCCAATGAGCGTTGAAAAATTACTGCAACGATTCCCCCACTGCCAGCCTCATTTCTTTTAGTACAGTCAGGTCTATTATGAATTTCCAATGACTTCAGGCTCTTAATGACCATCTCATGGATGACCAACACTTGTACCATTGGCACAACAACAGCTTGCATTTATAAACCGCCTATGACACAGTAAAACATATTTCGGTTATCAAACAAAACTTCAGCCTGATCCGCAAAGGAGAACTCCAAAAGGCAGAGAGCATCTTAAGCGAGGAGACAGAGAGTGAGAGAGAGAGAGAGAGCGAGAGAGAGAGAAAGAGAGAGAGAGAGAGAGCACGAGAGTGTGAGAGAGAGAGAGAGAAACCGAGAGAGAGAAAAAAATAAATTCTAGAGTGTTAAGTCCCAGGCAGCTGCATGCATGACTATCAATGTTGGGGGATTGAAAAATGCATGTAAACTTTTAATTCTCTATTTGAGCCAGTATAAAACAAAATAGATTATGGTAAAAAATTATGTTTGTCTATTATCAGCCATGGCTCAGATGATGACAAGCCCAAGTCTGAGTTAGAAGACTATGGCATCCAAAGATTTGAGCACATCCTCCTGCCCGACGCTCGTGTGTAGTGATGAGGGTGTGCCACATTGTCAGAGGTGCCCTCATTCCGATTAGGCATTAAACCAAACCCCCCCATTGGCTAAATGTAGATCCTCTGACATTACTTCAAAGAATACTGTATCCAGTTCTGGTTGCCCAGTTATAGGAAGGATATTATTAAGCTGGAGAGGGAAGACATGAGATTTCCCAGGATGTTGCTGGGTATGGAAGGTTTAAAGAAAGGCTGGATAGGCTGGGAATGGTTTCATAGGAGAGTAGGAGGTCAAGAAGTGACCTTATAGAATTTCATAAAATCATGAGGGTTATAGTTGCCTTTTCCCTGGAATGGAAGACTCGGGAGGCAGATTCTTACAGTGAGGGGAGAGAGATTTAAAAAAGACATTAGGGACAAATTCTTTGCTTGATTATGGTTCTTGTGTGGAATGATTGTTCTGGGGAAGTGGTGGGTGTGGGCACAGTGAAAATGTTTAAATTTGGAAAAATACATGAACAGGAAAGGTTTGGAGGGATATGGGCCAGGAGCAGGCAGGTGGGATTGGTTTAGTTTGGGATTATGGTCAGCATGGACTGGTTGGGCCAAAGGGTCTGTTTCCATGCTGTATGACTCTATAAATGGGGGAATTATTCCCCCAAGTCTAAGAGGCTACTTTTCACCTGTCAAGCAACATTGCTTAGGAAGACATGGTCACACAATGTCACAAGTAGACGCAGGGTAAGCTGTTTCTCCTGGGTGGGGAGTCTAGAACCATGGGGCACAATTTAAAAAATTATTTCCACACCGCTGCAGTGACTGTGGTCTACAACAGAGGTGTCCAAACAACAGAACCATCCCCAGGGTCGAGGTGAATTGGGGCAACTCTTGGAGGAATACCAGGGTGGGGGGGAATCTATCAATGGGGGAAAGTGCCCAGATGTGAGCTGTCCTTTCAGCTCTGGAGGGCAGATTTCAGACTGGAAGCAGCACAGCACGGATTGTGTGGCTAATGAGTTTTTGAACAATCTTTTTCAACTTGGTGACAATTGTACATTAGAAGTAAAATGTAGAATGGCACTCCTGGCAAAGTTTAAACGTGCCGACTCAGAGAGCTTTGTTTGCACAGTGTGGGTGGACTGGGGAGGAAGCTAGAGAGAGCTGGAGTTGGGGCGGGGGCTACACTGTGTTAATTACCCCCTGGGAGTGGGGCTTGGATAGGTCTCCCACAGTGCTAATCACACCAGGGAAAGGGCCATGCACAGTGTGAGCTGATTGGGGTGGGAGGGGGACACACAGTGTAATTTGCCCTGGGAAGGGGGACGTTTCACGGCCTAATTTCCCTGGGGAGTGGGGGTGTGGGGAAAGCCCTGCACAGTGAGTGTTTGCCCAAGGTGAGGGGGTTTGTACACGGGGTTGGGGAAGGGAGCCCAGTGTTTATCCCGGGAGAGGGGGTTTGTACGGGGTTGGGGGGAGAGCCCAATGTTTACCCCAGGTGAGGGGATTTGTACACAAGGTGGGGGGAGGGAGCCCAGTGTTTACCCCGGGAGAGGGGGTTTGTACGGGGTGGGGGGAGGGAGCCCAGTGTTTACCCCGAGAGAGGGGGTTCGTACACGGGGTGGTGGAGGGAGCCCAGTGTTTACCCCAGGAGAGGGGGTTCGTACACGGTGTGGGGGGAAGAGAGCCCAGTGTTTACCCCGAGAGAGCGGGTTCGTACACGGCGTGTGGGGGAGGGAGCCCAATGTTTACTCCGAGAGAGGGTGTTTGTACACTGGGTGGGGGGAGGGAGCCCAGTGTTTACCCCGGGAGAGGGGGTTTGTACACGGAGTGGGGGGAGGGAGCCCAGAATTTATTCTGGGAGAGGGGTTTATACACGGGGCTGGGGGGAGAGCCCAGTGTTTACCCCGGGAGAGGGGGTTTGTACATGGGGTGGGGGGAAGGGAGCCCAGTGTTTAGTCCGAGAGAGGGGGTTCGTACACGGGATGGGGGGGGGGGAGGGAGACCAGTGTTTACCCCGAGAGAGGGGATTTGTACACGGGGTGGGGGGGAGGGAGCCCAGTGTTTACCTTGAGAGAGGGGGTTTGTACACGGGGTGGGGGGGAGGGAGCCCAGTGGTTACCCTGAGAGAGGGGGTTTGTACACTGGGTGGGGGGGAGGGAGCCCAGTGCTTACCCCGGGAAAAGGGGTTTGTACTCGGGGTGGGGGGGAGGGAGCCCAGTGTTTACCCCGGGAAAAGTGGTTTGTACATTGGGTTGGTGGGAGGGAACCCAGTGTTTACCCCGAGAGAGGGGGTTTGTACACGGGGTGGGGGGGGAGGGAGCCCAGTGCTTACCCCAAGAGAGGGGGTTTGTACATGGGGTGGGGGGGAGGGAGGCCAGTGCTTACCCCGGGAGAGGGGGTTTGTACATGGGGTGGGGGGGAGGGAGGCCAGTGCTTACCCCGGGAGAGGGGATTTGTACATGGGGTGGGGGGGAGGGAGGCCAGTGCTTACCCCGGGAGAGGGGGTTTGTACACGGGGTGGGGGGGGAGGGAGGCCAGTGCTTACCCTGAGAGAGGGGGTTCATACACGGGATGGGGGGGGAGGGAGCCCAGTGCTTACCCCGGGAGAGGGGGTTTGTACACGGGGTGGGGGGGAGGGAGGCCAGTGCTTACCCTGAGAGAGGGGGTTCATACACGGGATGGGGGGGGAAGGGAGCCCAGTGCTTACCCCAGGAGTGGGGGTTTGTACACGGGGTGCGTGGGGGGGGAAGGGAGCCCAGTGTTTACCCTGAGAGAAGGGGTTTGTACACGGGATGGGGGGGGGGGGTGGGGGGGCGGGGAAGGGAGCCCAGTGTTTACCCTGAGAGAGGGGGTTTGTACACGGGGTGGGGGGGGGGGGAGGGAGCCCAGTGTTTACCCCGAGAGAGGGGTTTTGTACGGGGTGGGGGGAGGGAGCCCAGTGTTTACCTTGGGAGAGGGGGTTTGTACACGGGATGGGGGGAGGGAGCCCAGTGTTTACCTTGGGAGAGGGGGTTTGTACACGGGGTGGGGGGAGGGAGCCCAGTGTTTACCTTGGGAGAGGGGGTTTGTACACGGGGTGGGGGGAGGGAGCCCAGTGTTTACCTCGGGAGAGGGGGTTTGTACATGGGGTGGGGGGAGGGAGCCCAGTGTTTACCCCGAGAGAGGGGGTTTGTACATGGGGTTGGGGGGAGGGAGCCCAGTGTTTACCTCGGGAGAGGGGTTTTGTACATGGGGTGGGGGGAGGGAGCCCAGTGTTTACCTCGGGAGAGGGATTTTTACACGGGGCTGGAGGGAGGGGGTTACCCCGGGTGTCACACCCTTCCTTGTGCTGTTTCTCCCAATCAAAAGCTTGTGAACACTTGGAATAAGGTATTGGAAACCTTGAAGTGCGGATAGCCCTGGACTGACCTGTGCTCACGTCTCTAATTTATTAGCTCTTTGTCTTTGTTTGTCTGGATCTTTGGAATGAGCTATTGCTTGGACTATTACCTGGATAAATGTATCTGATAGCTGACCTGAGGGGTTATCACGATCAGGAAAGGCTGAACAGGCTCAAGCTGTTTTCTCCAGGGGAGACAAGGTTGAGGGGTGTCCTGTCCTCCAAATTATGGAATGGTTTAACAGGATGGATCTCGAAAAGATGTTTTTACGTATGGGAGGCCATAAATAAAATAGTCACTAATAGATTCAATAGAGACTTCAGGAGCAACTGTTTTACCCAGGCACAGACCCGGTGGGCTGAAGGGCCTGTGTCTGTGCTGTGCTGTTCTATGAGAGTGGTGAGAATCGCGACCACACTGAGTAGTTGTGGTGAATGGCAATCAAGCAACACAGGAGGGAAAACTGAAGTCAGGGAGTTATGGACAGGATAGAGCCTCAAAAGGTAAAATAGTCCAGGGCCATAAATTCTGTGAAGTACTTTAAAACTCCCACTCTAGGGCTACGCCTGCTCATGTATGTGCGAGCTCATAGGAATCTATATCTAAACTTCATACACGGCAAACACTGATGCACATCAAAGCACCAGGAACCGTTTGGCCTCAGGTTTATAATGGATCTTATTGAATGGACAGTTCTTCACTGAGTTGAAAGTCAACAGTGACCCTTGAAACAACACAGCATCCAGTATTGTCAGAGTAAGACACATTTTGGTAAGAATGCTGAAGTTTCATATCTCGAACAACCATGACCCAGTCAGTTCCCAGTCCTCTTCCTATGTGCCTACTGGGGACATTGGGACATTCATCAATAGCTTGTGGCTGGATCATTGCTCAGTCTTATCAACTGGGAAAGGTGGTCAGTCAGTGTAGGTGGCTTCCACATAACCCCCTTCACTCCACAAAAATGTAGCTCCACTAATGGTTTATCGGGTACGTGGACTTTGAGGTGATTGGACAGTGAACGAGTGTTATCATTAATGTCAGTATCCCAACTCAGTCAGGGGCAAGACACAGGGAGGGGCTCCCATTGCTGAGGGCGGTCTTCTCTTTCTTGTTTCATGAGACGTGGGCTTCACTGGAAAGGCCAGCATTTACTGCCCAGCCATCATTGCCCCTGATCTGAATGGCAATAATAAGGCACTGCAGAGGGCATTATCCAATAACTACTGCAGAACAGCAGGATGGTAACAATGGGCGGCACGGTGGCACAGTGGTTAGCACTGCTGCCTCACAGCGCCAGAGACCTGGGTTCAACTCCCGCCTCAGACGACTGACTGTGTGGAGTTTGCACGTTCTCCCCGTGTCTGCGTGGGTTTCCTCCGGGTGCTCCGGTTTCCTCCCACACTCCAAAAATGTGCAGATTAGGTGAATTGGCCACGCTAAATTGCCTGTAGTGTTAGGTGCAGGGGTAAATGTAGGGGAATGGGTCTGGGTGGATGTGCTTCGGCGGGTCGGTGTGGACTTGTTGGGCTGAAGGGCCTGTTTCCACACTGTAAAGTAATCTAATCTAATCTAATGACTTGTGTTTGCGTAGCACCTTTAATGCAACAAAAACATCTAAACACACCTCACAGGACACTGAGACATGGAGGAATCATTAAGATAGACAAGCAACAGCTCAGTTAAAGAAGTCTTAAAGGTGGAAAGTGTGTTAAAGAGGGGGGGAGATTGATTAGATTAGATTCCCTACAGTGTGGAAACAGGCCCTTCGGCCCAACATGTCCACACCGACCCTCCGAAGAATAACCCACCCAGACCCATTTCCCTCTGACTAATGCACCTAACACTCTGGGCAATTTAGCACAGCCAATTCACCTGACCTGCACATCTTTGGACTGTGGGAGGCAACCGGAGCACCCAGAGGAAACCCACACGGACACGGGGAAAATGTGCAAACTCCACACAGACAGTTGCCCGAAGCTGGAATCGAACCTGGTGCTGTGAGTGCTAACTAATGAGCCACCGTGCCGCCCCCGAGAGGGAGAGAATTTCATAGCTTAGGTAAAAGATCACAGAATGTGAATATCTGTAAAGTTAACTTTATTGTCAGAAACCCCCTCTGGTTCACTAATGTCCTTTTGGGAAGGAATGTGTCATCCTTGACTAGTTTAGGGTGTAGGTTTGCTCACTGACCTACACCCTAAACCTCAACCTGAGCTACAAACCTTCACAAACCTTGCAATCCTTAACTAGTGTGAGGTACATGTCACACTAGGCCCACAGCGATGCAGTTGTATCTTACTTGCCCTCTCACATGGGCGCATGGGCCACTCAGTTCAGTTAATGGACAATAAGTGCCAAGTTTGCCAGGGGCTGTCCCCATCCCATGAATCACAGAAGTGTTAGGGTACAGAAGAAGATTATTTGCCACATCTTGTCTGCACCAGCTCTTCAATTGAACATCATTGTCTAGTACCCATCTCCTGTTTTATTTCCCCATACCCTAGGACATTATTTCTATCCAAGTTATCATCCAATTTCCTTTTGAATACCTCAATTGAACCTGCCTCCACCATGCGTTCAGGCGATACGACCCTAAGCACTCACTGAGCGAGAATGTTTTTTCTCATCTCACATTTGCTTCTTTTGCAAAATCTATACCCTTTGGTTCTTGATCCTTTAACATACAGGAACAGCTTGTCCCTACACACTCTGTCCAGCCCACTCATGATTTTGAAAATCACTATGTGGCACTGTGGCTCAGCGGTTAGCACTGCTGCCTCACAGTGCCTGGAACCTGGATTTGGTTCCAGCCTTGGGTGACTGCTCATGTGGAGTTTGCACTTTCTCCCCATGTCTGCATGGCATTCCTCCCACAGTCCAAAGACATGCAGGTTAAGTAAATTAGATTCGATTCCCTACAGTGTGGAAACAGGCCCTTCGGCCCATCAAGTCCACACTGACCCTCTGATGAGTAACCCACCCAGAGCCATTTCCCTCTGAATGATGCACCTAACACTATGGGCAATTTAGCCTGGCCAATTCACCTGACCTGCACATCTTTGGATTGTGGGAGGAAACCAGAGGAACCCCACGCAGGCACGGGGAGAATGTACAGACTCCACACAGACAGTCACCCAAGGCTGGGATCGAACCTGGGTCCCTGGCGCAGTGAGGCAGCAAACCGCTGAGCCACCGTGCCGCCCCTAGATTGGTCATGCTAAATTGCCCTCAGTGTCCAGGACAAGGTAGATTAGCCTTGTAGGGCTATATGGGGTTAGAGTGGGCTAGGTCTGGCTGGGATGCTCTTTGGAGGGTTAGTGTGGACTCGATGGGTCAAATAGCCTGCTTCCATACTGTAGGGATTCTATGATTTTATCTCCTCTCAGCCTTCTTCCCTCCAAGGAGAACAGTCCCAACTCCTTCAATCTACCCTCAGAACTAAAGTTTCTCATCCCTGGACCCATTCTTGTAGACTCCTTCTGCAGTCTCTCCAATGCATCATTTCCAATCTGTGACACCCAGTACTGTACACAATACTCCAGTTAAGGTCTAAAAAACATCTTATGAAAGAACAAACACGAGTTGGGGTTTTGGGTCTGGGGCAGACCCATAAGATGTTTGTTCTTTCATAAGATGTGCCCTCTGGTTACTGACCCTCCCACCACCGGAAACAGATTCTCCGTCGATGCTACCGAAAGCCTTCATAAGGCATAATTTTCAATTTTAATTATAAAGGATGGCTTTGAATACTAGAGATGCCTGAAATATTATTGTGAGCCTGATGGAACGCACTTTAGAAGGCTGGCAGAGTGGATATTGTCTCTTTCAGTCATTTGTGGGGACATTTACAGCTCCTGGATTGTGTCTGCTTGTAATTGACATAGTCCGGTCGCTGCACCACCATTACCCTCATGAAATAAACTAAGAAGAAACAGCAATCCACCTCTAATCGCAGAGAACAGCCAGAGTAAAGTGTTTGACAGTGTCTTCCTCAGGATACTGGCCCCAAGTACCTTTCTTGAGAACGAACCCAAATCTCAATTAATATCAATAGTTTTACTGTCTCATAATTTTAAAATATCTTAAGGATGCTTTATAGATCTAACTACTTGGAAGTGCTGTGGTTATTAGTCCATGTTATTCAGTCTTCATGGGATATGGGCAATCCTTCAATGGTCTTATTTATTGCCAATGTGCAGTTGAACTGAGAATTTGTTGATGGACCTTCTTAGCAATTTTCTGCAGTTAAGGTGCTTCCATGCTTACGTTAATGTTCCTAACCTAGTGTTAATGAAGAAACAGCAATAACATACAGTACGGTCTGTATTTCAGACAGCAAACTGCATTGATGGGCATTCCCATAGTACTGACACTATTCACCTTTCTCAGTGGTTGGAAATCACATGGCTAGGAGATGGTCTTAATGCATTGCGTATATGGCATTATGGTGCCACCAGTAGAGAATCCAAGTGTATCTAAGATGCAAGAGAAGAAGTGGATATTAAACCGAGTGAAAAGGATGCTGACTGAACAGATGCTGTGTCCTGGGATCAATGCTGTTAACAACCATCCAGGCACTTAATTCATTACCACTTACCTTGAGCCTAATTGAAGGCAAAAGGCTTTGAGAAGGCTGAGGCTGGGCCACAGAGAGATTAGTGTTGACCTGGCAAATCCAACTAATGGCCCCAACAAATGGTGATCATTAAAGACTTGAAGGTGGTGATGGCTGAAGGCTGAGAGTGGAGATGCTAACTGTGTAACACTTCTGAGGCACAGACATTACCTGCCACAAGTCAGCCAAATCCTGTGCCTTGCTCCAGACTAACATGGACATCTCCATTGTCAGAACAGCTTCAAATCTTGGGTAAACATTCCAGTTTCTAACCTTATGATGGAGGTATTTTAAAAATGTAATATTTCCTGGGGTATAGATGTTGCTGGTAATTTCTGTATTTATTGCCCATCCCTAATTGCCCTTGAACTGAGAGACTTGCTAAACTATTTCACAGGCTGGTTAAGAATCAACCCCATTTCTGTTGGTCTGATGTCAGATGTTGGCCACACCAGGTAAGGACAGCAAGTGGGTTTTTATGGCAATCAGTGATAGCTTCATTGGTCTGAATCATATGATATACTGACTGTGTCAAAGAGGACTTCTCTCTGTTAGGCCCAGTGGGATTTGCTTCATTTGACCGAGTGGAGCATCAAGGAGCCCGAGCAAAACTGGAATCAGTGGGTATCAGGAGGCAAACTGTCTGGTTGTTGGAGTCACACCTGACATGCAGGAAGATGGTTGTAGTTGTTGGAGGTCAGTCATATCAGCTCCAGGACATCTTTGCATGAGTTCGTCAGGGTAGTGTCCTAGGCCAAACCATCTTCAGCTGCTTTATCAGTGACCTTCCTTCCATCATAAGGTCAGAAGTGGGGATGTTCGTCGATGATTGCACAGCATTCAGCACCATTCGTAACTCCTCAGATACTGAAGCAGCCCATATTCAAATGCAACAAGGTCTGGACAATATCCAGGCAAGTAACATTCGCGCCACACAGTTGCCAGGTTATGACCATCACCAATAAGAGACAATCTAAACACTACCTCTTGACAATCCATCACTGAATCCCCATTATGAACAACCTGAGGGTTATCACTGACCAGAAATTCAGCTGGACTCACCACCTAAATACGTGGCTACAAGAATGTGTCGGAGGCTATGAACATTGCGTTGAATAACTCACCTCTTGACTCTGTCCACCATCTACAAGGCACAAGTCAAGAGTGTGATGGAATACTCCCCACTTGCCTGGTTGGGTGCAGCCCCAACAATACTCAAGACGCTTGAGGACATCCAGCACAATGCAGCCTGCTAGATTGCTACTCACCCACAGGCATCTACTCCCTCTACCACTGACACTCAGTAGCAGCGGTGTGTACTATCTACTAGATGCACTGCAGAAATTCACCAAAGATCCTCAGACTGCACCTTTCAAACCCACGATCACTTCCATCTTGAAGGACAAGGGCAGCAGATACATGGGAAGATCACCACCTGCAAGTTCCCCTCCCAGCCACTCACCATTCTCACTTGGAAATATATCGCCGTTCCTTCACTATCACTGGGCCACAATCCTGGAATTCCCTCTTTAATGGCATTGTGGGTCAACCCACAGCAGGTGGGCTGCAGCAGTTCAAGAAGGCAGCTCACCCCCACCTTCTCAAGGGAAATAGGGAAGGACAATAAATGCTGGCCACCCAGTGATGACCACATCCCACAAATTAATACATTAAAAATAATTAACTGCCTACCATGCCTCTGTGCTGCCCCCTCAGATGATTCTAGCCCTATCTAACTATCACTCTGTACCTGGAAGAACTTGCTGGTGGCAGGATATCCCTGAATGGATTAGCAACTCTGACACTCGCACCATCTTTAAAAGGCTGATGTGCACCAGGGCACCAAGATGTAGTAAAATAGCCAAGGTTCCTTTGATAGCACTTTCTAAACCCACAACCTCTACCAACTCGAAGGACGAGGGCAGCAGGTACATGGGAAGATCACCACCTGCAAGTTTCCCTCCCAGCCATTCACCATCCTGACTTGGAAATATGTTGCTGTTTCTTCAATGTCGCTGGATCAAAATCCTGGAATTCCTTCCCTAAGGGCATTGTGGGTCGACCCACAGCACAGGGACTGCAGTGGTTCAAGAAGGCAGCTCACCATCACCTTCTCAAGGACAACTAAGAATGGGCAATAAATGCTGGTTTTTCCAGTGATTCTTGCATCCTCCACCTGATTAAAATATGTACAGCACCAAATAGTGGTACTCGTAATGGTCAAAACATTTTACACGTTTTATTTGAGCATGTCTCTAAGTCTTCAGCAGCTTTGCCATTTTCTTTATGAGCTTTCAAACCCGGCATGCCCTTAATGGACTTCCGACCTTCTAGATTAGATTTTAGATTAGATTAGATTAGATTAGATTACAGTGTGGAAACAGGCCCTTCGGCCCAACAAGTCCACACCGACCCGCCGAAGCGAAACTCACCCCATACCCCTACATTTACCCCTTACCTAACACTACGGGCAATTTAGTATGGCCAATTCACCTGACCCTACATATCTTTGGACTGTGGGAGGAAACCGGAGCACCCGGAGGAAACCCACGCAGACACGGGGAGAACGTGCAAACTCCACACAGTCAGTCGCCTGAGGCGGGAATTGAACCCGGGTCTCTGGCGCTGTGAGGCAGCAGTGCTAACCACTATGCCACCGTGCCGCCCTACACCATCCAATAAAAACTGTGTTAAACTGGGGAACCAGGCCTCAGTGGGGATTGGAGCACATTTTGCACGAGGCATTTCTGAAGGTCAAACTATAATGACAGAGGGTGTGTTGTTAGAAAAACAGGCCTGAAACATTGATTATCCTGCTCCTAGGATGCTGTCTCACCTGCTGTGCTTTTCCAGCAACACACACTTGACTCTGATCTCCAGCATCTGCAGGCCTCACATTCTCCTATAATGACAGAGGGTCATTTGTGTTCTGAAACAGCTCCTTAACCTTGGCCCTGGGGTTCCTCATGAGATCTGTGCCTTACATGACAGAAATAGATTTGATAAGAAACCCAGTGTGCCATCTACCATTTATAGTGAAATCCATCAGAAACAATGTTAAACAGAGGTCCACTGACCTGTCCTGATGCCTCAGGGGAACGTTAAAGATTCTGGGTGCTACATAGAGAACAACAGAGTAGTGAGGATGTGTCACTCAGACAAATAGTATTGATACATTTAAGAGAAGCTGGACAGAGAAATCAGGAACAAGAACAGATTGAGATGTAACAAGTGGGAGGAGACTTAAGTAGGACATAAATACCAAATGGCCTGTTTCTTTGCTGTGAACGCCATGCAATAGCTTGACACACCAATTGGAGTTGGTCAGTGATGTGTCTCTCAATTGTCCTGATAGTTCAGTGACTCCGTTGATTGCGGAATGGAGAGAGCAGGTCCCAGGCTTGAGTACCTTTCTGCATGAAATTGATTGATCGTGGGGGAGGAGTCTAATTGGTTTAATATATGCAACCGAGAGAGCTTGCAAAATGATGAGTCAAGCTTTCTGTTCCTGGCTGCTCTCCAGGATTCCTGTTGGAAAACATATAGGATGGAGCATTGCCCCAGTCAGTAAATCCATGCCTGAGAAACTTTATACTTTAGTAATGGTGAATGAAAGCTCATTATGTTGTGTCATTATATACCAAATCCTTTCATGGCCTCTCACCACTCTCCCCAACAATCCCACATTCCCCCCACCCTGCCATGTACCCAAACCCACCATCTTGATAGCCTCCTCCTGCCCTACAACTTCTAAGATCCCAGTGTTCCTTCTGTTCTAACTGCTTGAACATGCCCAATTTCCTTTTTCCCAAGCTTTGTGGTGGGGTCTATTGTATGGTGTACCTTGCCTTTAAGAGCATTCACCTTTAAGGCCTCTGTGTGTATGCAATGTTACCATTTTGTCTTGCAGTAAGTCTGCTTGTTTCAATCTCACAAATCAGTCACTTGACTGTAACGTGTGCTTCATAACTTGTAACATGTTTTACCATATTAAATAAACGAACCCAGAGAGTTAATCACTCCCGAATGAGTGATTGATTATTGCACCATTGACATTAACACAATACAATGGACAGCAGCAGGAATCATCATGATGTTGAGGCCCATTGTGTGTGAACAAGCTACAGCTGTCTGAACAGTAAGTCATGGTATTCCCTCTCTCAACCTCTCCTACTCTCCACGTCTTTATTCCCCTTTAAGGCACCCTTTAAAAATTGCTTCTTTGACCCAGATTTTGCCACCAGCTATAATGTGTCCTTTAACAATTCGGTATCAAACTTTTATCTGCTCCTGTGCAAGTCTTATGATGTTTAACTATCTAGAAGGTGTCATGATACAGTGGGGCTGTGCACTAGAAATCAAACCCCAGTATTCCAGACTTGTCACAAACATGAACAAATTTAATTAAATTATCCAAAGTCCCCACTTTACCTGACTGACAAACTTAGTTTAAAGGAAATCACTCAGTAGGTTTACAAAATCAACTAGAAATACTAATGGAAAAAAAAGCACAAATTGCTATTAAAATTTTTAATCCTTAAGTTCCACCCCTTTTAACACCCCCCACCTCTCAGAAACAGATAGTTACACAGAGACAAACAAGGCATGGAAGTTAAGGACAGAAAAGGGGAAATAAAAATCAGGGAACTACATTTCGATAGCACCAGTATGAACCACAGGAGTTGATGAGTAGCCTTTTTACAGTCTCACTTTTTAGTTCTTTGCTCTTGACACAGGGTTGTTTACGCACTGATGTTCGGTCTTTTCACTGGTTGAGAATTTGTCTCTTTTATGAAGATGACTTTTTTTCCTTTCTCATCAGGTGATTTGCAGGGAAGCGAGCGGAAGACAGCAGGTTGTCTCTGGACACTTTTTTACTTTCACACAGGAGAGACAGACAGAGAGAGACTTTTTTTATATAATATATTTTTATTAAGAAAAAATAGATTTTTAAATATTACAACAAATACAAAACAATGCAATTCAAAAAGGTACAAAAATAGTACAAAACTAATAAAAAAAATTCCCCAACCCACCCTCCTATACGAATGTATAAACATATATAGAGAAGTATAAAATTTAAAAAAAACCTAAACTAGCTATTTAACTAACTAAATAAATACCTAACAACAAACAAATAAATAGTAATAACTCAGCCCAGCCAAACAAAACACTCATACATTCACAGTTCCTCCTCCCTGGATATTGGACTCATGAAACACAATCGTTACGGCTATATAAAAGCCCTTGTTAGTGTGGCAGATAAATCTGTGTCCAGGTATTTCAAAAAAGGTTGCCATGTCTTGTAAAAATTCTCAGTTTTGTGGTGTACCATATTTGTGAGAAAATCCAGGGGAATATGCTCCATGACAATCTTCCGCCAACCCGACAGGCCAAGGGGGGTTTTCTGAGATCCAACCTAGCAAGATATTCTTCCTTGCACAGAATGTAAGAATATTGAAAAGTTTTGCCTTATGCGAGTCTGCAGGAAATACAATGGGTAGGCCCAAAAGGAGCGAAATAGGATTCTTCTCCACCCCTACACCTAAAATCCTCTCCATTGCACCACCACAGCACTCCAATATGTATGAAGCCTGTCACAAGACCAAAGACAATGGGTAAGAGTGCCCGTGCAGACCTTGCACTTGGGACATGCTGAAGATACCCCTGGTTTAAATTTTGACAAACGGTCAGGGGCTTAGTGGACCCTGTGGAGAATCTTCAACTGTAAAGCATGGGTCCTATTGCAAATTGATATCTTCCTTGCATTCTCCCAAATATCCTCCCATGCCTCTGAAGAAACTTCAACACCCAGCTCACTTTCCCACATCTTGCAGAGTCGATCAGACTCACCTGAGGTGGTACCCCCCAATTGGTGATATAGAGTACTGACAGAGTGTACTCTTAGTCCTTAGTACCCCTCTTTCTATGTCAGATTTGTAGGGATCAGTCAAAAGTGTGGTCCTTTTTTGAATAAAATCCCTAACTTGAAAAAAACGAAAGAGGTCTCTATTAGGTAACTCGTACTTCCGTACTAACTGATCGAAGGACATCATTACATCTCCCTCAAATAAATCACCCATGTAAGATATACCCCTAGCTGCCCAACGTTTAAATCCTGAATCTATCATACCTGGTTGAAAACTTGGCATACCCACTAAAGGTGTAAACAAAGATGTTTTGCCAATATTACCTTCCCTCTGCCGAATTGCCCTCCATGCTTTAACAGTATCGATGACTATCAGGTCATGGCAATGTTCCCTAACTGTCCTCACCTTGTCCAAACATAGCAAACTGGTAAGGGGGCACCTTGCCTGGGCGGCTTTGATATGTAGCCATATTGAAAGAGGGTCCCCACAAACCTAATCACTTACGTAGGTCAAAAGCGAGCTTAATTGGTAATTTTTAATGTCCGGAAGGTTTACTCCCCCCCCCCCCCCGCCCACTTTGTGAGGCAACTGCAGTTTGGATAATTTAATGAGGGGTCGTTTACGGTGCCAGATAAAGGAGCTGAACCAACCGTTCAGTCTCCTGAGTGTTTGTTTATTGAAAATCAGGGGGAGCATCTGTATAGGGTATAGCAAACGAGGGAGAATATTCATCTTAATAAGCGCTCTCCGACCCAACCATGAGACTGTAAATGCCTCCCATCTTTGGAGATCTTCTTTAAATTTTTTCAAATAATTGAGTAAAATTGGTTTTGAACAGTCAATCCAGAACTGGAGTAATGAATATGCCCAAATACGCAAACCCCCCTGTGACCACCTAAATGGGAATCTATAGTCACTCAAGAGCCAACTCTTTCGTAAGACCACCCATAGGCACAGCCTCTGATTTAGCAAAATTAATCTTATACCCTGAAAAAGCGCCAAACGTGTGAATGCATTGTATCAGGCAAGGCACTGATTTGTCAAGAAAATTAGAACATCGTCTGCATACAGCGAGATCTTATGTAATATTGACCCCACTTCTGGAGCTGATATATTGAGATCCCCATGAATGGCCTCCGCCAACGGTTCAATCACCAACGTAAAAAGTAACAGTGAAAGGGGACAGCCCTGCCGGCTGCCCTAGAAATATTAAAACTGCTTGATCGTACCCCGTTGGTAATGACCGCCGCGAGAGGTACACTGTAGAGAACCTTTACCCATCTTATGAAAACTTCGCCCAGACCCAACCGGTCTAGAGTATAGAAAAGGTACGACCACTCAACTCAGTCAAATGCCTTCTCTGCATCTAAAGAAATTACCAATCCCTGTATTGACTGCTGTTGGCATGTTTGAATTACGTTAAGCAGCATCCTAACGTTATTGAAAGATCTGCGACCCTTTATGAAGCCTGTTTGATCCTCTTTAATAATAGAGGGTAACACAGTCTCCAGCCTTAATGCGAGAGCCTTAGAGAGAATTTTAAAGTCCACATTTAAGACCGAGATGGGCCTGTACGAAGCACAGTCTTCTGGATTCTTCCCTTTTTTAAGGATAAGTGAAATATTGGCCTCTCTCAGAGATGGTGGGAGACAATCATGACTGTATGAATCATTAAACATATTCAGCATCGGGCCTGACAGTGAATTCCTTATAGAATTCACTGAGAAGTCTGTCAGGACCGGGTGCCCTTCCACTCTGAAGCTGCCTCACAGCTTCCTGCACTTCTTGCTCTGATAATGGGGCATTGAGAAAGGACAGTTGTTCGGAAGTCACACCCGGGAGCTTCAGATCTCTAAAAAAAGGATTTCATTTTGGCCTGCCCCTCCTCACAATTCTCAGACTGATATAACTTAGAGTAGAATCTCTGGAATGCCACATTAATCTTTTTAGAATCACATGTTAGATTCCCAGACCCTTCCCTAATCGCTGTAATGGTTGGTGGGGCACTTCTCTTTCTGGCAAGGTATGCTAAATATTTGCCTGGCTTGTCACCATGCTTGTATAACCTTTGCTTTGCAAAAGCCAGCTCCTTCTTTGCCGTCTGCGTGAGCACGGAATTTAGTGCAGACCGCAGTGCCGTAATCCTGTGTAGTTTGACCAACGAGGGTCTGTCAAAATAGGCCTTCTGGCTGTCTTCAATCGTGCTTCAAGGAAACATTACTGCTCACCCTTCTGCCGCTTCCTACTGGTGGAATATGAAATAACTAACCCCCTGGCATAAGCTTTGGCAGTTTCCCAGAGAACAGATGAGCTATTAACCGAGCCTATGTTGATGTCTAGGAATGCTGGAAATTCCCTAGAGAAATATTCCACAAACTTGCTGTCCATGAGAATAAAGGGGTCCATTCGCCAGTACCTTGAATCCAAAGTAACATCCTCAATTTTAACCATGAGGTACACTGGAGCATGATCAATTGTACAGGATGCCACCAGATCCAGGGTTACCGCAGGGGTGAGAAAAAAATCAATCCTCGTGTGACATCTATGCGGATTGGAGAAAAACATGAAATCCCTACCTGTAGGGTGGAGACACCTCCAGACATCCACCAATCCTAATTCCCCACACAAACCCAATAGCTGTTTAGTTTGTGCAGAGGGTATCGAGGGACCTTTCGGCAACCTGTCTACTGTGGGGTCCATGAGGCAGTTAAAATCTCCCCCTATAATGATGTGCCGAGACTTGAGACTTATCAGTTTAGAAAAAGCATCTACCAAGAATTTAAGAGGATGAGCTGGGGGACAATAAACATTTAAAATGCCATATTCTTCCCCATTTATCAAGGCTTTAAGAATTACAAACCTCCCGTATGTGTCTTTAACACATTCTAACAATTTAAATGAGAGATTTTTCCTAACCAATATAGCCACTCCCCTACATCTGGTATTAAATGATGAAAAATAAACTCGGTCAAAGCCATTCTGCTGAAATTTCAGATGCTCCTTGTCATCCAAATGTGTCTCCTATAACAAAGCAATATCCACCTTCTCCTTTCTCAGACTCAAGAGTACCTTCTTCCTCTTAATTGGTGAATGACTTCCCTTGATATTCCAGGTACACCATTTAATCAAATCATTAGCCATAATCTTCTGCAATTACATTTAAATTCCAGAGAGGAGGAACCTGAACCACAAATTGCTGAGCCTTAGTGTTGCATGGTCCACCAAATATGAAAACTACATAAACTACATTTAACAAACATACAAAATGATTAAAAATAAAAAACAACAAAAACCCGAAAACAAACCAACATATAAAGCGCCAATAGCGCTGAGTAGGGGAACTCACCCCCTGCCCAGAGGGGGCAACTACCCTTCCCAAACTGCCCATAAATAGGCATCTAACCATCTCAACCACCTTCACTTCTCCCAGCTAGAGCCGCATCGCAAGCACAAGCTAAAAAGAATAAACACCCCATAGAATATCAATATGAATAAAAAAATCTTTTATAAAAAAAGGGGAATAAATACCACACCCATCCTTTGGTATGTCCTAACTTAGAAATTTAAAATGTACATTTTAAGCACTGCCAGACATAGTTTGAACCAAATTATTATCAATAGAGGGAAAAAAGAGGGGAAAACAAAGCTCCAACCGGATTTCCTCCATTTCTTTTACAGAATGATAAACGCATACCCAAGCAACAATATTTATACGTACTACAATTGTTTAAATTAGGTTAATTTGTCCACAAAGTCTCTTGCCTTCTCCGATGTGTTAAAGAGATGCATGGATCCATCTAAGGTGATCCGAAGCACTGCCGGATATCTCAGGGAGTACTGAATCCCAAGCTCCTTCAGTCTTATCTTGACACCATCAAACGATTTTCGTTTCTGGATCACTGCCGTTGAAAAGTCCTGAAAAAACATGATCTTAGACTCCTCGTAAATAAGGGCCTTTGGATCTTTCCCCTGGAGTCTGGAAGCCTCCATGACTCTCTCCTTATCCCGGTAATGATGGAACCGCACCAGGAAAGGACAAGGGCGTTGACCCAGACACGACCTCCGTGCTGCGACCCGGTGAGCCCTATCTTCAATCCTCTCATGCCAGTCTCCAAGTCAAGGAATTTCGGAAGCCAATCTTCAACAAATTCTGCAGGCCGCTCACTTTCCTTACCCTCAGGCAGACCGATGATCCGAATGTTTTTTCTCCTGCCCGTTTTCAAGATCATCCACTTGGTCACGCAAATTACGAACCTGCGTCTTCAGGACTTGGATCTCATCCTTGAATGAACTGGCATCAGCTTCCACCACTGCGACCCTGTGCTCCACCTCATCTGTCCTCTTCTCCAGGTCTCCCAGCTGCTGCTCATGCTTCTGCAGCATGGGAGAGAGTGGAGCCAGCTTCTCTTCAATCTGTTTCCCCAACATCTCGTGAAATTTCGAGAGCTGGTTCACCAGGTCCTGGAGAGTAATCTGCTCTGACGCTGCTGCAGGCTGAGCTGCGGGCCCGGCCTCAGATGCTCCTCCTCCCTTTTTAGGCATTTCTGGATAGCTGAAAATACAGGTAAGTCAATTTTTAAATGTTTCTTGGCGCTCCACAATCTTTCCAACGCCCCAAGAAATCCTGATGATCTGGGTTGGGTGGGTTAAAGGACCGTCATGCTCCTGCTGCGATGTGAAGCACTGCAGTGTGATCTTCTCAGATCGCTGCCATCTTAGATCCCCCGAGAGAGACATTTTGATGCCTTTTGTCTTTGCAGCTTAGTCATTCTGCTGAACTGGTCCAACATAAGTCCAGAGATGGAAATGTGTTGCTGGAAAAGCGCAGCAGGTCAGGCAGCATCTAGGGAACAGGAGAATCGACGTTTCGGGCATTAGCCCTTCTTCAGGAATGAGGAAAGTTGGTCTAGCAGGCTAAGATTTATCTTAGCCTGCTGGACCAACTTTCCGCCTCCCTATCTTTTATCTTAGCCTGCTGGACCAACTTTCCGCCTCCCTATCTTTTATCTTAGCCTGCTGGACCAACTTTCCTCATTCCTGAAGAAGGGCTAATGCCCGAAACGTCGATTCTCCTGTTCCCTAGATGCTGCCTGACCTGCTGCGCTTTTCCAGCAACACATTTCCATCTCTGATCTCCAGCATCTGCAGACCTCACTTTCTCAACATAAGTCCAGAACCAATCAAAAAGTTTCTGTCAAGCAATTGTCCCCCAGTTCACTGGTGACTTTTTTTGGTCTCACTGTCCCAGGAAAACACAACATTATATAAAATTCAGGATGTGCTTCAGTAAACACGATGTTAAACTCCAGCCATTTCTTTGTCGTCTCCTTAGTTTAAAGCAGTATCTTTCTTCTCTAGGCCACAGTCCAAATCTAAAGGAAATAAAAAAAAGACGAGTTTGTTCAGCCATGATTGTATTGAATGGCAGAACAGTCTTGCTGAGCGAAAGGGCCTTCTCTTGTTCCTACGTTCCCAACAGGAGAGCACCAACACTAGAAGAGGGAGTTTTAGTTAGTAGCCAAGCAAAAACACATCCTGAATGCTGTATTGTGTGTTGGTGGTTTGGGGGTGTGCTGCACTATCAGACATGCCACAGGTCAGACAGAACATGAACATATCTGGCCCCTCAGGTGGACATAACAGATCCCTTGGCAGGCAAGTTATCACCAATGTCATGTCCAATATTTATCTCTCAATCAACACCACTACAGAATTGTTCATCATCACATCACTATTCTGGCAGCTTACTGCAAACAAATTGATTGCTGCACTTCAACACTGACAATACATTAGCAAATAATTTATTTAACTATAGCAGGCTTTGGACATCATCCTGAGATCGTGAGAGTGAAAACATAAAACAACCATTTTATGATGCAGACCAATGCAGTGTACCTCTACTTTCTGGAGATGAGTTGGCTGCCTTTTGCTGTTACAAAGAGCCAGCCTGCAGTTATTAAATAGAAATATAAAGTACAATGGAGTACATGGTATAAATGACAAGATAGCTGGCAAAGATGGCCACCCCCTTGAGCATGCACGGTGGTCAGCTTTCTCAATCTCATTCTCAAAAAAAGATATTTTCAAATCAACACAACAGCCAAATACTGCTGATGCCAAATTTCATTTGAACATAACATTTGATAAATTCCTGCTCTTTGCTGTAATGAAGGTGTCTGGTACATATTTCACTTGATTTGTTTGTGAATGCATGTTTTTTTTTGCACCACCTAAAGATAGCACTTATATAATTAATAGCCATTTCATATTGTCCTGTTATATATGACAGCATATGGAGTTAGGGCAGAGAGAAAAATGCCTTTTACTTGAGAAGCGGTCAGATTATAGGTGGGGACCATGCTGTTCAATGAGCAGAGCCTTGGGAATGACACTTCCTTCTCCCTTCCATGTATCCCAATGGGATGTGTTATGAGGATTCTGGCGACGGGGCATTTTCTAATGACTGTTCTTGGCCTTAGAGTAATCTGATTAGCAAAAGAATCAACCAATGACTTATAATTAGAGCCCCATGGATTTCACTGAAATGTTTGCTAAATTTCACAGACACATCGTTCTTTATTATTTCCTGATGTGTGCTAGACTGGAATTATAGCACTCACTTCAATATCTAATGAGAATAGCAATTATTCTAAATATATATCATTACACTCACCAAAAAAATTAAATATACAATATTACCATCCAGTGATAATTAAAAGATCCATTTTTCCCATTATGTGGAATTATATTCCCAGTTTGTCTTATGCACTTTATGCCGTGTAGTTGGTGCTATCTGCACCGTCGGTGCTGGAGGAACGCTTGTTTTTACTATATCAGTTATGTCTGGTAGAAATAACAAATAAAAGCTACTCTCTCTCTCTTCAGTTCTCAAACAGTTGACATTTGAAAAAAAATCGCCCTTGAATGACAAGATTTCCCAACTCTCATCACCTCAACCACTGATATACCTTTGCTTTTTCTCTCCCTCATGTACTTATCCAGTGTCCCTTTGAACCTATCTAAAGCCATTTGCATCAACTACTCTACCAAGAAACAAGCTCCACAATTTAAACCACACTCTGGGTGAAGTTCCTCCTGAATTTCCCATTGGATACATTGGCGGCTTTCTTAAATTTATTACCTGCAATTTTTGACTGCAGCCCCCCCTCCCACCTTCTCCAAACTGAAGGAAGGAAAATCTTATGAGTCAGCTGTCCTGATAAGCTGTATGGGAAGAAAGCCTGATGGCAGGTTCGATTCTTGGTCTGTGTGGAATTAGTTGTGTTTAGATCAGAACATGTGTTGGATGACAGGGTATGGGTGCAGTGACTTTCGTTTATCTTTGTTGCCTCCCTGGTGAGAGCAGGATTTGGGACCAGGAGGCAGCTCATTATATTCAAGTTTCCTCTTGGGGAGGGGGAGAAGACAGAAAGAATTCTTGAAGATCTGGCCCGGGCTCCCCTTCAAAGGTTCCCTACACCACTTACCTGAGTGCCAGGCTGCTGCCCTCTATCCCCTGGCTTCCTGCTCCCACCACCCTGGCTAAACAGTGGGTCTGCAAGAGTATTTTGAAACCGATGTTCAGCCAAGTTTTTTTATGCCCCTGGACTAATTGGGTTCCCTGCTCGAGTTTGGGATTTTTGCCCATACGGAGGCTTGGAGACTGACTCCAGAAAATGTTCATGCAGTTCTGAGATCAGGTTCATAAGTTCGTCAGACCGTTAAGATTTTGATAAAGGTGGGGAGATGATAGGATATTCAGATCTTCTAGTGCTGTGCTGTAATTTAGATACTGTACTTCGCGTAATGTTACTGCATTATATTGCCACATATCCAAATGTAATTACACAGTTTTTATGAGCTAATTGCTTCGTTTATTTTTATGTATACATCTAACAGGCAGATTATCACCTTCCATTTTGACAGTACGAAACCTTAAGTTTTAGATATTATCCATACATAATTCAAAAACCTTGTGTAGTGTGGGCATTTCATTAACCTTACAAACTGACATCATGAAATCTAGGTACAGTTTTCCAAGAGTGTTATATGTGTACCACAAATGCCAGCACTTAAATCAGCTTTTGGAACCACTGGAGTGGGTGTAGTTGATTGGCATCAGCATCTGATGCAAACAGAGGGTGTGCCTCAAACTCTTGGGCATCTCCATAACATAGCTCATATTGGCTGCTTAATCTCTTGTATTGTTATAAACATGGGAGTTAAAAACATAAGGCTGATTACTAATATGAATATAGTGTGTCTTGGCTGAAAAGGAATGCAGGTGTGATTATATGCTGAGTATATACAAAAGCATCATTTGTGGAGCTGACAAAATTGGATTATTTTATATGTTGCAATTCACGTTTACATGAGCTGCATTTACATGGAGCATTTCACAACCCAGGATGTTCCAACGAATTTGTTTGTGAAATGTAGTCACTGTTGTAATGTAGGAAATGCAACAGAAAGTTTGTGTACAGGAAGTTCACACTATTTAGCCAGCAATGTGATTACTACTAGACAGTCTTCTATTTTATGAGATGTTGGTCGAGTGATTAATATTGGCCAGGACAACACCTATGCTCCACAAGACGAAAAGTAAAATATATCTACTGCCACACTGAATAAAATCAAACACTCAAACAACATGTTAACAAGTTTTTTTTATTGAAAAGAGACATTTTACAATTACAGAGTTTAGTCTCCTTGCATTACTTTACAGTCTTTAACAGAGTACTGTACAGTTGACCCACAAAATCATAATACATACTGGTATGGTCAATCATAACTCGCCTAACAAACTCCACTGGCAAAATGCAGGCAACATCACACAGCTTTCATTATTATTACAAACATATAAATAAAGCATCTAGTCATTGCAAAACATGAACTGCCAAATGAGGTAATATTAAAACTTAAACCATTCATTCTGATATTGTCCATATTATATCTATTTACACTGAGATATGACTGCCAGTTAACAGCTCTTTACAGATACATTCCAGATTAGTGTAACAGCAGATAAACTGTAATGACTGGCACAGTTTATAAAGCACGATTAGGAATATGTTTATATTTAGGCTTGGCACTCTTTAGGGATGCTTTCCCTAAACAAACCAGAAACACAGGAATTACAAAGCAGGAATGTGGAGAATATACACCTCATAATTCCAAAACAGCAATCCAAATAGGGCATTTAGATGACAACAAACTATTAAACTGACCAGATTACCAACTGTCACTGAGAAATATTTACTGTGTATATACATGGCAGTGAATCTTTGCCAAAGTTCTTTTCACCACCTTAGTTCCATACACTGTTGTCATTTTGAGATGGAGGACCCAAAGGATGTTGGATTGATAGTGTGTCTCATGAAATTGTGTTAGATTTATGATTTAAGATCTGAACAGATTGAAGCAGCGACCGAAGCGTGGTATGGCAGCAATAATTCTGAACTTGGAGGAGCAATGGTTTGGGATTTGGAGGAATATTATTGAGTAACGATTTGGGATTAGTGGAATACTGGAGCAAGGAGCTGGGATTTGGGGGACTGTTACAGTAATGACTCAGATATGCAGGGATGTGAGAGAAATGATTCAGGTATTGGATGAGTATGAGAGCAATGATTTGGAAGAAGCATGATGCTTTCTACTTATGACAGTGAACCTAATGGTTTGTTAGATCTGTGACATGGAACCTGAAGGTGCTATCTGATCTTTGATACATATTCTACAATTTTAAAAAAAATGAATGAATTGCAGGAAAGCAAATTCCTTTGTATGTTTTATTTAGATGCTGTGAAGGTGAGCAAAGCTGTTAGTTTTAACACAAGAGCATCACCTTGGCACAACGGCAAACTGGATACTAAACACACAGATGCACTGCACTGCTGAAAGTGAAGGATCTCTGTTAACACATTTTGGGTGGTGCGTTATTCCTGTCACTTTTCCAAACAGAATTGTGTGTGTTTGTTTGTCAGACAAGAGGGAAATCAGCTGAGACACAAAGGTTCCCAGGCCTGCGGAAGTCTAGCAGGGATTTTAGTAGGACATTTTAATTAGTCAGCCTGCCAGATAAACATTGCACACTTCAGTCTAACTTGCCAAGCTGTGTTTCAGCAACATGCGTTATGCCAGGATTCAAACTAGTGGCTGGGTGGTGAATGGATCACTGCCAGAGACCTTTAGCTCCTTTCCCTACTTTCTAAAATCCATGATCAATAGTCTGTAGCATGATTTTACTCAGCTGTGAGTGAAACTAACCTGTCATGGTCTCCACAAAACTTGCCAATCTACCACGGAAGAGATTGGAAAAATCTACATGATATGATCCGTATATTTATGATTGTACTGATGGTGCCCGCACCTCTTCGTCAATTGGAAGGGAATGCAACATGGCACATCCTTCATTACCTTATTTTGCCAAGAAATAGATTTGTAATTGGGCCACGCACAATCGGCATGAATCAATATTGTGCTTCATGATACTCAGACTTGGTTTGGTAAATTAAAATTTTGAAGGCCAGAGCAACTTGACCCTCAAATTTATCAGTGGAATCACTGAAAATTGCCAAGTCTAAGTATTCATCATTTAAATGGTGGGGAATGTAAAATCAATTTCTGTAGTGTGCTGATGTTGATGATCATTTTGAAGGAAGCTTAAGTCTGTTGGAGGGAGCCAAATTCTTCTGATTAAATATGTTTTCACCAGGGATCTGTCACACAGAATGCGCAAGGAAAGCTAGAAAAATGCATTCTATTTGGGCTTAATGCTGGAGTGTGGAATGGAGTTTAAACTGTGCATTACTGGCCAATATTATCCAAATTACTGAGTTTCTACCTCATCCCTACAGCATCACTCCCTCCCAAAATAAACAGCGCAAATGACATACAGCCAACAACTCATGGACTAGATCAGCCATTTTCCAGAGTAAAGAACTGCCAAAAGGGTGTTCAAATCACCCCTTTTCCCCTCCCTGCAAAATAAATCAAAACTCCCATTGGAATGATCAAAATTATGTACAACATATAAATATTATAGCATCAGAGTTTACATCATACTTACAAACAGGACAGAAAATTCTTTCAGGAAGCACTCCCTTAGACAAGAGAACCATCCTATACATTGCGGATGCTGCTGCCAGTGATAACACAGGTTACAGGGGAAGTGTGCTAGTGACTAAGAAAGGAGGCAAAGACTAAGCGATTCCTTTTCTCTCCTTGCTCGAATGCATTAATTAATGCTTACAGCGTTTTAATCCTACACGGCACTCAAATCTGTTTCCAGCACAGCACCTGACTTTCACCAACCAGCAGTTTCTGCATTTACATCTGGGCAGAGTAGTGAGGGGTCACAGCATTTAAAGGGGGGGGGGGGGCAAGAGCTGGGTGAGGAAAAGACCCTATTTCTTTCTTTTGAATAGGATGAGGACCAAAAATTAAATAGACACTAAATTATGACAGTGAATTTAGGGAGGAGGGCTCAAAGGACTGGAAAGAACGTGACTGAGATACTGTGCTTCTTGTGAGAATATTACAATCACATCCAAGCAGTCATTGAACCGTGCCATGTAACTACCTCCTCAGCTAATATGCTTTTCTCTATTATGACTAATCATGTTCTATTAAACAGTGGTAATGGTGGAAGAACTGAACTATACAAGTGTAATGAAGCCAGTATTCTCCCTGGACAGATTAGCCACAACTGATTTGACACATACCATCATAGGAGCTTCAAATCTGACAAACTCTGTGCTCTCAGCTGATTTATGTCAGCAACGGCTCTCCGCAGAAAAGCTGAATCAACCTGTTTGGTAGAGGTGAAATGTACTGACAGCTAATTGTCAATGCCTGAAAGTTCCATTTTCCCTTGTCTGCATTCACAAATCTGTCCTGTTGGTCCAGTGTTGCAAAAGCACAGAGTTCTCACCCTTACCACTAGTCCTTCTGCACATAGACAATTCCTGATCCTTCCAAATCTTTATCTCTCTTTTGACGGCACAGAACCTTGTCTCATTTGTATTATGAGCTGCTCTGCGACTGGTCATCTTGTTTACCTCGTTTCTGCGGTTTTACGTGGAGTGACGCTGCTTGGAGAACATAATCAGGAGTGGAATGAGATTTCACAGATACGAGGCCGTAAAGGGAGAGGTTCAGTGCTGCTCTCTAAACACAAGAGTCCGATGCCCTCTTCTTCAAATAACAGTGGGCAGTTTCGTATCCATCCTTCCATTGTTGTTGTTGTTGTTGCGGTTGCTGCTCTTGCGGGACAGATTGGGTGTCGCCACCAGGATAAAGTGTTCCTCAGGACACCCATACTGCAGCAAGATGTCGCTGCACTCTTGACTCATCGCTTGTCTGGCATAGGCCAGTGCAGTGTTTCCATGGGCGTCACGTGCCATTATGTCAACTCCATACTGCAAAACAAAAGATAGAACACATTAATATATCAGGATGCCTTCCAACTCCCTGAACCTGCTCTGCCATTCCATTAGATCAATGTCAATGTCTCAACTCCATTTACCCACTTTGGGTACCCCTTATCCCTCAATAGGCTAACCCAACAAAAATCCATCATGCTCAGTTTAAACTTTTTCCATTTCACCTTGAGTTTCAATAGATTTTGCATGAGAGAATTCTGAATTTCTACTCCTCCTTGTGTGAAGAACTTCTTCTGAGCCTCATCTCCAATTTATGATGCTAATTTTAAGGCTGTACCTAAGTTAGATTTAGATCAGTTGTGTTATAATTTTGCTCTTAATTGTACCTATGTTGGCAAGTTGGACCTGCAGCTAATGTCAGTCCTGAGGTTAGTCAAAGCCTCTGCTATCTCTATCCAGCTTTCCATATATAGCTGTCAGGTGCCCGTGACTCTTCTACCTTAGGTTTGATACAAGGCTTTAGTAATATCTTTCTTCCATTAGATCTTCCACACCCAACTTTGATGTTGAACTTCAAACTCCATCTCCTCTGTGGTAACTAAGGCAAGTTACTTATAACCTTAACCATTTCCATGCTCTCCACTATCCCACCTTTGAGCTTTGGTCACTTTTACTTTGTCTTGACTGTTTTCTTATTATGTACACAAGCTTAGTTATTATCCAGAATCATTGGATTAGCAGCATAGAAGGCCATTCAGCCCATTATGCAAATCCTCTGCTCTTCCACTACAGTTAGCTAAGTCTTTGCTCCTTCAGATATTTATCTAATTCCATTTTCAAAGTTACTATTGAGTCTGTTTCCACTGTTCTTTCTGGCTATGCATTCTAGATCACAACTCGCGTCCTTTTTTTTAAATTTCGTAAACACTAAATGCATTATTGTTTTTAGGTTTGGACAAATCTGTCTATTCAACCACCACCTCACATGATAATTATTTTTAGTGCCCTTCACAACCAGAGAGTATTGCAAAGTGTTTTACAGCCAGTAAAATGTAGTTACTGCTGTACTAAAGGATAATTGTTATTTGTTTGTTTTCCTTTCCAATTGATTTAGACCTTGCTACCTCACTGCTTCAGTCATTTCAGTCTGTTACTGGATGTGTGGAGACTATGATGGTGAGGTGAGAGAGGGAGGAAAATGAGTAAGGATGCTTTCCAGTCCACTTTGGGGACGAGGGGTGAACAGTACTGTCCAGGCTCTTGAGCAACTGAGGAATTGGGGGTGGGAGGGTGGATGGGGGTTGTTGCTCAGGCTGTCATAGTTTCCAAATGCCTCTTTCAACAATACAGGACAAAGGCCATCATGGTGCCAAGACACCAGGGCACAGGACAACCACTCAATTCTGAGATGGTCCCATTAAAATTCAGGGCAGCTGGTTACCTTGGATACTGAATCAAATTATATTATGGTCACAGCTTCCACAATGTTTAAGTCAATGTTTACAATGAATCAAATTGCTTCCTTTTCTTGCCAAAGTAGCAACATACTGACGGTGAAGACAGGAATAACCACCCTTGAAAAAGATCTCTGCTCTCAAAACATTTCAGATCACTCCACGTTGATGTGGCCAGGGTGCATAATTGATTCATAACCAAAACTCTGACAACTACATCCAGTGTTGATGTTTCTCCCTCTATGGAAAGGTAGAAGACAGATGAAACAGGATGCAATTGAGACATGGATCTTCAGCTTTCTCTTGTTTAAAGTTCAGTATGAGGCAGTGATTCAATACAATTGGCCTCATTCTCAATTCACAACCAGGGCTGGGCGAATGGTAACTATGATTAAATAGTCAGTTCATAACCTGTTGGCCCCCATACTCAATGCAAATTATCTAGGTAAAGCGACCTTGGTTCATGACATTTCCTGGAGTTTACTTTCAATGTCATTCCTCCTGAATTGCAATGAAGTGTTAAATCTGCCAACTCTGATTTGACATATTTCTAGAAATGATCTCCCATTCCAGGGATCTCTCGAACCCTGAATTCCCTTCACCAATTCTTGTCTCTTCTCTTTTAAAAAGCTCTTAAATATTGTACTTTTGGAACCCCATAATAATATCTCATGTGTGATATTTTGCTTCATAACAGATCCAATGGAGCCTGGACAGTTTACTATTTTCAAGGGATTACACATTTCTAAGTTCTGGTTGTTGTTCTTGTTAAGTGGGGAAAGATGAGTCAGGATTCAGCTTATTATTATCCACCTCTAAGTGGAAGCTGAGTGTAGGGTGAAGACTGCAGTGCTCTGGACTATGATGCTTCCGGGAATTCCAGGCTGGAGGAACCAGACCCAATGGATCAACAGGAAAAGAGGGAGGATAAATGGAAGGAAACACATGCAATGCTCCCTCAGATTTCAGCCAGGGATAGGACTCTCATTGAAAAGTCACAAGGCTGCGGATTCAAATCACTGTCCATACCAATACTGGTGGTCTGTTGGAGTGATGGATGTCTTTCAGACGACAGCTTAAAACCTGGCTGTCTTCTCAGGTGGATCCTTTTATTTTGACGAGGAACAGGAAGTTCTCCCCATCATCCTGGTCAATATTCATTCCCCAACCAACATCACTAAGTCAGATTTGAGTTATTCAGCTCAGTGCTCTCTTTGGGACCTTGTGGTGCTTTGCCTTACAACCAGCTGTAAAACATTTCTTTGGGGTGCCCTTAAGTTTCACATGGCACTACAGAAATACAGGGCTGTCTTTTATATTGAATTATCATATTCACTTACCCAGATCAAAAGCTGGGTGAGGACGACGTTCCCTTTCCTACAGGCTAAGTGAAGGGATGTGCGTCCATCCCCCTCTCCGTAAGTCTCATTTACTTCATCCTTGGAGCCGTGGGCTAGGAGTAGAATGACAGCTCGTAAGTTCTCCTCGGCTGTAGCACGTAGCAGCTGTTGTCCCAGGGGAATGTCTGAACACGGTGGTGGAACCAGGAACAGTTTCTGTTCATACTTAGCACGGATCCAACGTTCCTTCTCTTCCCTGTGTTGCAGAAAAAAGACATCAAGTTTTAAGAGTTTTACCCAGGACATTTACACTATTTGTATTATGCAGCACACCCACCACTGACAACACTGTGGCTGTAGCACACATAACTTGCAAAGGTGCAACTTACCAACATCCCTTCAACAACACTTTCCAAACCTACAACCTGTGCTACTGAAAGGATAAAGTCAGCTGATGCTTGGGGAACACCACCCTCTCGGTCACACATCATTCTGACTTGGAAATATATTGCTGCCCTTTCACTGTTGCTGGGTTAAAATGCTGGAACTTGCTGTCATACCCTCACAACATGCAGCAGCTCATGATGATCTATTTCACCTTCTCAGGGGCAATCCTTAATTGGCAATAAATGTGATGCCTATATCCCAAGAATAAATACATTTAAAAAGTGGAAAAATGTACAAGATTACATAGGGATACTACCTAATGTCAATTTAATCTATTGCTAAATTGTTAATATAATCATGAATTAGATGAATAATTATTTTCTAAATATCCTACCTTCATCTCCTTTCTGTCTATATTACTGAAGGTATGGTTCCAAATCAATTGTCTGACTGGCTCAGCCTCAAGATGCCGTAGTTTTTTGGCAGAAAACGGTTCATGCCGTATTTAGAGATAACATGAAGCTTGGAAATGTAGTGAAGAAAACAGATGGCTCCAGGGATGAAAGACTGGAGAAACTGAAATGGTGTCCTTAGAGCAAGGAAGATTGAATGTAAGATTTGTTCAAAAGCGTGAAGCTTTTTGCAAGAGTTTCCAGTGGCAGAAGGATTGGTGGCCAGTTGTAATTGGTGACAAACGGTAATTTATGTTTCCAGATTTGATCTGGAATGCATTACCTGAAAAGATGATAGAAGTAGATTCGACAAACATTTTCAAAATGAAACTGGATAAATACTACAAGGGAAAAAATTGAAGAAAGGGCAGGGGTGTGTGCATTTTGTAGTAACTAACTTGCACTAACTTGGCAGGTGAATGAATTACTTCTGCTTCCATGAACAGCCTTTCCCACGTCATTACATCTGATGGTGATTCTCTGGTGTAGCTAGGAGAAGTGTTTCCATCATAGAAAGGGAAAGAGAGTAAAAATTGACAGAAGGCCTAAAAACACCCTGATGTCCAGAGACTCCTTGACAGAAGCTTAGAAATGAAGTGTTCTGTTTATGCCTAGGGGGATCTTAACAGGAGATTGAAAATTAAAGAGGATGCTGTTGTTTTACCCATTGGAATCCAGGAAGCTTTGCCTTGGGTTTGGAACGGATGGAAACTGACTTTGCAATGACCCTAACAGCTACAATCTATTTGCTCTCATGAGGCAAGGTAAAACAGGATTTGTCCTGAGAGCATCTAAGGGCCTGTTTACACTCTTATTGTAATCTAGTTTGGTGTTCACTCTAATCTGAATCAAAATGCAAAGGTAAATAGATTAACTGGATTAGATTTGCATCATTTCCTGGTGGGTTTGAATGACATTTCAGTGACCTTAGGTTCACCTGGATTCCTCAAACAGTCCCAGTTTAACAGCTCCTTTGTTTTGTCTTGCTCTACCTAACAGTTCCATGTAACAAATGCAATGCAACCCTGTGACTCCAGATGCAATGGGTCAAATTAGCAACCTTTTCCAATAGCAGCAGGAATGTAAAACATTTTTAAGTACATGGTGCTTCTGTTTTGGCATGTTGTGGAAATTATATCCAGGTGCTTACCCTTCAGAGTAGCAATGCGATTAGAAAACTACACAGAACTCGCAGCACAGTGAGAGGCCATTTGGCCCAACAGGTCCATGCTGCTTTTGATGCTCATCAGCCTCCTCTCACTCTATTCATCTCAGTTTATCAGCCCGTACTCTCAACTCTTTCACCTTCATGCACTTATTTAGCTTTACTCAAAATGTATCTGTGCCAAGTACCTCAACTGCTTCACATTCTCATCAATCACGTTTCTCCTGAATTCCCCATTAGATTTATTGGTTTGAATCGGTTATGAAAACCTTAGATTTTGGATACTCCCACGGATTCTCGAAGTGTAATCCTTCACAATTTGGACCGTTTTGTGTTATGGACCTCAATAAAGTAAGCATACATAGTTATTTATTTTCAAGATAATGGAGCTCCAAGCTTGTTCACTCTTTTCCCAGTAGTTACAACGGCCAGATAAAATGTGTTTTAATGATGTTGGTTGAGGTATAAATATTGGCCAGGACACAAAATAATTTTCTGACATTTTTCAGAACACTGCTGTGGGAACTTATATATTCATCTCTGGAGGGTGAACCTGGCCTTGGTCTAATGTCTCAGTTGAAATGTGGTATGTCTGACAGTGCAGCATTCCCTTCATATTGGGAAAATGTGTTCAGTTTTGTGCTCATGTTTTTGGAGTAAAACTCAAAGTTATAGCCATGCGAGTTGGAGGTGACAGTGCTACCAACTAATCTGTGATTAACACCAAACCTCCTACAACAAATACTCTGTAAAAATACTGAATTGGTTGTAAAAAATTTTTTTTGAATATTCAGCTATTGTGAGAGGTGCTACATAAATGTAAGTCATTTATTTTCTCGAATTGCTATAAAAGGTTTCTTAATCTCTATGACATGATCACAGCTTTAAAATCTTTTACATCTACTACATTGTTATCAGAATAACAGTCTTACCAAGTGTAGAGCCAGAGAGACAAATTTCAGAAACATGAAATGTAAAAGACCTATAAAAGCAGTAATATCCTTGTCCCTGGTACAACAATACACAGAATTGCTCCTGTTCACATCTTTTCAGATTCATACAGCGTGTCAATAGAGGAAGATTGGGCAGTGAGAGAGAGCTGTAGAGACAGAGAATGCTGTAGAGATAGGATAAGTGTGCCACAGAGACAGAGTGCATGCCATAGAGAGTGTGCTCCGAAGAGACAGTGCCTTGGAAAGCCAGAGTGTGTCATTTGGAGAGAAAGAGCCTGTACATGCCATGGAGGGATACAGATAGAGTCAGAGTGCCAGAGGGAAAGAGAGAGAGAGCGCACATCAGTTAGCACAGGAAGACACACTGGCAGTACAAGAGACAGTGTAACAAAATTTAATGCATCTCGGCATCCATTCAAACCCCCTAAATTTGATGGAGGGCTTTTAATCAGACAAGAGGTTAGCATTTGGGGATTCTGTAGCCTTACTGCCTCCATCTCAAATAGATCCTTGATGACCAGATCTGTGTACAGTCTTTCTGCTCCTCCATCAGTTGAGCCCTCGAAATGGGCAATTCATGGTTTCATCCCATTGCAGTCAGCAGCGAGGCAAGGCAAGCCACGGTCAGTCAGTATGCAGAGAGTTTACAGGAAAGAAAGGAATTGGAAGGTGCCTGGCAGAATATTGTCTACCTGAAGATTGGAAAATGCCAGGCAGAAATCTGAGGAATGGAGAGGAAATTAAGCATATCCTTTGGGTTTTTCTCTGCTAATTTCCAGTCTTCACATGAACAATGCGTGCCTGGTCACAGACATGGCAGCTATATTAAATAGTTTGTACCTTGGCCATCAATGCAGCCTTTAGAAACTGAATTAGCAGGGAGAAATTTGAGGCCAGCGGTTTTACACATTTTTCCTGCAGTGTGATTTAGTATCCCAGAATATACCCCAAACCTGCCCACCTTAATTCAGCCAAATCTTCATCAGCAATTACTATAAAAATCTGTAGCTGAAACAACAGTCTTTTTGGAACATAATTTTATGAAATAAATGCAAAGAAGGAAGAGAAAATGCTGGGAATACTCAGCCTGTCAAGCAGTATTGAATATAACATAATTGGCTGAAAAAAGATTTTAAGAAGTGCAGACATTTTTGGAAAAATTCACTTTGGAAACTCCAGATTATGTGTCATGTTCAACCGGAAAAATAGAAAAAGTTGAGTAATTTTTCCAAAAGGGTTATAGGTCAACACCTAGTTGATGCTCTTAACTGTAGGGAATTGGATACAATTTTTTTGTTTGTGGGGATATACACAACCTGGCAACAAAAAGGAGAGTGGGCTGTTGGGCTAAATAAACGTCTATTGTTGATGTCTTATCAAAGCTCCATTGTGACCTGTCACCAAAGGCTGTTGATTCATGTCCTGGTGTTCAATGCACTTGGCAGATTAAGCTGCTGTCATCCAAATATTACACAGAGCCCCAATTCCCCTACTTAAATGGTAAGAGGTTTTCCTTCGAAAATAAAAAAAACACTAACGATATACTGAAGTTTGCCTCAAGGGCTCTCTTCAGTTGTAAATAATACCTGATGTGGTGTACAAAGCAATAAGGACATAGTAAGATTCAAATTAAACCCTGATTAGTATTGTGTCATAGAGATGTACAGTACAAAAACAGACCCTTCTATCTAACTTGTCCATGCTGACCTGATATCTTAACCTAATCTAGTCCCATGTGCCAGCAATTGTCCCATATCCATCTAAACCCTTCCTATTCATATACCCAGCCAGATGCCTTTGAAATACTGTATTTGTAGCAGCCTCCACCATTTCCTCTGGCAGTTCATTCCATACACGTACCACCCTCTTGCGTGAAAAAGTTGCCCCTTAGGTCCCTTTTATATCTTTCCCCTCTCACCCTGAACCTATACCCTCTAGTTCTGAACTCCCAGACCCCAGGGAAAAGACTTTGTCTAATTATCCTATCCATGCCCCTCATGATTTTATAAACCTCTATAAGGTCACCCCTCAGCCTCCGACGCTCCAGGGAAAACAGCCCCAGCCTTTTCAGCCTCTCCCTATAGCTCAAATCCTCCAACCCTGGCAACATCATTGTAAATCCTTTCTGAACCCTTTCAAGTTTCACAACATCCTTCCAATAGGAAGGAGACCAAAACTGCATGCAATATTCCAAAAGTGGCCTAACCAATGTCCTGTACAGCTGCAACATGACCTCCCAACTCCTGTACTCAATGCTCTGACCAATAAAGGAAAGCATACCAAATGTCTTCTTGAGTTCAATGACAATACTTATCAGCAGCACAAGTGGATCACATAAAATGTAGAGTTACAGAGTATACAGCACATCATTCAGCTCAATGTCAGCTAAGTTTTATGCTAGACAGATTTTGCATTCCACTGGTATATCCTACTATTTCTCTCTTATTCAAGTACTTATCAAATTTCCCCTCTAATCCATCTGTCCTATTCACTTCAAATTTAAACAACGAGAAGTAGGAGTAGGATAATCATCCCCTTGAGCCTGCTCCATCACTCAAAAATAGGTTCAAATGATTGTGGCTTTAAGGTCACTTTCCTGCCTGAACCGCTCACTGGGGGAAGACAAGTCCAACGATTAATAACCACAGCACCGTCTTCTGGAAAGTTTCACATTCTTACTACCACTTGGGTTTATTTATGATGAATATAAAGTTGAATAGCTCTTTTGTTCCATTTGCATTATTGGAATGGCATCTAAAAAAGTTGCCAGCTGCCACACAGAATGGTTATGGACACATCTGGCAGTGCGGACACCATGATTTGTGGCTGTTCTCCATTTTAAAATGACAAACTGTACTCTGCAGTCAGAAATCTCCGATTTCACAAAGCAGCTATTTGTCTCCTCGGTCAACCACTGCCAAACAATGGAGAGTGAGATGGATGGTCCAGAGAGCAGGTGGGGCTAAGAGTGGGAACTGACTCATGTGATCCTTTCCCAGAAGAAACCCTCGAGAAGTCATCAACTTGAATTGTAGAAGGATAAAGCATAAGGAGTGAACATACACTGCATCAAGTTTGTGTTGGGTCTTTGAAATAACTATCAAATTCAATTTGCCCCAATCTTACATTCTTCATCCCCCTCTTCACTGCCTTGCAAAATTTCCCCTCAATTATCTAGTGCTATTATGAATTGCTACTGAATTCACTTGCACTACCTTTTGAGTCACTGCATTCCAGAAGAGTGCCTCAGGTTTGGAGGATTCCAGATGTTGGCAAAGGTTTAAAATAGAAAGTAATGACAGCTCAAACTACCGCACAGCTACCTGGCTGGAAAAGTTATTTAGTTGTTCTGTTGCTGGATGGAAACTGGCCACAAATTTTAGATGACATGATGGTTTGGAACTTTTAGCTTTTCCCCTAAAATGTAACTCATAAAATATTGATTTAGCTGCAGCTGGCACCTTGATAATTTCGTTGCCCACTGTCATGATTTCTGTTCATCGACTGAATAATGTAGAACATACAGCACAGACACAGTCCATTCAGTCCAACCGTGTTTATGTTTCACACAAGTCTCCTGCCACTCACTTCAACTATGCAGTGTCAGATCCCTCATAATTTGAACACCTCTATCAAGTAACTTCTTAGTTTTTTCTCATTTAAATCCTATTATTTAAGTAAACCTGGAATAAAAAGCAGCTATGCAGGAATGATGGCCAGGAAGCTACAGGACTTTTGTCAAATCTCATCAGGCTTGTTAGAGTTCTTTAGGAGAGGAAACCTGCCACCTTTACCTGGTCTGGCTTATGTGATACTCCAGAACTAGACCAAAGTGGTTCTCTTCTGACTGACTTGGAGGAGTCACAGTTTAATTCATGAGGCGATGGCCACTTCTGGGACAGCAGAAAATCTGGGAGGACAAACATCGCTGGATGTGCTGGAACCCAGGCAAGCAGATGGGATCTCTTCAAGTACAATCAAATAGGCCTTTACAAGGACGGTCAGAAGGGAGACAGGTTGAATTAAAGGATGAGGGCTCTACTAGTGTAGCCTTCCATCACCAAGCAAGAAGGACCTCCTTCTCTCAATAAGCTCTGAGATGAGGAGTGGGAGAAAAGTAAACACCTTGGTCTCCTACTTTAATCCAGGAGAAACCCCCTCAGATCCTGCAGCAAGCCTTAGTGCCTGTGCCAGTGGTGTAGGACTCACCAGGGTATACCTGGTGGTTTGTGTTCACAGGATGGACTCCTCCAATACACCCCATAGGCATTCTACATGTATTGGTGGCATAAGACTCTCAAGTGCAACTCATTTGGCCAGTTATGAGCCTTAACTGGCCAAGGAGCAGGAAAGGTGAATTTGCGCTTACCTGTCACACAGTCATAGAGTCATAGAGACATACAACATGGAAACAGACCCTTCGGTCCAACCCGTCCATGCCGACCAGATATCCCAACCCAATCTAGTCCCACCTGCCAGTACCTGGCCCATATCCCTCCAAACCCTTCCGATTCATATACCCATCCAAATGCCTCTTAAATGTTGCAATTGTACCAGCCTCCACCACATCCTCTGGCAGCTCATTCCATACATGTACCACCATCTGCGTGAAAAAGTTGCCTCTTAGGTCTCTTTTATATCTTTCCCCTCTCACCCTAAACCTATGCCCTCTAGTTCTGGACTCCCCGACCCCAGGGAAAAGACTTTGTCTATTTATCCTATCCATGCTCATAATTTTGTAAACCTCTATAAGGTCACCCCTCAGCCTCCGAAGCTCCAGGAAAAACAGCCCCATCCTGTTCAGCCTCTCCCTGTAGCTCAGATCCTCCAACCCTGGCACATCCTTGTAAATCTTTTCTGAACCCTTTCAAGTTTCACAACATCTTTCCGATAGGAAGGAGACCAGAATTGCACGCAATATTCCAACAGTGGCCTAACCAATGTCCTGTACAGCCGCAACATGACCTCCCAACGTCTGTACTCAGTACTCTGACCAATAAAGGAAAGCATACCAAACACCTTCTTCACTATCCTATCTACCTGTGACTCCACTTTCAAGGAGCTTTGAACCTGCACTCCAAGGTCTCTTTGTTCAGCAACACTCCCTAAGACCTTACCATTAAGCGTATAAGTCCTGCTAAGATTTGCTTTCCCAAAATGCAGCACCTCGCATTTATCTGAATTAAACTCCATCTGCCACTTCTCAGCCCATTGCCCATCTGGTCCAGATCCTGTTGTAATCTGAGGTAACCCTCTTCGCTGTCCACTACACCTCCAATTTTGGTGTCACCTGCAAACTTACTAACTCTACCTGTTTTGCTCGCATCCAAATCATTTATGTAAAGACAAAAAGTAGAGGTGAAAATGTGTTGCTGGAAAAGCGTAGCAGGTCAGGCAGCATCCAAGGAGCAGGAGAATTGATGTTTCGGGCATGAGCCCTTCTTCAGGAATGAGCCCCTTCTCCTGCTCCTTGGATGCTGGCTGACCTGCTGCACTTTTCCAGCAACACATTTTCAGCTCTGATCTCCAGTATCTGCAGTCCTCACTTTCTCCTACAAAAAGTAGAGGGCCCAGCACCGATCCTTGTGGCACTCCACTGGTCACAGGCCTCCAGTCTGAAAAACAACCCTCCACCACCACCCTCTGTCTTCTACCTTTGAGCCAGTTCTGTATCCAAATGGCTAGTTCTCCCTGTATTCATGAGATCTAACCTTGCTAATCAGTCTCCTATGGGGAACCTTGTTGAACGCCTTACTGATGTCCATATAGATCACATCTACTGCTCTGCCCTCATCAATCCTCCCCTGGACTTACTTGGGTGGAGTCAGGAAGGTGATGGACAATCTGCCTTGCACCGAGCCATTTGGTTAGACATCCCCTCCCTTGCTTCCCAAACCATTCCATGCTTGGGTGGGGTGGCATTAAATTCCACCTTCTGAGTGGAATAAGTCAATGTCCATGCGACAGAGGCCAGTATTGTGCCCTAACCATTGCTGTAAAGAACAGCAAGTAACTTGGCAAAAGCTTGAACCAAGGTTGTGAAATGCCCAGCCTACAAAGGCAGCAGTTTTCAAGATGTTGGCTGTGATTCAGTGGGAAGCATAGCTGCTGTGGATTTAAGTTCCAGGGAGTTGAGCACAAAATCTTGTGTGATACTCCCTAGCAGTCCTGAGGGGGTGCTGCATTGTTTCAGATGAGACACTAAACCAAATTTCCACTACCATCTCACATGGACATAAAAAAAACTCAACAGTTACTTTGAAGAGCTGCATAGGAGTAATGCAATGTCCTGGCAAATATTTATCCTGCAATAAACAAATACCATAAAACAGGCTATCTAGTTATTTTTCTTTTTGCTGGCTATGTGAACTTGCTATGTACATCTTGGCTACTGTGTTTACCATATTACAACTGTGAATGAATTTGAAAAGTGGCTTCAGTCTCTGTAAAGAGCTTAGGGATGTCCCAATGTTGTGAAAGGTTATTGGTGCTCTTGCTGCAATTGTATAGGGCCTTGGTGTGCCAACACCTGGAGTATTGTATGTAGTTTAGGGTCTCCTTATCTGATGAAGCAAATTCTGGCTATGGAGGGACTGCAACACAGTTTTGGTCGACTGCTTCCTGGGATGGCAGGAATGACATGAAGAGAGATTGGATCGGTTCGGTGTATTTTCACTGGAATTCAGAAGAATTACTTGGGAATCGCATAGAAACCTATATATTATAATTTGAACAGTAATATACAGGGTAAATGCAGAGTAATGTTCCTGATGACCAGGGAGTCCAGAACCAGGGACTATAATCTAAGGATACTGGGTAGGCCATTTAGAACGCAGTTGAGGGGAATTATTTTCGTGCAGAGTGATAGGCTTGTGTAATTCTCTGCTACAGAAAACAGTTGAGGCCAAAGCATTGAATTTTTTGAAGAAGGAGTTAGATATAGTTCTTAACGCTAAAGGGTATGGGGAGAAACTGGGAGCAGGTTACTGAGTTGAATGATCTGACATGATCATATTGATTGGTGGAGCAGGCTCACAGGGCCAAACGGCCTACTCTTATTTCTGTTTTCTGTTACATTTATATGCTTTCTATGAAATTAGCTTTCAGGATTTTTATTTATGGGATCATGCTCTTCCACTTGATAAGATCATACTGATGTAATTGTGGCCTCAACTCTACTTTCCAGTCTAGCACAATACCATTGACTCCGTTGGCATTCAAGAAACTCTTAAAAATATATTCATTGACCCTGCCAACAGTGCCAACTGTGGGAGATAAGTCCACAGACTAATGACCTAAAACAAACTATGGCACGACTTATATGGTTAATGGTAGGGCCCTTCTAAAATGATTTACAAGGATGTTACCGAGACTGGAAGGTTTGAGTTATAAGTAGAGGCTGAATAGGCTGGGACATTTTTCTCTGGAGGGTAGGAGGCTGAAGGGTGACATTAGAGAAGTCTGTAAAATCAAAGGAGCATAGCAAATTTGAATAGCCAAGGTCTTTTCCCTAGAGTAGCAAAGTCCAAGACCAGAGGGCACAGGTTTAAGGTGAAAGGGGAAAGATTTAAAAGGGACCTGAGGAGCAAACTTTTCACACATAGGGTGGTATGTACTGTACATGGAGTGAGCTGCCAAGGTGGTAGAGGTAGGTACAATTACAATATTTAAAAGACAAAATGGACAGGCACATGGATAGGAAAGTTTGAGGAAGATATAGGCCAAATTCAGTAAAATGGGACTAATTCAGTTTAGGAAACCTGGTTGGCATGGATGAGTTAGGTCGAAGTGTCTGTTTCTGCACTGTATGACTCTATGACCTCTGAAAGAAAACAATCCTCATCTCCTCTGTTTTTAACACTGTGTCCACTAGATCTAGCCTCTCCCACATGGGGAAACACTACCCATCGAGATGTTATATATTACAGTCAGATCACCTCTTTTTTTAAAAACTCCAATGGATACAAGCCCAATCTGTTCTCTTTCAGTTAGGTTGCAGTGGTACTTCCAACACAATTTGCAGAAAAAAGTAAAACAAAATTGTGCAAAAATGTGAAGGCTTCTGAGCACAAGTTACATTCAATGTAAATTGAGCCCCTGTGATACTTGGAGTTAATTTAAAAACTGACCATGGAAATCAGTCCTAGACACAATCCTGGCCAGTACCCCAAAGTCAATTAATCACCATGGCAAATTTCCACTAATTACACCTGTTTGAAGTCCTTTGAATAAAATCTTGAAATTATGGTATTTCTTTTGGCAAAGGAGGGCAAACATTCCAAATTTACAATTTAAAAAGAAACCAAGAAACTAAATTCTTACATCATTGTAACTTGCAAATGTGTCTGTATAGGTGTTGTTAAAGCCATCTCTTTACAACTGGATTACTTGCAGGTAATTTAATGTGGTTTTTTTTGCATGAAAAACCTATTTTCAGCTGTACTTATCAAACTGCACCAAGCTCCTTACTCTTCAATATTTCAAGAAATATCTTACTTGTAAATTCCAATGCTAAATGCTGCTCAATCACACTCATTCATGGAAGACTGTAGTCTCAGTTTTAGGCAAATAAGGTTGAAGAGAAACGATCACTTTTCAAAACAAATTGCTGAAACAGTTTGCAGATTTAACAAACCCACCTAATGTGACTATGCCTGGCTCGTCTGTTTTCTTACAAGAATTAAATCAGAATGACATCTCAAATGAGATTTGATAGCCAGGGGCTGTTTTATTGAAAAAAGACAAAGGCTGATATCTGATAGAGTTGTTATTCAAATGTTGAACAAGGCTAGACATTGAGAGGATGATTCCATGAATGGAGGAATCTAATATTGGAAGGTGCAAAAATAAGGTAGTTGCTTACAAAGTCGCAATGAGGCAATGATTGCAATGTGGTCATGGTCATAAACTAGTAATCCATGGACCAAGATTACCGATCAGGAGAGTTCAAACCCTACTATAGGAAGCTGGGGAATTTAGAAACAATAGGATTGCATTGGAAGAGCAGCTTTTGACGACACAAGGTGTCCCAAAACACCTTCTAGCCAGTAACGTACCTTCAAATTGTAGTCACTGCTGTTATTCAGGAAGTGTAGCAGTCCATTTGAACAGCACAAGCTCCCACAAACAGGAGTGAGACAATGACCAGATAATCTAATTTGATGATGTCAACTTTCATTTCTCAATCAACTAAACTACTGGGGCAAACACACATTCTTCTTTGAAAGAGCACTGTGGGATCTTTTACATCCACCTGAGGGGCAGATGGGCCTCAGTTGGAGGTGGGATGCTCATTCGGAAGGTCCTGGGAACCCCTAAAGCAGGGGGATAAGGGCCTAATTGGATTTACATTATGGCAGATTTAGATTATTTGGATTTTGAAGTGGCCATGGCTGGGCTTTCACAAGCTCTCAAGCTGGTGAACATGGCCACTGATGCAGCCATTAAATCCAGCCCAATGTCTGAGTCTGCAAATAATTAATGATCACCAGGATTAAGAACTGGAGATCTGACAACGCCAGGGAACCACATCATGCAGATTCAAAACAGAACAGGAATAATGGTAGACTGGGTTGGGATTATTACGATCCTTCAAGTAGAGGTTAAGATTAGATTTAATAGGAGTATTCAAAACCATAAGAGGTTTCAACAAAATAAATTAGGAGAAACTGTTTCCATTCGCAGGTGGTTCAATAATCAGATTAGATGTATTTGGAAAAAATAGAGGCTACATGAGCAGATTTTTTTAAGACTGAGTTATTCCGAACTGGAACACAATGTTGGAAAGGGTGTTAGAAACATGCAATAGTAATTTTCAATTCGAGGAATGAAAGGGTAAAAGCTGCAAGGTTTCTCGGGTAAAGAACATGGCAGTAAGACTAATTGGATGGTGTAAGACTAATTAGACAGCTCTTTCAACGAGATGTCACAGGCACGATGGAGAGAATGGTCTCCATTTATGCTGTAAAGTTCCATTACATTAATAGGCTTTACAGCAGAGTGCCACCAGGCCACTGGTGACTCTGATATTTAAAAGAAAATAATGCCTATACTTTAGGCAATAAATCTAACTTTCTTCCAGGGGAAAATGAATAATACTGTGATTAATTCCACAGTGTTACATCCTAGCCTCCCTTTGTTACCACAATCCAAGCTTCATCTAAACCACGTAAGTTAGTCTGATTGCTGGTGTTGTGGATGGTGCTATCTTGAGTTGGCCCTCCCAACCAGGGGTTAACAGGCATTGACTTGACTTGTTCCAACCTCTAACCTTGCATAAAGGGCCCTTGCCTATGGATTAATTAAATGTAAACGCCTGGTATACGTCAGCACTGCTGACTTGTAGCGTCACACAAACCGCTGTGCATGACCCGAGAGGGTGACCCATCACTTTAGCATTTTCTTATCTCCATAATAATCAAGAAGAATAAAACCTTTCACCACATCACCACCCCCCATCTCAAACCCCAAAACAGGCCATTTTCTTTAAATGGTAACCTCTGACATGAGCACAGCATCCAGAAGAGGATGAAACAAAAAGCACACCAACAAAAGTTCACTCAATTCCCAAAGTGTCACTGCGACTGTGTGATTGACAGGACATGACGACACAATGAAAGGACAGGGACAGCTCATACCGTGCAATTGGGATACTGTCCCCTCGCGCTTTCCGATTCTCAGGAATGTCGAATAACTTGGACAATGCACAGCACATGACGGCATTGCCTATATCACCCAGACAAGTGGTGAGGGAGTGGGGACAAAATAAACATAGATTTTAAACTATTCCTGTTGGGAGGGAAAAAAACACCTGACATCTTATACCTTCCCTGATCTTCCTCAGCTTTGAATTCACACTGGCAGGATCTGAAATTGGTTGCCAAAACACAATCGAGGATTGTGAGTTAAAATCCATCTGTTACTTTTAATGATTATCTGCCTGTTTTAATAATCAGTCAAAATTATCCTAAAGTTTTTTCTTTGCTTCATTCTCAATGAAGGTTTATGTTTTTATATCATCAGCAAGTACAGTGATTGTATTGCTATATATAGCTTCACAGCACTCCTCTGGTACAACACTACCAAACTATCTCCTACCCGAACAACACCATAAACTGTTGTCTGCTGGTAAAGGCAGATTTTCTACCAATTCTACTTCACTTCATCTTGCATCATTTATTTGAATTTTGATAATGAATACCTTGCTTTCAAAACCCTCTCTTCCCCTCTATGTGTGTAACCTCCTCCAGCCATTCAACCTGCAAACTACTCTCACAGTTCTGACTGTTTGCACATTGCTGTACTTTCAGCAGTTTACAACCACCCTGATTCTCTCCATCCCCACACCATGCTCCTCTAATTTGGAGGAGCCAGTTTTGGACTGGGGTGGACAAAGTTAAAAATCACACAACACCAGGTTATGGCCCTACAGGTTTATTTGGAAGCACTAGCTTTCGGAGCGCTGCTCCTTCATCAGGTAGATGTGGAGTAGGACCGTAAGACAGAATGTATAGCAAAAGATTACAGTGTCATGCAGCTGAAACAATATACTGAACAAACCTAGATTGTTGTTAAATCTTTCATCTTTTAGAATGAGTTGCAGGTTTCAGTTCATTAATATGTAAATCCCAGAACTTCTTTTAAGTCACATTCTAGAGATAACTTAAGGTTTTATAAAAAAAGTGACATCTCAGAGCTCAGAAAATGTATGAAAGGTGTGAGGTTAAAGTCCAAGTGTCTTCCAATATTGAGTCAGACTGGTTCTATTTCCAAAGTGGAATTTACAAACTATTACACGGATTGACTGCCTGCAGGTTGTATTTTGCTCAAAAAATGCACAATGTATTCGCAAATATAATTCTGCAAGTACCAAATCACCAGACTTATAGGTGTGTGTGCATGCATGCGTGTGTGAGACAGAGACAGAGCATATGAGTGCGAGTGCATGTGAGAGTATGTGCATTTACATGTGTGCAAGCTTGATAAAGTGTGTATGTGAGTGTGATGGAGTATAAGCCTGTGACAGGTTGTGTGCATGAGTGGTGTGTGTGTGTGTGTGTATGTGTCTGAGGGAGAGTCTGCATGAGTGTGAGTATGTGTATGTATGCGTGCTTGTGTGTGTGAGAGCGTGAGTGAGTGAGTGAGTGAGTGCGAGAGAGAGAGAGAGAGAGAGAGTGTGAGTGAGTAATGGGGTCATCTGTGGTGTGACATATACACAAGGCTCCGGTTGAGGCCATCCCCATGGGTACCGAACCTGGCTATCAGCCTCTGCTTGGCTGCTTTGCTTTGTTGCCTATCCTGAAGTCTGCCTTGGAGGATGGTCACCCAAAGATCCAAGGCCGAGTGTCCCTAACCTCTGAAGTGTTCCCTGACTGGGAGGGAACACCCCTGTCTGGTGATTGTTGCGCGGTGCCCATTCATCCTGTGTCATAGCGTCTGCTTGGTCTCGCCAAAGTACTATGCCCTGGGGCATTCTTACCTGCAACGTATGAGATAAACGCTGTTGGCCGAATCACATGAGTACCAGCGGCGTACATGATGGGTGGTGTCCCCATGTGTACGTAGAACATAACAGCACAGTACAGACTCTTCAGCCCTTGATGCTGCGCCGACCTGTGGAAGCCGATCTATCTTACACTATTCCATAATGTTTATCCAATGATCATTTAAATGCCCTTAAAGTTGTCGAGTCTACTACTGTTGTCGGTAGGACATGCTACGCTCCTTCTACTCTGAGTAAAGAAACTACCTCTGACACCTGTCCTATATCTATCACCCCTCAATTTAAACCTATGTCTCCTTGTGCTAGCCATCATCATCCGAGGAAAAAGACTCTCACTGTCCATCCTATCTAACCCTCTGATTATCTTGTATGTCTCAATTAAGTCACCTCTCAACCACCTTCTCTCTAATGGAAACAGCCTCAAATCCCTCATAAGACCTTCCCTCTATACCAGGAAACATCCTCGTAAATCGCCTCTGAACCCTTTCTAAAGCTTCCACATCCTTTCTCTAATGTGGTGACCAGAACTGTATGCAATACTCCAAATGCAGCTGCACCAGAGTTTTGTACAGCTGCAACATGACCTCATGGCTCTGAAATTCAATCCCTCTACCAATAAAAGGTAACACACCGTATGCCTTCTTAACAACCTTATCAACCTAGGTGGCAACTTTCAGGGATCTATGTACATGGACACTGAGATCTCTCTGCTCATCTACACTGCCAAGAATCTTACCATTAGCCCAGTACTCTTTATTCCTGTTGCTCCTTCCAAAGTGAATCACCTCACACTTTTCCACACTACCACCTCTCAGCCCAGCTCTGCAACATATCTATGCCCCTCTGTAACCTACATCATCATTTGGTACGGTCTACAACTCCAGAGCACCTCTGGGCCACCCGGACGAACCAACCCAACCACCCTGTAGCACAGCATTTCAACTCCCCCTCCCACTCCACCGAGGATATGCAGGTCATTGGACTCATCCACCGCCAAACCACAACAACGCGACGGTCGGAGGAGGAGCGACTTATCTTCCGACTGGGAACCCTCCAACCACAGGGGATGAACTTGGACTTCACCAGTTTCTTCATCCCCCCTCCCCCCACCTTGTCTCAGCCGAATCCCTCCAGCCAGGCACTGCCTTCCTGACCTGCAGTCTTCTTCTTGACCTCTCCGCCTCCATCCTACTCCGACCTATCACCCTCACCTTGACCTCTTTCCACCTATCACATTTCCAACGCCCCTCCTCCAAGTCCCTCCTCCCTACCTTTTATCTTCTCCTGCTGAACACTCTCTGCTCATTCCTGAAGAAGGGCCTGTGCCCGAAACGTCGAATCTCCTGTTCCCTGGATGCTGCCTGACCTGCTGTGCTGTTCCAGCAATAAAGTTTCAACTTTGATCTCCAGCATCTGCAGACCTCACTTTCTCCTACAACTCCATCGACCTTAGTATCATCCACAAATTTACTAACCTATCCTTCTATGCCCTTATCCAGGTCATTTATAAAAATGACAATCAGCAGTGGCCCCAAAACACATCCCTGCAGTACACCACTAGTAACTGAGCTCCAGGATGAACATTTTCCATCAACTACCACCCTCTGTCTTCTTTCAGCTAGCCAATTTCAGATCCAAACCGCTGAATTACCCTTATTCCCAAGCCTCTGTATTTTGAGCAATGTCCTACCGTGGGGAACCTTATCAAACACCTTACTGAAATTCATATACACCACATCAACTGCTTTATCCTCATCCATCTGTTTGGTCACCTTCTCAAAGAACTCAATAAGGTTTATGAAGCACAACCTATTCTTCACGAAACCATGTTGACTATACCTAATCAATTTATCCCTTTCTAGATGATTATAAATCCTCTCTCTTATACCCTTTTCCAACACTTTACCCACAACCAAAGTAAGGCTCACTGGTGTATAATTACCAGGACTGTCTCTATTCCCCTTCTTGAACAAGGGGACAACATTTGTTATCCTCCAGTCTTCTGGCACTATTCCCGTAGACAATGACAACAAAGATCAAAGCCAAAGGCTCTGCAATCTTCTCCCCGGCTTCCCAGAGAATCCTAGAATAAATCCCAGCCAGGCTAGGGAACTTAACTATTTTCATACTTTCTAGAATTGCTAACACCTCCTCCTTGTGAACCTCAATCCCATCTAGTCTAGTATCCTTTATCTCAATATTCCCCTCGACAACATTGTTTTTTGCCATTGTGAATACCGATGAAAAATATTTGTGTAATGGTGGTATCCATGCCGACACTCTGACACATCTTGCAGTGTTTGCCATGACAGGGTTGTACAGTGTTGTGGTCCATGTTGTCTGAAGGTTGGGCAGCTTGCTGCAAACAATGTTCTGTTTGAGCTTTGGAGCTTGTTTAAAGGTGAGAAGTGGAGGCATAGGGAAGGTCTTGGCAAAGTGCTCATCCTCAGTGATAATGTGCTGCAGACTGCGAAGAACATGGCGTAGTTTTTTGGCTCCCAGGAAGTACTGTACAACGAAGGGTACCCTATTGGTTGCAACCCGTGTCTGTTTCCTGAGGAGGTCATTACAGTTTCTTGCTGTACAGTTTATGTCGGAACTCGCGACTGATAAGTTGAGCATTGTACCCTGTTCTTATGAGGGCATCCCTGAGCACTTTCAGGTGTTTACATATTACAAACCAGGGATTTACATATTAATTAACCAAAACTTGCAACACATTCTAAAAGATGAAAGACTTAACAACAATCTGGGTTTGTTCAATATATCATTTCAGTTGCATGACAATGTAATCTTTTGCTATAATTCTGTGTCTGATGATCCTGCTCCATAACCACCTGATGAAGGAGCAGCGCTCCGAAAGTTAGTGCTTCCAAATAAACCCGTTGGACTATAATCGGTATTGCGTGATTTTTAATTTCATGCTCCTTTAAGACACTGTTTAAAATCCGCCTTTTTGACCCAATTATTGGTCACAAGAACACAACAAGTAGGAGCAGGTGTCAACCTTATGTCTGTCAATCCTGCTCCACTTCTTGATATGATCATGGCTGAAACCAAACACGTGTCTATCTCAGCCTTGAAAAAACTCAATGGTAAAACATCCACAAACCTCTGGGGTAGAAAATTCCAAAGATCCTGACTGTGTAAGTCCTAAGTGATTCACCCCTTAATATGAACCTGGTTTCCCACGTTCAAGATTCACAGGCCAACAGGGAAACAACCTTGCAGTAGCTAGTGTGTCAAATCCTGTCGAGAGAATGTAGGCTCATTCAACTCAATTACCTCTCATTGGGCAACTCTCCAGGGTAACTCACTCATTTCAGGAGCCAAGCTAATGAAACTTCACGGCAAAGCAAGTATTTCTAACCTTAAATGTGAAGACCAAAACTGTGCCGAGTACTCAAGATCTCACCAATGCCCTACCCAATGTTGCCCTTTACACCCCATCCCCATTGCAATAAAGGCCAACATATCATTTATCTCTGTAATTGCTCAGAAAGAAAGACATAATTAATTTTTGGGAGTAATTGCTCTGTAGAGTTGTTCTAGGCACTAACAGTGCTTTATCTCCCTGTCTTTCTATTTGCCTTGCATATTTTATCTCTCACTTCCTGTTCTTTTCAAGTACAGTACTGTTGATTGTAGCTAGATCCAACTCATTGATCTTTTTCACTCAATCACTTATTCTTTCTGTAACGTTCTCCTTCCCTGCATAGTATTTCTTAGTTAGTATGCACCTTATTCACTCACTTAATATATTTTATCTCTGTGAGATATGAGGGCAGACGGTACAGCCAACATTTATTGGTTCAATGGGAGCTATAACACTGGGATCACGAGGTAGTGGACAGAAAGCCACCAGGTAACCCTGCTGTTCATGTCTTAACTCATATCACATCCATCTTCCATCCCAGCTCTGTGCTCACTGACATACATTGACTCATTAAGCAATGTCCCCATAGCAAAATTATTATTTTATCCAAACACCTCCACGATCTCCCCCAATTAAACAGAGACCACCCTCCCCGCCCCACCCCCCACAACCTTCTGAAAAAGCAAGACTCCTCTAATTCTGGTCTTGTGAATATCCATCATGCCAACGATTCCACCAGTGACCCTGCCTTTAGCTGCCTGGCCCTGAGCAATTGAATCCCTTGACAGAGCTTTTGAGCTTAAGCCCTCCTTAAACATACATTTTAAGAAAGTTTTAAATCATTTCCCTTAATCACCTAAAGTGGCTGACCGTCAAATTTTACTATATTACACCCTTGTGAGATATCTTGGGCTGTCTTATTATGTTCATGTTGCTATATAAATATACATAGCTGTTGTTGCAACATGTAGAATGAATATGGGGTTTGGGAGGGAGTAGGCAAGCTGAAGATTTGGTGCTTAGAAGGAGGAAATTATGAATGTAATGACATGCTGACCTTGTCACCTGTTGAGGAGAAATGGAAAGAGAAAGAAAGTCACTCTGGACAATGAGAAAAAGACCTGTTATGGCCCAACACTGAGGGCTGATGGTAAGTTTTGTATTTGTGAGTGAGTTAGAAATTACAATAAAAGTGGCAGTAGAAAGTAAACTTGAAAATAATGTATGAAATGGATGTTATTGAACAAGGACAAAGGAATCTATTGTACCAAACAGGCTACAGAGCAACCCACACAATGTGTGAACAGGTCGCGGCTGTGTCTATTAAATGCCTGAACCTTGACCCAACATTGTGCCAATTCTTTCAACATAATGAACCAAGTGGGCCTGCTGAATTGGAGCAATGCCTTCCCGCCTCTCCGCTCGCATTCAAACTAACTGGTAGGCTTCTCTTTTTAAGGGAACAGTACAATCCCTGCCCGAGTCTTTTAAAGGCATAGAAAGTACAGCGGACACCCCCAGCCCTAGCACTTGTGTGATTAAATGTACATTGTTCATGGTTCCCTCAGTAACAGAGAATCCTGATAAAGCAACATTGCTCCTCTGCATTCTAGTGTCACAAAACATAGCTTTCACAGCTAGTATTACTAGAGATACGATGAGGTTTAAATAAACATACATTTTGATTTGACTTAATTTATTGTAGTCACAAATACAGCGAAAAGCTTTGTTTTGCGAGCAGTACTGGCTTAGACAGACAAGGCATTCAAGGTTACAGCTATACAGGAGTTTCATAAAACTAGGGTTAAAATTGTGGAATGGTTATAAGAAATGTGAAAATAAGATCTGCTGTAAGATCTTGCAAAGTGTTGCCCAGTGTCGGCGCCATCTTGAATCCAATAAATCAACATTTAGAATCTCTACCTCATATAGAGTCGTAGAGATGTATAGCACGGAAACAGACCCTTCGGTCCAACTCGTCCATGCCAACGAGATATTCCAATCTAATCTAGTCCCACTTGCCAGCACCCGGCCCATATCCCTCCAAACCCTTCCTATTCATATACCCATCCAGTTGCCTTTTAAATGTTGCAATTATACTAGCCTCCACCACTTCCTCTGGCAGCTCATTCCACAGATGCACCACCCTGTGTGTGAAAAAAGCTGCCCCATAGGTCTCTTTTATATCTTTCCCCTCTCACCCTGAACCTATGCCCTCTAGTTCTGGACTCCCTCACTCCAGGGCAAGACTTTGTCTATTTAACCTATCCATTCCCCTCATGATTTTATAAACCTCTATAAGGTCACCCCTCAGCCTCCGACGCTCCAGGGAAAATAGCCCCAGCCTGTGCAGTCTCTCTCTGTAGCTCAAATCCTCCAACCCTGACAACATCCTTGTAAATCTTTTCTAAATCCTTTCAAGTTTCACAATATCCTTCCGATAGGAAGGAAACCAGAAATGCACGCAATATTCCAAAAGTGGCCTAACCAATGTCCTGTACAGCCGCAACATGACCTCCCAACTCCTGTACTCAGTATTCTGACCAATAAAGGAAAGCATACCAAATGCCTTCTTCACTATTCTATCTATCTGCGACTCTACTTTCAAGGAGTTATGAACCTGCACTCCAAGGTCTCTATGCTGAGATTTTCACTAGTTTTTCAAGTTACCTAGATCTTACTGTGGTATCCATTCACCAATAATCATAATTTCTAAACTTACCTATAAAAAAGCAGACTGAGGGCTGTTTGATTGGGAACAGATGCATTTTATAGTAGTCATTCTGCAGGGCTGAACACAGTCTGAACAACCTTTGTTGGTTCAATTCTTAAACTCAAAGCTACCATCTATTTTGCTTCAACCCAGAGTGCCAATGACGTCACTGCATGACATCAGAAGTGTGTTACTGATCTTGACAGTGGCTAAATTGACAGATGGACTCTGAGTTGATGGCAGCATCACTCCTAATGTTAATTCTGTGTCCTTGTGTCCTCAGCAACACAGCTTGCTCCCTCCAAAAGCTTAAATGAAACAATTTCATTGGGCAAAAACAACAGACACAGTATAGGAAGTAACAGAAGTAGAGCATTGATATCAAAGATCCCTCTCAATACCAGCATTATCATCTTCGTAAAAATCAATAGTGTTCAGTTAATTGTGAGCATATTTTTGATCAGCAAACATTATTTATTCAAAATTCTTCTGTTTAAGGATTATACAGAACATTTCCCATACATAAATTAAACATGGAAAACACGCAGTAATTTCATTCAAGTGTTGTAGTATTTAATAGGGTCTTCTATTTTTTAAATGCCCGAATGAATTAGTGCCTCAGGCCATATAAATGCTACACTGCTTTTCAACAATGATATTATTGCCATAATAATCCTAAATTAGCTCTATACTGTATTTCATTCTAACCTTTACACAGACACTTAGTTCATTATGAAACTGGGTGCATAGCGATAGCAAATCAATAGCTTTCTGATCAATGATGCTGTAACATCCTTCACAATAACACTAGGCTTGTTTTGTTGGTTCAAATCACAGTCTATAAAGGAGCCACATTTTCGTTTTGCAGTCACCTTGAATGCAATGTATCTATCGTGTAAATAGTTGTCATCCTGGCGCTGCCGGGGCCTGCGTCTAATTCTTCAAAATAGAGGTTTTAATTTTCCCAGAGGAAGCTTTGTCCCAGGGCCCAGTCATCAGCTGCAGATTGCTTAACTGTTTCCCTATCCTCTAGAGTATGGAGGTTTATATCCCTGTCAGCTAATGAGCTGGAGATCAAATTACTGAAGCAACGAGAATTGGGGAGGGGGGTTGGGGTGGGGGATGGTGAGGGAAGGGGCGGAAAAAAACAAGGCCCAAAGATTAAGCTCTTTTACTTCTGTCATATGCTGTCATCTCCTTCTGCAATCTGTTCATAACCAAGGCTGGAGGAGACAATGGGACTAAAGAGATAAAAATAAATCGGCATGAATGAGAGGTGTTGAACAAATGAGAGAATAAATGAATGAGGCTAAACTGGTTTCAGATTAGTGGGTGATGGTATTATTTTCAGAACAACGCTATCTTGTGTAGACCCAAGTGACAGATATGGAAACACATCCTTGATTGACGAACCATGAGACCATAAAAATAGCAACAGGAATAAGCCGCTCTGTCCATTGGGCCTGCTTCACCATTCACTTGGATCATAGCTGATCTAACGTTCCTCACATCCACTTTCCTGCGCTTTCTCCATAACCAAGTTCCATTTATCCCATAAACCGTTTGGCTAACCATGTTGAAGTACAACTCACACAAGTATTTTAAACTGGCATTAGATTTGGCGAATTCCCTGATGTTAACATTTGGTGAAGAGCTTCTTCCAGGCTGTACAAACATAGCTTGGTCTCTCACCTGCTACTTTGGATAATACATAGGAAAAGATCATAACTATTTCAGTGGGCTCTCTCAATGTATAGGGCTGGGATTCTTAGCTGCAATTACCCTCATATTTCTAATATCAGACTGATCACAGGTGAGTAAGTGGAAACCTAAATGGAAAGGTCCAGGATCCAAAAAACAGTTTTATAGACAGTTAGGGTGATATATGAAAGACACTTTTGATTTCTCAAACCTTTGCTGTGAAGAGCTATTTCACAATTCAAATGTTCTAGAAAATAACATTTCGCATTAGAAATGAAAGATTTAGCTATATAAAATAAAGCCATCTTATAGAGACATTGATAAGCAATTCTGAAGTAATTGCAACTCAAACATGCTTGGAGTGTATTTCACTTACAAGGTGGTGGCTATGTTGATTCGAAGTCAGTGTTTGCAACTCTGGGAAAGAGGGCCATATAATTCCACTAGAGAGAGAAATCATTCAAATGGCTCCCAGAAGAAATGAAATCTTTGGAATTAAAAGATAAGTAATTTGCATTTCTATCCAGGAATAAACCGTGATGTTATGACTGAGGCAGGTCCCACTACTCCACAGTTCACAACAAAATAAAAATAATTTTTCCAGTTATTGAGATGATCAATTACATTTTTTAATCTACATCATCTTTTAAATAAAAAGATTATAAACTGAAATTCTTAGTAAACACAATTTTTGGTTTACTATCAAAACAAAATTTACTCAATGAAGATGCAGTAATTGGTAAACATACACAGTCAGTAATATAGAAGAAGAAATGCTTATCCCACTAAATATCCCCAAAACACACAAACACACTTTGGGAAAAGATAGAATGAGATGAAAATCATTGCAGAGATTAGCTTTCTGACAAAAAACCTTTGGTGGCCAATGAATTTATTCTTGACATCAAAAAGGATGTTCTGAAGTCTGTCGCTTTGATGTTCTGGCATGGTTGGTCACAAAACTAATCACACACATTTGTCTCTGGAGTTTTGTAGATGCAGCTTGCTCAGGAAATACAATATTGAGATGTTTCTTCAGTCACTCTTGTAAAGGAAGAAGTTCTTATCAGAAATAGCCATGATCAGGTTTCTTGTCCCTCAAATTAAGAATAGTTAAAACAAACAGCAGAGTCTACAGCAAAGTAAGCAGAATCACCAGTCATGTGATTCCGAGGAATAGTTATTAAAACTAAATCTCTATTGTCCACAGTGACCTTTCAATCACCTCTTTTGAACAAACCACTCCAGGTATTTCCTCAAACCTTGAAATAAATCCATTATATCACAATCTTTCAAAACTGAAGTCCTTCAAGAAATATTAACATACAAACAAGGAACAAGAGTAGGACTAGCGGCCCTGCCATTCAATAGGATCACTGCTGATCCAGTTTTAACCTCACGTTTACATTCCCGCATAGCCCCAATAATCTTTCGCCCCTTTGGTAATCAATAATCTGTCTAGTGCTACCTTAAAAATATTTAAAGATTTTGCATCCACTGCCTTTTGCAGGAAGGAGTTCCAAAGACAGTCAACCTTCTGAGAAAAACTTTCCTCATTTGTTTTAAATGAGCAACCCCTTATCTTTAAACTATGATTCTAGATTCTTCCAGAACAGCAAACACCCTTTTTATATCCATCTGTTCAAGTCCCCTCAAGACCTTATATGTTTCAATTAAGGCACTCTTGAACTCTTGCAAACTCCACAGGGTACAGGTCTAGCATGTCTAGCCTTTCCTTAGGTTATATTAAATACAAAGCATCTTCGTAACAATAGTGATTCAGGGTGTAGCCTGCGTTAAAAGTTCTTTTAAAGTCATAGAGTAATTGAGTCATACAGCACACAAACAGACCCTTCAGTCCAACTTATCCATGTTAACCAGATATTCAACATCAATCTGGTCCCATTTGCCAGCACTTGGCCCATATCCCTCGAAACCCTTCATATACACATTCTTTTAAATATTGCATTTGTAGCAGCCTCCACCACCACCTCTGGCAGCTCATTCCATACACGCACCACCCTCTGTATGAAAACGTTGCCCCTTAAGTCTCTTTTAAATTTCTGCCCACTCACCTTAAACCTATGCTCTCCAGTTTTGGAATCCCCTACTCTCAGAAAAGACCTTGATTATTCACCCTATCCATTCCTCTGGTTAGCAAAACAGCTCAGGTTGGGAACAGGCAGAAGCAGTTGTAGCTTTGTTTGGTGAAGACTGAAATGGGCCATAATGAGAAAGCCAACAAGAAATGATAGTTATTAGGCTTACATTTTAAGTATAGAAAATGCTAATTTAATAATTCACCACACGGAATGTATGCTGGTCTCCATTTCAGTTTGGATTTCATGAGGGAAAAGCTGCTAAAAGATTTGTTCCAGTTTGCAGCTAGTGGGACAAAACAGTCAGCAACGATAGCTTGGAAGCAGCAGGATGAGAACTGGATACTGGATAGCAACCCAAACAAGCCGCTGAGGCATCCAGAGTCTTAAGGCTGGCAAAGGAAAAGGTTGCATAGGCAAAGCTTAATGGAAAGTTTCCCAAAGAACACTACCTTTGAGCTAAGGAAAATTCAAATCAATTCCAAAAATTGAGTTATAAAATTGGTGATTCTGGTTTTTAAGTACATAAATTGAAATTCAAACTTTGTTTTTGTTCTTTAAAAAAAATGAAACTATATGGCATTATAAGGTGTTTGGATATATTCTTTAAATATTAGCAATTCCTAACAGGATTGTAGCACCATTAGTTTGATATGAACTTCATTTTAAATTAAGAGATTTGTTTCCACTTGTGTTCAGTAAGCTAAGATTGCAATTAACATAGGTCACTTTCACCCTCATTTGCTGCAGCATGGATCTGGGAGAAGAGGATGGAATGACACCAGATCTAATCTGGATGGGAGCCCAAGTTTCTGCTTTATTGATAGTTATCATTCTCATTTACTGAATCATTCCTGAATGGGAAACAATAGCTTCCTAAAGGTGAAAACAATTGGGAATGGTGTCACTTGTGTCCCAATGACAGCACTCTCACCAGTGAATCAGAAGGCTGTAATTTTATAGCGGTTTGTGGGTTCACTCTGGATTCACAAGCACAATAATTTAGGTTGGCACTTTAACTGCAGTAATAGGGAATGCTCCACAATTGGAACTGCCCTCTTTTGGATGAGATGATAAACATACCTGTCCTCTCAGGTAGAGATATAATGACACCATTCTAAGGAAGAAGGGGAGAGCTTTTCCCAATGTCCTACCCAACTTTTATTCCTCAACTGAAATAATTTTTAAGAAATTATCTGGGCATCATCACATCTCAACTTGTTAAGTGCAAATCGTTTGCCGTGTTTCCTACAACTATGTCAATAATTCAAAAGTATTTAACTGGCTGTAAAGGAATATCCTGAGATTATGAAAGACAAATCTTTATTCAGCAAAAATCCAATGTGGTGTGTGGGGCTATGGTATAAGTGGGGAGATAAGAGGCTCTAAGTGGAGAGTTTTTACTTGATGGAATAATGGAAGCGAACTAAGTGACCAGAAAAATCACTAGCCTTACAGTGTGGATTTTTACTGTGGGCTAGATGGGATGCCTACATTAGTCAATGTTTAAGTATCAATTATTCCGAAATGAGTTTTTTCAGTTTAGCTGGGATCTCCTTATCACATTTCTTAAATAAATACTATTTTGATAAACTATAAAATGAATGAAATGAAATATGCTTGAACAGAAATTTACTAAAATGACAGCACAGTACATAGTGAAAGGGCCTCACACAAGTCCCAAAAGAACACTGGAGATGATAATCCATTAATCTGCCAATATTCCCACATTATTAGAGATTATAATGAGCATAAGCTTCTTTAAAGTACATTGCTTAACGTCTTCCTTGTGATTCCACAAAGAAGTGTATATAAAATGTTTTGCTCCATGTTGTCTAGACTAGCAGTCTGTAAACTTTTGGCCAAAGCACAGGGTTTTTAGGAAGTAGCTAATTAGAAGGATCTTAATGATAGGAATTAATTTATGACAAATTAGTTCAGTTCTGTATTAGCTTTCTCACAGCCATCCTTTCCGATATTAGTATATATTCAAAACGTTCAGTTGCTTCCTGCCAGAACTAATTACGTGATCTGTTTAATTCTCAACCTGTTTTCCTTAATTGTACTGATACAGCCATGGAACATAATAGAATAATGTAATAAGCACCTCACACAATGCCATATACACCAATCATTCATGCCAACTCCGAAAATAATTGGGACATATCAAGGGATTATCACAAAGGGCACTGGGTCAAAATTACTCCCAAATGGGATCTGGACAATGGATCGGAAAATAATTTTAGCTGGGACAAAAAAAAAACTTGTGATGACACATCTTTGAAAGCCATTGGACACAAGGCAAACGCACAGTAGATGACAGCACCGATAACTAATGCATAGAGCTCACTACAGATAAAAGATGAACTGGTATGAAATGCTCTCACAGCACTAGGAGAAGGACCTAAAGAAGGGTGTCTGAATGTTATGACACAGGGTAAACCTCTCTGCTAATTTAAACCAGCAACACAGAAAAGATTCACCCCGTGCTGTAATCTGTTAAGAGGCAAAGAACTATCTCAGAGGTCACTATTTAAAGTAAAAGTTAACAATTTTATTCCTAAAGTCCAACACAGAATATTAAAAACCAACAACTATTTAAAACTCCTTTCTTTTAAACCTATATTTTACCTCCCACTCTACAATACTAGTCCTGTAAAAAGTCGGATTAAGATTTACAAAAAAAACAACTTACAAAACCAGGCAGCTGTCAAATTTTCTCTTTGCATCTTCCTTTGCAGATTTTCCTCTGTTGTCTTTTCAATGTTCTGCTGCGCAAACTTCTTATTGCCAGGTACATTTCAGAGAACTTTTCTGTTGGCAGTCTGTACTCGTTAGTGGCTTGGCAGTTCTGTCTCAACTGTTCAAAAATGTCTGGTTTTATACCTCAAAACATTGAATCGTTTCATTGGTTTTAATATTATCAAAATACTAAACTCAAGCTTGATTGGACTTTGCTATCTTGGGGCATAATTTAAACTGATTGATTGAATATGAATTTGTATTTGTCTCATGGTAGTCCAGCCGCTGTTAGCTGTTTTGACCAAATGTTACATTGTTTCTTTGTTCAGAACACTGCTGTGTCAGACAAGCCTTGCTAGCTTTCAGCTCTCAAAGGTACAGGACCGCTACACCTTCATAACATTGAATAATGGTGAATATTCAAACTCATTGTGACGAATTAATTCTTCCTGCATCCTATATTGCTGCTCTTTCTGTAGAGTCAAGCTCCCAAGCACATAGGAATGCAGTTTACAATTAGCACATCTTTTTCCTACATCACAAACAACAGATAACTGAAGTGCACAATATACTATATAAAGTAATGATCAAACTACAGGAAGGAGGCTAGATCTGGTTCTTGGGAAAGGCATGGGCCAAGTAGATCAAGTGCTAGTGAAAGAACATTTGGAGGTTACAAATCATTAAACTGTAAGGTTGGAAGTGACAATGGAAAAGGACCATGAACAATCTAGTCTAAGAATAATAAACTGAGGGAAAGCCAACATCAATGCGGTCTACACCTGGGTTGAATAGACTGGAGTTGAAGGTTGGCAGAAAAAATGGTAGTTGAGCAATGGGCTTCCTTCAAATAAAAGATGGTTTGGACACAATGTATATTCACGCTAAACAAACAAATCTACAGATAATAAAAGGACAAAGGAGAAAATGTGTGTTCTGGACAGACGTTAAGTGGAAAATATATTTGAGAATCAGGCTGAATATAGAAGGTGCAGAGGGGTGGTGATAAAGTAAGTAAGAGAAGCAATGTGGTGGTATGATAAGAAACTGGCAGCGAACATATAATGGAATTCCAAGGTCTTCTATAGGCATATACATAGTAAAAGTGCAATAAAGGGAGAAGTGAGACTGGTTAGGAACCAAAAAGGAGATTTACAAATAGAGACTGAGGACATGGCTGAAGAATTAAATAAATAATTTGCACCTGACTTTACCAAGGTGCGAACCAGGACATGGTGAAAGAGGAGGAAATTCAGATGCTAAAAGGGTTAAGGTTGACAAGGAGGTGGTAAAAGATAAGCTTTTTGCAAGTGAAGTAGACAAGAAGCCAGGTCCACATGCGAAGTGGAAGGTCCACAGGGAAGTGACGAGGGAAATTGCAGAAGCACAAGTAATATTTTTTCAATTGTTTTTTAGACTCAGGCATAATGTCAGTGGACTGGAGAATTGTAAATGTCACACCCTTGTTCAAAAAAACTAGAGGGCATAGGTTTAAGGTGAGAGGTGAAAGATTTAAAAGGGACCTTAGGGGCAACTTTTTCACGCAGAAGGTGATGCACACATACAACAAGCTGCCAGAGGTGGTGGTGCAGGCGCAGGTTGGTACAATTACAACATTTAAAAGGCATCGAGATGGATATATGAATAGGAAGGGTTTAGAGGGATATGGGCCAAATACTGGGAAATAGGACTAGATTAATGTAGGCTATCTGGTCGGCATGAATGAGTAGTATCGAAGGGTCTGCTTCTGAGCTGTATATCTCAATGACTCTTAAAAAAAACCTCTAACAAAGGCTGCACCCAGAACCACTATTGTTATGAAGATGCTTCATATCTAATGTAACCTGAGGAAAGGTTAGACAGGCTAGTAAAAATAATTTCACCCCAGTTAATGTCTGTAATGCACTGCCTGAAAAAGGGTGGTGGGAGCAGGTTCATGGCATCATAAATTCAGTCATTTTTCTCCAGCCAACCAAGAAGCTGGGAACTCTGGAGAGAATAGGGTTTTGTGTGTCCAAATACAGAACCTGCTACAAAGTATAAAAGACGATAAAAGAAAGCTAATGGAACGTTGAGCTTTATATCAAGAGATCTACAAGATAAAAAGGTGGAATTACTTTAGAATTAGCGAGTTTTGAGGAGATTTAAAACAGCAGCAAATGAACGTGACAGACCCTAGACAGACAACAAGCAAAACTAATGTCATTTACAAAATACCGTGCAAGAACTGTAACAAACACTACATTGGACAAACAGGCAGAAAACTAGCCACCAGGATACATGAACATCAGCTAGCCACAAAACAACATGATCCTCTCTCACTAGTATCATTACACGCAGATAAGGAAGGACACCACTTCGACTGGGACAACACATCCATCCTAGGACAAGTCAAACAGAGACACGCACGAGAATTCCCACAAGCATGGCATTCCAACCGGACCTCTATCAACAAACACATCGAGTTAGACCCCATCTACCACTCCCTGAGAAAAGGAACAGGAAATGACATCACCACAGGAAATGAATCACCAACCCAAAGAAACCCAAAAATATATATATAGAAAGCAGGAATTATCAGCAGTGCTTTGTCCGAAGGCCCACTGAAGATGTTACCTAGTATGGTGACGAAACATCTGGAAATGAACTTTCCAGCTCAGCGAGCAAACCTACATCCAATATGTTAGAATTATATGGACTTCGGTTTTATCCTTCCAAAAGAATTGCACTCATTCCTGGACAATGCATTGCAGGAAGGATATCCTTACCTTTGAGGCTAAAGGGATTGAATTTTGATGATAGCTTTATATTTTCTGGAATTTAGTAAATTAACAGGTGATCTGATTGAGGGCTTTATGTTGATTTGGGACTTGATAGGGTAGATAGAGGGTAACTATTTCCTCTGGTGCAAGAGTCCAAAACAATGAGGACTGGGCCATTCAATGTCATGTCAAGTACCCTCACTTCGCACAAAGCGCAGTGGAAATCTGAGCCTCTCCCTTATAAACAAAAAAGCTGTCGAGAGATGGGGAGGCCATGGCAGTGCGGTATTATCGTCGGACTGTTAGTCCAGAGAATCAGGTAATGTTCAATATGAATTCAATTTTAAAAAAATTTGGAATTAAGAAGCTAATTTTTACCATGAATCCAATGTTGATTGTTAAAAAATCCATCTGGTCCACTAATGTCCTTTAAGAAAGGAAACTACGACCCTTTCCTGGACTCCAGACCCACAGCAATGTGGTTGACTCTTAACATCCCATAAATCAATTAAAAAAAAGTCAATTAAAAATTTCAAAATTTTTGATAGAGAATATTAGTTAAAGATGGAGAAAATGAGCAAAACTGGAATTGATGGGAATGAGTGGGAAAACTCTCCACTGGTTAGAGTCACACTTGACAGAATAGAAGATGGTTGTGGTTGTTGGAGGTCAGTTACCTCAGTTCCAGAACAGCACTGCAGGAGTTCCTCAAGGCAGTGTGCTAGGCCCAACCATCTTCATCTGCTTCATCAATAATCTTCCTTCCACTGGAAGGTGAGAAATGGGGATGTTCACCAATGATTGCATAATGTTCAGCACCATTTTGCTTCCACAGATAGTGAAGCAGTCCATTTCCAAACATAGCAAGATCTGGACATCTGGAAAGGCAATGTGGAAAGTAATGTTCGTGCCATACAAATGCCAGGCTTTGACAATTTCTAACAAGAGATAATTTAACCATGACCCATGGCATTATCTTCACTGAATCTCTAACTGTCAACATCCTGAGGTTACCATTGATCAAAAACTGAACTAGCCACATAAATAGTGTGGCTACAAGAGCAGGTCGGAGGCTAGGAATCCTGCAGCAAACAACTCACTTCCTGACTCCCCAAAGCCTGCCCACCTCTACAAGGCACAAGTCAGGAGTGTGATGGAATACTCCCAGATGCATGGACGGATGCAATTCGAACAACACTCAAGAAACTCAACACTATCCAGAATAAAGCAGCCAGTTTGATTGGCAACATATCAACATTCACTTTCTCCACCACCAATGCAGCATTGTGTAATATTTACAAGATGGACTGTAGAAATTCACCAAGGCTCCTGAGATAGAACTTTCCAAACTCTCAATTACCACCATCTAGAAGCATAAGGGCAGCAGATACATCTGAACAGCATGACCTGCCAGTTGTCCTGCAAACCCAGCATCATCTTGACTTAGAAATACATTGCTGCTTCTGCAGCATCGCTGGATCAGCATCCTGGAACTCACCCCCTCATGGCATTGTACCTATACAACATGTACTGCCACACTTCAAGAATGCAGCTTGTTAGCATTTTCTCAAGTGCAATAAATGTATCGCCAGCCCACACAACCCAAATCCTAAGTCAATTAAAGAAAAGTTGGTAAACAGAGCCGCGATGTAACCGAAGGCAGAACAGACTTGGGACAAGCTGAATTGCGTATTGCTGTTCCTATGCTCCTTTCACTACTCTAGGGTTCAGCCTCCTGGTGCTTTTCTGCAGTCCTTGAGTATCTCCTGCCTCTCTCCAACTGCATCTTCCCTGTGAAACAATAATCGGAAATGCACGCGGAAAGCTGACAACTGGAAGAAGGTCCCGAGAAGTGGAAAAAGGCCTAAGAGTTATCTTATCACAGAAAACATTTGGAAAATCTTAACAAATATCTCCATTACTAATACTCATAATGACACACAATATATTATACGCAAAATGTTATCTTAAAAAATCTAGCATCAATTTCTAGAAATACTTGTTAAAAAATGACAGGTGACAGCCATTTGCTTAATAATACCTGAACAAATCAAATCAGCTTGCACAGAGAAATCTAAAATGATTGAACTGTCTTAATTCAGCACAGTCAAACTCAGTTCCAACTACTTTTTCTTCACTTCTGAGACTATCCAGCATTATAAGCATTAATCAGTTCCCCAGATTAACAATTCAATATATAATCATTGAATCCATAAGAATGACTTCAGTGTCTATTATGATGACCTTCTGATTGCTGCATTGCCCTCAGAATGTAAATACGACATTGTATTAACACTTCACATGTTAGATGCTAAGCACTCTTTGCAGTAGACCAGAATGATTACCTGTGACTCAGAGAATAAGATGGCATGCAGCCCTACAATTTCTACTGGAAGGAAGAAAAGGCTAGCAGCAAGGAATTTCCCAAGAGCCTTCCTGCCTTGGGCAAAGTAAGAACTGTTCTGGAAGCATGGAAGAGGAGCTAGAAACAATGTATGAAGAAAACAGAGGATCCTTCCTCTCTGCAGGAGCAGGGCTCTGAATAAGGCACAGGAAGTTCTTAGCAGTTGACTGAGTTCTCACATGCATGCCTTCCCTCACAAGCAAGGTTGCTAGGGGAAAGAACAGGCAGCTGGAGACATAGGTCCGTGAACAATCAGCAAGAGATACTGCACAACACTACATGGTTATTTATTCCTTAATTACTGAAATCTTCCTGATAGTTCACTGCTGTAAATCTCATCTTCACAGCAGCCTCAGGGAAAAAAAAGGGAAGATTTATGAACAATTGGTTGCAGTAGAAATAAATATCCCAGCTGCTCTCAAATCGATATCAGGAATATTTTCTTCAAACTAGTCAGGTGTTTTATGAGGTACAAAGAATAAAAGTCTTAATAGCAGCACAAACTAAACCATGAAGCTAATTGTCCAATTAACCTTCAGTCCAAAATCCCAACGTTTGGTTTAAAGAGTTTTAAGAATATTTATCTGCGAAAACAACTGCTGCCACAGGATGGTGTGGGATATAAGCACTCCTTTCCCTCTTTCAAAGAGTGACATGGTGGCTGAGTGGTTAGCACTGCTGCCTCACAGCGCCAGGGACCCGGGTTCGATTCCAGCCTTGGGTAACTGCCTGTGTGGAGTTTACACGTTCTCTCTGTGTCTGCGTGGATTTCCTCCCACCATACTGGTGCAGGTTAGGTGAATTGGCCATGCTAAATTGCTTATAGGGTTCAGGGATGTTTAGGTTAGGTACATTGTTCAGGGGTAAACAGGGGAATGGGTTACTGTTTGGAGGGTCGGTGTGGACTTGTTAGCCCGAAGGGCCTGTTTCCACACTGTAGGGATTCTATGATTAAAATACAGTATGAAAGCTAAAATTTGTTCAGATTGGAACCATATTCTATGTCAATAAATACTTCATCATACATTTGAATTGGGTACATCACATCACCTCTGCAATCATGGTTATGCTGTTAAATGATCCAACCAAAGTGAACTCACTGTTCTGGGTGACAATCTAACCTGGTTAACCAGGGCAAAGTGTGAAGCAGTTACTCGTTTTCAATCTTTGCTAGCACTTCCTTCCTTTACTATAACACTTCCATCTTCTCCTTTTGCTTCAGTATGAAAAGCTCCCTCTAAGCCCAACTACTTCAAAGTCCTGAGGAGCTGAAGGACAAAATGCTGGACTGGCTGAATCTTAGGTCACAGCCTCTGGTCATGATACATTCAGCAGGGATGCTAGCAGGCTACTGAACCCATTCCATAAATACAAGGTATTGAATATTTAGAATATACCACTGTCTGCATTTGATAGAATGCAGGCTGATTTGAAATGCCATTTGCCTTCTACCACGGGTTATGGGTAAAGTGCAGGGGAGTGGGCGCTGTTTTAAAGACATGGTGAAGGGTTGAAGGGCATCCTTCTGTGCTGTAAGATTCCAGCATTTGAGGCAATAGGCTTGATGATAGTTAAAGCTGTTAATGATTTATAAATATTAAAACGGCACAGAACTTAAAAAGCTACAATGGCCCTTACTACACACCAGCTACAACCTACACAATTCATGTACTATATGTACATCTGCAGCCCTTCCAATCAGATATGTGCTCCTCCCAGCTCATAACTTTCAATCCTGTACCCTGACCAGCAGAGTCTGTATGGTGCAGAATGGTGATATTTAACACAAAGGTGTACAGCTAACTGGCCTGCACACACTTATCTTCCAGTTGAATGCAGGATTGCGCATGATGCAAGGAGAAACTGAATTTAAATTTCTAAAGCCAGATAATGTAATGTATTCCTGACCTCTCCATTAGATGAAAGCTTGATACAGGCATTCAATCAAAATAAGTGGACATGCAGTCATTTATAGGAAATTAACATTTGAACATGTACACATGGTAATAGGCCAGATGCTGCCCCATTAGGGCATTAGAGTTGTGGCTCACTCATATATTCTGGCTTCAGCTGCTCGTCTGTGGCAACCTAAGGCTGGGCTCTTTTCCAGCTGTCATGCTCCCATCTAACCTGCCCAATGGCTTAGAATCATGGACTAACCTCCTCAAATCATTTTCAACTCCTTCTTTGCCTGTGACACTCTATTCCCTATAGAACCAGAAATCTGTCGCTTTAGCTTTGCTTTGAACGATTCAGCTAGGGTTGTATTTGCTACACCAGGGTCACAGGCAAATAGCTCTGAAGCAGCCACTCTGCCGAGTTTTAGATTTCCTTAATTGCTAATCAAGTCTTATTGTTCCTTCCTGTAGTTCACAAGCAACTCACACTTGGAAGCTGACAGAACAGTATAGCCTTAGGGGTGGCCAATCAGCCCATAATTTCTGTGCCAGCTTTTTGAAACAATAATCCAATCGAATCCATCGCCTTGTTATGTTGAGAGCCCTGCAATAATTTTTCTTTGTTCAAGTATTTTGCAATCTGTGTTTAGGTAATTAATTATGGTTTGTCACTGCCTCACACACAATCCTCCACATTCAGTACACCTCTCTCCTCCTAAAATAGCTACCTCTTTGACCAAGTTTTTGGTTATCTATTCCTAACATCTGTTTATATGGCTCATTGTCGATTTGTGCCTGTTATCTCCTCTAGTGAAGGTGAAATCTGTGGAATGGGACTTGCGAGGAAATCCACAGCTTTTTGAATTGGGGTGTATCCAGTACCAGTACATTGGGTTCCCCGGCCACACAAGGGAAAAGTAACAACAAAATTTATAATGGAAAACAAAATGGCAATAAATTTAAAAAATTAAAAATTAACAAATTAGAAAAAGATAGAAATCAATAGATTTCTAGACCAGTGATATGGAGATAGTGTGGCAATGTAGCATTGAGGCAGATGATCAGCCATGATCTAATCGACAAGCAGAGCAGGCTGGATGGGTTGAATGCCTTACTCATATTTCTATAGATATTTTAATCAACTCTATTGAAAGATGTTATGCCCTCTTGGGCAGGTGGGACCTGAATCCAGATCCTCTGGTTCAAAAGTTGTAACATTACTATTGCACTCATTTATATAAATGATTTGGATGTGGCATGGTTAGTAGGTTTGTTGATGGTGTAGTGCACAGGCAAGATGGTTACCTCAGTTTACAATGGGACCTTGATCAGATGGGCTGGTGGGCTGAAGAGTGGCAGATGGAGTTTTATTTAGATAAACGTAAGAAGTGCATTTTGGGAAAGGCAAATCAGGACAGGGCTTATACAGTTAATGGTAAGGTCCAGGGGAATGTTGCTGAACAAAGTAGTGTTGCAGATAGACAGGATAGTGAAAACGACATTTGGTATGCTTGCTTTTATTGGTCAGTGCGTTGCATATAGGAGAAGGGAGGTCATGTTGTGGCTGTACAGGACACCTTTGAATACTGCATTCAATTCTGGTCTCCCTGCTATAGGAAGTGAATGGTGTAAAACTTGAGAGGGTTCAGAAAACTTCTACAAGGATGTTGTCAGGGTTGGAAGGTTTGAGCTATAGGGAGAAGCTGTTTTCCCTCGAACATTGGAGATTCAGGGGTTTATAAAATCACAAAGGACATAGACAGGGTGAATAGCCAAGGTTTTTTTCCCCAGTGTAGAGGAGTCCTAAACTAGTGGGTAAAGGTTTAAGGTGAGAGGGGAAAGATTTAAAAGGGACTTAAGGGGGTGACTTTTCTTCACAGAAAGTGGTGTGTGTATGGAGTGAGCTGCCAGAGGCAGCAGTGGAAGCTGGTACAATTACAGCATTTAAAAAGCATCTAGATGGGGACATGAATATAAAGGGTTTAGAGAGATACAGGCTAAATGCTGGCAAATGGGACTAGATTACTTCAGGATATCTGGTCAGCATGGACAAATTGGACCAAAAGGTCCGTTTCCAAGTGGTACAGCTCTATGACTCTATGACATACCTGTCACTATATCTCTACAAAAACTACTCAATTTTGTCAACTGTCTTGACCATAATCTTTCCTTACCTCCTTATCCCATTCTGAAGTAATCAACCAATTGTACTGTCTGGGCTCTGGACACAAGGAATTGTAGGAGAGATTGTCAAAGATTTAAAGTGTCATTGAGGTTGTCCAATATTAGTCTCCACTTTCAAGAATGGAGAGGAGAAAATGAACGTATATGAACAGAAATCAAATGCTGAATTATAGGTTAGGATGGAGGCCAATTTCTGAGTTTTCTTGTTTAATGAAGAGTGCTCCCAAAGTGTGGACCAGATTGGGAGGGAGCTGATCAACAACTTAAAAGAACTGCAGGTAGTGAGAAGTGGGAGGAAGTCAGATGAAGCATCAAATCAATGTGTCCAAGAGTGTTTATGGACAGTCGACATTCTAATTGAAAACCAGAAAAAAGCAGCAATATCCATAGAAGACAATAGAAATAAAGCTTGATATGGTATTGATGGTCTGCTCAGATGACAATAATGAATTTAAATAAATGTCATTGGGTAATTTTTTCAAGATTAGTCACTGGTGCTGAACCTCAGTCCATGGATTGACCAACTTGAAAATGAAGCTAAAGGCCAGTAATCAGATTCATTCAGACTATCAAGATAAATCACAAAAGAAAATGTGTACTTAAATGGTGATGTTCACCGTTTCAGGATGTGCCGATGCATGTTACACGAAACAAGGAACATTTTTTTTAAAATATTGTTACTGTTGTCATGTATGAATCACAGTGACCAGTTTGTTCACAGTATGTCCCAAAAGCAGCAACGAAATATCGACCAGATAATCGGTTTCACTCATGTCAACTTAATGCTACACAGTGTCCAGAATATGAGGCAGAACTGAACTTGCTGCTCTTCTTTGATGTAATGCCACCTTTGGATCTGCCTGTGAAAGCAGACAGGTCATTGGTTTATTATCTAATCTAAAAACAGCATCTTCAATAGTGCAGAACTTCCTGAATACAGCACTGGACTATCAGTCAGGAGGAATGTGCTCAAGTCCCTGGAGTGAGTCTCAAACCAAAACCTGCTGACTTAAGAGGCGAGAGTGCTACCTACTGATCCTCATGGTTTTGGTTACAATCGGGCAAAGTGAACTGATTGCTATTATGGAACCAGTGAAGTGAAGCCTTTTTGAAGATCTGAATAGCAGAGAAAAATAAGAGTTTGAGCAAAGTGGTGGCTACCAACATCTAGCAGTTGGGAAGATAAGGAAAATCTTTTTTCTCCAGAATGCCAGATGAGTTTCTGTTATGAAGGTACTGATTGTTAGACAAAGCACTGTTTGTAATATGTGCAAATAAGCTATACTTGATGCAGCAACCAGTGATATTTATGCTACTGTAAGCAACCAGTAATGAACAGCTGTCATAGACCTAAATGTTAAATCTGTTTCTACCCACAGATGCTACCTAACCGTCTGCTTTTATTTCAGTTATGATCCTGGGATTTATTTATTTTACCACTAAAAAAAAGTTATTATTTTTATCTCATGATTTGCATTAATCATTCTTTCTAAAAAAAAAATTGAGGGGGTTTGAGCAGGTACATGTGAAGACACTGGTTCCACAGAAAGGAGGTTGGTAACCCAGTTGAGTTGAGAGTGTGGTGCTGGAAAAGCACAGCAGGTCAGGCAGCATTCGAGGAGCAGGAGAATTGACGTTTCGGGCATAAGCCCTTCATTAGGAATGATGAAATGTCAATTCTCTTGTTCCTCAGATGCTGCCTGACCTGCTGTGCTTTTCCAGGACCACATTCTCGACTCTGATCTCCAGCATCTGCAGTCCTCATTTTCCCCCGGTAACCAGTTGACACAGGTTTAAGACAACTGTTACAAATGGAGGAAAATTGAGAAGACCTTTAACTTTTACTCCCTGAAAGGGAGAAGGCAGATATGATAGCAGCTTTCAATAGGGAATGAGATAAAAACCTTAAAAAAAAAAAGAACCATCTTCAGGGATTACTGGGAAAGTGTGGGTTGGAAAGCACTTTAAAAAAGCTGGCATAGACTTGATGTTCCAGATGACAGTCTTCCATGCTGTATGCTTCTACAGTAAAAATATCCTTTTCCTTGATGTATCAAATATGGCCAAACATTCATTGGATTGCACTGGTATAAACAGAGCATAGAAAGCCTTCAAGATTGCTTAACCTCTTCACGTTCTTTTTTTTGTGAATTTGGGGAAATTAGGGAAAGACGGCTGAAAACGTCACATGGGTTCATAAAGGGTTAAGTTCTAAAATCCACTGACTGGTAATTTTCCAAAATTCGCTGTACTCTGGGACAATTCCAGCAGATTGTAAAACAGCAAATGTGACACCACTACTTAAAAAGGTGGTAGACAAAACATGAGGAATTGTAGGCTAGTTACCTTGACTTCTTCAATGTGGAAAATGCTTGAATCTATCACCAGGAAGAAATAGCAAGAAATCTAGATAGAAATTGGACAGATGCAGCATGGGTTCATGAAAGGCAGATCATGCTTAACTAATTTACTAGAATTCTATGAAGACATTATGAGCACGGTGGACAATGGAGGCCCAGTAAATGTGGTGGATCTGGATTTCCAAATGGTATTCGCCAAGGTACTGCACATAAGGCTGCTGCATAAGATAAAGATGCATGGTGTCATGGATAATGTATTAGTATGGATGGAGGATTGGTTAACTACCAGGAAGCAAAGAGTGGGAATAAATGATTACTTTTCTGGTTGGTGATCAGTGACTAGTGATGTGCCTCAGGGGTCAGTGTTGGGACCGCAATTGTTTACAACTTACATAGATGGTTTGCAGTTGGGGACCACATGTAGTGTGTCAAAGTTTGCGGATTACACTAAGATGAGTGGTAGAGCAGAGTGTGTAGAGGACTCAGAGGGATATAGATAGTTTAAGTGAGCAGCAAAGATACAGCAGATAGAGTACAATGTTGATAAATGTGAAGTCATTCATTTTGATAGGAATAACATTAAAAAGGACTATTACTTGAATGGTAAAATATTGCAGCATGCTGTTGTGCAGAGGGACCTGGGTGTCCTTATGCATGAATCGCAGAAAGTTGGTTTGTAGGTGCAACAGGTATTTAAGATGGCAAATAGAATTTTATTCTTCATTGCTAAAGGGATTGAGTTTAAAAGCAGGGAGGTTATGTTGTAGCTGTACAGAGTGCTGGTGAGGTCATATCTGGAGTACTGTGTTGGTCTCCTTACTTGAGAAGGGGTGCAGAGGAAGTTGACTAGGTTGATTCCAGCGTTGAGAGGGTTATGAAGACAGACTGAGTAGACTGGGATTATATCATTGGAATTTAGAGGAATGGAATGGTGGTGGGGTGTATTTTACAGAAACACATAAAATTATATAGGGAATAGATAAGATAGAAACAAGGAGATTGTTTCCACCGGCGGGAGGGCATAACCTCAAAATTAGGGACAGCAGATTTATGACAGAAGTGAGGAGGGACTTCTTCACCCAAAGGATTGTAAACTTGTGGAATTCTCTTCCCAGTGGAGTAGTTGAGGCTTTCTCATTGAATGTTTTTAAAGCTAAGATAGATGATTTTTTGAACGATGAAGGAATTAAGGGTTATGGAGAGAGGGTGGGTAAGTGCAACTGAGGCCATGAAAAGGTCAATCATGATTCTACTGAATGGCGGAGCAGGCTTGAAGGGCCAGATGGCCTACTCCTGCTCCTAGTTTTTATATATTATGTTCTTATGTGTTTATGACTTTGTTTCATTTGATGCCTTTCTGTCCTCCTGATAGTCAGTTTTGTGGCTTATGAAGTAGGTTGCAGTTCCACTGCTGAGAATGATAGAACCTGGATGAGACTCTGAAAGAATTATCTGATTCGTCCTACACTACTGTCTCTTTCGCCACAGTCCTTCAAATAGTTTGCTTTTCCTTTTCATTCATATATCCAAATTACTTCTGAAATTTATTACTGAATCTGTTTCCATCATTGTATTCCAGATTTAAACAACAGGCAGCATAGAAGAAAAAAGAATTACCTCATTGCCCTGGTATAACTTTAAATCTGAGTCCCTCTAATCACTGATCGTACTGCTAGTGGAAATGGCTTCTCCCTATTACTCTAGCAAAACCCTTCAAATTCCACCCCATCCCTTTAATCTTCTGTGCTTTTAAAAGAACACTTTCAGCTTCTCTGGCCTCCACAGCTCAAGGTGAAATGAGCAGAATGTTGGTTTTGCTCAAAGATGAACATTTGTCATCTATTACTAAAACAATGTCTATACTGGTGTCTAATCAGCTCTGATCTGTTACGCTGTTACAGCAGACTAATTCCATCATTAAGAATTTATTTGAGCTGTTAGTGCTCTATGTGCAGTGTGCTATGGTGATAAGGAACGTGACGATCACTATCTGCTAAGATTGTCCTTATTCTGCCGATACATACAGCCACACTTGAACATAAGGGCATATTAAAAATGGGTGCTGAAAATGTGTTGCATTTTCAGCTCTGATCTCCAGCATCTGCAGTCCTCACTTTCTCCCATATTAAAAATGGGTGTCCTACAACTAGGTTGATTATAAAGACAGACAATGAAGATAGAAGTTGGGCAGTAAATAGGCCGGCAGAAGATGGAATTGAATGTGAATAAGTATGGGGCAACATATTTTGGAAGGAAAGGCAAGGAATGAGAGTGCACACTTAAAAAAAGACTGATGCACACAATGAGTACAAATATATCCATTTAGTGAGAGTGAGTGTAACTAAATGAAATCATAAAACACTTTTGTGTTTTCAAAGTAGGGGCATAGAATACAACAGAAAGGACATAATACCACAAATTAGGCTAAATATAGGTAATGCCACCGTTACAGTCCTCTGCTGTACTAAAAGGTAAAGTCGCTATAGTCTTACCAGGTCATAGGGCTGCTCTCTCATCAAAGACAGATGCCTGGTGGTAGTTTAACCTGAGGGTCACTAAGCCTCAGGTGAGGGGAAAGGTTGAGGAGAGTCCTTCATGGTACCTCAATAGAATGAGGGTATTCAAATCATAAAGTGTGTACAATGCTGGTTGACCAGTGTTGGGACAACTACAGTTAAGGAAAGATTGATTTCAATGCAGCCCTGTCAGGCTAGCTTTTAAAGGTAAAGTTTTTAACATGAAGAAAGGCTTTGATAGAATGAATAGGTAAAAATTATTTTATCTGGTGAATGAGTGAGTCAGTAATTTAAATTCTCAAAAAGCAAAAGAGAACTGAGGGAAATTTTTATTTTACACAGAGGATTGTTGGAGCATGGAATGATTTGCCACAGGGGGTGGTTGAAGCAGAGACCATTGTGCTATTTAAGAGAAAACTGGATAACTATTTGAAGCAGAAGTTGTTACAGGGATATGGAGTGTGTGTGTAGCAGTGGGATTAGTTTTAGTGTGTACCAGTACTGAAACAATGTGCTTCATGGACCCCTTCTGAGCAGTAACCTTCTTAAGTTGGTCCTTTTTCAGGATTTTCTTTTCAGTTACACTATGCTTTTGAGTTGACAGTCAATGTCTTTTTTAAGCTGTCCGTTTTTCTGAGTGCTGCACATCGGCATGTATGTTGACTATGCCATTTCCACTTCCACTGCATTCAGTAAACAAAGCATGTATCACCAGATTAAGAATTACTATCCCTACAAAAATAACGTTTACTTCTCCAAGCCAAACATCCAAAAGCAAAAGGTTGGTTTCTCTGTCGCAAAATCATGAGTTCAAGTGGCTAGCGCACAAACTCTACTGATACTCCCACTGAGGGCGTGCTGCACTGTCAGAGACACTGCGATTCAAATCGGACCTCAAACCATGGTTGTCTCCCCTGTTCGGTAAATGCAAGTGATCCCACAATATTATCTGAAGGACAGATGGGAAGTTAGCTCCAGTATCCTGGCCAATATTCATCCCGCAGCCAATTTCACTAAAAAAATGATAGCGTGCAAATTGGCTACTCTGAGGTGATCAGTTTTGTAATATAGAAACAAAGGCAAATTTTTGGCTGTTAGATCTCCTTGGAGTGGCAGATCCTTCATGCATGCCCAGTCTCTGTGTGCCACAAACACTGCCCTGGTAAAGAGATTGCCATACATCTCCTTCTAGAATGTAACTTAGCAAAGAAGGTCTGGAGAGTGATGCAGTGGTTTTTGTCAAGGTTTGTCCCGAGCAGCCCCAGGACGCAGCTCTATTGATTATGCCTGGGGGACCATCAACTCAGTGACAGTCTGCTCTAAACCTGTTAGTCCTCCCATGTAAAGAGTTGACCTCAATGACTAGCACATTCCAAGGTCCAGGACTACGAACTGAGGGATGCTCTAAAGCTTGGGTCAGCTGCTGTCAAGGTACAGTGGGGAAAGACCACTGTTCAACTATCAGACTCTTTCATTACCCCTATGCCTGTAAATACTTCCGTGCATAAGTAAGAAACGCCTTTTGGTTTTCAACTGATGGGAATGTCAAATTCTAATGTTTGTTTTCCTTGATAGGCAAAGACTGCACAAAGCTGCTTTAGTACTTGTGAATGTGGATGACATTTTTAAAGAATAAATTATATTTTTGCAGGAAATTCTTTGTGGATCAGTATAGGAGGTGCTATAAAAACACAAGTCTTTCTTTTCACTGAAAATGAGACTCCATCTTCCCAGCTGCTGCTAAGGGCCAGGAATTAAACCTGGAATCGATCTGGAATCAGAAGTACACCAACTGATGAATGGTAACCACCTCTCTTTCAGTGCTTTGCATCCTCATATATCTATTTCCTAGTTAAGTGCAGGAGGCAAAAATTGCAATAGCCCTTGCCCAAAGAGCACTTCCTGACCCAGAGGCATCATCTGCGTCTTATTCCTATCGGAACTCCCTAATAACATCAGAATGCACCTTTTTCCGATGAAATTGTAATGAGAAACAACTGTCAATCACTGCCCTATTAGCCTGGATGGGCTCACTTCCTGAAACAATTTATTGGATTCCCAGCTGCAAGCAAGACCTGGTCTTTTCAGTCTTTTCTTGGGGCTATTCAGAGGGAGTGTGTGTGCATTCTACTACTGCTGTGCTCTCTTTGTACAGACTGTTTGCTCACAAATTCAGCTTCCTGAGTTTGCCACCTCCCTTTTTCCCAAAACCTGCCAAGTGTTTACCAACCTTTTGCTTTTGGTTTGTAGGCGGTATGGTAATCACCAGCTGTTCCCACGCACAGGGGAAAAGGAAATGCTTCGCGCTCCCCCCTTTCTTTGAAGCCAGCCCAAACAAGTGGGCTTTTAAAGGAACTGATCAAGGAGTCCAGAGTGCCTGTATATCATTACAAGTCACTCGTCAATCACTGTCTGACAGAACCTGACCTAAGCTTCGTAAATGGGCTTTGATTACGTCAAGAAAGAGCTAAACAAATCTGATAATACATGCAGCCAATGGAAGTCAATCTTTCATTCTTATCTAACATCCCCATAAAAATTAGCCAAAGTGTGCAAGTTTATAGTTGGACAAATTGCACTTTTGAAGGTATTAACCGCTGTTTCGCATTTTAGCCAAAAGATGACACCTCTTTTGCACACCCTCGGTACTTCACTGAATGGTTAACCTAGATTGTGCAGTTCAGTTTCAGGAGTGAGTCACAAACGTTCTGAATCAGAGGTGAGTGCAAGACTGAACTACAGCAGGCAACCAAGATTATCCACTGCAAAATGCCTAAATAGAAGGACATCAGGCAGCGATAGAATTGGGCACAATTAAGACGGCTAGCACAGAGAGAATATCCTGCCGATACTACTGAAACTTACACATAAATAATGAACACTGATGAGATGGGTTATTGCCTGTAGAATGATCTCTCACCCAGACTCAGCGTTTTTAGGAAAGGCATGAGAAAAATGGTCAAATGAGGAAAAAAAATTAATTTATATTCTTTATAAAAGAAGCCTTCATTACAAATGATACTCAAACCTAGGTTGATATCAGAGTGTAATATTAGGATATTAAATATTAACTGTGCTAATGACTTGGCTAAAATGGCAAACAGGCATTTTAGACAAATGTATGGGTTACTAATATTGTGCAACATAATTTCAGCCCAGAACATGCCATGTACATTCATGGTAATGGTCAAATCGTTACATAATGGAGACTTTCAATGAAGGTTCTAATCATAGCAGGAACCCGGACACTTTAAATAGCAAGAGTCAGAACTAAAAACAAAATATTCTCAGTGAAACGAGAACTTTAAGGGCAGAAGTTGCAATAGCTACTTCACATGTTGACTGGAAAAATGCATTTCATAAAAAGTACAAAAATCAAAAATGCTCCCAAACTATTCAAGACGAAAGGGAGCAATATGTGAGAGGAGCAAGTAAATGAAGAAACATGGAGAGAAAATTACATTTCCATAACATTTCTGTTTTGCATGCAATTTAAAATACTACATCACATGTGAAGTAAATGGAAAACTTATGCTCAAGCATGTATAAATTAAGAAACATTGTAGAAACTTTACCTTCAAATTTTGCTAAGTTCACAGTGTGAGCTATAAGCACAATATTAAGAACAATAGAAGTTGCAGTGCTTTATAAACCCACACAGTGCAGAAAATTGACACAGGCACTGAATCTTTGTAAAGAGTTAAATTTCTAAGTGTTGAAAGCCCTCTTGCATCCGGAATTATATACTGCTGTTGAGGTAGCTTTTGTCACAAAGGTTTGGTTTAGGTATAAACAATATGCCAAAGTGAATACAATGCTTGCCAATCTAAGCATGAGGGTACCTTGCAGACAGTCTCAGAGTAATCCAAGTGACTGTGAAAATCTGCCCATCATTTTCACATACAATACAAAGGCAATGCACAGCGAGGGCAGAGAAAGCAGAATCCATTCGTTAACACAGTGCAAGTTAAACTCCATTTTTATTAGAATTCTTGGAAAACTCTAATATTTTATTCGGTTTCCATGCCAGACAATAATATATACTGCATCTGAATGAACCTGGAGCAAGGTAAATTCAGGTAACAGGTTTTTAACTAAGATTATATAATTTGAAATATTATATGTGCAGTTCTAAGAGATTTTACTGACTCACTGAAAGCAATAAAAAAAGATTCCCAACTTTATGTGTGTGTCCTGATCCATTAAACTCTGGTAAAGCAAGGCAAGCAGCAATCAAAAATAGAAGTTGCAAGCAAGAATTTATTTTTAAGCCAATATTCCTGAAAACGTTTTCTGCCAGTTTCCTCCTGCACCCTCCCCAACATCCACCTCACTGCTTTGAACATTCTGCAAATGTTTTCCTTCATTGTGCATTATTTTGACATTTTTATTTCATTATTGTGGTTATTAAAAATAACAATGTCAACAGAACTCTTCACTTACAGGAAGAATTATTTAGATTTTCTGCTTCTGAGATGAAACATGGAGACTAAATTTGGACTCTCATTAGTGGCGAATGAGCCAATCATAAGGATATTATTCAGCCATGTAAAAAAAATTATCTGGCTAATTCTATCAGTGAATATTTTACAGATGAATTAGGCCACAGAATCTAATTATTTTTAATGTTCAAACAGCGCTGTCTGTCAAGCTGTGTTTAAGCTACTTAAGATGCAGTAGATAGGTTTGTTCTTATCAATGGCAGGGCTGATAATAGCCCTGGAATGACAAGTACAATCAGCTAGTTACATTGATCAAACTGATCTCACCCACGCTTCATATTCGCCCAACTAGGCTAAATGACTTATCGCAGGAATATATTGGGTTAGACAGAATGATTTGCTTTCCTTGCGTGTGGCTGACAACTATTGGGGATTTTGTGACTCCTATTAAACCTCCCCTCCTCGTCGCTGGACGGATATTGAGCACCTTGTGGGACACGGGAGATCAGACAGCAATGGTCCCTTAACAGGAGCTGAGCTGAAAAATAGCAACATGTGACTAATTAATGACCTCTTGCTCCCTGCCAGAGGAGCAGAGTCAAGGGTGATTAATTAAATTAGCAAAAGGAGGAAATTACAGTGTAAAGAGCCAAAGTTTGATTGCTCTATAATTAACCAGAGTGCAAATAATACCTGCATCTATAAATAATCCGAATGGAATTAATTGCAGCGTTGTTTAAAGCTGTTTCATTTTAAAATAGGTAAGATTTTTCAGTTCTCAAAAAAATGAAAATTGTCACACTCATAAAACTCAGCTGCTGTGCATGTTTTAAAAAAAATTGCGGTTTAAAGATTTGGACGTTTCCGAGATAACAAATACCACTTTTCAAATCAAAGTCAAATGATTTGATCTGTTCACAGAAACTGAGTGCAGCTGTAAGGACCTTAAGAATAAATATCTACTGGGATTTGGAAGCTGTATCAAATGGCATTAACTATTCCTATCTCTTATCCTAAAGACAAAAGCAAGTCTGATAATTAAACCCATGTAACAAGCCTAATTAGAAGTTAGCAAAAGCATTTATTCAACTGATTTTCACTAAACTCAGGCCACAGAAATGCACGTCACTCCACCCAATTTGAAGCAATTGCCAGAATTAACACAACAGAACCCACAAGCTACACAACACCAAAACCTAGAGAGAGAATCAACACAAAGTGAAACATCTCAATACGTTTACCAACTGGGCACCTATCATTTCAATAGATAGCTATAGTATCAGCAGAGGATAGGAAGTTATTAATTGCTCTTTACCACCACTCTGCATAAGCTGGACTAAATTGCAGGTCTCCATTGTAACACTGAGCTTTTTAAAACATTTGCAGCATCACCTAACTTCACAAATCACAGTTGTTCAGAAGCAGTCCAAATCATTTACAGAAACTAAAGTTACAACAGGTTTCAATGAATTTTCAAAACATTTTCCAGAATTTATATGTTGCATTTTTCTGGAAGAATCAACAATATATTTTAGAGGGAAAACAGTTCACAAGGGGCTGGAGTTTGCTGATAAAATCATGGTGAGGCTGTTGGAGCTTGCTGTTATTTTATGTGTAAAAGTTACAGCAAATTGTGGTGTAGCCAATTATGAAATTAAATGACAACATCTTAAAGTTACTGTCCAGTTGAGCTTAGCCATTGGCTTCATTAAAAAGGTATCTCACTGCTTTTAGTGAATGTCATGAAGGTGCTGCACTGATGTGGTAGATATAGTCTAAATGCGCCACAAATTTAAGTCTTGTCATTTCATGTCTAAGTACCTTTTAACGATGTGATAATTGTTAATTATTGCCAATCAACCTCTGTGGCACTGAAAATTAACTATTACAAGGGCAGAATTTCATTCTATCTTATTCTGAATTTTTCATGTCAGTTTTAAATATGTTAAATGTTAGATTTCATTTTTAAAAAACTTTCCCATGTTCCCTTCCCCCCCCCCTTAATTAACTCTTCATTTCCCCTCTTTTCATCCACCAGAAGTCTCTCACTCCTTTCCCAGTCCTTCAGTTCCTTAGGTTAAGTTCCTCTATTGATTGCCCTGTTCATTTGGGTCCACAATGCTCATTTTCTCTTGCAGTGTGGATAAAAGCTCACTTTCCAGCAGTATTGGAAAAAAAATCTTTTTTAGTTGAAGGGTATAGGGGCAATTCTCAAGGCACATGCAGTTAGATGCCTAGCTTGGGTAATTTCGGAGAGCTGTAATAAGATAATAGATGCTAAGAAGGCTTCAATTATTGAAGATTTAAAAACATATGATTTTAAAGTAATTGTTGGGAGATGGGCAGCACCAGGAAGACTGCCATATTTGTCCACTTCCAGTTATCACTTAGGTGAGTCTACCTTTTGCATAACAAGTCCACATGGGGAGAGTAATCCCTTAATTCTGTTTGGAAGCCAGTTGCTGATTTTTGCAATACTACTGTGGATGATACACACTGCTGCCACAGAGGAGTAGTGGGAGGGAGTGAAAAGGTAAAGTAGTGAATACGGCACAGATCAAGAAAATGGCTTTGTCCTGGATGCTGTCAACTTTGTCCTGTAGTTGTTGGAACTACACTCATTCAAGCAAATGCAGAGTACTATATGCTCCTGACTTGGGCCTTGTGGATGGTGGACAGGTGGGCATTAGGGGCTGAATTACACAGAATTCTCAGTCTGATCTTGCAACCACACATTTATATTCTGGTCCAGTTAATTTTCTGATCAAAGGTAGCCTTCCAGATCGTGACAATGGGAAAGTCAGAGTTTGTAATGGCAAAAGTACTCAAGGCACAGTGTAGAATTACCATTTTATATCACAAGTATTCAGTGTTTGGAATACACTGATAGGATGTTGGGAAACAATTAAATAGTCATTGTGAAAAGAGAATTAAGCACATGGTTGAAAGTGAAAAAAAATCATTTAAAGGGATATGGGTAAAGAATGGGGTTCAAAAGAACTGGGTAAGAATCAATCTGCTGTACAATTATACACTGTAACCACACTTCAAAAGTACAAAAGTGCTGTGGCATGTCCTGAGGTGGTGAAAGACACTACACATACACATGCCTTAATTTCTTGAAAAGAAATCCCCAATTTGAATTACTGATAGGATCAGAATCATTTGCTGATTAAATGGTTTAAAAATCCCTGAGCATGGATCCTTAATTTAAATATCAAACACTGGTTTCTCTGCCAAGTTCTCCATGGACTATTCTAACAATAATGTCTTGGCTTCAACCTCCGACATCCGTTCAAACCATCCATTGGAACAAATGATTCACAAAGTCAACAGAAGTAGCACAATTCTTGCAGTATCACTTCAGGTGTAGATTTAGCACTCATATCACTATTCTCTGGCTATGGGACTGGCCAGGTTTCAGAAGCTAGCAGAAATAATATTTAGAAGAGTCATCTTAACTTTGTACCAGTAATCCCAGACAGTCAGTTTCATTCAGTTCAAATAAACCATTCAGTTCAACTCAATCCCATGAAACTTATATTGAAAGCACCTAAATGCACATCTCAGACAGAGCTTGCTTGGTACTCAGATTTATCAACATGACCCCATGCTAGTATATCAGTTCAGTGGCTGCATCACCACTGCAAGATTTTAAGAAACTGAAATTAAAACAACTAATTTTGGAAGTTAGTGCTCCCAGCCCATCCCCTCCCCACATTAAGCTAAGCACACTGTCTATAAATTGGGTCTGGATTGCTGGGGGCAAATCTACCAACTATTTCCAAGTCTCTTGCAGTCTGGGAACTCTATAATGCAACTAGTAGTTGCTCAGTGAAATTCAATTCCTTACAATATGATGAGACCCCACTGAGTTTATTAGTTCAAAGATGCCTATTGCTAGTATTTGCCCTCCCTCTGGCATCTTGGCAGCATTATATCTATGCAATTCAGGAGTTTAAGCTTTTAAGCTTGGCTGTTCACTCACACATTGAAGCAGAAGGACCTTAATATAGAAAGTTATTCACATTAGAGGGCAAACAGGTGATGGCTCTTAATTAATTGATATTTTGATACATAAAGGGAAAAAGGATTGGTTTGCATTGCCCATGATGGACTTTGTATGGAAAGATTAAATTGGCTACACGGTGTTTTTACTGATGGTGGAGAGCAGTTTAAAAAAAATGACAAAAAAAAGACATGGTGATTTTGGCATTTGGACTTCAGAGTATACAAAAAAAAGGAAGGAATGGACTCTTGTGACAGTGGTAGTATCCCTATCTCTGGGTCAGGAGATCTGGATTCAAGTCTCACCTGCTCCAGGGGAGTGTATTAACATCTCTGAACAGGTTAATAAGAAAACATCTACAAAAGGGGAGCAGCTGAGACTCTTCAAGAGAGCTGTTGGACCAGTTTGGTTATAAACTCTGCATTAGGAAAGTCCATTCTTTTACTTTATTTGTTAGAATCTATTAGTAGTCGAGGCCATACAGCTCCTCAAACATGTTCAGTTCATGGCTGATATGTATCTTAACTCCATCTCACCTATCTTTCCTTCACAACTCTTAACTAGCAATTGCATGGATTAGTTTGACATCATATTTAAATTTGAACTTAATCTTGATGAGTGGAAACTTGGAAACAATCTGGAGATGCCTTTATGAGCAACTGAGCGTGTCAAGCTTGGATCAGGCAATTATAGCCCTCCTCTCAGCCAATGGTACCCACTTCCCATAATTTCACAATGGTGTCACAAGCTAATCCACATGTTTCCATTAGTGCTTACCTTGCTTGCGTAACACTGCTCCCCCATTCCCCAAGAGAAATACTGTGAAAAAGTCCCATCAATGGTTCATCCAACCAACTTGAGCAATGGCTACGTAATTGTTTCAGCAAAAATCCAGATCTGAAGAATACCAACACAAATGTGCTCCATATTGTCATCTCATGTGGCAAATCACCTATTGGTGTGAACTTGGATTGCATAAATGTTTTATTGACCCACGTGTTATTTACTGAACACTGGGTCAAGGAATTGGGTAACATTTGTAAGTTGTGTTCAATTTTTAAAAAAATATTGTCAACCATGCCCTCATTGATATCGTTTTGAAAGGATTATGAATGATCAGTGATTCTTTAAAAATCAAATTTGGGGCAGAATGTTGCTTTTGAATGAGTTATTAAATGTTGAATATGCCTGTTCAAATGTACAGTGGGAAGTATCCCTGGTGCAATTGCCAATATTTATCCCTTAGTCACCAAAAACATTTATTTGATCCTTATCTCTTCGCTGTTTGCAAACTGGCTGCCATCTTTCCTACAACAGTGACAACATTACAATAGGTCTTCCTTTCGGGTGTCCTGAGGATGTGATCGACAGTCAATAAATGCAGGTCATCCATTTTTTTTGCATTAAAAAGACTCATGGTCATATGCAAAAGAAGAGCAGATGGATTCTGCTCTTAAAATAACAGACTGTAATGGGCTAAACAATCCCTGAAAGTGCACTGTAACAGAAGCAACGAACAGTTAATGGAAAATTCTCAAAGTAAATTCTCCGGGGTAACGATGGCTACCAATTTCTAAAGGCCTCTATTGTCCAGATGACCCCTCATAATCCCTCTCAATGGATACTTAAGTGCGGTCATAACTGCGAAACCGGGACTCCTTCCCACAGCCTGCTTTGTGGACCTGTTAACGGCCACTTTGGCTAAGCCCAGGAGTAGATCCTCTGATCTGTCTGCCCCTCCTTGCACAGAGCATGGGGCTTAAATACAGCCAGAAATTTAAGACCAGTCCCTTAAAAAACTAAGGAGCTGCAAACAAAACCATTCAACATAAATGAGGAAAATCCTTTCTCCAAGTTCCAGAAGCAACATGTAGTCTGGCACCCAATGAACTTACTCAATCTACTATTTCATGAGATGACTGCATGCAACACTTTCCAACCATGATCTCAAATGGAAAGAGGAAAGTAAAATGTTATGCCAGGGTGCATTCGAGCGACAGACAAAGGTAAGTGGAGAGTGTACAGCAGCAGCCATCCAGAAAATGAGGAAGGGAGTTCACTCTGGCATCCTGGCTAATATTTATCCTAAACCCAACATCAATGAAGACAGATTGTCTGCCATTATCTTATTTGGTGGGAGCTTGCTGTGCATAAATTGGTTGGTACATTTCCCATGTTGCAACAAATTCTAAAAGGAAAAGTATTGAATTACCTGTAAAATGCTTTGGAACATCCTGAAGTCATGAAAGGCACTCTGTAAATGAATATTACACCCACCCCCTACAAGATTTCAAACCTGGAAAGATTGCACTCAGCAGCAGTGTACTACAAGGAGAATTAACAAAAATTCAAAATGGAAAACACCAACAAATTCCACACACTGGGCCATAACCACTGACAAGTGATGATGGTAATTTATGGTGAGTCACAATTAGAGACCCTGTCATTTTTGTGTGCTCATGCCAACTAATTAAATCTGTCAAATGAAAAAAACAGTAATGTTCATGTGATAATTAATACAGAGAGAGACAAGTGATCATGGAGCAGGATAGCAAGCTGCAATGGTCAGGATAATTCCCCCTCCAAGCATTAGCAGGGGAAAAAAAGGTGAAATTGCCCCATAATAATTGTCGTTACTCTGATCACTCAAGTAGAAGAGGGTTGATTAAAAAATAAAGTCAAGCCTTACTAGCTTAAATATCCAAGTGCGGGAATGATAAAATTGGAGGAGTTTATTCATACCATTAAGCCTGGGAGAACTTAATTGAAAGAAGAGCCGAAGCTGGACCTTGACAAGCAGGAGGTCACTGTAATTGCTGCCGGACATATTTAACATTAAGATAATCAGGCCATTAATTACCCTTTGGATCATTAAATCAGCCAGTTGCAAAATGAAATTTCTGCCTCTATTACTCACTTGAGAGACCACGAGGGGGCCTTTAATTTATCAGCAAGCTCGGGATACAAAAGGGCCTCGGCACTAGCGAGTGCTATGCTTCTGTGGCGTACCAATTCGCCATGCTCGCTGCTCAAGGAAAATTAAATAGGTAAAGTAACCTCTGTTTTCCATACAAACCCGGGGCTACGGAAATACAGAGAAGGAAGAAAACAAAGAATGGGGGAGGAGGGTTGGGATGGGGATGTGTAGCGAATGGGGGGGGCGGTGGAGGGGAGAGGTGAGCTTAACAGGAAGAACAGAAGAATAAAGATCTGAGGCTGCTCTCTACTTAACATCGTAATAAGGAAATCATCCCCGATTATCTGTGCTAATTTGGACACTGACAGTAGCTTGTTATGCGGGTTTCTGAGTGACATTTAATTAATTCAATTGCTTGTTAATGAGGGAAGTGACATGTGGGGAGCAGATGCCATCCAAATACAGATCAGGCTGTGGCCATGCAACTACAGAGGGTCAGTAGCTTTCTTCCCTCACCAAAAAAAGCCCATATTTGAATAAAGAAATTACATTGTGACTCATCTGACAGAGACAAATATTACAAGTGCTGCTGAAGGTGGAAGTGCCCATTTTTAACCTGCACTCCATCTCTCACTCCAACTTTTTTTTATCCCTATCCTTCCAAGTGTTTGCTTAAATTGTTTCGATATTCCAATTTTCATCCTTGTGCTTCTTCCATCGGCTTGTTTCTTGTCCATATTTGGAATCCCATACAATCTTGCAAGCCTCTGAAATCTCACACCTCCAATTCTGGCCACTTGTGTTTTCCCAATTTTCAGAATGTCCATCTATACCATTAGTGGTCTGAGCTCTGGAATTCCTCTTGTTATCTTCCTCTTTTGAGGCAGCCCCTTAAAACTAGCTATTTCACTGAGCTTTAAATAATTGGCACTAATGTTGCCTAACACAGCTCAGTATTACATCTTGTCTGATCACACTTGGTGTTTTTTGGACCTTGTGGGCAACTCTTAACTACCCTCTGGGCAATCAGGGATGGGTATTAAATGCTGGCTTAGCCAGCAACACTTTCATTCTGTGAATGAATGAAAAAGCATAGAGGGGGAGAAAGAAATCTACATTAAAAGCTACATAAATGCAATTGTTGTTATTATATTACATTGATCATCGGACACAAAGTGTCAGTATAATCCCCAGAGAGATACAGGATTCACTCTTCCTCTATTTTGCCTCTGATATTCTCTTCCTGCTATCCTTTTCCATACACCTTGAGGTTACCTCTGCATGACTTAAATCCACATGCCATCACTCTGACAGACTATGTTGCCAGCCATCACATGACCTTATTATTAAAGTGTTTTCAAAATAGAGTACAGATTATCAGCAAGTGGAAATGCTGGGCAAGTCACATCAACATTTATGTTTCACGCAGCTTCCAGAAAGAGAGATTTGCATTTCTGTAGTGCCTTTCATGTCTTCAGAACAAGCCAAATCACTTTACAGTCAATTTATACATAAGATCGCACAAACAACATGGCTATCACATTTGGATCATTTGATTTTGCTTTAAGGCGATGCTGATTGAGGGATACATTTTTGCCAAAGCACTAGGGAGAACCACACTCCTCATCTTCCAAGTCATCTCAGGAGACTTTTAGGTCCACCTAAGAAAGCAGAATGAGCTTCCATTCAATATCTCATCTGAATGATGGCATCTGCCACAGTGCTGCACTCCCTTAGTACTGCAATGGAACATCGGCCTAGATTTTGTGCTCACTTCTCTGAAGTGTCATTAGAAAACACAATTGTCTGCCTTACAGGTACCCAACTCAACCAGGTGAGGACTTCTGGATGCATTTAGCAACGTTAAAAATAAAAATTCTGATGATTTGTGTGAAAATGAAACAATGTCAACATAAGAGCACTTAAAAACTTATTGAAAAAACTAGGTGGCACAGTGGTTAGCAGTGCTGCCTCACAGTGCCAGTGCCGCAGGTTCAATTCCAGCCTTGGCAATTATCTGTGTAGAGTTTGCATGTTCTCCTTATGTTTGTGTAGGTTTCTGCTGGGTTCTCCACGTTCCTCCCACAGTCCAATGATGTGCAGGTTAGATGGTTTGGCCATGCTAAAAACTGCTCTACGTGGAGTTATGGGGATAGGGTGGGGTGGGTCTGGGTCGAATACTCTTCAGAGAGTCAGTGCAGACTCGATTGGCCGAATGGTCTCTTTCTGCATTGTCGTGATTCTATGATTCTAATTGATTAGATTAGATTAGATTAGATTACTTACAGTGTGGAAACAGACCCTTCGGCCCAACAAGTCCACACTGCCCCGCCGAAGCGCAACCCACCCATACCCCTACATTTACCCCTTACCTAACACTACAGGCAATTTAGCATGGCCAATTCACCTGACCTGCACATCTTTGGACTGTGGGAGGAAACTGGAGCACCCGGAGGAAACCCACGCAGAACTGTTCGGGGACAGCAATGTGCCTTTGCAACTCCAGCCTATTTCTCAAAATATTGAGACTGGCATTACCTAGAAGGACAAAATAAACCAGAGAATAGGAACCAATCATTGCCCCAGTGGTGATGTATGACTGCTCCTTCATTTTTGATGAGTAAAAATCTTGCACTACCAAATAAAGTTGGACTTTGGTGAAAAATGCTCAGTTACATGCATTTGGGTGGACCATATTACATTCAGGGAGGAGGAAGTTTTAAAAGCCAGCAATGGAAGGAATGGTGGCATTAATACATGATTACCCTCTACACAGCAAGACTGTAATGGATGGCAGTCATTCAAGGAAGCAACTCACCAGCACCTTCTCAAGGCAATGAGAGATGGCCATTCAATGTCAGCCTTGCCACTTATGCCCACATCCTAGGAATTAATGTAAAAAGCAGCAGTGTATAAACTGTCTGGGGCAGGGAACCCAAACATCAGTGCACTCCTGTTACTGGCAGACAGGGAGAGCTCATGGAATATGTGAACGATTAGATCAGTCAAAATCACAATGTTCACATGGATATCTTGAAATGTAATTGTAATAAAAGCAACAAAAAGTTCGAGATACTCTGTCCACTTGACAGCATCTGTCAGAGAGAAGACAATTTTTCATTGCTAATAAGCTGATATTTAATTTTTCACTGCTGATAGGTTGAGTTTTTTTAAAAATCAGAACAAATGACGGGGTATATGCCAGAAGGATCCCATGGAAACACTGAACTGGTTTCTCTTTCCAGATGCTGACCTGCTGTGTACTTCTGTTTTAATATCAGATTTCCAGGTTTTTTTTATTACTCAATGTGATAATTGAACTTGCTCACACTGTCGGGACAATTAATTCCTGCGTGCTAACTCTCTTTCAATGTCATCAGCTCTCGCTAATTAAATGCATTTCAATTTAAAGAGGGAATGAAATCGACGGCTGATGATAATTGCTGTAACTTTGAGAGATTTTCAAAGGATTTACTGAAGGATTGTTTTTGTGTGTGTGTGTAAAAGTGTAAGAAACATAAAACATTACATTCAAACTCAACTCTTGCTTTAGGTGCACAACCTCAGGATATTGGGCGGCACGGTGGCACAGTGGTTAGCACTCCTGCCTCACAGCGCCAGAGACCCGGGTTCAATTCCTGCCTCAGGCGACTGACTGTGTGGAGTTTGCACGTTCTCCCCGTGTCTGCGTGGGTTTCCTCCGGGTGCTCCGGTTTCCTCCCACAATCCAAAGATGTGCAGGTCAGGTGAATTGGCCATGCTAAATTGCCTGTAGTGTTAGGTAAGGGGTAAATGTAGGAGTATGGGTGGGTTACGCTTCGGTGGGTCGGTGTGGACTTGTTGGGCCGAAGGGCCTGTTTCCACACTGTAATGTAAGGTAAGGTAAGGTAACCCCAGCAAAGAACCAAAATTTTGAGTCATTTGTTCATCAATGGCTTATGTCAGGATACATGAAGGAGCAGTTCTCCATATCTTTTATATTGATTCATTTCTCCAAGTGTCAAGAATGCTCTGATAACAGCAGCGGTAAGTGAAAAAACATTTTCATTTCTTATTCCTCACGTCTTCAAGCTCGTAATGCATTCTGAGGCATAGTATGGTGACAATTCATCGATAATTTCAAATATTATAGAAGTAACTTCCACAATACAGTATGAGTCGAAGCAAAAAGTTACAAACTTCTTCACCAGTGTAAGAAGTACCATCTCCCTTAACAATCATACTTATTGCCTGAAGTCACTATTCCCTTTATTATACAGAATTCCCTTTATTATACAGAATGTAAAGATTGTGTATTCCTTAAGATTTACACCAACCTAAGAATAATTGTTTCACTGAACACACTGACCCCTACAGTTACTGTGGGTGGAACAGTTACCCAATAACTTCCACTGTCACCTTTTCACAAGTTCCTGTCCCTTAGTTACTGTTTAGACAGATATTGGTCTCTAGAAATATGGTCTAATTAACACACTGGCCCATGGAGTTACAGTCCCTTAGAATATACTGACATCATAAAGTTACTTTTCCTTAAACGCACTTACCAACAGAGTTACTGCCCCTTTAATACATTGAATACCAGTGCTACTGCCTTCTTTATCATCCAAACTCTGAGTGTCTCTCCTATAATAGAATTAATGCAGGTGTTGTATGTCTCCAGTTATGTGATGTGTTAAGTCGAGTGGGTGATGTATACTGGTTACTCTGCTTATCATTTCTTGCTTTTCAGCTCTCACACTGGCAAGCAGTACAAGTAATGTCTGAAAGTGAACGGAGAATGGAAGACACACCCACCTGTAAATACCTTCATCAGCAAGCTATTCACCATGAACCAGATCCTCAGCATTACCTTAAACACAACATCCCTGAATGTTATTGTCTGCTTTAACAAACTGACCTCAAGAATCCTCATCTCCTGTAACGCACTGACTACAAAAATCCTAGTCTCCTTTAATGTGTTGACCCCGAGAGGCACTGCCTCCTTTAGCACACTTGCCCTGAGTGTCACTGTCTCCCTTAACATATTGCCTTCTGAGAATCAATGTCGCCTTTAACACAAGGACCCCAAAAGTTACCGTCTCCTTTAACATAGTAACCCTGAAGGTTACTGTCTGCTTCAATATACTGACTCCAAAGAATCACTATCACCTTAACACACTTACTTCGAAATGACTGCGTCCTTTAACATACTGACCCCGAAAGTTACTGTCCAAGAATCACTGATTCCTAGTGTCACATGCAATGTTCAGGCACTGACTCTTAGATTTACTACCATTTTTTGCTTCTTTGACCTGCTTTTATTGTCCTGTTAACACATTGATCGCTAGAGTTTTGACACCATGAACACATTCACAATGGTCACTGGAGTTCATGTTAATCTTCACATATTCAATAGCCACTTATGTTACTGTTGCATCAAATATGCTGATAGCTACAATTACTTTACTCTTCAACTCTCTGAGCCTAGACCTGGACCACATCCAGATTTGTGCTCAAACTGCAAGTAACATTTGTGCCAGTCATTGACTATCATGAACTAGAGAATTCTTTTCATTCATGAAATTTTGGCTCTGCTGGCTATATCTGTGGTTATGGTCCATTTCTAGCTGCCCATGGGACAGTGGTATTGAGCTGCCTTCTTGAATTGCACAGTGAATTTGCTGTAGTTAGACCCACAATACTATGCCGGAGAGAGATTCAGGATGTTGACCCAACTATAGTGAAGGAACACAGATGGGGTTCCTGTGTATTTCCTGTCCTTATCCTTATAGATGAAAATGGTTGAGAGTTTGGAAGGTGCTGTCGAAAGAGCCTTGTTGAATTTCTGCAATGTTCTTGTATGTGGCACACACTGCTGCTATTGAGGGTCGGTGGTGGACAGCGTGAATGTTTGTGGATGCGGTGCCAGTCAAGCAAGCTGCTTTGTCATGGATGGTGTCAAGCTTCTTGAATATTGTTGGATCTGCACTCATCCAGGCAAGTGAAAACTATTCCAACACACTTCTGATTTGTGCCTTATAGACTGGGTAGTCTTTAGGGAGTCAGGAATGAGTCACTGTCTGCAGGATTCCTAGTCTCTGACCTGCTGTTCTAGCCAGAGTACTGATATATTGCATTCAGTCCACTTTCTAGTCAATGATAACACTCACAATCTTGATAGTAGGGGAATCAATGATGGGAATGTCAATAGGTGATGGTTAGATTCAACTCTTATTGGAGATAGTCAGTGGCGGGTATTTGTGTTGGACAAATATTGTTTGCACTTGTCAGACCAAACGTGGATATTGCATCGGTCTTGTTGCATTTGGACATTAAGTGCTTAAGTATCTGAGGAGTTGCAAATGCTGCCGGATATTGCACAATCAGCAGCGAATATCTTCACTTCTGGCATTACTTGCAGCGAATGTGCTGATGATGTTTTGGTGTTGGAAACTGTTCTGAGGAACTGTTACAAAGATATCCTGGAGCTGATATAACTGACCTCCAACAACCACAACTGTCTTTGTGCTAGGTAAAACTCCAACCAGTGGAGAGATTCCCCTGATTCCCATTGGTTCCTATTTTACGAGGGCTCTTTGATGCCACACTTGGTGTCAAGTCTCACCTCATCTCTGGAATTCAGAATTCCTCTCTATCAACATCCTGGAGATTACCATTGACCACAAACTGAACAGGACTGGCCCTACAAATATTATGGCTCCAATGGCAGATCAGAGACTGGGAATTCAGTGAATAACTCACCTCCTGTCTCCCCAAGTGCCTATCGCCCATTTACAATTCACAGGTCAGGACAGTAATGGAATACTCTCCATTCTTGCACACACAGTCATGGACGGGTTGGACCGAAGGGTCTGTTTCTGTGCTGTACATCTTTATGACTCTATTCAAATATGATAGCTACATTGATCAAGGAGTTGGCTTATCTTGACGTCAGGGTCATACAGTGGCTGACCACAAATCTTAAAACCTTCAATGGTGTGGGTGCCTGCAGTGTGCCCAAGGCACTGTGAGAATGATTTCAGCATTCCAATGGTTTGCTCTCACATTCTGTATGGCAGCATGGCTTTCATTGTATGCATGCTGTGTGTGTACATGCACACAGGTTACAATTCAAGTCATCGCTATGTTGGCAGTGGCTGGCCTCATCATCCACTCACAACCTCTCACTTTGTGGTAATATCTGAAATGCAGCTGGTCCAGAAACTGCCACAAAGTCATCATGGTGCCAGGATACTGGATATTAACCTGTATTAATCTCTGATAACTGTCACAACAGCAGCTGGTTGCTGAGGGACTGGAATCCCTTTGGGTTCCTGCAGAGGGCAGATTTGACAAGTCGCCCCTGTAAAACGATGTGTGCGCTATCAATGGCACTCTGCCCAAAGAGAGGCCTGTAATCCTAGCAAAGCCGTGTTCTTGATCCACCTGGTTCTCTCTGGCGAGAGAGGATGAATTGTGGCTGGCTCTGAATGACCAGAAAGCTTCAGTGACCTCCCTCAAAAAAAAAGTGGATGACACACACAGATTTCTAGTTATTTCCTGCTTCACCCTGGAAGATGCCAGGCACATTAAAGTTAATCACAACAATCATCCTCCACCTTGTTCGGAGGCTACAGTTGTGACTGAATTACATGGCAGATTTCCTAATTCACTTAGCCGACAAAAATCTATCAATCCCAAGATTTAGGAATTTCCAGTTAACATTAAACCTCAAATTTACCAGAAGAAAGGTCAAGGTTCTTATTTCTCTGAGTGAAGCAGTGCTTTCTGACACCATTCCCATTAAACTGCCCAACTTTCATTTTCATATTCTGTCCCCTCATTCTCACAGACCCATATACTGATATACTCCCAAGGATGCATTCTCAGCCCCCCCCCCCCCAACTGTACTCCTTATACACCCACAACTGTGTTGTCAAATTCCGAACAAACACCACCTATAAGTTTGCTAATGACACCACCGTGTTAGGATGGATATCAAACAACGAATTAGAATACAGAAAGGAGGTAGATGGCTTGATGACATGGTGCAATGAGAACAACCTCTTTCTCAACATCAGCAAAACTAAAGAACTGATCACTGACTTCAGAAAGAAGGGAGTAGAACACGCCTCCATCTACATCAACAGAACTAGGATTGAGTGGGTGGAGAGCTTCAAGTTCCTAGGAGTGATAGTAACTGACAACCTGTCCTGAACTTCCCAGGTAAATGTGATGGTCAAAAAGGCACAACAACGCCGCTTCTTACTCAAGTGGCTCAGGAAGTTTGGCATGTCCACAAGGTCCCTGACCAACTTTTACAGATGCACCATTGAATGCATACTGTCCGGGTGCATAAGGCCTGGCAACTGCTCGACCCGGAACCATAAGAAACTATAGAAGGTTGTGTGCACAGCCCAGACCAGCACAGGAACCAATCTTCTATTCAGTTACACAGTCCATTGCTGTGGTAAGGCTACCAACATCATCAAAGACCAATCGCAGCTGGGCAATGCTCTCCTACAGCCTCTTCCATCATGCAGAAAAAACAGAAGCTTGAACGCACGCACCAGCAGATTCAAGAACAGCTTGTTACCTGCCGTTATTAGACTGATGAATGAACTCTCTTACTTCAATAATGTTGATCTTGCCTAGCATATGCCCTATGCGATATAATCTGTATGCCTCTGTCCAAGCTTTTTTCACCCTATGGTCTGTATATCTTTGCTTACTATGATCTGTCTGTACTGCTCATAACAAAGCTTTTCACTGTACTTAGGTATACATGACAATAAATCAAATATTTATATAACTGAAGGAGGCCATTTGCCCCATTATGTCTATGCCAGTCAAAGAAGATCTGACTATATTGACTCCAATTTCCAGCTGTTGGTCCATAGCTCTGGAGACTATGCCTGTGCAAGTGAATATCTAAATGCTGCTTAAAGTGTTACATTAGTTTTTGACACAACCACCCTTTAAAACAGTGATTTCCAAACGCCCACTATTCTCTGGGTGAAATCATTCTTCCTCAACTGCCCTAATATTCTTCTCCTTCTTGCCTTAAGTCTATGCCTCCTGATTATTGACCCTGCTATTAGTAGGAAAAAAATCTTTCTATCCATCCTAATTAGTTCCCTCAATCTCATACACCTCTATCAGACCTCCTTTCAACCTTTACTGCTCCAAGGAAAACAAACTTAGACTCTCTAAATCTTTCTTTACAGCTCAGACCTTTCAGGTACAGACAACATCCTGGTATATCTCCTCTGCACCCTCTAGGGCAAACACACCCTTCCTATAAAATTGTGAGCAGAACTGCACGTAATACTCAAGTAGTAGTTTAACTTGCATTTGATTTAGCCCCAGCATAACCTCCTTCTGCTTGTATGCTATGTCACTGCTATTCCTTATGTCTTCTTAACCACTTTATCTACCTGATCCATTACTTTCAGGGATCTGTGAATGTGTACACCTAGGACCCTCTGATCTGCAGTACTTTTAGGGGTCCTATTATTCAGTGTGTAATCTCTTGGCTTGCTAGCCCCCCTCAATTGCATAAACTCACACTTCACTTGATTGAATTCCATTTATCATTGCTCTGGTCACTTGACCAGTGGATTTATATACTTCTGCAGTTTAAAGCTCTCCTCTTCATTTTTAAAATCAGTCTACCAAATTTCTTTCCAAATTCTTGATCATACTTCCTATATTAAAGTCTAAATCATTAATGATTACCATAACCTGCGAAGGCCCCAGTACCGAGCCCAACAGAACCTCACTGGAAACGGATTTCCAGTCCAGAAACATCCTTCTACCATCACCCTCTGCTTCCGACCTCTCATCCTGTTCTGGATCCAATGTGCCACTTTGCTTTGGATCCCATGTGATCTTACTTTCTTGATCAGTATGTCTTGAGGAACCTTACCTTGATAAAGTCCAAGTACTGTTGACACATTACTCTAAGAAACAGCCCCTTGCTACCACCTCAAAGACTTTAGTCAAATTTGTCAGACATGACCTTCCCTCACCAAACTCATGCTGACAATCTCAGTCATTTGATATATTCTTTCCCTTAGAATTCTTTCTAATACCTTCCCCACTACGGAGGTTAGACTAACTGGACCTTGTTCGAGACCACATGCCCCAACGCATCAGAGGAATTCGTTTTTCTCTATATACCCTCTGAGATCCTTCAATCAACTTGAATATGGAATCCATGGTGAGTTGGAAAGTTAGATACAATTTTGGGTTGGTCACAAAAAACAGAGGGTAGTTGGGGAAGGCTGTTTTTCTGAATGGAACTTTGTAAACAGTGGTATTCTGAAAAGATCAGGGCTGGCACCTCTGTTCTCTGTACATATATATAAAAATGATTTGGAAGAAAATGTAGGTGGTCTGATTAGTAAGTTTGCAGATGACATTAAAATCAGTGGAGCTGTGCATAGTGAAGACAGGTTGGAGTGTATTAGCTATATGGAGAGCTTGGACAAACTTGGATTGTTTTCGCTAGAATGTTGGAGGCTGAGGGACGACTTGATCAAAGTATATAAAATTATCAGAGGCATGAGTAGAGTGGATAGTCAGTGTTCTTCCCAGTGTGGAAATGTCAAACACCAGGGGGCATAGGTTTTAAAGCATGAGGGGGCAAGTTTTTTTATGCAGATGGTGGTAGGTACTGGAACATGGTACCAAGTAAGATGGTAAAAGCAGATATGTTAGCAATGTTTAAGACGCATTTAGACAGACACATGAATAGGCAGAGAATGGAGTGATTCAGATCATGTGCAGGTAGATGAGACTCATCTATAATGGCATCATGGTCAGCACAAAGTGGATCGAATAACCTGTTTCTGTGCTGAACTGTTCTATGTTCTTAAATTACGTAGCAAGTTATAGATCCGCTGGAAATTTGGGCAGAGAAGTGGCGAATGGATAAGTGTAAGGTGATGCATTTTTGGAGGTCAACTGCAAAAGGAAGGTATACCATGAATGGCTGGACCTTTAGGGTGCAAGTCCATAGCTCCCTGAAAGTAGCGACACAAGTGGTTAAGGTGGTAAAGAAGGCATGTAGCATGCTTGCCTTCAATTGGTCAAGGCATTGAATACAAAAGTTGGCAAGTCATGTTGCAACTGCGTAAGACTTTGGTCAGGCCGCATTTGGAATATTGTGTGCAAATCTGGGGGTTTGCCACACCATAGGAAGATGTGGAGGTTTTGGAGAGTATACTGAAGAGATTTAGCAGAATGTTGCCTGGATTGGAGTGTATTTGCTATAAGGAAAGGTTGGATAAACATGGATTGTTTTCGTCAAAGCGTCGGAGGCTGAGGGGTGACCTGATAGAAGTATATAAAATTATGACAGGCATGGAGAGGGTGGATAGTCAGTTTCATTCCCAGGGTGGAAATGTCAAATATGAGTGGCATTGGCTTTAGGTGAGAGAGGGAAAATTTAAAGCAGATGTGCGAGAAGAGCATTTTTTTTTAAACACACAGAGTGGTAGTTACTTGGAATGCGCTGCCAGGGGAGATGATAGAAAAAGATATAATAGCAAAGTTTAAAGACAGGTAAGTGAACAGGCAGAGAATAGAGGGATTCGCACCATATATGCGGGCAGCTGGGATTATATTAGAATGGCACCATGGTCGGCACAGACATAGTGGACTGAATGGCCTGTTCCCGTGCTGTACTGTTCTATGTTCTATCTCTAATACGTCACCCTTCATGTTCCATGCTAGAGGAAATACAGACATAGTACAATACAAGACTGCATACTAATGCAACATTAGTGGATGGCTGACAATGACTTTCAGATATTTTGTCAGTGCAAACTAGTAAGTGCTTGATGGGATGAGGAAGGGACTCCCGCATGCCTTGAAGATCCAGGGCATCCATCCCTGAAGTTACAGGCTTTTGCACAGTTCACAAGATTGACCTCTGGGGAGCTTGAACAGTGACAGAACTAACCCATAATCCAAAGCACTTGTTGTGTTAGTGAGTTAGTGCTGCCTTTATCCAACACTTAATTTATGTGTTGTTGGCACTTCTTCTCCTAAGTAATTGCTGGATTAAGCATGTAATACAAATTCAACACACCAAAAACAGAAGCTGAGCTGTCAAAGAAAATTACCACTGCATTAAATAAATACATTCAGGAACAAGTTCAAGTTAATTCTGGTCACATTGATCTTATTCAATCCTCACCCTCAGCACAGAGTGTGCCTATATTGAATAGAAGCAGATCAAGAAGAAAAGAATAATGAAAACTTCAGACAATTTATACTGAAAGAGTTTTGCTCACAAGTAATTAAAAAGGTGCCATGGAGGAGTAACAGCCTTTGTGCAAAAAGAATGGGAAGTCGATAGTCTTTCAGCAGACGCCAGCTTCAATTTGTTACCATCTCTGAGGAAGTTTCGGCCACGGTTCGGAGGCTGCTGATAATTGCAGGAAACCATTAAAGCCATTTACAGGTGACATTAACAGATTACCAGAAGGGGAGGTCGTAGGTATGCATCATAATCCGGATCCTGCATGGCTGAAGCTACAGTGCAAAACCTGGCTCTTTTTCTACTGCACCTTCCAAAACTACAAACTTCACCAGATGAGGCTGCAAGTACACAGGCACATCGCTTCCTGCAAATTCTGCTTCGAGTCACTCATCACCCCAACTTGGAAAAACATTGCTTTTCCTACAATGCCACTGGGTCAAAATCCTGAAACTCCTAACCTGATAGCACAGCAACACAGAAATTGCAGCATTTCAAGAAAATGGTTCACCAAATCATTCTCAAGTGTAACCAGAGCAGGGCAATAAATTCTGACCTTGCTGCAGATGCCCACATTCTGTGAATGATAAAATGCACGAAACACATGACTTTCACGGCTGTTTGTGTAAAAAGTGTTTCCTGTTACTACCCTGAAAGATCTGGCTCTAATTTGATGGTTATACCTCCTTGTTTTGGACTAGGCTTGTTCAGTAGGTCAGCACACTGCCCAATATCAAACAGCACTAACCTGCCCCCAAGAAACTGAAGCAGAAGTTGGAGTGACAGAACTGGCCTAGTGAAGGGGAAATGAGAAAAAAAATGGGAGCCCAACTCCTATTCACATTGGATCAGAATATGTTCTCGATTACATTGCAATGCCTCGCTTTGCTCTCCAATTTCCACTCCCTTTCAGTCACGTGGGTCACTGGGTGAGGCACTTACAAATATTTGAGGCTCATTGGACTGCATACCTTCAGGAATCAAACATCTACAGACAGGGCAAGAAAAAGAAGGCACTAAGGAAAAACATTTTTAATATCTATATTGTACCTTCCACAATCTCAGAACATCCTAACACGCTTTACAGGCAACAAGGTACTTTTGAAATGCAGTTGCCATGATATTTGCAGAAATGTGGAAGGTAATTAGCACATACAGCGATGAGCTGATTGAAGAATAGACATTGGCCACAATGTCTCTGTTCTTAAAAATACTGCCATGTAATATTTTTTACGTTTGCAGGTCTTTGCTTAACAGCTCACAAATACAGTTGTAACGTTAAGGTCAAACCTCTAAAATGGGTCTTGAACCCACATGTACAGATGGAGAGGTGAGAGTATCATTCACTGAATCATAGAAAGCACCAATGGAAACAAATCTTTGGCCTTTCCCATTAGCACTGACCATTGCCGTGTGGTCCTCATATCATAAAATATAGCTTCTACATAATTACGAGAAGCCTAAGTGGAGTGGGCAGGAAGGATCCATTTCCGTAATCTTTCATTCCATAACTATGGTACAATCCTTTAAAGTAACTAACAGAAATATTACAGGGAAGCTTAGAAATGTTTTCACCTCAAGCGTGGTGGGGGGCCTGGCTGTCACTGCCTGAAGAGGATGATAATGTAAACGACCCTAATCATATAAAATAAATGAGATACACTTAACTGCAGTAGCCGTGAGGGCTAGACACCAAGACTTGGAAAGTGAGAGGAGAATGGACAGACTTTCATAAAATCCAGCATAGACATGATGGGTCAAGTGGCCTTCTTCTGTGTCGCATATATTCTAAAAGAAAGCCAAGAGCTGAATTCTGACTTGCCGATCACTGTGAGCAAGATATTGATACTAGCCATAAAATTCACTTGTGTAATCAAACAATGGAAAAAGTGCTTCTGTTTGGATTTCCAAGTGGAGGGAAGGCTGATTGTCTTTTACTGAAATTTCCCAAGTAGTTTGGGCAGATTGAGTTTTTGCACAAGGTTCACACCTATATTCACAAACACTGCATGAAAAGCAGACTAGCACCCATGAATCTCATCTAAATTTGATAAATTAAGCTGAAAACTTTGTGATTCAATAGCAGTCCTTAATTATTCCTGAAACAATATTTACATGTGGTCACAAGTTCTACTCTCGACCCTTTTCTATCGTGACTGCGTTGTGTATAATACTTTGAATCCTGCTCGAATTTCATATCCTTAAGGAGCATTCACAATTCAAAACTGCAGGTCACTGATGAAAAAAATACCACAGCCATTAAGAGTTTGATCTCTGCCTTGGTTACTGAAGTTTTCACTACCTGCAAACACCTCTATTGAAGCTAGTCTATAAATGAAAAAAGACAAGAAATCTTAAACAGGCTCTAAAATTCTCCAAAACACACACTACTTTGCTACTGGGGCAAAACACAGCTGAGACCATACAAGGCTGGATAAGCTACAGATAATCCATTAGGTGAAAGTGAGGACTGCAGATCTGGGAGATTAGAGTTGAGACTGGGGTGCCGGAGAAGCACAGCAGGTCAGGCAGCATCCGGGGAGCAGGAGAATCGACATTTCGGACAAAAGCCCTTCATTAGGAATGAGGCTGTGATCCAAGGAGGTGGTGAGATAAATGGGAGGGGGTGGAGTGGTGGGGAAGATAGCTGAGGGTGCGATAGGTAGATGGAGGTAAGGGTAATGATAGGTGGGGAGGAAGATGGACAGGTCATGAGGGTGGTGCCAAATTGGAAGGTTGGAACTGGGATAAGGTGGGGGCAGGCGAAATGAGGAAACTGGCGAAATCCACATTAATTTTTTGTGATTGGAGGGTCCTGAGGCAGAAGATGAGGTGTTCTTCCTCCAGGTGTTGGGTGGTTAGGGAGTGGCGATGGAGGAGGCACAGGACCTGCATGTTCTTAGCGGAGTGGGAGATAGAGTTGAAGTGTTTGGCCGCAGGGAGTCTGGGTTGATTGGTGCGAGTGTCCCAGAGATGTTCTCTGAAGCGCTCTACCAGTAGGCATCCTGTGGACCATCTCAGACACCTCCCTCTCCTTCCTGGACCTCTCCATCTCCACCTCCATCAATGGTGACCGACTCAATATCTTCTACAAAGCCGACTCTCACAGCTACTTGGACTACACCTCCTCCCATCCTGCTTCTTGTAAAAATACTCTTATTCCCAATTCCTCCGCCTCTGCCGCATTTGCTCCTGAAGATGACCAGTTCCACCACAGAACACGCCAGATGATCTCCTTTAAAGACCGCAATGTCCCTTCCCACGCGGCTGATAATGCCCTCCAGCACAGCTCTTCCACTTCCCGAAACACCACCCTCGAACTGCGCCCCTCCAATCGCAACAAGGACAGAAACCCCTTGGTCCTTATCTTCTACCCCACCAACCTCTGTATACATTATATAATACTCCGCATTTCCGTCACCTACAAACAGACCCCACCACCACAGATAAATTTCTCTCCCCACACCATCCGCTTTCTGTAATGACCGTTCCCTCCGCGACTACCTTGTCAGGTCCATGACCCCCACCAATCCACTCTCCCCTCCCCTCCCGGCACCCTCCCTGCCACGGCAGGAGTTGCAAAACCTGCGCCCACACCTGCCCCCTCCACCTCCGCCCAAGACCTCAAAGGAACCTTCCACATCCATCACAGTTTTACCTGCACTTCCACACGTGTCATTTACCATATCTGTTGCTCCCAATCCGGTCTCCTCCACATTGGCGAAATAGACTCTTCAGTCCAACTCGGCCATGCTGACCAGATATCCTAAATTAATTTAGTTCCATTTGCCAGCATTTGGCCCATATCCTTCTAAACCCTTCATAGTCACATACCCATCCAGATGCCTTTTAAATGTTGTAATTGTATTAGCATTCACCACTTCCTCTGGCAGCTCATTCCATACACACACTGTGTAAAAATGTTGCCCTCTCACCTCAAACCTATGACCTTTAGTCTTGAACTCCCCTACCCTGGGGAAAAAAAACTTGTCTATTCCCTCCATTCATTCCCCTCACGATTTTATAAACCTCGGTAAGATCACCTCACAGCCTCTGACATTCCAGGGAAAGGATGCCTACTTGCAGTGTGCTTCAGAGAACATCTATGGGTCACCCACACCAACCAACCCCACTGCCCAATGGCCCAACACTTCAACTCCCCTTCCCATGCTGCCAAGGATAAGCAGGTGCTGAGCCTCCTCCATCGCCGCTCCCTAACCAGCCGACGCCTGGAGGAAGAATGCCACATCTTCTGCTTCTGGACCCTCCAACCCCACGAGATTAATGTGAATTTCACCAGTTTCCTCATTTCTCCTCCCCCCCCACCTTATCTCAGTTCCAATCTTCGAACTCGGCATCGCCCACATGACCTGTCCATCTTCCTTCTTACCTATTTGCTCCACCCTCCCCATCAACCTATCATCATTACCCCCCACCTCCATCTGCCTATTGCACCCTCAGCTACCTTCCCTTCAGCCCCATTCCCCTCTCATTTATCTCTCCACCCCCTCGGCACACAGCTTCATTCCTGATGAAGGGCTTTTGCCCGAATCGTTGATTTTCCTGCTCCTCGGATGCTGCCTGACCTGCTTTGATTTTCCAGCATCACACTCTCGACTACAGATAGTCCATTGCCCAGTCTCCTCACATTTTGCAGCCTAGTGTCTGGTAGCTACTGGCATTTATTTACCTGGTTATGTGGCTGAAAATGTTTCCTAAAAACACCACATGTCCTTTAAAGTTTTCAAGAACAAAAAAGTTCAGAAAAGTTTTACAAGGATTTTGCTGTGGCTTGAGGGTTTGAGGTTTAGGGAGAGGCTGATTAGGCTGAGGCTGGAATGTCGGAGGCTGAGGGGTTTATAAAATCATGAGGGTGAATGAATGGAGTGAATAACTAAGGGTTTTTTTCCCCCCAGGTTAGGGGAGTTCAAGACTAAAGGGCGCAGGTTTAAGGTGAGAGGGCAACTTTTTCACAGTGTGTGTATGGAATGAGCTGCCAGAGGAAGTGATGCATGCTGGTACAATTACATAATTTAAAAGGCATCTGGATGAGTACATGACTAGGAAGGGTTTAGAAGGATATGGGCTATGCTGGCAAATGGAACTAGATTAATTTAGGATATCTGATCAGCATGGCCGTGTTGGACCAAAGGGTCTATTTTCGTACTGCACAACTCCATGACCTCAACCTGTTGTTGTGACTTCACAACTTTGGAGTATTGCTTGCTGAAGCTTCTCACAAAGGACCATGTGAAAGAGATTCTTGAGTATGTAGGGTTGGATGTCCATCTAATTCTCTATTCTATCAAATTCTTAAACATCTCAAAGGGAAAGTACTTTCTGGGGTGGATGGTAAAGTTCTCTAACTTTAAAATCAGTGGTACTGTTCGGGGGAGGGGGGGGGGATAATACCAGGATGCACTTCTTAACACAAAGGGCAGTGAAAATCTCCCTTCACAAAATACTGTTGAGGCTGAGGTCAATTAAAAATTCAGAATGGACTTCACTAAATTTTTGTTTAATAAAGGGATGAAGACAAATGAAACCAGGCAGAATAGCCTCCTCCTAGTCCTATACTTAAAGAGGAGCTAAGTTTACATAATTATACAAAATGACGAGGAAGTGATTAACATGCTAGAAGAACAGAAAGAGATGGAAATGCAGGGTGAAGACAAGATGAACATATTTGGAAATTAAGTGGTAAAGAAATGCAGAAAATATACAGTGTAACTCTAGTTTTACTTCAAGCTGTCAAGTCTCATAACTGTTCGTCATATATTTTTGAGGGGCCAGGATATTGTTCCATTCCATTTGTGCTTTGCCTGAAATCTTGTCCTTGCCTCATTGCCTGTTGACCCTTCATCTTATGTTCCTCAGCATATTTTGTCAGAGACGAGTCACTACTGTCTTCCATTCTTATCGTCAGGGGAAGAAGGCAGATCCGAATTCCACCTTGGTTGGAATGGGATTTGAGTAGTTACTGTTGGTATTATTCTGAATCATACATTAACCATCTAGCCAAATGAATTAATCAGCTCCCATCTAAATATTGCAAATACAAAGAAAAATGTCAGCTGTCTCCAAAAAGGTACTCTTTTACCTTTGGGTAGAGAAATGAACTAATGCAATCCCTATCCTCTGGGGATATGTACATTCTGTGGGAGTTCTTTGGCTCAACTGATCTCATGGTGGGAACTTATTGTATGTTAATTACATCAGAAATTATCCTCTGCCTTTGAAATGTTGCTTTTATGTGCAGAAAGCTAACTGCCACAAAATAGTTATCCTCAAGGTCCAGCAATTTGACACATAAATGAAGTGTTAAAACTAAACCCATACAAACTATAGCAATCTGTTGTTCACAATCTATCTCCCTGAAACTTAAAACTGACTTTGAACATATTTACGTGTTGAGTATGAAAGGACTGTTCTGATCTGAGATGGCAAAGACCTGTTCAAAGTTATACAAGTGAGGCAAATTCTCCCTGTTCAGGAGTTTCCCCGCGTTCAAGCATTCATTTCTATGTTGCATGATTCATCAAATCTCTGTCAGGTATGAAGTTAACTTATCTTAGGACTGATAGTTAATAGATACTGAAAAGGAATCAAGATTTTATTTTTGGGACAGTTGACAGGAATATGTCAAAGCATTATATTGCTAAATTTTTTTACTGCTTTGGTGTAATCATAAATCTTGTAAATAAACTTGGTTACTAGTTTTTGCTAGTACATCATGATCTAACTGTGCAGTATTTTCCACCTATTTAAAAAATACTGTTAGATGCAGCCAAACAACTATATGCATAAAATATCTCAGTAGCAGAGCAGCTTTTAATCTTTGGGTCACAGTTTCAATGTACAGAGATAGTGAAGAGCAAGGCCATGGGGGAATGAATCATAAGACCAGAATTTTAAAATTCCTGAACCAATTTAGTCAGTGGGTACAGGGTGAGGGGTGATGGGAATGGTATGAGGTAGGACATAAGCAGCAGAGTTTTAGATAAGCCCAATTTTAGAGAGAATAGGCCAGCGAGGGCAGTAATGGATTAGTGCAGTTTGGAGAAAACAAAAAAATGGCCCAGAGTTAATTCAAGACTAATGAATAGAGATGAATGCATGTACCTTGTGGAATCGGGTGAGGGTTTAGTGCGTCCCTGGGCACTTCCTTCCCAAATGCTGTTAGCTACTTCATTCCCAATGGATGACATTACTCGGATAAGCTCCAGGGGCCAATCGTCAAGATCGAGGGAGCGGACCCGTGACAGGTGGGTGCCAAGGTTGCGGTGGATACCTGAGCATTCAATACACATGAGAGCTCCTAGGTTCAAACTGGCCCAGTCTGGATCTGAAACAAATTCAAATCAGTAAAAAGCTTACTAAATGGTGCATAATAAATGTCAACACACAAGAAAAATACTGGAAATCTGAAATAAAGCAGAAAATGGTAGAAATACTCAGCATGTCTGTCAGCAGCTGTAGAGAGCAAAACAAGAGTTAATATTTCATCTGATTGAAAGGTCACAAACTATAATGTTAAGTCTCTTTCACTCTCCATACATGCTACGTGTCTTGCTTACTAAATGTCCCTTCGTGTGCCTTTGAACTGGACGATGAGAATCGTTTTATTTGTGGACAGACTTATCCTCTGTTAACAGTATTTTTATTTGAACACTGGGTCCTGATGACTTCAGGAGAAGTTGTTGAGGTAACGTAATAGGGATGAAGGAATACAGTTATGTGGATAGACTGGAGAAAATGAAGCGGTTCTCCTTAAGTGACTGTAAATATTGTAAATATTTGATTGTGTAAATAAAGAGAAGCCTTCTCAAGTGGCTGAGGAGATCAATTAAGATGATCAGCAAAAGATCAAGAGGCAATGTGAAACTTTTGATCCACCAAGTGGTTAGGATTCAGAATGCAATGCCTGGTAGGATAGTGGATATGGAGCAGATAACGAGTGGAGCTGGAAAAAGCACAGCAGGTCAAGCAACATCCGAGAAGGAGCGAAGTCACTTTTCCTCATGAAAGGTTCTGACCTGAAATATTGACTCCCCTCCTCCTCTGATGCTGCTTGACCTGTTGTACTTTTTCCAGCTCCACTCTTTATCCACTCTGACTCTCCAGCTTCAGCAGTTCTCACTACCTCCAAGTTGGTGGATACAAATTTAAAAGGAGCTATCAAAAAGGAACTGAAGATTCCTGAAAGAGGAAAGTTTGCATGGATATAGGGAGAGAGCAGTGGAGGTGCCTTTAGAATGAGCTGTCACAGTGTAGATGGTCTAAACAGCTTCCTTATATGCAGTATCATCTCATAATTCTATGTTAAATAATAAGTGAATGGAATCATTAACCTAAGGAGAGTCAGCCACCTTGCTGTGTAGTTTAATAATCTTTAACACTTGTGATTCTCAGACTGTAAACCTGCTGAGGTCAGGAAATAAAATCAAGACATTTTTAGTTTTTATGGCTCAGTGACACTTTAGATATATCTATGAGCTAAATGAGAAATATAAAGTCTATCCCCAAAAGCCACCAGTTCATTAAACATTTTCAGTATTTATCACACACAGTAGACAAGCACAATATCTTGTTTAACACCGACAGTTGCACTATAGAAGGAGCTCCTAAAGGGATCCCTTCTTGTTACGATCAAAACATATTTTTTATCCAATTAACTGTGCTTACTACACGTGGTTAAAGCAGGGTCTTTGGCCTCAAAGTACTAGAAACTACTGGGAACACCCTCAAAGAATGCTGCCAAGCATGAGTGTTAGCCACTCAAGTGTACTGTTCTGTCATGAGGTACATAGCACCATTAACAACTTCTGAGCATATTATTTATGATATGGTTAAGCCTGTGCTGGAGTACTGCATCCAATTCTGGACCCAAAGGATTGGGAAAGCATTGGAGCAGGTGGAGACATTTCCAAGAAGAGAACCAGAGACCTCAGTTACGTGGAATGGTTACAGAGGGATTGTTTTCCTTAGACCAGATAAGAGGAAATTTAATAGAGATAATCAAAAATTATGAGGCAAATAGAGAGAAATTGTTTACACTGGCAAGAGGGTCAGCAACTAGAGAACACAGAAGGGAAAAAGCGAGGGGGAGACAAGATTACTTTTTTACTGTGTGTTGTTACGAGCTGGAATGTACTAACTTAAAGGAGATTTAATAATAAATTTTAAAAGGGAACGTAATCTGAAATATAAAAAATGAGACATTTGCTAGGTTAAGGAGAAAGAGCAGGAAAGTGGGACCAATTGCAAAGAGCTGGCACAAAAAAAATGATAGGCTGATGGCCTTCTCCTGTGCTGTATGATTTCTGTGATCTCCTAGAAATTCTTTCTGGTCAGGAATGAGACAGAGATGAAGAAGGAAATAACATCTGACAGAAAATGTCTTTTCATCACTTACTTAATGCCTCGCAATCCACACAATGAGAGTTGCCACGAATGTTTCTGATTGACTGAAGAGCGATAGCTTCATTCTGGCTCGCCAGTCGTGACTAAGCAAAGGCAAAATAATAGACAGATACAGTCAGTGCCAATGAATGTAGCCACAGCACATTATTTAAGCTGAATGTTTCTACAATGATCATGCTGTTTTTCTGAGATTAATTACCCCATGTTTCACAAATAAACACAGGTCTGCAGGTCTGGGAGATTATTCATAGTAGAATTCATGTTTAATCTGATCAATAGGTTAAACAGCAAGAAACAGAAAACCTAGAGAAGTACAGATAGTAATATTGATGGTCAAAGTATTTTACAACAACCTTAAAATTTGAGCTAGGGCATTCGGGGGTGTTGGGAGTAAACAGCTGTTACATAAAAGATAATGAGTCAAAGTTCAATTGAAAATTTCAAAACCGAGATTGACAGAGTTTTGTCATTAATTACTCCAGAACTAAGGCGGCAAATGGGAGCTGTGATCCAATTGAATGGTGAAACAGTCTCCAAGGGCTGAATGGCCTTCTACTAATCTATGTTTCTGCCAGCAACACTGCATGCATTTTGAGGATATTGAACAAAACCTTTGTAACAAGGGGATCACTGCATTCCCTCTTTTTAAACATCCAGATACAAGTGCAGAAAGGTAGGTCCATTCCTTGCACGTTTACCAGAAGATGTACTCAAGGCACTTCCACATTTACCAGAAAATATACTCAAGAAACTTGCATTTTATTATAAATTCTAACAAACTGCACTAGATAGATTAGCGCTGTGGAAACACAGGGCTGCTTAGTGGCACCCACTGTCCTTAATGGATCTTGTAAACCAATTGAAGATCACTGTTTGGCTGTCCCTGGAGACTGTTCTAATTGGATTGTTATATACAGAACAAAATTAAAGCTCCAACAGCAAACTAATGAAAGGGAGTGCAGTATTTGTTATTCTGTGCCGTCTTGATGCCAAATTTTACTCAACTTTCATTTTTCTCTTTAACCTATAACAGCTTTTCAATGAGGTTTTAACTGGGGCTTGTTTAAAAAGAAATATAATCTGAACCATGTACTGAAGGCACCAATACCAAATTTAGATTTGGTTGAAATAATGTACAGATGTTTAAACTGGAAGTGCCATGAGCAGACTGTCCTTTTAATAGCATGGAACCTTACTGAAAGGGAAGGAGAACTTTGGCTTTCAGTACCACAGCTACGACATGGAGAAAACCTTAAGAGAGGAAGCAGTTACAGTGCATATGATAGTGGAGCATTGTCAGTAAACCAAGTAGAACAGAGGAGCTCAGGAAAATCACCTTGTTCTTGCTGCTCTCGCAGGATTGCAAACTAGCCAGAATCTGACTTTCAATTGCTTGGACCCACGCGTCCCTTTCCTCATAAGAGGCAGCTTCAAAATGCCAGGTCTGGCCTGTCAGAGACACGATGATAAACTCAAAATTCTCTTCTTGCTCTGTAAAGGAAACAAAAAGTAATAGTCTGAATAAGTAGAGAAACAAAGCTATGGTAGGCAGTGGTGGTCGGCTGGGATGTGGGAGCTTGTTAACACCTGCTTGAACCCAAGGCCTGTTTTTTTGCAAATTGCTTCAATCTGCATACTTTGAGAGTCAGTTTGGAGTCAGTAAAGGTCAGAGAGAAAATGCAGAAGCATATGGCCAATAGGTCAACAAACTGTTAATGAGACAGTATTCAGAGTAAAGCACACTAAGGGTTAAGAAAACTTTGGAATAAGACTGGGTTCCCCAAGTGAAATTTAACAACTGAACTTTCACTGGCTAATGAGTCTAACATGTCTATTAGATTATATTGGGATCAGAAGTTAAACAGTTAAAGAGGAAGGTTAACATTTGGAAGTGATTACTAGAAGAAAATTGACCCCTGTTTTTTCATCATCTATTACAGAGACAACAGAGGCATAATTAGGAATTACTGGTATCATTCAGAAGCAGCTTTGAAAAGTTGACTAGTTTCAAAGGAGTGCCTTGCAACCCGATAGCTAACATTAAAGGGCATCAGAAGATTACTCACTCCTGCATATAATTTAAAAGGAAAGTCACAAACAGCATCTGGACAATTAAAGAACAGAATATGGAGAGAAGTTTTTTACTTCTCAAAAAGCAGAGGAGTTGCAAGCTTCCTTGAGCACTATTTCAGGCTTTGCAGGAGTACTTGAGTATTTTCATCATTTTGTACAACATATTACATTTGAAGACACACAGAATGACTGGAGAAAGTGAAAAGGTGACTTAAAGGATGATGCCAAGTCTGAAAAACAACAACTATCAAGAAATGGTGAACATGCTGTAGCGCATTTCTCTAAAAAAATGAAAGCTGAGGGGAAACATGCTAAAGGTGTTCAAAATTCTAAAACAGTTTTAGATGGACTCACAGAAGATGTTTCTGCTGATGGGACAATCGGAAGCTCAGGGTATAAATTTATCTTTGTCAGTTCCCTGCTCAGTGGCAAACTCAATGGCAAGACTCATTGTGACCCTGTCTCAGAGCTAAAAGGTCTGGGTTCAATCCCCACTCCAGGACTTGATGGCCAAGGAATCTGCTTTCCTAACGAGGCCAAACAGGGTCATGTTTCAACCTGGAAATCCAAAATCTGCCAATGGTCAGTGGTAAAGGTTAGAAAGGCGACCAGTCAGTTATGAAATGGAAAGAAATCGGAGCTTCTACTACCACTGTCCCTAGCTCTATGCTATTAACATGCAAATACAAATGTTGGCTGCCATAGCAACTCAAACCCCTAGAGGTTGGCGTATGGGGAGAGGGTTCAGGATGGGAAGGAGAAGAGAGGAGTGGATTAGATTCGTGCCAACAGCAGAGAGTTCAATTCCTGCTCTGCCTGCGGTGGATCCGAGAGCTGCTTCCTTGCCCTGCCCACGGAGGAGATCGCGATGTTGTGGTCAGACCCGCCTTTGGGCAGAGAACTCAACAAGCGGTTGAATTTGGACTAAATAGTCTCTTTTTGTGCTGTACGATTCCATACACACTCCCTCTTTAGACAGTTCTAATGATAGTATAGGCGGAGGCAACAGGTCTCATGTCAATGTAAAAGTTCATGTGAGAGCAGTGAAATGTCAGAGCTGAGTATATTTTTGCTGAAACGTAACAGCAATCACTAATACTGAAATTCTCTAATCATTTGTGATGCAGTAATGCATTTTTTAAGCAAAAGGTTGAGCAAATACTGACATTTAAATTCCTGCTGGGGGCACCCAGTAACAATGGGACTTCAATCACTTGTGGCTGACTCCACACTTTACAGTACAGATTTATTCAATGCCAATTGGTGATAAAACAGAAGCTGTATTATATAACAAAAAATGTTTCCAAAACAAATCAGAATCAATTATTTAAAAGCTGTGAAAATTACAATTTCAAATACAAGTTTATGGCTTATAAAAAAAACCATACACTGAGGGCCTCAGGCTCCATTCATTGTGATAGAACTTTACACATTAAAAAAAACATTGTCAGGAAAAAATTAAATTAAAACCATTCACTGACGTTGTCTGTAAGTAACATGGCAACAGCACCACGATTATCTGACCCACTCGTTTTCCTTTTAAACTGACAACAGCACTCAACTGGTTGGCTTACTGGAATGTGACCAACTTTGCATTCTGTATATCATATACAATTTCAGGACTACATGTATTAAAATGCCTTGAAATGGATTTCGGGCAGTTGAATAAATTGGCCTCTTGACATTTTGTATAAAGAAAGAAACTAATTTATAATTTTCGTGTACAAATGAAAAAACTCAATCTTCTATTAAACAAACATGTGATTGCTGCCTTTGCTGAAAGCATTTCAAGTCAATTTATGAACTTTGACTTGGCTGACCTTCAGCAGTGCAGAATAACAGGCATAGACTATAAAGCACCTGAACATGCAAATAACCTAGCATGCACCAGCTCTGGATTGGAGGCCAGCTACAAAGAGCATTACAGGCAATGTTTCGCAAAACAAATTAAATACTGTACTTAAATGTCACAGCACACGATTGTATTTTGCCACAGATCATTACACCTGCTACTTGCACCTTAAACTGCAATAACTTGAAAAATATTACATCGAATGCCAACATGTACAAAAAGGGGGTAGGGAGGAAGGGGGGCAGTGGTGAGAATGGAAAATAGGTTTCTTGAAGTAATTTAAACATCACTATTCCACAGCTAGAGGAAAGGTCAGAATTTAAGTAAAGAAAAAAGGAACATGTATGACATAAATGAAGCAGTTTAATAAAACAAAAACAAAACACAAACAGAATAAAAGCCCACACAAGTAGGCAAGTATGCTCCAGGCAAACTAATACCAATTTCTACTGGGTGATCAGGTTTAAGTTGGTGTTCCTCTTGGATTAATTACCTTCTGTGTTGGTGCTGGTGCTGCTGCTGCTGTATATGTTTCGCAAGCTACCTACACGGTTTAGTTTCCATGCTTTACGTTTGGCTGCATCCAGAGAGCAGAAGGAGAAGGCAAAAGGGAGAATGAGAGAGAGAGAGAGATATCAAAGTCACAGCGAGAAAGTAGACAACGAGCGGAGGGCGGGGGATGGTAGTGGCAGGCACTTGTTAAATATCCCGCAGCTAATAGGAGCAAGCACATTCAATTGCCACGGTTCTACCTCTCCAAACCGGGATCTTGGGTGGAGTGAAGACAAGTCTGGTGAAGTGGCAGAGCCCATACAGGCCAAGGAAGCAAATGACAGCTTGCTGATACTTATCCATCTCTCAATGCACTTCCTGCAGGTCTGAACAATCACACACATATTCACATCTGAACCATTATCTAGGTGCTTGAAATAGTTATAAAAAAACACAGTACTTTTCCCAACATAACTTATGTTATCAAAATATCCTATTTATTATAAAATAACAACACCTAACAATTGAAAATTAAACAAAAGGGACAATTTCTATTTAATGTAGCTTAAGTAATTACTGCATATATTCAACAAGACATTTCAGAATATAATTTTCCTCCCATGTTGTCTTTCCTATTTCTTCTGAAACCTTTGATATTTGGTGGCCAACACCAAATGAGTGTGTGGTCCACACATTCAGAGGGAAGGCCTGTTTTTTTCTCAGTCATACAAATCTTTCCCCTTCAAACCTTCATCCCTTTTGAAAATTACCACTGAATCAGCTTCCACTGCCATTTCAGGCAGTGCATTCTGGATCACAATAACTTGCTGTACAAAAATGTTTTGTCCACATCTCCCCTCTAGTTTCGTTGCCAGTTATTTTGTCATGTATTTCACAGTCACTCTTCCCAGCTAAAACAGTTCCTCTGCATTTACTCTGTCACAACTCCCCTTTACTTTAATCACTCCCCTAACCTTTTCTTGACTGAAGAGAAAAATCCCAGCTTCTCCCTCTACATAAATGAAGTTTGTTACCCCTACAAAAATGCACTGGGAGCATATCACAGGTCAACCATTGGAAAGGAATGAGGATAAGGCAGGTATAACACGGAACAATAATAGACGAAAGTACATTAGACTAAGTTGGAAAGTGAGGTTAAACTATGTTTTGGACTGCTTTCTAGATCAGAGCTGAAAATGTGTTGCTGGAAAAGCACAGCAGGTCAGGCAGCATCCAGGGAGCAGGGGAATCGACGTTTCGGGCATGAGCCCTTCTTCAGGACTGAGGAAAGTGAGCCAAGAGGGTTAACATAAAAGGTAGGGAGGAGGGACTTGGGGGAGGGGCGTTGGAAATGCGATAGGTGGAAGGAGGTCAAGGTGAGGGTGATAAGCCGGAGTGGGGGTGGGGGCGGAGAGGTCAGGAAGAAGATTGCAGGTTAGAAAGGTGGTGCTGAGTTCGAGGGTTGGGACTGACACAAGGTGGGGGGAGGGGAAATGAGGAAACTGGAGAAGTCAGAGTTCATCCCTTGTGGTTGGAGGGTTCCTAAGCGGAAGATGAGGCGCTCTTCCTCCAGCCGTCGTGTTGCTATGATCTGGCGATGGAGGAGTCCAAGGACCTGCATATCCTTGGTGGAGTGGGAGGGGGAGTTGAAGTGTTGAGCCACGGGTGGTTGGGCTGGTTGGTCCGGGTGTCCCAGAGGTGTTCTCTGAAACGTTCCGCAAGTAGGCGGCCTGTCTCCCCAATATAGAGGAGGCCACATCGGGTGCAGTGGATGCAGTAAATGATGTGTGTTGAGGTGCAGGTGAATTTGTGGCGGATACGGAAGGATCCCTTGGGGCCTTGGATGTGTAATTTAGGAGCTGTGGGAGTCGGTCGGTTTATAGTAAATGTCCGTGTTGAGTCAGTCGCCTGAGATAGAAATGGAGAGGTCTAGGAAGGGGAGGGAGGAGTCTGAGACGGTCCAGGTAAATTTGAGGTCGGAGTGGAAGGTGTTAGTAAAGTGGATGAACTGTTCAACCTACTCGTGGGAGCAGGAGGCAGCGCTGATACAGTCATCGATGTAGCGGAGGAAAAGGTGGGTGGGTGGTGCCAGTGTAGCTGCGGAAGATGGACTGTTCCACATATCTTACGAAGAGGCAGGCATAGCCGGGGCCCATGCGGGTGTCCATGGTACTCCTTTGGTTTGGAGGAATTGGGAGGATTGGAAAGAGAAGTTGTTCAGAGTGAGGACCAGTTCAGTCAGTCAAAGGAGGGTGTCAGTGGAAGGGTACTGGTTGGTACGGCGGGAAAGGAAGAAGCGAAGGGCTTTGAGTCCTTCGTGATGGGGATGGAGGTATACAGGGACTGGATGTCCATGCTGAAGATAAGGCCGGGGAAGCGAAAATCATGGAGGAGGTGGAGGGCGTGGGTGGTGTCCCGAACATGGGTGCTTTCTAGATCAGTATAGTCATTAGTGCAAAGTGGATAGGGGTTAAGCAGGATCTAAATCTAGAAATGAAGAGAGGCAAGCAATTAACTTAATGGCTGGGGAACAACATAAGAAATAGACCCAAAATAACTAGCTTCAATATAAAAATGAAAAAGAATGGAAAACTTAAAGGTAAAGCATTTGACCAAGGAAAAAAATAATGAAATTGCTCCAAATCACTGGATATGCACAGTTAGAATGTGCCCTCACTCCCTTCTGAGTCACTTTATGGGGTTAACACTGAGACTGACGCTCAGTCACATGCAAGAAGGGAAAATATTAGAGACCCAGGGTATCATGGCTGACTACTTATCAGTGCCTCAGCTTTATGATAACTCATTTTGTCTTCTTAGTTGGGCACAATACATGGCATAGAGAAATCCAAAGAAGACAGAGCTACAAAATAATAATAACTTGTGGTGCAGTATTTTTTAAAAAAACTTCTTTAAATTTCACATTCATTCTTAGAAAATGACAGATGGTAAAAGAACAGAATACATACACTGAAAAAGATATGGAGACTCGGAGTTAAAAACACAGGCTTTTTGGATTACAAAATACTAAATCAACTGCTCCTTGCCACAATTCTAAAGCTTTAATTATCTCCCACTGCTGGATAAGATCCATATACCCACAGTACAGTTACAATTATGTTTTAAACCTAAATTAATTTCACGTGGAGGTGGATTAATTCAAACTTGCTTGCTAGGAAAAGCCACTCTAGTCTTTTTAACGAGTATCAGGATGCTTCGATGGAACTGAATGACTTGTGTTTAGTGTCCATCTGGCTAGTCAACCACCAGAGGTGATGAATCGCAAAGAAATTCTCAGGAGGCTACATTTGGTGAGCAGACGTGACTATGTTCCAAGATGCAAAGCTCACACTACATCCAAACCTGTGTCACGATGGGCAGCTGGTGACAATTCCAGTAAGCCATGGGAAATGAGGTGGCCTTTTGTCATTAATGCAAACATGTTTTTATTTAAAAAGAAACAATGGAAAAAAAAATAAAAAGTTCTCAATCTGACAGACTGTCATAGTATAATGTCAATTCTGTGACAGACTGCACATTTTTATACTTGGAAGGTTGCCTTAAATTTTAATCTTCAGATTTGACATGCGTTTTTCCTTTACCACTTGGGGATTTAGTTTATTCACCTGTTTTTAATTTTATCTTTACGCATGTTTCTGCTTTCATACTTACTCCTACACATCTTTGAAAGGTTGTATAGGTGCAACAAATGCAAGTATTCATAAGTAGAAGTTTGAAAATCTATTTGAGAGAAATTTGCTTAGCTATTGACTGAAACAGTGTTGAACAGGAAACGCTACAAAGTTCTTTTCAACCAGTGGTGTAGTTAATAGCATTCTTGCCTTTGAATCACAAAATGTTTGGTTCAAGTCCCACTCCAAAAACTTGAGCAGGTATATGCTAGGTTGATATTTCCCAGTGCAGTACTGAGGGAGTATTGCATTGTCAGAGGGGCTTTCTTTCATTAAACTGAGGACTCATCTGTCCTCTCAGGTGAATGTAAATGACTACATAGCACCATTTTGAAGAATAGTAGAGTACAATTTTAAAAGAAGTGCAGGGACACAGAGACTTGGTGATGCACGCACACAAATGTTTGAAGGTTGCAACAGAAGTTCAGAATACTAATAAAGCACATGGGATCCTTGGCTTCAGCATAACCATAGAGAACAACAGCAAAGAAGTTATGAATAACTTCTATAAAACACTTTTAAAGTATTTGCATTGGTACAATAGATTTCCTTCTGTACAGTATCATTTTACTTTTCTATAATGGTATTGACAGACAAATATAGATAGTCTTTGCTAGAGCACTGTATTTTTTGGCATTAGGAAAGATGTTAAGATCTTAAAGAGGATTCTTTGATGCTATCTCATTCTAAGATGAATGGCGTTGTTTAAGAATAATGACAGTGGTGAAGTAAACTTCCCTCTCTAAACCTCTGCACCTGACTGCATCTCTCCTTTAAATTATTGCTCAGATCCAATCTCATCAACCAAGCTTGATATAGCATATCCTTGTGGCATACTGTCAAATGTTGCTTGAATATTCATGCACAAAGCATTGTTGGATGTTTCACTAGGTCAAGGGTGCTACATAAATGTAAGTTGATAGTGTTGTTGCTTTAAGATTGAAATAGATAGGAAAGCTGGAAATGTGGTATACATTAATGTGGCTATAGGAGGTTTACACTATGGAAACTGACAACTCAATACAAACATTCTGGAGATGTACAAAGTTAAAAATCACACAACACCAGGTTATAATCCAACAGGTTTAATTGGAAGCACTAGCTTTCAGAGCGTTGACAACCACCTGATGAAGGAGCAGCGCTCCGAAATATAGTGCTCCCAATTAAACCTGTTGGACGATAACCTAGTGTTGTGTGATTTTCAACTTTGTACACCCAGACCAACACCGGCGATTCTAGAGATGGATGGACATAAGCATGCAATTAATCACTGTCCACAAAGGACCATAAGCATTAGAGCTGGCAAGAATGGACATTGAGCAAGATCAGTGCAGGTACAGAAATGATGCACAGGCAATATCGGCAAGTATAAAGTTTTTCAGTGTGGTGGGTGCTGCATGTAACCAGCCAAGTTAGGAAGGTTCTTGTAGATAACAGACAGGTGTGGGAGTCAGGAGGTGAGTTACTCTGTGCAGGATTCAAAGCTTCTGACCTACTCTTATGACCACGATTTATATAGTGAGCCCACTTCACTTTCTGGTTAAAGGTGACCCCCTCCAGGATGTGGATAGTGGGTGATTTGATGATAGGAAGGGCCTTGATTTGATTATTTTCCCACTGACATGGTCAAAAATGCCCTCTAGCGCATCTCCTCCACTTCCTGCATCTCCGCCTTTAAACTCCACACCTCCAACCGCAACAAGGATAGAACCCCCGGTCCTCATCTACATCCCATTAATCTCCGGATACAGCACATATTTCTTCACCATTTCTACCACCTAAAATCAGACCCCACCACCAGAGTTATATTTCCCTCCCCATTCTTATCTGCATTCCACACAGACCATTCCCTCTGCGACTCCCTCGTTAGGTCCATGCCACCCCACCAACCCACCCTCCACTCCTGGCACCTTCCCTTGCCACCGCAACAGGTGTAAAACCTGCACCCACATCTCTCCCCTCACCTCCGTTCAAGGCCCCAAAGAATCTTTCTCCATCTGAAAAGAGATTTTCCAGATTACAACAGGAGTTGGACCTGATGGGCAACGGGCTGAGAAGTGGCAGATGGAGTTTAATTCAGATAAATGCGAGGTGCTGCATTTTGGGAAAACAAATCTTAGCAGGACTTATACACTTAATGGTAAGGTCCTAGGGAGTGTTGCTGAACAAAGAGACCTTGGAGTGAAAGTTCATAGCTCCTTGAAAGTGGAGTCGCAGGTAATTAGGATTGTGAAGAAGGCGTTTGGTATGCTTTCCTTTATTGGTCAGAATACTGAGTACAGGAGTTGGGAGGTCACGTTGCGCCTGTACAGGACATTGGTTAGGCCACTGTTGGAATATTGCGTGCAATTCTGGTCTGCTTCCTATCGGAAAGATGTTGTGAAACTTGAAAGGATTCAGAAAAGATTTACAAGAATGTTGCCCAGGGTTGGAGGATTTGAGCTATAGGGAGAGGCTGAATAGGCTGGGACTATTTTCCCTGGAGCGTCGGAGGCTGAGGGATGACCTTATAGAGGTTTACAAAATTATGAGGGGCATGGATAGGATAAATAGACAAAGTCTTTTCCCTGGGGTCGGGGAGTCCAGAACTAGAGGGCATAGGTTTAGGGTGAGAGGGGAAAGATATAAAAGAGACCTAAGGGGCAATGTTTTCAAGCAGAGGGTGGTACGTGTATAGAATGAGCTGCCAGAGGATGGTGGAGGCTGGTAAAATTGCAACATTTAAGAAGCATTTGGATGGATATATGAATAATAAGGGTTTGGAGGGATATGGGCCGGGTGCTGGCAGGTGGGACTAGATTGGGTTGGGATATCTGGTTGGCAGGGACAGGTTGGACCGAAGGGTCTGTTTCTATGTTGTACATCTCTATGACTCTATAAATGAAATGTCAAAGGAGTCTTTGAAGAGGTTGAGAAAAGTTAAATGGATGGTAATGTGGATGCGCCTCTGAGTTCTAGACATCATCATCTAGACAACAATGTGGTACCTACTGCTGAACTGCAATGAGGGAGAGTGGTGCAAGGAAATGGAAGAGAGGGCCCCTACAGCAGATACCCTACAGCAGAACGAGCATATGTAGAGATCACGAATCTGCAATCAGTAATGGAATGAGATGGTCTGAACAGCATCAATAGTGAAATCAGAATTGGACAACAGTGAAATAGCTTTCATTGACATTAGCATTCCTAGGAGAAATTGGAGAAAAGGTCGGTCAACAGGATTCTGACTGGAAAACATAGCAGCAAAACGATGCTGAGTCACAAAGCTCCCCATCCACAGTAGTGGAGGCTTTACCAATCACCCCACCAACACAACCCACTGTGTTCAAGAATTGGGGAAAAAAAGTAAAAAAAGAAATTGTTTCCTTTGGATTTTGATTTTTCCTTGCACAGATGAATAAACTTCTGCTTCTCACATATAATAACTGCTAGTTTCCTCCACCGTCTGCAATGGTTACAGCAGGCAGAGTAACAAGGCAGCACTGTGCACCTGCACTCATCCCAAAGGAGATGAGCCCAAAGACTGGCAGGCGTACGTGGAAAAACTGAGGTCAACTTTCTGTTAAACCTCAAGAAAAAAAAAGTCTGCAGTGTATAATTCTTACAGTCACTTTCATTTTCTGTCTCCCTTTTCTGAGGAGAGCCACTCACGTTCGGCACAGTTCCACTGGCACTGGCATCCCTCCAGTATCTCAATGAACTAGGTAATCCTTCATATGAGACTAATCAGCCTGTCTTGGCAGGTTATTTGACTGCTGGAATATCACAGCCAAGCCTTTAATAAAACATTCATTTGGTGGGAAAAGGGGGAGCCAACAGAATAAACTGATAGGAATTCTACTCAGTGCACTGACTCTGTCTTTGACTGCTTTACAACCTGTTCATATAAATATGGCAAAATCACCTTTCCACACATGTGAAATTTGAATTCCTGCTATCACTTATATAAAAGTCCATCATTTCCCTTGTGTTGTTTTGGAGTTCAACAAACTTCTTTTTGCATCTATCTACTTGTTAATCTGTTTTTGACGAATAGGTTTCTACTTGTAGCCATATTCCTTCACTCCAGGTGTTATCTTTGCAAAATCTCTGGTGTGATACCTTACCAAATAATTTTTTTAAATTCCTGTACGCCTTTGCTTCTATGCGCGGAAAGCACTGTAGATTTACCAGAGTAATCCCTGGGCTGCAAGGGGTTACCTTTTGAGGACAGATTGCACAGAAATGCTAGAGGGATCTATTCCCAGGAATTTGATTGAATACATGATTTGATTGAGGTTTCCAAGACACTAAAATGAAGCAATAAGGTAGGTAGAAAGTTACTAATTTCCATTGGTTGCATGGTGAGAGATTTAGGGTTTGGGGGCATTTTTATCCAAAAATTAGAACTATGAGTGAGGGTGGGTAATACTCCTACACACAAAAGGTGGTAGAAGTTTGGACTCTCTACCGTAAATAGCAATTGATGCAGAGTGGTTTTGAGTTTTAAATTGGAAACTGATAATTTATTTTGGTCAACATGAATCTAAGGGATATAGGAGTTAAAGTGCACATCATCCATGATCTCTTTCAATGGTGGAACAAGTGTTAGAGGCCTCTTTTTCTTATTTTTCTATGCATTTACTGTGTTTGTCATTAGCACTTTAGGGTTGACCATGTGGGGAGGATTTTCTGCTTTATGCAGTGGATGATGACGACTAGGGATGTACAATCTGGAACAAAAAACACAACAGCTTATCTGTAACATTACTGTATGTGTGGTGAAAAGGTCTGGGTTAATGTTTCAGGAACATGAGCTAAAACAGCAGCACAGGAAGTTAATGTCAGTTAATTAAGTAAACATCAATGAAAAGTTAGTATCTATAATCCAAACAACGAAACTATCACATTCTGACATGATTGTCTTTGAGGCAAAGATGATTATGTTCATTATGTAGGGAGATCTCAGAGATATATATAGGCATAATAACATTATAGTAATGGGGTATTTTAATTTTCCAAACATTGACTGGGCCACCAAAGTGTTAAAAATTTGGATGGTGAAGAATTTGTCAAACGTGTTCAAGAAAACTTTTTTTTATCAATATGTAGGTGCTCCTACTAGAGGAGCAGAACTACACCTTCCTTTGGGCAGCAAGGTCGGGCAGGTGATTGAAATAAAAGTGGAGGAACACTTTGGGTCTAGCTATCATAATTCTACTAGATTCAAAATGTTTATGGAAAAGGATAAACCTTGTATAAAAGTTAAAGTTTTTAACTGGAGCAAGGCAAATTTTAATGGTATGAGACAAGAACTTTCAAATTTGATTGGAGTAGACTGTTGGCAGGTAAAAGGACATCTGACATGTGGGAAGCTTTCAAGAGTGTGATGATGAGAGTTCACAGGCATTATGCTCCTGTTAGGCTGAATGGTAACATTGGTTTGATTAAGGAACAATGGATGAATAAAGATATTGAGGCTCTAGTCAAGAATAAAAGAGAATCTGATTTTGGATATAGACAACTTGGTTCAATTGAATCTCTTAATCAATATAAAGTGTGTAGGGGCATTCTTAAGAAAGGAATTGGGAAGGCAAAGAAGGGCTATGAAATATCCTTAACCTTATCTGCAAATACTATTCCAAATAGATCCTACAAATACATTAAGAGCAAGAGGGTAATTAGAGAGGAGGTAGGGCCCCTTAAAGATCAAGGAGGCTGTCTTTGTGTTGAATCCCAGAAAATGGGAGATATAGTAAATGAATATTTTGCATTAGATTTTACTGTGGAGAAATGATTTGGAGATGCCGGTGTTGGACTGGGGTATACAAAGTTAAAACTCACACAACACCAGGTTATAGTCCAACAGGTTTAATTGGAAGCACTTCCAATTAAACCTGTTGGGACTATAATCTGGTGTTGTGTGAGTTTTAACTGTGGAGAAAGAAATTGAGGCTAGAGAATCCCTAGAAATAAATGTTGATGTTTTAAAAACACTTTACATTACAGAAGAGCATGTTTTGGAGACCTTAAGAGAATATAGAGGTGGATAAAACTCCAGGACGATCTAATGTATCGCAGAACGTTTTGGAAGTAAGGGAAGAAATTGTGAGACAGCTTGTAGAAATATAACTATGGGTGAGGTGCCTGATGACTGGAGGGTGACTAATGTCGTATCTTTGAGAGAAAGCGAGGACTGCAGATGATGGAGATCAGAGTCGAGTGTGATGCTGGAAAAACACAGCAGGACAGGCAGCATTCGAGGAGCAGGAGAATTGATGTTTCAGGTAGAAGCCCTTCATCAGAAATGAGGCTCGTGAGCCAAGGGGGTAGAGAAATAAATGGGAGGGGGGTGTTTCAGGGGGAAAGGTAGCTTTTGGGTGCGATAGGTAGATGAAAGTGGGCGTAATGGTGATAAGTTGGAGAAGAGGGTGGAGAGGATAGATGGGAAGGAAGATGGACAGGTAGGACAGGTCATGAAGTTGGTGCCGAGTTGGAAGGTTGGACCTGAGGTAAGGTGGGGGGAGGGGAAATGAGGAAACTGGTGAAATCCACATGAATCTTGTGTGGTTGAAGGGTCAAAAGACGGAAGGTGAGGCATTCTTCCTCCAGGTGTCGGGTGATTAGGGTTTGGCGATGGGGAAGGCCCAGCACCTGCACGTCCTTAGCAGAGTGGGAGGGGGAGTTGAAGTGTTCAGCCATGGGATGGTGGGGTTGCTTCGTGCATGTGTCCCAGAGATGTTCCCTGAAACATTCTGCAAGTAGGTGTCCTGTCTCCCCGCTGTAGAGGAGACCGCATTGGGAGGGACGGATATAGTAAATGACATGTGTAGAACTGTAGGTAAATCTCTGATGGATGTGGAAGGCTCCTTTTGGGCCTTGGACGGAGGTGAGGGGGAGGTGTGGGCACAGATTTTGCAATTCTTGCAGTGGCGTGGGAAGGTGCTGGGAGGGGAGGGTGGGTTGGTGGGAGTGTGGACCTGAGAACAGAGCCGTGGAGGGAATGCTCTTTACGGAATGTAGATGGGGAGGGAGGGAAATTCTCTCTGGTGACCGAGTCCATTTGTAAGTGGCAGAAATGGTGGATGATGATGATACAATGTATACTGAGGTTGGTGGGGTGGAAAGTGAGGAACCAGGGGGGTTCTGTCCTTATTGCAGTTAGAGGGGTGGGGTTGGAGGGTGGAGTTGCGGGAAGTGGATGAGATGCGCTGGACAGCATCATCGACCACGTGAAAGGGGATAATGTTGTATCTTTGTTTAAGAAAGATTGCAAGGAGAAACTGAGGTACTTCAGGTCGGAGAGTCTGACTTCAGTTGTGAGTAAATTTTTGGAGGTGATTTTAAAAGATAGGATTCATTGACTTTTAAAGATGCAATCATTGATTAGGGACGAGTGCAGGTTCATAGCTCCTTGAAAGTGGAGTCGCAGGTAGATAGGATAGTGAAGAAGGCGTTTGGTATGCTTTCCTTTTTTGGTCAGAGTATTGAGTACAGGAGTTGGGAGGTCATGTTGCAGCTGTACAGGACATTGGTTAGGCCACTGTTGGAATATTGCGTGCAATTCGGGTCTCCTTTCTATCGGAAGGATGTTGTGAAACTTGAAAGGGTTCAGAAAAGATTTACAAGGATGTTGCCAGGATTGGAGGATCTGAGCCATAGGGAGAGGCTGAACAGGCTGGGGCTGTTTTCTCTAGAGCGTCGGAGGTTGTAGGGGTTATAGAGGTTTACAAAATTATGAGGGACATGGATAGGATAAATAGACAAAGTCTTTTCCCTGGGGTCGGGGAGTGCAGAACTACAGGGCATAGGTTTAGGGTGAGAGGAGAAAGATATAAAAGGGACCAAAGGGGCAACTTTTACACGCAGAGGGTGGTACGTGTATGGAATAAGCTGCCAGAGGATGTGGTGGAGGCTGGTACAATTGCAACATTTAAGAGGCATTTGGATGCGTATATGAATAGGAAGAGTTTGGAGGGATATGGGCCGGGTGCTGGCAGGTGGGACTAGATTAGGTTGGGATATCTGGTCAGCATGGACGGGTTGGACCAAAGGGTCTGTTTCCATGTTGTACATCTCTATGACTCTATGACAGTCAACATGGTTTTATGTGAGGAAAATAGCATCTCACAAACATGATGGAGTTTTTTGAGCAAGTTATCAAAAAGATTGATGATGGCAGTGCAATAGGCATTGTTTATTTAGATTTTAGTAAAGCCTTTGATAAAATTCCACTTGGTAAACTAATTAGTAAAGTTAGGTCACATGGGATTCAGCATGAACTTGCCAATTGGATACATAATTGACTTAATGGCAGGAGACAGAGAGTAATGATGGAGGGTTGTTTTTTGAAGGCCTGTGACCAGCAGTGTTCCACAGGGATCGGTTCTGGGTCCTCTTTTGTTTGTTATTTGTTATTTATGTAAATGAGTTGAATGAGAGTATAGAAGGCATAGCTAGTAAGTTTGCAGATGACACCAAAATTAGTGGCATAGTAGACAGTGAACATGGTTTTCTGAGATTACAAAGGGATCTTGATCAAATGAGTCAATGGCAGGTAGAGTTCAATCTGGATACAGGTATTGCATTTTGGTACAACAAACATTGGCAGGACTTACACAATTAATGGCAGGGCCTTGAGTAGTGTTGGACAACAGAGAGACCTACAGGTTCAGTTATATAATTCTTTGAAGTTCGCATCACGTATAGGTAGGGTGGTTAAAAAGGCATTTAGCACACTTGCTTTCATTGCTTAGTTCTTTGAGTATAGGATTTGGGAAATCATGTTGGGGTTTGTATAGGACACTGGTGAGGCCTCTTCAGGAATACTGTGTCCAGTTCTGGCCGCCCAGATAGTGGATAGATATTAAGCTGGAGAGGGTTCAGAAGACATTTACTATGATGCTGCCGGGTATGGAAGGTTTGAATTATAAAGCAAGTCTGGATAGGCCAGGACTTTTTTCACTGGAGCATAGGAGGTTGAGAGGCGATCTAATTGAAGTTTATAAAATAACGAGGGTTTGGATAGGGTTAAGGGTAGTTGTAAGACTAGGGGCACATTTTTAAGGTGAGAGGAGCGAGATCTGAAAAATATGCGAGGGGGAAATTTTTTCCGCAGTGTGTGGTTTGTGTATGAAATGAACCTCCTTAAGAAGTGGTGGATGTGGGTACAATTACAATGTGGAAAAGGCGTTTGGATCACTACATGAATACGAAAAATTTGGAGAAACATGGGCCATGAGCAAACAAGTGAGACAAATTTAATTTGGGATTATGTTTGGCATGGACTAGTTGGACTGAAGGGTCTGTTTCCGTGCTGTATGATTGTATATGGAGCATTGATTTGGGAAATCATGTTGGGGTTTGTATAGGACACTGGTGAGGCCTCTTCAGGAATACTGTGTCCAGTTCTGGCCGCCCAGATAGTGGATAGATATTAAGCTGGAGAGGGTTCAGAAGACATTTACTATGATGCTGCCGGGTATGGAAGGTTTGAATTATAAAGCAAGTCTGGATAGAAGCTGTAGACGACTGCTGAGGCCAAACTGCATCTGCAACCTTCTATTGGAACTGGTATAGGATACTGCTGATAATTCAGTTTTGGATGAGTTATTTGCTTGGGATTTTCTCTCCTGTGCTCTCTCTTTGCCTTGCTTTTGAAAGAAGCAACATTGTTTTTTTTATTTGATTGCACCGGGTCCAGCAATCCTGGAGGAGGTTCTCCCAGCACTTAAAGATGATATCAAAAACTCCTTAGTGAAACCTTTTAAATGTCCTTAAAACACTACCTTTGGCTACTATGAGAATCTGCAGCAGACACGAGCTCTCCAAAGAAGATATACTTTGGTAAGTGGGTGTCAGACATTCTGGCTACGTAACCAGTCTCAGTTCTGATTTCTAAATTTACTGTTGGTTTTTGGCATGCCAGTTGAGCTGAGCACCTAGGAGTGTAGCATTTTTCTCTGCCAACTGATCCTCAAAGCTTCTCTAGGGAGCTTGTGCAAGTGTTCAGCTTCCTGGAGGTTGATATACAGTCCAAATCTCACATGTATACAGCAGAGTGAGCAGGACGAGCAGTTGTTCCATGCCGTTCCATAGAAGGTCAGTTTGGTAAAATTACTCCTCTTCACTCCCTGATCAATGGTTGAACTCTACACTTGCTTTGGTAATTCTTACATGTGACATTGTCAATATAGACAGCTTGGAGGGGGAAGGTTTTATAAGTGAACTGCTGACAGGTCTTGGTCATGGACTGAAACCTCAGGCTCCAGACAGGCTTTCCTGAAGCAGACTAGTCATACTTCATGAAAACAGACCCTTCGGTCCAATCGGTCCAACCAGTCCATGCTGACCATAATCCCAAACTAAACTAGTCCCACCTGCCTGCTCCTGGCCCACATACCTCCAAATATTTCTTATTCATGTACTTATCTAAATGTCTTTTAAACGTTGTAATTGTACCCAAATCTACCACCTCCTCAGGAAGTTCATTCCACATGCGAACCACTCTCTGTAAAAAATTTGTCCCTGTCTTTTTTAAATCTTTCTCCTCTCAGCTTAAAAATGTGCCCCCAGTCCTGAAATCCTTCATCCAAGGGAAAAGACAACTACTATTAACCTATTTATACCCCTCATTATTTTATAAACTTTTATAAGGTTGCCTCTCAACCTTTGCTCTAGTGGAAAAAAAGGCCTCGCCTATCCAGCCTTTCTTTATAACTCAAACCTCCCAAAACTGGCAACATCCTGGTAAATCTCTTCTGAACCCTCTCCAGCTTAATAATATCCTTCCTATAACTAGGCAACCAGAACTGGACACAGTAGTCCAGAAGAGGCCACAACAGTGTTCTGTACAACCTTAACATGACTTCTGAATTCTTATACTCTAAAAGATTGAGCAATGAAGGCAAGCATGCTAAATGCCTTGTTACCATCCTCTCTATACTAATGCATTACATCAGTTTTCATTGTGCTGGTCTAGGGCTAAAGCTGTTGCATTTATTAGAGAACAAAATTATACTTCACAACCAGATCTGTACCAGTGGCCAGTGCATGATTACTGGCAAACAGCAAGTTGTAAAGTATGTTCTTGGAGATCTCAGTCTTTGCCTGGAGTCTCAGATACAGCAGTTCCTGACCATGTGATGCTTGACTTTGATGCCAGAATATTTTTGTATGAAAAGCACAGAAGAACATTGTAGGGCTGTGGCACAAGCACCAAGCCATACTTAAATCCATTAGGAACTGGGAAAAGGTCAGAAGACTCATCGACATCCAGGATAGATGCCAGTGTGCTGTCTTGTAACTGTTTGACTATTAAGATAAATTTCTCAGAGTAGTCACACAAATACAAAACTCAACTTGTTCATTAACCTTCCATAACATAGGATTACATATGACAATAGGCCTATAGAAATATAATTGACTCTTAGCTGTTCTGTGCAGTGACCAAGCAGGTCACTCAGTAGTATCGGGATGGGCAACAAATGTTGTCCTTTCAATGAAATCCCCATCTCACTTGTGATGAAAATAGGATGAGGAAACAGTTTCAAAGTAACTTTGAAAATGAATTGGCGAAATATTTGAAGAGGAGAAAGTAGCCAGGGTTAAAGGGACAAAATCCATAGTAATTGGATAGCTCTTTTAAAGAGCTGGCACAGGTATGATTGGTCTGGTGCCTCCTTTGTTTTCAAGGCACAGATGAACAGATTTTTACGAGGTATACGGGGTAAGGTGGAGTTGAAGGTTATCTGATCAGCCATGATTCCATTGAATGGCAGAGCAGATTTGATGGGCTGAATGGTCTACTTCTGTTCCTACATCTTATTGTTACAGTTAAGAATCTCGGATATCACCCCTTCATACTCATGTTGACTAGACATGATTAACTCATGTTTCTCTAAATGCTTGCAATTTCATTTCATTTTACAGACTCGACTAGTTTGTTCACAACTTTAGTGGGTCTGGTCTATAATTGGTCTGGTTATACTGGTCTATAATTTCCTGATTTACCTGTTTTTGGTGCGGGTTGTCACATTTGCCAATCCTTCATCTTTCCAAACAATTTTTATGTTGTGAAGTGGAGCTAGATACTCTTTACCTCAATAACAGTTGCCAATAATAGTTCCATACCCACCTCTGATGATTCTGCAAGACCAATATTGAACTCCTCTGTGAAAAGTGAAACAAAGTACTCATTTAGTGTCTCAACTAATGCTCCAGTGTCAAATGTATCACCTTTCTTTCTTAGGCACTTTCCCCTGGTTTAACCATCCTGCTCCTGCCATTGCTTCCAGAGAAAGTTTGCTTTTTTTTAATGCTTTTACAAAACTCAATTCCTCTTATTCTACCACTCTGTCAATGAATTTTCCTTCATGTTTGTTTATATTCTTTCTAGCTTTCATTCTTTATGATCTATCTTGTAAACATTGAACACTCCCTTTTCTGGCTTCAAATTTGGTAAAATCATTCAATCTTCCAAGATTTTCACAAACCCAGACTATTTCTGAATCACTTACCTCTCGACTCTTAAACTTTTCAGAAATTTCATCCTTCTTTTCCTTTTCTGTTTAATATGTCCACAGTAACACAAGAAAATTCTTGTCATTATCAATTTAGTGTAAAAGCTTTTATTTTGATGAATTTTGTTTTAAATCCTTCTGCTTTAGTGTAATACTGTTCAGAATGAACACTCTCTTCTTTATCATTTTTGCACACACACACACACACACACACACACACACACACACACACACACACACACACACACACACACACACACACACACACACACACACAAATACGAGGAAAGAGCAGGTCAGGACTAATAGCAGACCCGACTAAACGTTTTACAATGAGGAAGGATTCAACAATGCGGAGATGGAGGAACAATTTCAGCTAAAAGGCAGATCCAGAACAAGGGGACTTGAGTACAGGAAAGGCACTAGCACTTCAAGTAAAGAATCAAAGGTGAATTTAGATATACAGGCAGTGAGGATATGAAGTTGCTGTTACATGGAATGCTGCAAGTGAAAAGCACTGGTGCCTTTTAAGGGAATCTTGGCACATATCCATGGATAAGCTGAGGAAAGACAATTAGCCATGGAGTATAAACACCAGCAAACAGCAGGTGGTCAAATAATCCATTTCTGTGTTATAGTTTTAACACCCAGGGATGCTGGATTCTAAACTTGAGCCAGCTTAAAATCATGTTTTAGTTATTGTCATTGTGTCATGATTTTGTTTTAAGTCTTATTACTTTCAACCCTATTCGTGTTAAACTGAACACCTTCCTGGCTCCAATGTTAGCTGATGTTATTAATGGTTTTCTCACCTTGTGCTGTCCTTTTGCGACAAACTTACCCTCAACTCCACCCTCGTCAAAAAAAATTCACCCGTTCATTCCTTGCAAAATGCCACTACATCTCTAATGTCCAGCTCCTTTCCATAACCCTTGAATATGCCATTACTCCCAAACATATGCCCATCTTTCTTGCAACTTAATGTTTGAATTTCTCTGCTTTTTGCCTCTGTCACAGTACCAAACGTTACAAATGATACCCTAATTGACTGTGGCAAAGGTAAACTCGTCTTCCTGATTTCTGATTTCTCAGCAGTCTTTGAAATGGTTGATCATCAAACTCTGCTCCAATATCTCTCTACCTTTGTCCAGGTGAGTTGGGCTATACTTTCCTTCCTGCATTTCTTAACTCAGTTGCCCATTCAGGTTGCTGATGTTATTTTCTACTGTCATCAGTAATACTATATTCTAAATATTGTTTCTTACACTATGTATTTACAACCCAGTCATTTAATTTAGCTCTCTCAGTTTGATACTTTGTTTTTGGCTTCCTCATCCTGATTTCTTCTGTGCTAACTTGCCCTGTTTAACTTCTTTCAACATGTCCACTTCTTATTATTCTCTGTACATCTGAAAATTAATTTGTCTGCCAACCTGTCTACACCATTCTCTCACTCCTTACCGTCTAACCTTTCCTCCAAAGCGAAACTAATCTACTTGCAAGTAAAAAGATGCTGGCTCGAAGTGTATACTAGCTCCCTTGCCAAAGAACTGATCTCAGTGACCCAAAAATTTACACCCCATCTCAATCCAAAACAGAACACTTGCTGTTCCTCTTTAATGATATTACTGCTGTCCTTGTTATTAAGTGCCACTGATGTTAATGCTAAGATTAGTCAGCCTCGGCTAATCTTTGATCCCCATTCACTTGTAGCCACAACAGCAGTGGAGTTTGCAATTATTACACCTCACTTGACATCACCAATAAACAGATTATGTGGTTTTGACCACACTGTTGTTTAGGTGAGCTTACTATGTGCAAATAGTCTACCACATTATCTAACACTACAACAGTAATTATACTTTAAATCATTCACTGGCAATGGACTGCTTTGTCACATCAAGAGGTTGTGACAAAGGCTGTAGAAATGCAAGTTGATCTTTCTTTTATGTTTATTGAACAGGAACCAGCACCTAATTTTAACAATTTCATTGCATTAATTAAAAACAGTATCGCTCAACGACTCCGAAAGCTTGTGTGATATTGAGCTACACAGATTGGAAAGGTTCCATAATTAATCCCATGTTAATTTGTCCAAGTTGAGTTAATGGTGTAAACTGACCCAGACTTTTTATTAACCTGAGGACAAGGAGAAAAGCAACAACAGTTACTTTTGATAATTGCCCAGTGATCCCAATTGGAGTGTATATAGGCAAGGTCAAGCTCTGCTAGAATGTGTCTGAGCACCTGTTAGATTATGTAATGGTGCTGAAACTGATAGTAACGCTGTCAGAGTACATGGACAGAGAGTTTAGTCACCCAGACAGACAGAAAACATCTAAGTCGTGGAGGCTGCAGGCTTTGGTTCTGAGCAACACAACTGAAAGACAAAAGAACTTAGAGTCTTCAGCTTTGAAAAGACAACTGACAGAGGACCATGGTAATACAATTCGTGTCATTCCAAGTACAAAAAATGGAAAATCTGGAGCAGCATTACAAATCAAGGCAGCTCTTCACGCAATGTGCAATTAAAGCTTGGTTTGGTCTTCTAAGCTGTGAATTCAAATGTTCTGATTATTTTAGGAGCTATTGATTGTTATAATGAGGCAGAGAGGTATTGGGGATTGGTGTTTCTGATCTGGATAGGTGAATGAAGATAAGTTGATCAAATTTCTTTATCAGAACTTATATTTTCAAAATCCTGTCATATAGAAACTTGTCTTCAACCCACTACTGATTATCAAATTCCAATGGATGGATTCTTGTCTTTCAGATATCAATCAGGAATCCATGATCCAACCACCATCTTGGCAGTGTCCCCCAGCCCCACCACATTCTTTTCATCTGAATAGAGATTATTGCTACCTCCCAGTATGGGAGAATGCAATTAGAAAATTGGCCCCACTGCTGCATCATTGACCCATTACACAACATTTTTGTTAGGCCGCTAGCCCTCACCCCTCACTACACTCTGTTCAATCCCATATCCTGGCCACACATTCCACACCCTGGCCCTATACCTATGCTGCTGCTAAACCCGATAAAATTTCCATACCCAGACTTTCAGTACCCACTAATGATTTAATAGAGATTTATAAGATGATCAGAGGATTAGATAGGGTGGACATTGAGAGCTTTTTTCCTCTGATGGTGATGGCTAGCATGAGGGGCTATAGTTTTAAATTCAGGGGTGATCGAAATAGGTCAGAGGTAGCTTTTTTACTCAGAGAGTAGTAGGCGTGTGGAACGCCCTGCTCGCAACAGTAGTAGACTCACCAACTTTAAGGGCATTTAAATGGTCATTGGTTAAACATATGGATGATAATGGAAAAGTGTAGGTTAGATGAGCTCCAGATTGGTTTCACAGGTTGGTGCAACATTGAGGACCAAAGGGCCTGTACTGCGCTGTAATGTTCTATGTCGAGTGTGTGGTGCTGGAAAAGCACAGCCGGTCAGGCAGCATCCGAGGAACATCAATAATGTTCTATGTACTAAATACAGAATCAAAGAGCAGCCCTTAAAGGACACTGATAAGTCATTTAAATGATCATAAAAATTATCTAAATTAATTTCTATCCATTCAGAAATCATTCCAAAGTGACATTACTCTCTCAGCAGCTTGTAAAGAGTCAAACAAAGCCAGATCAATTTGGTGTTTTATTTTTTATTCATTCAATTATGGGGAATGGATGGTCACTGGGTGGGTCAGCATTTCTCAACCTTGAGAAGATGCTAGAAAGTGAGGACTGCAGAGGCTGGAGATCAGAGTCGAGGGTTCGGTGCCGGAAAAACACTGCAGGTCATGCAGCATCGACGTTTTGGGCATAAGCTCTTCATTCCTGATGAAGGGCTTAGGCCCGAAATGTTGAATCTCCTGCTTCTTGGATGCTGCCTGACCTGCTGTGCTTTTCCAGCACCACACTCTCGACTTGAGAAGGTGGTGGTGAGCTGCCTTCTTGAGTGGCTGTAGTCCATGCTTTCTGGGCAGGCCCAGAATGTTGGGGAGGGCGTTTCAGGATAATGACCCAGCAACAGTGAAGGAATGGTGGTATATTTCCAAGTCATGATATTGTGTGGCTTGGAGGGGAACTTGCAAGTGGTGGTGTTTCCAAGTATATGCTGCCCATCTCCTTCTTGAGGGTGGTGGTCATCAGTTTGGAAGGTGCTGTCTGAGTAGCCTTAATGAATTTCTGCAATGCACCCTGTAGATGGTACACACAGAGCATTGCTCATAGAAGGACGGAATGTTCATGGACGTGATACCAGTCAAGTGGTTATTTTTGTTCTGGATGTTGTTGGATTCATCCAGGCAATGGGGAGAATTCCATCCTGACTTGTGCTGTATAGATAATGGCTTTGGGGTGTCAGGAGGTGAGTTACTCATTGCAGGATTTCTAGCCTCTCATGGCTCTTGTAGCCATATGATTTATTTGGCTAATCCAGTTCAGTTTCTACTCAATGGTAGCTCCCAGAATGTTAAAAGTGGGGGAATTCAGTGATGGCAATGCTATTGAATGTCAAGGGGCAATGATGAGACTTTGACCTCACAGACTCAGAACTAGGGTACAGAAAGAGGCTGCCTGACCGTTTGTGTCTGCACAGGCTCTTCAAATGTGCAGGTTATTGGAGATGATTAATGACTGGCATTTGTGTTGCATCAGTGTTACTTGCCACTTGTCAGGGCCCTGATGCATTTGGGCATGGACTGCTTCAGTATCTGAGGGTGGTGAATGTGCTAAACATTGTGCATTCACTAGTGAACATTCTGTGATAATGCTGCTTCTTTAACAAGGTTATGGTGTCCTTAGCTTTTATTTCGAAAGAGGTTATAAAAGACATAGACTCCGAAAAGTCTACGTTTGGGCCAGTTTGATCACAGCTAACAGATACTGCCTCAGGCAAAAGGCTTTTAAGTTTTAAGAAAAAAAACACTTGGACAATGAATAGGGAGTGGCCAGTTCTCCCAACTCAGTTTTCTATGGTTTGATTTACTTTCTCTCTCTGACTTCTCTCCTGTAAGACCCCGTGTTGGATTTTACCTTTTGTGCCAAGGGGTGTTTCTGGGATTGTTGCCAGTATTTGGAACAGCATCATTAATGGGATGATCTGTTGGGTTTTCAAATAGGTTAAATTATTTGTATTCTGTTCTCTTTTGTTTATGTTTCATTCGGTAATCTTGTAAATAAATTCTGTTTTGTTTGAAACTATATGGTTTGACCAGCTGCATCCCTCCTGAAATATCTGTGTTACACCTGCTTAAAACAACTAGCAAAGTTAGGGTCTGGACTACTTCTTTGAAATGTTTCTGGGTGGGGTGGCGTCTGGCCTGGTCCATAACAGATTGGGGGGTCTTTGCGGGATTTGTTATACAGTTCTGATTTGGGATTAGGGTTGCTGGACTTGAAGGAAGAGAGTGGTAGGTGTTAGTGTCATTTGTTCCGGGTGTTGAAGTTGGCTGGTTTAAACAGTGTTTGGGATAGCAATGGCTCTCTCAGTCAACAAGAGTTTTCTGGGAGTGGAAGAAGTGACTTTGGAGGTTTTGCAAAAGGTGATTAAGGCTAAGCTGCTGGGGGTTGGAGCTGCCTCCTTCCATGAGGATTGGAGAGGTAATTACAGCAATAGCTCAGCATTTAAAATTTGCAGGAAATGCCACCTAAATATTTAGAGATGGCTAAAATTCAATTGAAAATGAAGCAAATTGAGTAAGAAGCAAAAGACAAGGAAAAGGCAATAGAAATGAAACAGTTTCAATTACGATTAAAAGCAAAGGAAAGAGAAAAAGAAAGAATTGCTACAGCAGAGCAAAGAAAAAGCGAGAGAAAGGGAGAGAAGAAAGGAGAGAGGGGAAAGGAAAAAAGAAAGAAAGGGAGTTTGAACTTCAGAAATTGGCACTTGGACAGGAGTTCAAAAATTCACTTTCTGTAGTAATGAGAACTCGTGAAAGAGCAGAGAGTTAAAATGGCAAGATTAGCAGCTGAAATACTTGATGATAATGAGTTGGTCCATAAATCAACATCTGGCTTCCAAAATCAATTTCAATCCATGAGGGATAGAAATTGGGGAAAAGAGAAATCATTGTGTGGAAAGGGAAAGGTAGATCTTGGTGAAGATCATAAGGATACTTATCACAGGGTAAAAATGAAGCCCCTGAACAGGAAAGAGAACTTAAAAGGTCCAGTATTTTCACTGCAATAAAACAGGCCACACAAAATCAGAGTGTTGGAGGGTTGGGAAAAGCACTGCGAAGCCAGATGTAGGAAAACAGGATAAGCCAGTGAATTTTGTTGGAGTGTTAATGGAAAGTACAGTGGAGGCTAGAAAGCTGCACCAGAAAGTACAAGCTGGTTGGAGGTTGGTTGAGGAGGAAGTGCCAGATCTTCTTAAACCATGTACATGTGAAGGTAAAGTTTATTCGCATAGGCCAGGAGCAGCACGTAAAGAGGCTATAATATTATGAGATACAGGATCCTCTCAGTCTATGATGTTGAAAAAGAAGGAGATATGTCCTCCTGAAGAACAATTGCCAGAAAAGGTACTGGTAATGGGAATTCACAGTGAGATGAGAAGAGCTCAATTATGTAAAGTGAGATTAGAGAGTCCAGAGAAGAGTGGGCAAGTCGTGGTAGGAGTACTGGACAAACTCTCAGCTCCAGGAATACAATGTTTTCTTGCCAATGATATTGCTGGTTCACAGGTAGGAGTGCTGCCTCCTGTGATTGAAAAGCCAGTGGAAACTCAGGCAACTGAACTATTGCAAGACACACATCCTGGGATTCCTTCTGACTGTGTGGTAACGAAGTCACCAAGTCACCAGTTGAAACAGGTGAGATCAAAGAGTACAAATAAGAAAGGTGAAGTGGAATTAGCAGAGACCATGTTTGATCAGATGGTTGAGACAAGCCAGGAGCAGACTGATGACACAGCAGACATCTTTAGCTCAGATAAATTAACTGAGTTACAGCAGATAGATGAAAATTTAAAGCAATTGTGTCAAAAGGTGTACACAGACAAAGAATCCGAATGAATCCTGAATGTTATGGAGTCATAGAGATGTACAGCACGGAAACAACCCTTTGGTCCAACTCGTCCATGCCGACCAGATATCCTAACCTAATCTAATCACATTTACCAGCAATTGGCTCATATGCCTCCAAACCCTTCCTATTCATATACCTATACAGATGCCTTTTAAATGTTGTAATTGTACCAGCCTCCTCTGGCAGCTCATCCCATTCACACACCCACCCTGTGTGAGTGTGGGTGGGTGAAAACGTTGCCCCTTTGGTTCTTTTTATATCTTTCCCCTCTCACCCTAAACCGATACCCTCTAGTTCTGGACTTCCCCATCCCAAGGGAAAGAATTTGTCTATTTTATCCTGTCTATGCCCCTCATGATTTTATAAACCTCTATGAGGTCACCCCTCAGCCTCCGATGCTTGGAAATCCTTTCTGAACCCTTTCAAGTTTCACAACATCTTTCCGATAGGAAGGAGACCACAATTGCACGCAATATTCCAAAAGTGGCCTAACCAATGTCCCGTATAGCCGCAACATGACCTCCCAACTTCTGTACTCAATGCTCTGTAATTGCTATGATATCCCAAGTCCCATGTTCATAATCATGCCCTGAGTTCATCTGCTTTCCTTGTTAGGCCTCTTTATCAGTCTTACCTTGTTCTCTGCTTTGTCCCTGCCTGCCCTGACTGTTTGACTCGCTTCGTTTCTCAACTGTACCAATCTCAGATTGATTTCTCTCCTCAGTATCTCCCTTGGTCCCAACTCCCCTTCTTACTAGGTTAAATCCTCCTGAGCAGCTATAGCAAATCTCCCTGCCAGTATATTAGTCCCCTTCCAATTCGGGTGCAATCCGTCCTTCTTCTACAGGTTACTTCTACCCCAGAAGAGATTCCATTGATTCAAAAGTGTGAATCCTTCTCCTATGCAACAGCTCCTCAGTCACGCATTCATCTGCTCTATCCTCTTATTCCTACCCTCACTAGCTCATTGCACTAGGAGTAACCTAGATATTATTATCCTTGAGGACCTCGTTTTTAAATTTCTGCCTAACTTTCTATATTCTCCCTTCAGAATCTCAACTTACGTCTTGGTTCCAATGTGTACAATGTCCTCTTGCTGATTCTTCTCCCCTCTGAGAGCATTCTGCACCCTCTCTGGCACCAGGGAGGCAGCACCATTCTGATTTTTCCTTTCTGGCCGCAGAAACGTCTGTCTGTGCCTCTGACTAGAGAGTCCCTGACACAATCAATCGCTTGGGACTCAATGTACCCCTCATTACATTAGTGCCTGTTTTGATTATCAGAAACTTGGCTGTTCATGCTACATGCCCTGAAAACTTGTTTGAAATGGAGATAGTCACAGAAGACTCCCGTACTACCTGTCTACCTCTCCTACCTTTCTTAGAGTTAATCCATCTACCTGACTGGTATCTGCGGCTTTTCTCCCTTCCTCTAACTGCCATCCGTCACACCCCCTAGCTGTTTGTAAATTCCTCACTACCTCTAACTGTTGCTCCAACCAATCTATTCAATCTGACAGGATGTGCAACTAATGACATTTATTGCAGATATAATCCTCAGTCACACGTAAACTCTCTCGAAACTCCCATATTTGACAAGAAGAGCATATCATTCTACTAAAGGCCATTTTGCTCCTTCCAATCGACAGACCCAGAAAATAGCACTATCTTATTGCTCTACAAAACACTGCTCCAGGCTAACTTAATACTCATGGCTTATATTTTAAAAATTTAATCAAGAGACAGAGCCCAATAAAAACATATAATCAAGAACAAACCCACTCTACTTACTATTGTAGATTTAGAGCAAGACTATACTTAAAACTATACACTTATCTGTTTCTATGCTGTAACCTCTCCCAGACAGGGTCTTTCACGATCTGTTGTGAATTTCACTGTTTGTTAAGTTTTCCTAGACACACTCCAATGTCCAGCAATATATAAATTCAAACAGCAAAGGCAGTAACTGCATAGATTCAATGCTGTGTCAGTTAGCAGTGTAGGTTTCTTCTCTCTCTCTTCCTTATAGATCATGTGCTCGCTGCCTTTGTCTATCTTTCTCCCATTTAAAAGTGTTGTTGTTCTGACTTTTTTCCTCTCCAAAGTTCCAAAACAATGCAACAGCATATAAAACAGTAATTGCTGCTCCTGGAGTTTGAGCAAATCATCTCCAACACCTAAAATACCTCACAAAATAAAAAGGAGCAGCTGTTACAACTACAAATTCTTCCCATGTGCCATCTTGGATTACCCAAAATTATTTAATCTTCTTAAAAATGATGTCTTAATGAGGAAATGGAGACTATCACATATTCAGGCAGATGACAAATGGGCAAAGGTTCATCAAGTCATATTGCCAGGGGTTATAGAAAGGAGGTCCTGCGAATGGCATATGAGCTACCACTAAAGGGTCATTTAGGAGTGAGAAAAACTCAAGCTAAAACACAAAACATTTTTACTGGCCTGGACTGCATGAAGATGTAGTTGAATTTTGCCAGACATGTCATACATGTCGGGTGGTTGGAAAACCACAGGCAGTAATAAAACCTGAACCTTTGATACCCATTCCTGCATTTGAGGAGCCTTTTAAAAGAGTCATAATTGATTGTGTACAACACCTACCTAAAACAAAAAGTGGGAATCATTATTTGTCAACGAGAATGGATGTGTCCACTAGATTTCCAGAAGCCTTTCCATTACGCAATATCACAGTTAAAACCAAAATTGTTGAGAATTACTCAAATTTTCCACTAGATACAGACTACCCACAGAGATACAATCAGATCAAGGGTCAAAATTTACATCAAAATTATTCAAGGAAGTTATGGACAACTTAGGAATAAAACAATTCAAATCTACTGTGTACCATTCAGAGTCACAGGGACTGCTAGAAAGGTAACATCAGACATTAAAAACCATATTGAGGTCTTTTAGTCAAGATTATCCAAATGATTGGGATAAGGAAATTCACTTTATACTCCGTCTCTGACTTCTCTCCTGTGTTGGATTTTACCTTTTGTGCCAAGTAGTGTTTCTGGGGATTGTTTCCAGTAGTTGGAACAGCATCATTAATGGGATGATCTGTTGGGCTTTCTAATAGGTTAAGTTATTCTGTTCTCTTTGTTTGTATTTCATTCGGTAATCTTGTAAATAAATTGTTTTGTTTGAAACTATGTGGTTTGACCAGCTGCATCCCTCCTGGAATATCCATGTTACACCTGCTTAAAACAACTAGCAAAGTTAGAGTCTGGACCACTTTCCTGAAATGTTTTGAGGGGGTCTGGCCTGATCCATAAAAATTCCCACTTCTGAACTTATGGAGTGTCCTAGGTTGAATCATCTTCAGCTGCTTCATCAATGAGGAACTCAGGCGGAGATGTTCTGGAAAGTAAGTTACTTATCTGAAAAACTACAACCAACTTCCATCTTGCTGGTCGTGAGAGTGTCTTCCCATTGACTCCAGTTTTGCTAAGGCTCCTTGATACCATATTCTTGTCAAATGTAGCCCTAACATTGAGTGAAGTCATTTTCCCCTCATCCCAGGAAATCTGCTCCCTTGTCCATGTTTGAACCAAGGCTGCAATGAGGTCAGGAGCTGAGTGGACCTGGCTGAACCCAAACTGTTGAACAGTTTCATATTATGCAAGTACGCAAGAAATGAGATGTAGCAAAGGGCTACCTTTGATACCGTTGTGTGTCTTAACTGGCTCGAATGTTAATTTGCAATGAGTTCTCTCAGTTTGGCATTCCAGAGGCACACAACAAGCTTCAACTCATCTACATGTCTGACATCGGTTTACAGAAATGGAAGGAGGAAGGGGAGACCAACACAGCAATCACACGAACTGCCGCTTTTGTCATTTTATGCCAGTGCTCGGACTTGGCACACAACAGGAAGACACAACAGGCAATGCAATGCGAGAGCATGAGACTTAAAGACTAGGATCAATGGGTTAAGTTTTGACCAAGTAATAGTATGAAATGAGTGATAGCAAGTTGACAGACCCAACTAAATCTATCATGATTTCAAAAGAAATAAAATTTAGTAGAGATGCAAATATGGCTGCTGACTTGCTGTTATAGACTATTGTACAAAATCAAGACCTACTCCATTAACACAAGAGGTGGCGGATGTATGTGTGAATGAAGCATCCAATACTGTGTGCTATTAAAAAGCAAATGGCATCCTGTACCAAAGTATTTAATCTTCACTGATTATTTGCGGCAGAGACATGAAACAATCAATGGACCCCTTATCAGCAAAAGGACAGAGTTTTGAACTCCCAGCAGTCTGCATGTCAGACTTTCCCAATATTCCCTTTGGACCTCACATTGATCGGACTCCGTCAGTTCTCAGAGCGCTCAGCTCTAACACTAATAATACACGAGGTGGCAAAGACCTGGGCAAACCTAATGAATAATTATTGACACGGAGAGCCTATGTGGAAACTGAAACACCAGGTTCAATGTGGTAGGACTCAGTAGACAGTAAATGAGAACAATTTTGCAGCTGAGTCGCAGTAAAGTCCAATTTAAAGCAAAATATAATCCAAACTGCTGCTGCAGGCATCAAAATGCAAGAGAACGGCAGTTTGCATTTCTGCAGTGCCTTTAACCTGACAAAATGCCCATGGTCTTTCACAGGAATGCTAATGGACACAAAATTAACACTGAGACACAGAAAGAAATATTACAGCAGATGGCCAACAGCTTGGTCAATGGAATACATTTTAAACAGCATATGAAGGGAGAAAAGAGAAGAAGACAGGCAGAGAGGCTTGGGAAAACAATGCCAAGCTAAGCACATTAAATAGTCAACGTGTTGATATCAATGATGGGTTAAGGCAACGATGGATGCACAAGAGAGGCCAGATTTAGAAGAACACATATACCTCAGAGAGGACTGGGTGGACAGTCTTTGGAAATGTCACGTACTAGGACGCATAGGTGTAAGGTTAAAGGAGGTAAGGTTAAAGGAGATGTGTAAGGCTAATTTTTTTTACACAGAGGCTGGTGGGTGGCTGGAATGTGCTGCCAGGGAAGCAACAGAAGCAGACATAAGACAATATTTAAGAGAATTCAGACAAGACACATGGACAGGACAGGGAACAGAAGGATATGGAAATCAAAAGTCAAAACAACAGCAGTTTTAAAAGGGAGAAGAACAGACAAAGGAAGCACATGGTGAGGACAGTGCAGGAGAGAGAGAGAGAGAGAGAGAGAGAGAGAGAGAGAGAGAGAGAGAGAGAGAGAGAAGAGAGAGGAAGAGAGAGAGAGAGAGAGAGAGAGAGAGAGAGAGGGAGAGAGAGAAAAAACCTGCACAGTTACTGCCTTTGCTGTTTTGAATTCATGTATCGCTGGACATCGGTGTGCGTCTGGGAAAATTAACAGTGAAATTCACAACTACTCTTAGAGGAACCTGTTTGGGCGAAGTTCACAACACAGAATCAGATAAGTTAATCGTTGTTTTAACTGTGTCCAATAGAAAGGCTGCAGTAGTGAGTAGAGTGGGTTCTTCCTTGATTATATGTTTTTGGAGAAATGTCTCTTGACTAAACTTAAAATATAAGCCATCACTATTAATTTAATCTGAGACAGTGTTTTTTCTGGGTCTGTAGATTGTGAAGGAGCAAAAATGGCCTTTAGTACAGTGATATGTACTTCTTGTCTGATATGGGAGTTTAAAGAGAGTTTAAAGGTTTCTGTAGATTATATCTGCCATAAATGCTGTTGAATGTGAATCTTATCAGATCGAATGTATCGGTTGGAGAGACAGTTAGCATCGATGAGGAATTTGCAACAGCAACAGTATGTAATGGATGGCAGTTATAGGAAGGGGGGGGGGGAAGTCTCAGATACAGACACATAACTCCAGGAAAGGTGAGAGAGGTAGGCACTTAGTGCAGGAGTCTTTTGTGGATATACCCATTTCAAACAAGGACCCAGGGAGATAGTGAGGGAAGAGATCAATCTGAGACTGGTACAGTTGAGAACAGAAGCAAGTCAGTCAGGACAGGCAGGGACAAGGTAGGACTGATAAATTGAACTGCATTTATTTCAATGCAAGGGGCCTAAAAGGGAAGGCAGATGAACTCAGGGCATGGGTAGGAACATGGGACTTGGATATCATAGCAATTACAGAAACATGGCTCAGGGATGGGCAGGACTGGTAGCTTAATGTTCCAGGATACAAATGCTACAGGAAGGATAGAAAGGGAGGCAAGAGAGGAGGGGAAGTGGCATTTCTGATAAGGGATAGCATTACAGCTGTGCTGAGGAAGGATATTCCTGGAAATACATCCAGGGAAGTTATTTGGGTGGAACTGAGAAATAAGAAAGGGATGATCACCTTATTGGGATTGTATTATAGACCCCCTAATAGTCAGAGGGAAACTGAGAAACAAACTTGTCAGGAGATCTCAGCTATCTGTAAGAATAATAAGGTGGTTATAGTAGGGGATTTAAACTTTCCAAACATAGACTGGGACTGCCATAGTTTTAAAGGTTTAGATAGAGAAGAATTTCTTAAGTGTGTACAAGACAATTTTCTGATTCAGTATATGGATGTACCTACTTGAGAAGGTGCAAAACTTGACCTACTCTTGGGGAAATAAGGCAGGGCAGGTGACTGAGGTGTCAGTGGGGGAGCACTTTGGGGCCAGCGACCATAATTCTATTCATTTTAAAATAGTGATGGAAAAGGATAGACCAGATCTAAAAGTTGAAATTCTAAATTGGAGAAAGGCCAATTTTGACGGTATTAGGCAAGAACTTTCGAAAGCTGATTGGAGGCAGATGTTCGCAGGAAAAGGGACGACTGGAAAATGGGAAGCTTTCAGAAATGAGATAACGAAAATCCAGAAAATCCAGAATCCTGTCAGGGTGAAAGGAAAGGCTGGTAGGTATAGGGAATGTTGGATGACTAAAGAATTTGAGGGTTTGGTTCAGAAAAAGAGGAAGCATATGTGAGGTATAGACAGGATAGATCGAGTGAATCCTAAGAAGAGTATAAAGGCTCCAAGGTTCCCCATGGGAGACTGATTAGCAAGGTTAGATCTCATGGAATACAGAGAGAACTAGCCATTTGGATACAGAACTGGCTCAAAGGTAGAAGACAGAGGGTGGTGGTGGAGGGTCGTTTTCAGACTGGAGGCCTGTGATCAGTGTAGTGGCACAAGGATCGGTGCTGGGTTCTCTACTTTTTGTCATTTACATAAATGATTTGGATGTGAGCATAAAAGAGGTATAGTTAGTAAGTTTGCAGATTATACCAAAATTGGAGGTGTAGTGGACAGTGAAGAGGGTTACCTCAGATTACAACAGGATCTTGACCAGATGGGCCAAAGGGCTTAGAAGTGGCAGATGGAGTTTAATTTAGATAAATGCGAGGCGTTGCATTTTGGGAAAGCAAATCTTAGCAGGACTTACACACTTAATGGTAAGGTCTTAGGGTGTGTTGCTGAACAAAGAGACCTTGGAGTGAAGGTTCATAGCTCCTTGAAAATGGAGTCGCAGGTAATTAGGAAAGTGAAGAAGGCGTTTGATATGCTTTCCTTTAATTGGTCAGAGTATTGAATACAGGAGTCGGGAGATCACGTTGCGGCTGTACAGGGCATTGGTTAGGCCACTGTTGGAATATTGCATGCAATTCTGGTCTCCTTCCTATCGGAAAGATGTTGTGAAACTTGAAAGGGTTCAGAAAAGACTTACAAGGATGTTGCCAGGTTTGGAGGATTTGAGCTATCGGGAGAGGCTGAACAGGCTGGGGCTGTTTTCTCTGGAGCATCGGAGGCTGAGGGGTGACCTTATAGAGATTTACAAAATGATGAGGGGTATGGATAGGATAAATAGGCAAAGTCTTTTCCCTGGGGTCAGGGAGTCCAGAACTAGAGGGCATAGGTTTAGGGTGAGAAGGGAAAGACATAAAACAGACCTAAGGGGCAACTTTTTCCCGCAGAGGGTGGTATGTGTATGGAATGAGCTGCCAGAGGAAGTGGTGGAGGCTGGTACAACTGCAATATTTAAGAGGCATTTGGATGCGTATGTGAATAGGAAGGGTTTGGAGGGATATGAGCCGGGTGCTGGCAGATGGGACTAGATTGGGTTGGGATACCTGGTCGACATGGACGGGTTGGACCGAAGGGTCTGTTTCCATGCTGTACATCTCTATGACTCTATGTGCAGGCATATGGGATTAATTTAGAATGCCATCATAGTCGGCACAGACATGGTAGGCTGAAGGGCCTGGTCTTATACTGTACTATTCTACGTTGTTCCAGTTGCAGGGCTGGAGGAAGGTTCCAAATATAACCTTAAGTTGAATCTCACTTTACTGCTTTAGTTAAGGGTTATTTCTGAAATTAAAGTAATTAAAATATTAGGCAAAATATGTTTTCTCATAATCAATTATCATAGAAAGTTGCATGCAAGCACCAGTCTTTGTCAAGGAATAAAGCATTAAATGGGATGAGGGTAGGTTCCTTTGGGAGTGAAAAATAATTCAATTAAGAATATGTCAATCTGAGCTTATGTTGCGTATCATTCAGCTGCCAGTAACACAAAGGCATCAGCAGAAATTTGGCAATAAATTTACTGTCCAATGCCTGAGTCACTGGTTGGCTGGGGCAACATGCTGCTTACCCTAAACATGTAGCCTGCTACAACAATATCTCCAGCACAACTACTAAGTGAATGATCACTGTGCCAATAGTGGACTACCCATTGGGGGATCAATGCCCAACATTGGACTACCCAGTGAGGGATCACTGTGCCAATAATGGACTATCTAGTGAAGGATCACTGTGCCAGTAGTGGACTATCCAGTGAGGGATCACTGTGCCAATCTTGGGCTATCCAGTGAGGGGTGACTGCGCAAATAATGGACTATCCAGTGAGGGATGACTGTGCCAATAGTGGCCTATCCAGTGAGGGATGACTGTGCCAATAGTGGATTATCCAGTGAGGGGTGACTATGCAAATAGTGGACTATCCAGTGAAGGATCACCGTGCCAATAGTGGACTATCTAGTGAGGGATCACTGTGCCAATATAGGATTATCCAGCAAGGGATTACTGTGCGAATACTCGGGTCCTAGTTGAGGTGTATTTGACTGTGATCAGGTTAAAAAAAAATCTCACGGGCAAAGGTTTCTTTGGAGGGCCACAGGGAACAGTGAAATTTACCCACTGAAGGTTCAAACTTCCCAGGTAATTCCCATGGAGAGCTCCCACTGGGCCATCTGAGGGGTTGCATTTTGCATCTTCTGAGTCATTATTTCTCCAACCTATCATAGAATGGTCTAACTCAGAAACAGCAATTTGGTCATCATACTTGTGCCAGTTCTTTGAAAGAGATATTCAATTAATCCGATTGCCCTGCTCCTTCCCTAGGGCCTTGCAATTTTTTCCCTTCAAATAATTATCTAGTTCCCTTTGAAAGCTCTTACTGAAGCTGCTTTTACCACTTGTTCAGTCAGTGAAGTCATGAACAATCCAATGAGGGACTGCCCTCCCACTGTGAGCAAAAAACACAATCACAAAGATATTTCTTTTTCCCTGAAATACGGCTGGCAATGAGGGAACAGGTAGAATTTGTTATTCTCATTTCCACTCCTGAAGATACAGTCATATGCTGAGGCCTGTTCTTCTGATGCTCAGTTATGCAAACAGATAGTATTAGCTGTGGTTACCTAGTATCTTCACATCACAACATCTCAGCATATTTTACACAAATTAAGTTTAAAGTGTTGAAGTTCCATTAACACAATCCAAGTGACCCATTGTTTAAGTGGCAACCAAGTCAACCATGTAAGACATCACAGTTGAACCTATCATAATCTGATCAAGAGAAACAGGCCTGGCTGATTTTATTTCTTCTTATTAATCCATTTATATAAAAATTACTGAACAGGAACGGGCCATTCAATATGATGTTTATGCTTCACACATCCTTCTTCATCTAACCCCATCAACATATCCTCTTATGCTTTTCTCCCTCATGTGTGCATTTGGTTTCCTATTAAAAGCATCCAACCTGTGACAAAATACAAGATGACATTAATAGGCTTGCAGAATGGCACATAATTGGCAAATTAATTTCAATATATATAGCTGTGATGTGTTACACTTTGCTGGGAAGAATAAGGAAGCCAAATACTCCTTGGAACATAAAAATCCAAATGGGATAGCAAAGCGATGTGTACAGTTACAGTAATTTCTAAAAATGGTGATTCATGTTAAGAAAGCTATAAACAAAAACAAACAAAACTTAGTGGCTCACTTCTAGGATAGAATTGAATAGTGGAGAAGATATACTAAATTTGCATCAAACCTTGGTTTGACCACATCTGCAAACAGTTCTGGTTTCCATATTACAAAAATAATACAGGCGTACTAAAAAAGAAGCAAAATATTAGGTAACAGATTACATCCAATCTGAGAAGGTACTCTTATAAATGGCTCTTTTCTCCAAGGAAAAAGACCGAAAGATGACCTGACAGAGATTTTAAAAAATTATTAGGCGTTAAGTAAATATAGAGAAATTGTTTCTATTTGTGGGAGATTGGGTGCATGTAAGGGTAGAAAATCTCATTGCCATAATTGTAAGATCATCACTAATAAATTCAACATGACATTGTAGTATGGTATAGTACAGAAGGAAGACACTGGGTTGATCATATATGTGCTGGCTCTTTAAAAGACTGATCCAATTAGTTCCACTCTTCTGACTTTCTAAATGGCCCAGAAAATCTCTCTCCTTCAAATACTTGTCCAATTTCCTTTTGAAAGTTACTACTGAATCTGCTTCCATCGTCCATTCAAGCACTACATCCTGGATCATAGCAACTCGCTGCTTAAGCAATGTTCCCTATTTCCCCTCTGGTTATTTTACCAATTGCCTTCAAGTTATGCCCTCTGATACTGACTCTTTCTCCACGGTGTATTTACTGAATTTTGAATACCTCAATTATTTCCCCCTTCCCTCTGTGCTTTAAAGAGAACATTTCAGTTTCTCTCAGCTCTCTATAAAGCTGGTAGAAGTAAATCTCACCTACAGCCCTCCAAGGTTTTGACACCCATGCTAAAGTGCCCCCAGGTTTAGACACAAAACTGAGACATGATAATTGCCTTATAACAATTTAGCATAACTACATAAGGCAAAAAGCCTGTGTAGTCCTTTTAAGTACTAGAAATTCTTGACACAAATAGGGGTGAGAATGAGGAGCCTTCAGGAAGCCTGGTGAACAGCAGAGAAGCTCGATGGAGAAAAGAGTAGTAGGAGAGACTGATAGGATTAAGAGAGGTAGTTGGGTGGTAAAAGGCTGGAACATAATTGCCAGCATTAATCAATCGGGCCAAGTGTCTTGTTTCTGCTCTTGCAATTCCAGATAACCTTTGTTATTTTTCTACTGTTCTTTACTCTATCGTGGACTGTGCAGCCCCATGTCACACTGATGGCTAAACTATTGAGTGTTGGGAAACAGTCACCCAAAAGTCTCACTGGAAGAGCCACAAAATAAAGGAGCATACTGATCGTTTTATAAGTAGATTAAGGGGTTTGTGATCATTAGACAGTAGGCAGTAGCTTAATTTGGGACAAATAAAAGAAAAACTTTCATCTACAATTTATGTAACAGCAAAGCTTACTGAAATACAGACAAGGGGCACTCTTAGGAGGCAAGAATTTTAAAGATAAATTTAATGTGCTGTGACTTAATCATGCTATTTTTAACCCTTAACAATAATAAATTTAAATCTTACATTAGGGAGAAACTATAGTGAAGACTACACAGCCAATTATAAACTTTCAGCTACCCAGCTTGCACTGATGGATTCTGACTAATGAATATGTGTGGTTCATTTGGGATAAAAGATGTCATTTCAGCATCAACAGAAGCACTGTAATCACTTACATAGGCTACATTTCAGACATTTTGGAAAGCAACAGGAGTGACTATTTCAGTTCAAAATGAATATTTCATTCACATTTAACAACAAAAATATAGGAAATAAACAAAATAGAGAGCTTACACTATCAGGGAAGAATGAACAGACTGGGGCTCAATTCATTCAAAAAGAGGAGGCTAAGGGCTGATGTAATGGAAAACTTTGACCTTTTGTTTTATTCTTTCATGGGATACGAGCATAATGGATAAGGATTCGACACCAATCTGTAACTGCTTGAGTAGGTGAGCCATGTTCTTGAATGTGTGCAATCCACGTGCTATAAGTATATTCCCAGAGCTATTAGGAAAGAAGATCCAGAATTTTGATCCAGCGACAGCAAAGAAACGGCAACATAGTTCCAAGACAATGTGTGACTTGAAGGTAAACCATATGTCTGCCACACTTCTTCTATGCCGTGGGTTTGGAGAGTGCTGTGAAAGGAACCTTCAAATTTTGGCAGTGCATCTTGAAGATGGTACATCATGCTGCCCTTGTGCATCAGTGGTACAGGGACTGAACATTTAAGGTGGTAGGTGGGATGCTAATTACATTGGTTGCTTTGTCTTGAATCTTTTGAAGTTTACCTTTGCTGTTGAATCAGAATCAGATACATGTGCCAGTTGTGGGGACAGTCTTAAACTAGAGATCATAACTTATAAGATAGTCACCAATAAATCCAATAGGGAACTTTATTTACCCAGAGTGTGCTGAGAATTTCAAACTTGCTGGGGAATGGCTAAGATGAATAGCATAGATATATTTATAGCAATCACAGATGATACCAAATGAGGGAAAATGGAATAGAGGGTTATTTTGATTGATTAAAGTGAAGAGTGATGAGAGGAACTTCTGTGAAGCATAAACTCTGGATCGAATGGCTTATTATTGTGCTGTATATTCATGTAGTTTGAGGCTGAATTGCGACTCCCAATGAGTCCTAGACTTTTCCATTGCTCTTATTTTTCAAATGACAGGAAACTGCAAGGAATTGATATAACAGCTTTAAAGAGTGCACCGCATAAACCGCAACAAGTGATAAGGGACAATTATACTATTAGGTTTCAAAGCTGCAGTGGACTGAAATTACAAGCTACACTCATCAAAGGTATAATTGTTTAACCCACCATCATTTAGGATATCCAACAGGAATCTAATTGTTTAAACGCAGCTGCCAAGGCCACCAGCTGTACATAAAATAAACCATCCTAAACAGTGTTATTGGATAGTTATTGTAGAACCTTCATCAAGAACAAAGCCCAAAGACTTGCCAAATCCTCAAAAAAAGCAATTTTATTTTGGCAGTCAGGTGAAGAAGGGAAAAGAGAAAATGGATTCACTACTAAATTTGAAGAAAAGCTGCTCCTTTAGATGCCACCCTCCTTCCAACTGCTTTTCCCACACTCGTCAAGTGACTGACAGCATGACCTACCTTGGGCTCTAATTAAAGACAAAAGACTTTTTGGTGCATTGATGCTCTGGCTGTTTCTTGATCATCCTGCCATATTCAACAAGATACATTCCTTTGCCGTACAGCTCCTGTTCTATTCCAGGATACAAATAAACCAGATCAGGAAGATTGAGCTTGCATTTTATGATGTGTTTGATGCATGGAAAATGTGCTTTTTTTGTTTAAATTATTCTTTTCCAATTTTCCTACCTTTTGTTCCCAAATATACAAATGTTTGTTCCAGAGGCCCACAGTATCTTGTCAATTCGCCATTCTCCTTTCGTGTGAAGACAAGTTGACAGACGATGGAAGGCACCACAGTCAAGTGCAATTTTGCATTTGACACCTCCACAATCTCATTTTTCAGCACTGATGGCTGGCTTGTGATCAGAAATTGATAGCTGGCTGGTTTTCCTACTGTGGTAAAGCAGGCTGGCTGCCTGTTATCTTTAGATGGATGGAGTTCCCATGGCTGCCACCTTCAAGTTGTAATATTATTGACCAAACACCTGTATATCTCAAAATATCTTAGAACAAAAACTTTGCAAATTAAATGACATTGGCCACATTGACAACAGTATTGCATTTGCAAGTAACAAGCTGCTTTAATGGAGATGCATTGTTTCTAAAACTTCCAGAGAGTTCACATGGCCAGCTTATAGGTGCAAAGGATGTTAGATTTAACCACAGAGACTCTGAGATATCTTGCCCCAGGATCAACAGACTTTGCCCTCTATTTTCTTATCTGAAACTCCTCTCATCAAAGTTTTGAGTTGGAAACCCTCAATAGGATCTCATCACAAGTGGACAATACCTGAAGATGAATTTGAAATCTAAAGCACTGTCTCCAGAAAAGCAAATTCAGCCAGCTGTAACTCATTCAGAAAGACATCCCATGCTGACAGATTTTGTGAAAGGTGACATTGGCTCAGGCTAACATTTGGGATAATCTGTGAATAACTCTTCTTCCTGAATTTGACTGTTACTTCGGCAAAGCATTTTTAAGATAACACTGCAGAGTTTTATAGTTTTCGCCCAAGGTTGAGAGAAAGTGTGTGCATACACATCATTTTTCAAGAAGAGTGGTTGCATATGTGTGCGCAGTGTAAAGTTTTCATTAAGAATCTTTATACCTTTCCTTGAATAAGTTTAATTTTCAAAAAGCTAGCTTTCACTTGTTACTTGAAGAACCTAGCTGACTTGTTTCTGATATTGAGCTATACATGCCTGATATATATAAAATGGCAATATCAACTATTTTTAAATTCAAACTTTGTTGTGGGACTAGACAGGAATCAGTTCACCCCTCTTAACTGGATTGTAACAATATCTTCACTTTAAAGTCTGCTTTCTTCTTTTTCTTTTGCACCAGACCCCAAAACATTCTAATGTAGAACTCCAATTTATTACTAGTATGCAGAACTGCTCCACATCTAACTCACAACTACAGGACTGTTTGCAGACTTGCCACAGTGACCTGGGTACTGTGGAGAATGACAAGGAAGGAATAGGCCCATTATACTTGAAGTCTTCAAGTGGTAGCTGCAGACAGTCATGAAGGTGGCCATTATCGACAGCGTTTAAGTTACTGACATCTCTGACTGAACACGGAGGGGATATGGTCTTTTAAAATAGATTTCCATTATAAAATCTGATTTATGACCAATTAATAAATAGGACAGAGTTATTTGTGTGACAGATGGACACACAGACACCAAATAATCACAGTAACCTCCTTCTTTATGTTTTATGGCTGCTAACGGGGCCAATAATCGAGTGTTGCTGAAAGCGACGCCACTATCTCATGCTAAAGCCTGAAGATCATGCGGTATTTCATTGGTCTCGCCCCCCAATCAATTCACAAACCACTGAGGGTGAAATGAAAGCCATTAGCAAGGCCTTTACATCAGGCAGCTAAGGCATGCTCCTCAGTGCAAGAAATAGATTCTGTCAATACACCAGGGGCGTTAGCAGTTCCTACAAACTCCCTGTACTTTATATTCCATGTCACTGACTCCTTGGCAACAGGGGATTTTGAACTTCAGGCTTTTAAAATCAACTGAGAGAGAGAGAAAAATAATCTCGTCTTTAGAAGCCCAGGGCAACCTATTGACTGCTCAGAACAAAATAAAATCAAATTTTGCTTGTACGTTACACAGCTATAAATGTCAAGATTAAATCAAGAGCATTTATCCCCTTTTTATTACTTACTACCAGTTTATTAATGCTTACAAATGGCACAATAAATTCAATTGAAAGGCTAACTCTAAAAATTGCATTCATGCCAAAAAATATCAAGCAGATTGAGGGGAACTTCACCAGTACTGGAGACCAGAATCAGGAAAGGCAGGCCATGGGCCAATCTGTAAGGATGGCCTTGCTCACCTGTATTGTGTGCTCTGAATATTTTAGATTATGTAGGGGCTGGATGCATCAGAGGAAGATCAGAGCCGTAAGAAACTGTAAGCCAACCAAACCAGATCTCCTCGTTTCAATGAATAACTGAAGCTCTTCACCCACTTCTCCTCTGTCTGCTATTTACCTGGGGCCATTTTACAAGACATACATGGGAGAGAAATGGTAAGCAAAGAACAGATGATGTCTTCACTGGGAAAAGCAAAAGGGGAGTGGGGCAGGGACAAAAGCACTGAGCAAGTTTCCTATGAATACTGGATCAGGTTCATCAGTCATAAAAGCCAACAGATGTACTCATTTTGGGGAAAAGCCAGTTAAGCAGAAGAAGCATCTCGTTGGTTTTTGACATGCTATCATTAGCAAAATTCGCCGATGGCTCAGCATGTTTAGGTGCTGACAATTAATCCTTACCGTTAATCCTTACTGACCAGGGAGACTCAACTTGGAGGTTCCCAATTCTGGCCCATCCAGCCCAATACACTTTTGTCCCTTCCTCCAACATCCATCAATCTTCAATATTTTCAATATTGAATAAAGATTTAGAAAGAAAATGAAAACAAAAAGTATTAGTTTTATGATTCTTTACTTGTGTGCCTCAAAGCAGTACCTGGGAGATTAGTTATCAATTCCTGGAGGGTTGACAATCTGCTAGTTTCTTTGCTGCTCTGATTTCAGTGCAGAGTGCAAAGAAGAGTATTATAACTGCCCTTGGAGGGTCGGATGGCAAGGGGCATGGGGCAAACTTGGCTACATTCCTGCCCTTGGTTGCTATCCAGGGACTGTTCAGCAATGGAATGTTTTGGCCCACTTATGCTGTCGTTGTGAAATGGCAGCTCAGAAACACTTGCTGTCAAGTTACTCACACTTGTACCCATTGATTTTGTATTAGATTTGGTATCTGGGGCCTGCTCATTAATCACCAGCAGTATCTGATAGTGCTAGGATAGGAATATACGATGTGAAATGCATCACACAATCAATGCTCTGATAAAGTTAGTAACATATCACTTGGTAATTGAACAATCTGACCACTGATTTCCTGCAAGCTGCTCAAGATGGCAAATCTTTAAATTTTTTGAAATTTTCCATGTTAAAGAGAAAGTAAGGGTTGAATCCACGTGAATATTATGAAATGGATCCAGCAAATTGCACTGTGTTGTTTTTAAGACCCCCATTTAAGTTACTGAACTGAAACTCTCAGGTTTCCTTAAAAGACTGGAACTCACTGGATTACTTTGATTACACTGAGTTTGGAAGGTGCATAGTACTGGTCAGTTGACTTATCAAATAATTTAGAAGGGGAAATTTAAATTCAGTTTTATTTTAAAATAGAGAATTGGGGGGGAGCTGAGGGATGAGGAGTGACTTGGCAGTGGGATGGGGGGAATATAGGAATGGGAGAGGAAAAAGGGAGTAGTTAGGAAAAGAAAAGGAGAAGCAGAGAAAAGTGGAATGGAGAAGTGTTAGAGTAAAAGGAGTGAAAGGCAAAGGGATCGTATAGAAGGAGGGAGGAAAGGGAGGACTGGAAAAGGTGGTGTGTGTGGGGTGGTGTTGAATGAGGGAATCAGGAAAAAAGGAATGGAAGTGAGATGATGGGAGTAGAAGGAAGCAGGTTTGGATTGTAGACTGTGAAATGTGAGTGGTGAAAGTTACAAGGAAATGGGCAGAACCAATTTTATCTGTGAAGATGGCCACTCTCCTTAAACATATATATCTTGCTCAGCTTTAGATATTTATCCAAGTTCCCTTTACAAGGATACAATAGTCTTTGCCTCACCCACACTTATAGCAAAGCATCATGAATTCCAACAATCTACTGAAGGCAGGAACATTGCTTAGTCTCATTGCTCTCACTCTCAGGAAAAGGTTTAAATTGTTGACTCCTCATTTCATAGAATCCCTACAGTGTGGAAGCAGGCCATTCCACCCAACAAATCCATACACTGACCTTCTGAAGAGCATCCCACCCAGACACATCCTCCTACCCTATATCCCTGTAACCTTGCATTTGCAATGGCTAATCCACCTAACCTACACATCCCTGGACACTATGGACAATTTAACATGGCCAATCCACCTAACCTGCACATCTTTGGACTGTGGGAGGAAACTGGAGCACCCGGAGGAAACCCATGGAGACACAGGGAGAATATGCAAATGTCACACAGTTACTTGGAATTGAACTCGGGTCCCTGGTGCTGTGAGGAGCAGTGCTAACCACTGTGCCACCATGCTGCCCCTCCAAGTTCAAAATCCTTTGGGGATTCCTTACTACTTACAAGTCCCATTGTCATAGGAGCTAAATAGCATCCAAGGAAGGAAGAGGAGAAACTTGATCCTCCACATTGACTTATGAAAATTCTAATATAATCATTAGAAGGTATTTTACTTTCTGATCATTTTCCCTGATCCTAGATTGCAGTCTGGATAATAAACCTGCTGCTAGCCCTCCATTATTGTATCTTCTCTCTCTAATTGCAATATTAACGTATGTGGAGAAAAGCCTGGCTGATTTCTCCTTCTCCGATTGACCCTTCCTTCCACCTCGGTTTCTGCTGCAATTATTCTCAAGATCAGGTTGCACCTACTTCAGACGCTCAAGAGATAAGTCAAGCTCTATTAACGAGTGGTACAGTGCCTTAGCTCAGTTGGAAGAGTGTCCAAATGAGAATTTCCCAGCAGTTTGCTCAATAATGAAACAATATGCAAAGTGACAATGGAGGGGGGAAGAACTAATTTGTATGTTTTACAGGATAAATGAAAGATCCTTCAGCTTCTTTACTCTTCAAAATAATTCTTTGCTTCAATATAACGAAGTCTGTAAATACAATGCATTTGTACGTGTGTTAGTGTATAAGGGCTGTTGTGTTAGTGTGCACTAGCATATGTTTTATTTTGTGTTTGTTCTAATCTGCGCATGTTTGATTGAGTTAGTGTTTTAATGAATGTGTATATTACTGTGTCTTATTGTGTGTTTTCTGTATCAAAGTGTTTTGCATCTCAGAGTGTGCCTGTGCACATTTGTTAGTGTATGCATATCAGTTATTGCATGTGCTTTAGTGCATGTTAATGTGCACGTGTGTGAGACCATTAGTGTGCATGTTAGTACATACTTGTGTTAGTATGAATTTGCATGTGATAGTATAAACTGATATTTAATGCATTAGTGTGCTTTACTGTGTGTTAGCTTCTATATGCATGCATTAACATGTGTGCTACTGTGTGAATTTAATTGTGTTGATACGTATGATGCATGGAGTGTATTAGTGTTGGGTTTGAGTGAGTTAATACGTGTTAGCATGTGTCAGCCTGTCAGAATGTGATTTAAGTGTGAAAATGTTAAGGTGTGTTGCTTCAATGCATATGTTGGCACTTGGGAATGTGTGTCAGTGTGTGCATGAAATATGTTAGTATGTGCTTTTGCATGATGTCTGTGCACAGGTGTGTTACAGAATAGTTACAGCTTTGCACATTGTTCTTTGATCCTTGCATTTGCATAAGTCATTCATTTAGTATCGATATCCTTCCGACTTGGCATCGTGGCCTCCTGGCCCAGTAGGACAATCTCTCATAGTCTAAAAGTGTTGCACTGGAAAGGCACAGCAGGTCAGGCAGCATCCAAGGAGCAGAAGAATCGATGTTTCGGGCATAAGCCCTTCATCAGGAACATACATTCCTGATGAAGGGCTTATGTCCGAAACATTGATTCTCCTGCTCCTCATTTGTTGTTTGACCTGCTGTGCTTTTCCAGCGTCACACATTTCGACTCTGATCTCCAGCATCTGCAGTCCCCACTTTCTCCTAGTCTCTCAGCCCAGCATGGTAGTCTTTCGGCAGTACATGGTGGTCTATCAGCCTGATATGGCCTCAGCGTGGGACATCTGGTCTCAAGGTAATTCCTCAAAGTGTGGTCCATCATGACTAAACACTGAAGAAAAACTGTAATATTTAAACTTTCACCTTTTTTTTTAGTTTCTACTTAAAACTAAGAAGGGCTTAAATGTGTAACTTTTAATCGTATGTCATACATTTTACACTATACTTTTATTACTGCAATGTTTAACTTTGTTCTGTCTTGTTACATTGTACTGAAGATGGCACTTTGAATGGCGACATTATACACTTTTCACTGTACTCCTGTACTTTTGCATTTGAGCACACGTGACAAAAAAATCAAATCAAATTCCCCTTTCCTGTAACCCTACACATTCCTCCTTTTCAGATAAGTCCAATTTTCTTCTGAAAGCTTCAAATGAATCTAGTTCCACCAGATGCAAGTTGGAGGCACAGTAGGTCGTCTGAATGCATCTGCGTCAGGCTGGCTTTATTCTTTTCCCCCTCTTGTTTTGCATCTTTTTCCTTTTTTCATGTTGTGGCAACAGTAGGCCTGGAGTGTGGACTCATGGACTTGGTGGGTCGTGGCTGTGGTGGAAGTGGTGCCCAGAGTGGGGACTCCTGGTTGCGGTAGGAAGAGTGGACTCTTGGTGTGGTCACCTTTGCTGTACCCAGAACAGAGACTCCTTGAGGCTCAGGACACATTGCAGAAGCACTGGTTTGAAGATCCCTTGTACAGAAAATGAACTCTGATTTATGTAATTTCTTCTTATTCTTTTTGTAACTCAAAATGGCGTGAATTGTGGCGATAAAACACTTCTCACTGGTTCTTTCTAAATATGTGACAATGAATAACTCACTCACATACTCTGGCGGTGCTTTACACATTGTAACCACTCAAGTGAGATCTCCCCTCCTTAATGTTGTTTCTGCTTCTTACACCAGCTACTTTAAATATGACTCTCTCAATCTCAATCCTTCATGAGTGGGTACGGCTTCTCCCTACCTAGTCTGTCTAGGCCCTTCATGATTTTCAACACCTCCACTGGACTCTGCTCAACCTCCTTTCCTCCAAGGAAAACAAGTCCTAACTTCTCTAATCTATCTTTGTTTTTAAGCTCCCTAGAATTCTGGTGAATTGTTTCTGCCCCTTCTCAAATGTCCTTGCATCCTTTCCAAAGTGCAATGCTCAGAACTGGACATGGTACTGCAGCTGAGGCCAAGAATGTAATACATGGCCTTTTATAAGCTGAGCATAACCTCCTTGCTCTTATCGAGAACAGTATATTTGTCATTAATCACTCTGTCAACTAGCCCTGTCACCTGAAATGAATAATGCACTTATATACCCAGAACTTTCTGGTCTGAAGCCCTTTTAGAATTGTGGCCTTTTTAAAATATTACTGTTCCAACTCCTACTCAAAGATCGAGCAATGAAGGCATGCGTGCTAAACTACCTTTTTAACCACCCTCTTTACCTGTGATGTAAATTTCAAAGAATTATGTAGCTGAACCCATAGGTTTCTCGTTCTACAACACAGAGCCCTACCATAAGTCCTGCCCTTGTTTGTTTTACCAAACTGCAATACCTCACATTTAGACAAATTAAACTCCATCAGCCACTCCTCAGCCTATTGACTCAATTGATCAAGATCTCTTTAAAATCTTAGATAATCTTCTTCACTGTCCACTGTACCACCTACTTTGATGTCATCCACAAATTTACTGACCCACGTCTCCTATATGCTCATCCAAATTATTTATATAAATAACAAACAAAAGTTGACCCAGTACTGACCCCTGTGGAACACTGCTGGTCAAAGCAAACAACATCAACCACTCTTCCCTCATCAAGCTTTTTGGGTACTTCCTGAAAAAATTGAGACATACAATTTTCCTTGCGTAAAATCATTCTTACAACCCCTAATCATTCCTTGCCTTCCAAAAGCATGTGAATCCTATCTTTCACAATCACTTCCAACAACTTACCCATCACCCAGATTCATCAGTCTGTACTTCCAAGCCATTCTTAAATAAAAGCACAACATTACCCACCCTCCAGTTCTTGGGTACCTCATCATGGCTATAGATGATACAAATATTTCTGCTCATGGCCCCGCAATTTCCTCCTAATATACGACAACATCCTGGGATACACTTGATCAGGTCCCGGGATTTATCAACCTTTATGTTTTCTAAGCCCTCCAGCACTTCCTTTTCCGTAACGTGAACTGTTGCCCATGTGTTAGTGCTCAATGTCTTAGTGCGCCTATGTTTGTTCGTGCATGTGTATATTATAGTGAGTGATGTTTACTGAACTTCATTCAGGACTTGAGCACATCTCAGGCTGCCTGCACCATGATTTGTTTTTAAAATTCAGAACCTCCACTTTCATTAATTTTCAGGCGACCCTAAAAATTTCAATCAATTAAAAATTATAACCATCCATTTTCAGAACGACTGCGTGCTGCCTACTGCTGACCTGGCTGTGTGCCAACATGCAGACAAATGCTATCAGTTTTTCTGACTATCACGAGTGCACAGAGGCCATGCATAATTGACTAAAAGATGGGCTAAAACTGTGGCCAATCAGTATGTGATCAAAACCCGTGGAATATTCAGTGCTTCTTGATTACAGAATACATATCCTTTGCTCTCCTCCCCTGAACACACCATGAAATCTCTTCAAGGTCCAGAGTACCATAATATGTTCATTACTGTCATGCAGTATGAAGTGCAGACTATAGGTTTCAGGTTAGAGTCTCATACTTCATAAGAGCAATTTCCTTTTATTTTACTGCATTTGAGATTGCACTCCATTAAAGCACGAAGGCAAAAGGGCTGCTTAACGATCATCGCAGAGCACACAAAGCAGAATATCTGTTCTGGAACAATAGGTGTGGTTCGACGAGAAATAAGGCTTTTATTCCCCTGGGTGGCTGCAGTAAACCTTTCAGGAGTAAATGCTGAAATACCTGCACCCAGAAAGTAGTAGGTGGCAGTCAGCCAAAAAATAGTCCCAGCATCTGGGAAAGGCAGCCCCTTTCCTTCAGAGCACCTTCTGCAGAAGTTTCAAGGCAACAGTCGGGAACCTAGCCAAGAGATCTGTTTCACTGCCATTAAGCCTCCTGAACGAGGCTTCATGCAAGCCCAGGCTGGGTTTGCTTACAGAATCTCCTATTGCCCACACTTTAGTGGGGCCTTCAACTGATGTGATGCCTAAAGATTTATGCCTAGGGATTTAGAGTTTTTTGAATGTGGTCTATGAAATAAGATCAAAGTCGCTTCAGGGTGAAACGAGCAGCATTCACATCAGCATAGGTGCCTCTTCTTAGAATACTGCTGGCAATTACCAATGATAAGGTGCTGCTCCCAATTTCCACTTAAATGGAATGTGAACCTTTCAGATACTAATGGTCATAATGGCAAGTGGGGGAAACCACAGAAAGGAATCATGTCTGCAGCCCTCACTGATGATCTTCCAACCTCTTTTGGTCTGAACATTTAGGGAGTTAACCTCTCTTGCCATTTTCCCCTTCCTCTTTTTCATGAGTGCACTCCAAGCCACATTGTAATATGACAGTCTCTGTGGGTAGTACTCTTGCTTCTCTAATGAAGTTGAGCTTCAGAGATCCGAGCACAAGTTCAAGGCTGATACTCAAGTGCAGTACCATAGGAGTGCTGCATTGCTGAATGCGCACCTTGCAGATGAAGTGTTAAATCAAAGCTCTAGCTGCCCTCTCAGATGGATGCAAAAAAATTTTAATGGCACTATTTTCAAGGGGTTTTCCCAATATTGCGCCACTTTTAAGAAGTGCTACATAAATGCAAGTCTTTTGCTTGCGAGAGCTACTTTGGATCTATCAGATGCCTTCTCTATCTTCACCGTATAATGTGAACATCCAAATGTCTCATGTTGCTTTTTATCTTGTCACTATGTTATTATGCGAATAGACAAATGGCATAGAATAATTCCTTCATATTGTCATTCCCTCTTGTTGGCTTTATACATTTCAAAATTCTACTGGCTTTTATTTTGATGCAATCCCAAAAAGAATGTTTTAAGGAAATGACAGTGATACTTCTAATGGTTTAGTCAGTAATAACTGTATGTCAATGAGCAACAGAAATCACAAGGTCTTAGACGGAATTCCAGCATCTGCTAAATTAGCTGATCTTAGCCGAGGTTGGATGGAGGGAGTAAGAGACAATGTAAAAGAAAATGAATTACAAAAGATAGGAAATAAAACAAGTATGACCCTTGAATTAATACAGGACCTGTCAGGACCCCACGCCAGCCCAAAGTGCTTTATTGCCAATTAAATACTTTTGAAGGGTAGTTACTACATTATTTAGGAAACTCAGCAGCCAACTGGCAAATTGAATCCTAACCTTCTGATACAGGAAACTGCTAGGAGGTTTCACAGGTTTTTGGGGGGTGGTGGGGGGGGAATACAGTTAACAGGGCTTTCTGATTCTGATCATCGTAGAACCTTTGCAGGACAGGAGATCTTTCAGCCTGTCATTTCTGCGTTGGCTCTACAAGTGAGCAATTTATTTAACACCACTCCACTGTATTCAAGCAAAAACCACACATTTTTTTTCAGATAACAATCCAATTGGCTCTTCAATGCCTTGACTCACCTGCCTTCACCACATTCTCAGGCAGTTCTGCATTGATTTCAGCCTGGATATGTATTTGCAAATCAGGTTAGGACTATAGTAATGTCCATACATGGATACATATCTCCCTCTCGTTCGTCTTCTTAACCAACTCAAGTAGTCAGTACAGTGTTTATGTTACTGAACTAGTAATCCAAGCGTATGCATGAATGCTTCAGAGATGTGAGTTAAAATTAACTGGAGAATTCAAATGTACTTAAATAAAGATGGGAATAAAAAACTAGTAATGGAGGTTTTGAAACTTCTTGATTTTCATAAAGACCCATACAGTTCACAGATGTTCTTATCTGGTCTGGCCTATATATGACTCCAGATGCACAGCAATGTGGCTGATTTTTAACTGCCTCTGAAATAGTCAAGCAGCCATTCATTTGTATTGAAAGCGGTGGTTCAGCACCACCTACTCAGGGTCAATTAGAAATAGAAATTCAATATGAGTGCAATATCCATATTCCATGACTGAATGGAAAATGTGAAGAATTGGGTAACTTATGGAAGCTGTACCCCACGCACCTGAGGAATTGTGTATAGCCTATGGAAGCAGGTTGGAAGGTAGCTGGGGTGGGGCCAACCTGGAATTGAATGGAGAATTGTGGAGAGATGTTCAGCCTCTTTCCGACTTCAGGGGTCAATCAAATGCCAATTAATGGTCACTTCTCACTGCTGCTGGCATTCTAACCAAGGGTTGGTGCTGGTGGAAAGGTCTGGAGTTAGCCCTACTCTTCATGGGACAATGCACAGGAAAAACACGTGGACATTCTGCAGACTCAGTGGAGGATGTCCTCTTGATTGGACAGTCAGTGGTCCATGGTTGGAAACCCTGCACTTAGTGCTAATCCAAGAAAACATACCAGAGACCCACAATCAACCAGAACCCCAGCTTCCAGGGCATGTCTGAGCATGCCCATAAGATTTCAACAACTCTTTCCTGGGTTCTCGGACCACCTCCATCATAGCTAATCCACACTGGGTGCAATTCTGTAGTGAGTGCTAAGATTAAAGAGCAGCAGGTGGGCCTTCACTCTTAAAAGGATGTGCATCCTGATGCTGGTCAGTTAATTGCCCAATGTGCAAAGGATTGGGGTGTCTGGAGACAGCCCAGGCACAGCTCCTGTAGATTCTCTGGCCCACATGTCCGCCAACATTAAATTCAGTTCCAGAGTCAAGCATCTTCAGCAGGTAATTGGGAACGTTTGGGAAGATCAATCAGTTTTTCTCTTCCTTTATTCAAATGTTACCTGCCATAAGTCAGCCCATTCCTCGATCTTGCTCTAGACTAACGTGGATGCCTCCATTATCAGGGGAGTTGTGTATTCAGTTGAAAATCACAGTGAAAATTCCAGTTTTTAAAATTGTGACTGAGGGATTGATGTGGACATCAATCGCAAGGCCAGTACTTGTTGCCTATCTCTCATTGTCCATGAACTGAGAGGCTTGCATGGTCATTTAACAGCGCTGTTATGAGTTAGCTCCTTTGCTGTAGGTTTACAGTCACATTTGGTCAGAATAGCTAAGAGTATTAGTGGACCAGGTGAGTCTTTTAGAAGTTCAAGGCTTCTAATACACATGGGGAGAAAGTGAGGTCTGCAGATGCTGGAGATCAGAGCTGGAAATGTGTTGCTGGAAAAGCGCAGCAGGTCAGACAGCATCCAGGGAACAGGAGAATCGACGTTTCGGGCATAAGCCCTTCTTCAGGAATACACATGTGCCAGAGTGGATAAGGATGGCAGATTTCCTTCCCTAAAGGATTTTAGTGAACCAAGTTGGTTTTTACAATAATGGATTGTGGCTTGATAGTCACTATCATTGAGACTAACATAGAATTTCAGATTTATGTATTCATTCATTTATTCATTCACAGGATGAGGGCATCGTTGTCCAGGCAGCATTTATTGCCCATCCCTAATTTCCCAGACAGCAGTTAAGAGTCAACCATGTTGCTGTGGGTCTGGATTCACATGTAGGCCAGGCCAGATAAGGATGACAGTTTCCTTCACTAAAGGATATTAGTGAACCACATGGATTTTTTCAACAATCGACAATGAATTCACGGTCATCATTAGACTCTTAATTCCAGATATTTTTAGATGAATTCAAATTCCATCATGTGCGGTGGTGGGATTTAAATCTGGGTCCTCAGACATTATCTGAGCCCCTCGGTTGACAGTCCAGCGATAATTCCACTCGGCCATCGCCTCCCCTATTAATTATTAATTGAATTCAAATTACAACAGCTGTCAGGGTGGGGTTTCAATTCTCATCCACAGAAAATTAGTCTTGACTCCTGGAATATTACTTCAATGACATTTGCATTGTATCACTGTACGAAGACCCGGGAAAGGACAGGGAAAGTCAGTATGCTCAACAGGGCCGCAGGAGCTGAGGCTAGTAAAAATGTGTCTGCAGGGTATATGAGTGAACAGAATGAAAAGTGAGAAGATGGACTGAATCATCAATCTCATCTTTTCTCCATCACTTTCCACCCTATTACAACTGCTCTAACACAAGTCCGGGAAGACTAATCCAGAAACTCAAACTAATTCAGGGGACAAGGATTCAACTCCCATAGCAGCCAGAGGAATCTAATTTCAATCAATTATTCAACCAGGCATTGAGAGCTAGTCTCAGTAATGGTAACCATGATCATTGGCTATCCACAGAACCCAGCTGGTTCAATTCTGCTCTTCAAGGAAGAACATCCTAACCTGGTCTGGCCAAAACACAACCTCAGAAGAACTGCAATGTGGTCGACTCTCAACAGCTCTTTAAAATGGCTGAGAAGCCACTCAGTTAAAGATAAGTCAAAACAAAGGGGCTGCAGTGGTTCAAGAAGGCTGCTCACCGTCACCTTTTCACAGGAAATGAGGGACAGACAAACAATACTGGTTTTGCCAGCGATGCCCATATACCATGAAAAGAATAATAATAAAAATAATTTGAAATTGAAAGGAAACGGTATCTTTCATGGAGATACAAATTTTGACTTATTCTTTGCTCTGAGATTGGTAATGTAAATGAGAATGATTGCCTGGTTTTGGCTGGTGGAATCCTGTGAAGGGTTGCTGAGATGTGGATTAATGTAGTTTGCAGACCAGGGTAAAAGATGATTTTCTGCGCTGCACTTGATCTGAGAGAGATAGCTAATGAGCTCCAAAGTCACTTTGCACTGACTGCCCTGACCACAAGATACTCCCATCATTTCAAGTTCACAATATTTTATCAATGATTAAAACTACAGATTTAAGGTCTTTGCCAATATACCTGAATGGATTGCAAGCTGATTGACTGGGGTAGATTGTAACAAGGATACAAGTCATTCCTAAGAATACTTGCTTTAATAAATAAAAACTTCCAACTTATATACATATCAGGAAAACGCACTTTGGAAGAAGGCCCCATCATTTGCAAATACTATAAAACACTGAAATCTTTTAAAGGAAAATCAATTGTAAATACAACTCGAAGAATTCTCATCATCTTCTGGTCAGCTTTTGGAATATCTTAGCTTGGAAATGAAAACTTATAATGCTATTGAAGTAACCAGTGGAAAGGGTTTTTGGGGCCAACGGTGAATGGGAACTGATTTATATCAATAGACTAAACTAAAAAAAAACCGTGGATGCTGGAAATCAGAAAAAAACCCAACAATTGCTGGAAAAACTTAAGCAGGTCTGGCAGCATCTGTGGAGAGAAATCAAAGCTAACATTTTGGGTCCGGTGATGGATCAATATTTCTATTTTTGTTTCATATCAATAGAGATAATTGAGAAAAGACTGGTGACAGGAGGAGTTACCGATGCCAACAGGCTGCAGGATCTGCATCAGCTGCTGTAAAGATTCAGTTATAGGAGGTATTACCAGCCCAATATGGTGAAAGGACCAGACTAACAGCAGTAGAGATATAGACTGTTAAGCAGGACAATGACTTGTAGGTTTAACTGAGCTCAATATGGTGAGGGAGCTAGAATGATTAAAGTTATAGGATAATTCAGTGATCATTTAATTTCAACCACAGAGAGCAATTCAGCTCCCTTGCAAATCAAAATTAATTCAAGCTGTAGCTCACTCCTCTTATGAGCAACACCTGATGATCTCAGTTTAAACAGGAAACCATTCAAACTCAAGATCAACTGAAAGAATGAGAGGTGCTTTTATAGGTTAAGGTGGGGGAGAAGGAAGAGAAAGTCAATGATAATTCTTTAAAAACGGTTCTCAAAGGAGTCCTCATTGTGGCACTTCTCTCTAAGTGCTGGTTATGAATGACTGTAATTAGGCTGGAACTTACATAAATGGTATCTTTATGTCATGTTGTTCAAAATGGGTTTCGCCAATATGAATAATTATGCGAGTGCACTTTTGTCAAAACATACTTTCTTTATAAAGCAACGTTTGCAGTCTTGCACTGAAACAAGTGAACAGGATTTTATTCTGTGAGTAAGCTTTCATCCTTTCCATCTGTAGTCTGTGTTGAGCCAAGACCGATTCCCACCCCACCCTCTCCTCCTCCTCCACCAGAGAAGGTTCAGTAAGTCTCCTGACTTCAGTGATTTATAGATTTTAAATACACCAGTTATGCAGTTTATTGAATTTGTATACTCACCTGCTCTTTAGGAGGCAAGTCTGTTGTGTACTTAACCTCTTGCTTTGGCAAATAATGAGGTAACAGTCAATTCATTTTGTGGAAGTTATTCCTCTGATCAAAATTCAGCACTGACAAATGTGAACATGTGTGTCATTGAAACATTATTTGTTGCCAAGCTGAATGCAGTTGTTTACCAACTGTCATTAAAGACTTTGGAAAGGCACCTGATGGGCCCTTGGGAATCAGTTACCCTGTCATCAATTATTTATATAAATCAGTGGCTATTCATCTCAGAGTCTGGCAAATCAAGATTACATGTCTAATAAGGAGTTTTAATCTGTAATTTATAATAAACCCTACAGCATTGTCCTGATCGGTTCTGAAAATAGTTTCAGCAGCCACTAAAAACTGGGCCTAAAGTCAAGAACAGAAGTCAGAGGGCCAGTGAGATCCCATGGAAGAGATAACCTCTGGCAATGGAAGCAGGGACAAATCCTCCAGGGTTGGGTACAAAATTTGAAATGTCGGTGGGGAGAGGGAAGAGAAGGGAAATGATGAAGAAGTGTCAATATTCTTCACATCATAAGTAACCCCTGTTAGAATATGTTATATATGAGTATGAATAAATTACATTGTAAATATTTAGGAGTTTGATTAAAACATCAATGCTTTCAACTTCGCCGATGACATGCAGATACAGTATTAAGCCAAGCAGATCCAGCTGGGATGAATAATCTATGCCAAGTTACTTGGTTTCAGATAAAGCGGTAATTTACCTCACCATCATTAGCAAGTGGATTAAAAAAATTAACTTTCCCATTGCAACCACGAGTGTTGGGAAAACACTTGTTATGCCCACCACAGCTGAATGGTTCATTCCCCAATATAGTGTGAAGGATAGCTATTTTACACATGATCTTGAAAAGCAATTGAAGCACCTCACTTGAATCAGCACTTTCTGGAGAGAAAGGAACAATATTTTTTATGCCCTTTGCAAGACACTTATTAGATCTCAGGTGAAGTACTGCATATGGTTTTGGCTGCCACACTACGGGGAGGCTGTGAATTCTTTGGAGAGTGTGCAGAAGGGATCAGAAAGTTCGGTCGAGGATACTGAAGATCGTTCTCCTTGCAGAGTGGATTACAAAGCGGTAAAAAAGATTTGTAAACTTAGCAAATATGATGCAAGAAGAAAACAAATTTTCCACACAAGTGGTTTGGGTCTGGACTACACTACCAGGAAGTGTCACGGAAGCAGAATCAATCAAGGCTTTCAAGAGGTTATTGGATGTCTACTTGAATAAAAACAATGTGCAATGGTGTGGGGAAATGTTGGCAAATAGCACCAAGTCATAATGCTTGCTGGAGAGCTGTTGCAAACATAATGGGCCAAATGGTTTCCTTCAATTCTGAGATTCTGTGACTTTTTGAACTGAAGACAAAAAATCCTAATTTTTAAAAGGAATTTTGCTCACTTTTTCTCTACTGACCAATTGAAACATCCAGTGGTACATAACGTGGCTTACAATAAATGGGTTTGGCAAAATAATAGGCAGACTTCAGGAATGGCTACAGATGATCAACACAATTTGAATTATGGCGAGCTCAGCAACATGGGTGGCACGGTGGCACAGCACCAGAGACCTGGGTTCAGTTGCTGCCTCAGGCAACTGTCTGTGTAGAATTTGCACATTCTCCCCATGTCTGCGTGGGTTTCCTCCCACAGTACAAAAATGTGCTGGTTAAATGAATTGGCCATGCTAAAATTGCCCGTAGTGTTAGGTGAAGGGGTAAGTGTAGGGGAATGGGTCTGGCTGGGTTGTGCTTCGGCGGGTTGGTGTGGACTTGTTGGGTTTAAGGGCCTGTTTCCACACTGTAAGCAATCTAATCTAAAACCTTTTTAATCATTCTATCGATAATATTAGCAAAAGAAGCAGAGCAAGCATAATACCAGGTGCTCTTAAAAAGGCTCTAACAAATGCAAGTAGCGAAAGGTCAGATGACTAGGAAAACTTTAAAAACCAATAAAGATACAAAAACGTAAAGCTTGCAGTAAGGGAATACAGGGAAAGGATCATCTGAACATACAAAATAGGAGCATAAGTAGATCATTTAAGCCCTTTAAGCTTGTTCTGCCATTCAATAAAATCATTACTGAATTTTTTGTGTTTCAAGTTCCACATCCCCTTTTACCTTGGACTTCTTTGCTAAATACGAGTCTACGTACTTCCATCTTAAAAATACTCATTGGTACCACTTCAACCGCCTTCTAAGGCAATCAGTTCCAAAGTCACATAATCTTCAGCAAGATAAGATATATATTTGATCTCTGTACTAAAAGGATGACACCTGATTTTAAAATATTGTGCCCCTAATTCTGGACTCACCCAAAGATAAATCACCTTTTCGCATCCATTTTGTCAAGACCATTCAGGATCTTATGCATTTCTGCCAATTAACCTCTCGTTCTTCTGAAACAAGCCTAGTGTCTCATCTTTCCTTGTAAGACAACCTGCTTATTCCAGGTAACAATCTCATTTACTTCCTCTGAATGATCTCCAACAAATTTACATCCTTCTTTAAATAAGGAGACCAAAACTGCACATAGTACTTGAGATGTGGTCTTATCAATGGTCTGCACAACTGAAGCATATCACCCCTACTCTTAGTTTCAGTTCCTCTCAATAAAGATATATCAAGGTCGAATTGCAAAAAAGGTTTCTTTAGTATTAAGACAAAGAGAGTGGAAATTGGAAATCCATGTCCTTTAAAGCCAATGCAAGCCAAGTTAAAATGAACACAAATGACATGGCAGACTTGATGAATGAGTACTTTGCATTCATATTCACAGACACAGTGGTCCTCCATCATGTTGGGCTCAACAGCATGGAGACCACTTCTAGAAAATTCAACTTCAGCAGGCCATGTCTCCCACATGGATGACGATAGAATCCTAATAATGTTTCCTATGGAGAACAGCCTCAGGGTAAACTGCATCGAGGTTGCAAGTACAAACAATATGACGGAACGATAAAAAAAGGAATTACAGACTTCTCCATTACAGACTACTGCTCTTGGGAAAACACGAGCGTTGTCTGACCCAGTTGGTGGAGAAAGTGCTGAAATTTGCTTCAAAGATCATCCACATTGAACTCTCAATATCCAACATATCAGAGAAATGCCATTGGTGGCGCAGCTACAGAGACTCTCCCAAACACCAACAATGACAACCCAAACTTCAAGATCAAGCTAATCAGCTTGTTTCATCAGGAGAGGATCCACAGAAGGCAATGTGATCATATTCAGTTTACATAAGTTTGAATAAAAAGCAGTCTAGTAGGAAGGTTCGTATTCATAAATGATAAAGGCAATATATAGTAGCTATAACAGAAAACCTAAAAAAAAGTCTCAGTGAGGAACTTAATGCGCTTTGTAAAAACTAAAACAAATGTAATGGAGAAAATAGTATGGCTTAAGATAGACAAATCTCCAAGGTGGATTCTTGAAGGTAGACTATATTCGAATCATCTGACGAGATTTTTGAGTCAGTCACTGGGATGGTGTCTACAGATGTTATTGAGACAGGCAACGGAGTTTTATGTAAGAGATGGTTTTATGTAAGAGACTATTGGTACAAATGACAATGCCTAAAATTGGAAATAACCTTGTGACATAGGCTGGTGATGGGCAAGAACTTGGATAAAGGAATAAAGTTTAAGGGAATATTCTAACTGGTAGAATTTGACAAATGTGTTTAAACTGATGTGTTTTATGCGGAGACTGTTGGGCGGTAGGTGAGGACAAGGGAGACTCTGTCTTTATTGTAATATGGCGGGGTTTAGAGCAGTGGAACAGGGAATAGAGGTGGTGTGGTGGAGGGCTGTCTGGATGACGAAGGGAGGTAAAGTAAGTTGTTCATAATAGATGGACAGCTGGGATGCTCGCGACTGGAATATCTCCTCATTCGAGCAGATGCTGTGGAGGTGGAGGAATCGGGAGAATGGGATGAAGTCCTTATAGGATACTAGGTGGGAGGAGATGTAGCCCAGGTAGTTATGGGAGTCTATGGGTTTGTAGTAAACGTACATCTGGAGATTGTTGCTGGAGATGGAAATGGTGAGGTCAAGAAAGGGGAGGGTGATGTTCGAGATGGACCAAGTGAATTGGAGGGCGGAGTGGAAGTTGTGGGCGAAGTCAAAGTCATCCAACGCATCATCCTCAAATACTTCCGCCAACCCCAAATAGACCTCACCACCAATAACATCTTCCCCTCCCCACCCCTCTCTGCCTTCCACAAGGACCGTTCCCTCCGACAGTTCTTAGTTCATGCCACCCCTGCCACTGAACCCCCAGGTACTTCCCATGCAACCAGAGAAGATGCAAAACCTACCGGTACACCACTCCCCCTCACCTCCATCCAGGGCCTTAAACAGTCCTTCCAGGTGAGACAGAGGTTCATCTGCCTCTCTTCCAACTTAGTTTAATGCATCAGGTGCTCCAGATTGGTCTTCTCTACATCGGAGAGATCAAACGTGAACTTTGGGAACAGTTCACCAAACATCTCAGCCAGGTCTGCGGGGTCACCCGGAACTTCGAGTTATTGCCGATTTTAATTAGCCCAACCACTCCCTTTTTGTCATGACCATCTTTGGCCTTCTCCATTGCCAAAACAAATCACAGCTCCTATTGGAGGAAAAAAACACCTTATCTTCCATCTGGGTAGCCTACAGCCCGGAGGACTCAACATTGGGTTCTCTAATTTCAAATAACCTCTCTCTCCATCCCCCGACTCCCATCCAAGCCCTTTCCCATCCCTTCCACTGCTCCCTGCCACCAACCGGATTCATTCCTCCCATTGACCAATCTACCTATCTTCATCTATCCCCACTCCACTACCCTGTCCCTGCCTCCCCCATTATCTACAGCTCCCCCCACCCACACTCACTCCCAATCCTGAAGGGTTACATCCGAAATGTCAACTTCTGCACCTCCTAATGCTGCCTGGCTTTGTGTTCTTCCAGCCTCTTGCCTGTGTACTTTGGATTCCAACATCTGCAGCTTTTTTTGTCTCTAACCAAGGAATGTCACTTCACAGACAGTGATATATTACTGAAACATAGTCACTGCTGTCATATAGGTTAGCTGCAGCAACCGTGCCCTCAAGAAAGTCCCACAAAGCCGTAACAATATTTATGGGATTGTTTAAGGGGTTTACGTTAGCCAATACAACAGGAAATTTTTCCTTTTGTTCACAGGTCATTGCTGGCTAGGCCAGCAATTATTCTTATCTATAAATTGCCCAGAGAGCAGTTAAGGGTCAATCGCATTGTTCTGGGCTTGGTGTCACATGTAGGCCAGGCGAAGTAAGGACAGTAGTTTCCTTCCTCAAAGAAGGTTAGTGAACCAGTTGGGTTACGATGACAATCATGGTTGTTTCATGATCATTGGATGGTCACCATTACAGAAACTCTTAATTCCTGACTTTTATTGAATTCAAATTCCTTGCTATGGTGGTATTCAAACCTGGGTGTCTTGATGAACAGTTTAGTGATAACACACAAGGCCATTGCCTCCCCAGTTATTCCTACTCTTATTCAAGTAGTGGTGTGGGATCTTTAAATTTGAAACCATGGTGGCGTATTGGCCTAGATGTCGTGCTCAAGTCTTTGCAGTCGGGTCTTGAATCTGCATCTACCTGATTCAATGCTGTCATTGCTACTGCTAAGCCACAGTCACATCACAATAAAATAACTACGGGTTTCAAATCAACATTTAGTTGAAGTTCTTGGCAAGGATTTGCAGTTTATCCAGACTGTGGAAACCCTTGTGCAGTATCCAGAACTTTTAAATGATGACTGAGTCTTGTTACTGCACTCAATTAAACTTTCTTCTGAAAGAAATACTAATGGAAGTTTCAAATATCTGGAACCAATAATGAACTTTAAAGCTCAGCAAGTTAACGATTGATTAGCTGATCTGAGCGATGTGTGAAATGAAAATGCAAAAAGAAACACAATTTCTTATCAATTTAATATTTTGAGTTATGCTTGCTGATTTAATCACCTATCATAGTAATTGCAATTTTTATGGTTTAAAGAAAGAGAGTTAATTTTTTTTTCATTTGCATCTCTTCTAAAGCCTGGACTCTTGACAGTTAGATTACTTGCAGGTCACATCCATTTGATCAGCTCCACAGAGCAATTGTGCAGTGGTAAGGCAGGGCTGACCAATCCAGCAAATCTCTGACTGCAATAGCATCACAGCCCAACACAAGTAAAATGGGATGGGAGGAACTATTTAGCTGTAATAGTGGTGGACCAGAGTGCTGCAAGATTTACAGCATGTAGCATCACTGCCACCATCCCACTGCCCCAAACTGGATCGACAATGTAGACATCAATAAATCTGATATTGTAAGCAAGGACTTCTCCTTTTCTAAAACACTGGCATTTTGACGCTGTTCTGTCATGAGACTAAGACTGAATCACGTGACACACATGTAAACTTTATCACGATGGATATCACAATAGATAACATAACGTAAAGAAGCATCTCAAAACATTTCATTGGAACATAATTGATTAAAGAATTTGGCATTAAGCGACAGAGGAAGATACAGTATTAGGGCAGATGATGTAGCTTGTGAGGAGTGTGTTAAAGGAGGAAAGTGAAGTAGAGAGGTGCAAGAAGAATATTCCACAGCTTGGGGCAAGGTTACATGAAGGCAAGGCCAGCAAGAAGTGGTGTGATTATAAGTGGAAATCAATCTTTTCATTTAGCCAATGCCATATATTAGAAAACCATTTCATCATGTACAACAACAAAGGTTGTTTATAAAGCACCTTTACTTTAGTTAAACATCCCTGGATGATGGAGGTACAGGAGCATTAACAAAGAGAAAGAAAACATGCAATCAAACAGAATAACAACACATTGTGCACGTCAACCACAGCAAAGAAATAACTTTAGGCATGTACCAGATCTATGACCCATCTGGCAAAACTCAACTTGCATTTGAATTCATGCCATTATTGTGGACCTAGCTTTGGGACAAAGACTTGATAATCATCTGAGACCATTTCAAAGTGGTGCCTACATGCCTCCAGAAATCTTCTCCTGACACTTCAGTGCTGGCAATTAAAGATCCGGTTTCTTGATGAATTATTGTTTTAAAGGATGTATGCTACTCAGAATCACATTTCAAATCCACTTGTATTACAGCTACAATTTCAGATGGCATGATTGAGGGAAGGGGCAGGTAAGTATCAGATCCTGTTGAGTTCCAATCTTCTCAGAGAGAGCAATATGTACTAAGAACACCAACAAGGGTTGTGGGAAAACACTAATTGATGATGTCTCTCAGTCTGTTAGAACCTGAAATTTACCCAGGGACTAAGTGTTCATCTGGCAGGGTGCTCTGTACAAGAGCACCTTTAAAACATCTCAGAACATTTCTGTCTACATTGAAGACACTGCTTGAAATCAAAAGGCTAGTGCAAATCATGCTGAGTTTGTAACATCTGCCAAAGTAGCAGCAGCACTGGAGATCATACAACTGTCCTGAATTTCAGCACAGTTCCTGAAATAGAATGAAAACTACTAGTGTTACAGCTCTTCATCAATCCCTAATGCCTACTCTTGGAATTTATGTTAAGTAGAGCATAGATTAGATCACACAATGTCTTCCAACGCCAAATATGACAACTGACTTTAACTGTTGTACAAGAATGGCAATTCTTGAACAACGGTGACACTTGAGAGGACCATTGACCAGAGGAATGGAGAAAAGCATAATGTGTGTCTCATCTACCTAACCATGATGTTTATAGTTGCCCTATTCACTGGTCTCTCCTCGGCAGAAGAATGCAACAGTAATCTGAATTAATCACCTACAAGTCTTCACAAGAAACAGAAACAGAGATCTGCACTCCAAAAGCTCAACTGTCTTTGATAAGTTACTATGGGATGAATATATGAAGCATAATCCCATTACCAGCTTTCCAGTGTAAGAAACATCAACACTAATGACCACCAACACTGAACTGATTCAGTCATCCAACACCACATAAACAATTCTACAAATAGGCTGTGCTTACAACGCACCAGTTTGAGAAACCTGTCAAACTCGAGAACAGGAGCACACAAGCAGGAATTTGAATGGTTGAAAATCCTAGACTTTTGCTCCCTTCCCTTAAATTAATGACCCTCTAAACAATTTAACTGCAGTCAATGATAAACACTATTAATGAACAATAAAATACAAAGAGTAGGTTACCTTCAGCTGTGCCGGAGATGCCATCTGCTTTGAAATTACTGGTGCTCTTCTTCCTGCGATGCTTTTTACGGTTGGCGTGGGGTGAAGGTGGAGGCTCTATCTTGGGACTGGTGGTGCTTGATATGCTGGGGCTTGAACAGACAGAGTCTCCCAGGCCAGTATCTTCAACAGAAACCCAAAACATCATGAGAAATAATTCAGTGCAATGATTTCTGAACACTTCTAACACATTGTTTAAAGACAAATCCTTATCGCAGCAAACTGGGGTCAACATCTGCAATACTAGACTTGTTCGTGGCCCCTTTTTTCCCCAGATAGACAGAAAAATAGAGAATGACTTTCATCACATCCTTCCTGGAGTCAATAAAGATGCTTAGGGTGCTTATTGTTGCTTGGGTATGTAGACCTGTGGCATACTGATAATGTCCCTGTTTCCTGGCCAAGGGTTCTGGGCTCAAGTCCAAATTTAGGACATAGTGGTCAAAGACGTGCGTTGACAACATGGCCTAACAGGTTGATTGTTTGTTTCTAAATCCTTTCGATCTGTCTGGTGGTAGGCAGGAAGGGGGAGAATCGCCTAGTTGGCCTTCAGCAGAAGGCAATGGCAAACCACTGCAGAACCGTGGAAAGCTTAGCCATGGACAATTCAATGGAAGTCCACAGTTGCCAACACTTTCTTAGTAAATGGTGCCTGAAGAGACACAGAATGCTGACAGACATCTCCTCGAAGATTTTCTCAGATAAAGTCATTGAATTATTAAGGGATAGAGGAAGCCATTTGGCCTATTGAGTACAAGCTATGCTTCTGTAATGCAACCTGATTAGTGCTATTACCAATTATTTAGCTCTATGGAAAGATGTAAAACTTAGGTCTGTTCGAAAAATAGCATCCATATACTTGTGAAATATACCAAATGCCCTCCTGCTCCATGTGGCCTTTTCACAGGCCTATCTGGGTTGAGGTCATGGAGAGACAGAACCTTGAGATATATGTATATATATATATATATATATATATATACACACACACACACACACACACATATCATAAAATTGAACCTGCAAATCCTGACATGTGAAGGATCCTAAGTGAAATCATTGATTGGAAAGGTAGTAGTAGACTCAAGACTGGATCCCTGGTTGGGAATGGTGCTTGCTCCAAATCTTTGGGCAGGGAATTGATGGTAAATAGTAGCACTCAAGAAGTGACTCGTAGGCACATAGATGTTAATGTATCAAAGAGATTCACCTGCACCATATTCTCAATGAGAGCCATGTTGAAAGATTTGAGGGATAGTAAAAGCTGCAATGTTGTAATTAAATTTCCAACTATTTTCTCTTGAGCGTGATTGAGATAAGAGAACAAGATTGGTGAGTTTGCAATCACAGTATCCTTTTTTGAAAATGATCCCCAACACTGTGCTGTGGACACACAGCTATTGGTTAAATCTTCCATTTCAGTTGTAGCTTGCCTATATTTTATATACTATGTCCTCTCTCCCCTACCCTTGCATTATATGTTATGAAGAAGGGGGGGGGGGGGGGGGGCAGCATCATGTCACTCTCAGTCTAACAAAAAGGTCACTGAACTGAAACAATAACTCTGGTGCTTGTTTACATGTTGCGTTCCCACTGAGCGTTGTTCAGCATTTACAGTTTTTATTTATTGTTTCTCGCATTCACATTATCTTGCTTTAGTTCACCTGTTCCTCATTACTCTATTTGTGAATCACACAAATCCCTCATTTATATTACAGAGGTCACTCCAAGCTCACTGCATTGAGCATGAGTAGCATCAGGAATAGAACAGAAAATTGACACAGGAAAATATATCAGCTGCTCACTGACATTCTGTTCACTGAACCCCAAGCTGTGCAAGATTTGAAATGCACATATTTGGTAAGAACTGATTTGGAGGATTATTTTTAAAAATTGTGGCAAGGTGATGTTGCAATGAATCTTTACATCACTAACAATAATTGCTCTTCAAAGTATTTTGCTGTATTTTATAGTAAATGATATTACACTTTGAGCAGATCAAAGGAGAATTATGATACTTGGGGGGAATATTTTTTGAAATCCACTTATCAATAAACATTGGTCTGGATTTTGAGGTAGTAATAATATTGAAAATATCAGCATTCATGGTCATCATTCCACTGAAACTGACAGAAACCTCTGGAGTCTACATGTGCAGAATAACACACAAATTCTGTGCTTCTGTAAAGGAACGGCTGTTAAGGATTCCCCATTGAACTTCCACTGCTTGACTGCAATCAGAGAAATGAACAGACTTCATTTCTATTTGGATACTTTTGGGCTTCACTGCAAACTTCCAGAAAAACATTACACCTTGTTTAAGGAGATGTAACTGGGCTCATAATAGTTACTGAGTTTCATAATTGCTACTCGACACCCTCCCAGGCATACAATAGCTAAATATCTCTGTGGAATGTCAAATTTCTCCATAAATGAGATTTTTTTTCCCTATTTTACCTGCAATATTAAATAACCTCTAAAGACTTATTTTGCTATCTGAAAAATTTAAATATAAAAGTGAAAGGTTTTAAGCACTTCTACTTTCTTGATTTGCTACTTCAGTAGGATTGTCTGTTTAACCAGTTGATGTAAACGTTGTTTTATGTCGGACATCCTCTTGCATCTGATGCCAGAGTAAAAATGCTTCTGAATGTGCCCAACAGATTGCTAGATCTTTGTAAATGGCTTTCTTTAAAATCAACAATGAATGTCTTGTTTCTCCACTGACTTCAACTCTGGTATTGGCATTCAAAATACTTACATCTCTCACTGAAGGTGATCATTGGAACCGATGACTGGAACTCAGTTCAAATATTTTCCAAATACATGAATTTCTAAGTTATTGGCTCTGAGCCCCAAACCCCAGATCAATCAATGTATAATTTTCTCTATTAATAAAAAAAACTCTGATCCTGTGCAGAAGTGCTGAACAATTGTCCGTTTGGCTGTTATGTTGATTTCTATTATACTCAATTTAAGCTCTAATGATACTGCAGACAAATACTTTCCACTACTTTCACCTCAAAAAAATTCAACAAATGCACTTTGCTACCTCCCCCTCAATTGGAAACATGCATTCACCACAGCCCTAAATCATTATCATTCAGTGTAGCATTGAGGTGGTGAAATCCTTTTCTTTAAATTCCCTTAAGGGCTGCTTCCTACTTCTTCTAAACACTACTATGCTCAGAACGTGGTTGCACGTACAGCTGGAAGCAAGCAATGTTTTGGCACACAGGCCTGAAGCAGATCCCCGGAGTTGCCACAGATGAGCACGAAGATGTTATCTTTCTATGCAAGATTACTTTTATTACACATTACAGTGATGTACAGCAGGAAAGCTTCATTTTTTTAAATGGACTGCATTGATGGGGATACACAGAAGAGATTCACTCACTTCACCTTTTTTTAAAAAAACCTGCCACAATTTTCTTTGAAGGATACACTACCCTTATTATCATCAGTGGTAGCCTTAGTCTTTCAGATGAGAATATTAAAACAAGACCCCTGCCTGCCCTGTTGGTTGGATGTTAAATACTCCATGATTTAACTTCAAAGAACAGCTGGGAAGCTCTTCACTCTACCTTGGCCAATATTTATCCATCAGTGACAATGAATAGATAACTTGTTTCAGCCACTTTTATGACACAGAGAACAAGGGCAGCCGATTTGCTTTTCGTGGGATGTTGCGCCGTGCAGACTGACGATCATATTACTACATTATAGCAAGATTACGTTTCAGAATATTTCACTGGTTGTAAGGTGCTTTGGTACATCTTAAGGATATAAAAGGCATTACAGAACAACCTTGATTACCTGAATGAGACGGGCAGGGATTACTTTGTTCAGATAACTAAGAGTTCGGATAATGAATTGTTCAGATAATGGATAACGTTTTATTGGACCTTGAGATCTTGTTTACATAATTGGAAATTCCGATAATTGATGTTCGGATAATCGAAGTTGTTCTGTATGTAAATGGAACAACTTCTTTGTTTTCTATTGAGGCTATTGAGATTATAGATGTAAGGTGAATGGCTTTCCAGGATTTGAACTTCAGGTCAGGAAATCAGTCTTACGGGAGTAACTTGTATTTGTAGGCCCTCGGTTGTTTTCTATCAGGTAGTGGCTGATGGGTCTAAGGTTGTAGCTCACTTACATTTTGCTTCTGCCCGTGCCTGGCCTGAAAGTGATAGCAGTGCCACTGTGTAGATGAGTGTATTGGACATTATGTGGTTTACACCAACTGTTCTATGACAGCACTGACCTCCCTTTGCCCTTCAACAAGGGCATCATGGTGGGTCAGTGGTTCGTAGTGCTGCCTCGCAGCACCAGGGGCCCTGGTTTGATTCCAGCCTTGGGTGATTGTGTGGAGTTTGCACATTCTCTCAGTGTCCGCTTGGTTTTCCTCCCAAAGTCCAAAGACACGCAGTTTGGCCTTGCTAAATTGTCCTGTAGTATCCAGGGATGTGTAGGTTAGGTAGATTAACTATGGTTAAAACAAAATGCAGGATTATGGGGATAGGTTCAGGAACGTATTTGAGTGGAATGCTCTTCAGTGGGTCAGTACAGATTCAATGGGCCAAATAGCCTCTTTCCACAGTGTAGGGATTCTATGACAATATTTACATTATAAAATGATGAGCTGCAGGCCAATCTCAGTTTTAAAACTTCAGCTGGTCCCCTGGAAGGCTCATGATATCTGTATCATCCAAAGGGCGGTGGGCATAAAAAAACACAAGGTTACAAACTGGAAACTAACTACCACATATACAGCACACCTTCAATTGGATCTTGGCTGATCTATGTCTTAACTCCATCAACCTCCTTGGTTCTAAATTTAAGGTTATGCCTTTGCTCTTCATCCAGAACTTCCTTTTGGACCTTCTGCTGTTCCAATGTCTGTTAAAATCCACTCAGCTTCAGAGTCCAAAGTGTAACACAGACAGCAAAACAAACACTGATGTGGAAAAGGAACAACAAAGTGATTAACTAAGCTTCTGATTCCAGAGTTTGGCACTGCTGAGAAAATCTTGAACCTCTCCATTCTAGATTTTTGTCTGTTTATTCTGAACACCACCCTTTTTCCAAAATTTGCACTGTGACTAATGACAGAAATAGAATCACAGAATTATTATGGAGCAGGAGGCAGTTATTTGATCTATTATGTCTATTGTTGTTCTGTTTGCCGAGCTGGGAATTTGTGTTGCAGACATTTCATCCCCTGTCTAGGTGACATCCTCAGTGCTGGTTGTGTCGTTTCGTGGCTAGTTAGTGTTCATGGATGCGGATCGTTAGCTGTCTTCCTGTTTGTCCTATGTAGTGTTTTGTGCAGTCCTTGCATGGGATTTTGTACACTACATTGGTTTTGCTCATGCTGGGTATCGGGTCCTTTGTCCTGGTGAGTTGTTGTCTGAGAGTGGCTGTTGGTTTGTGTGCTGTTATGAGTCCTAGTGGTTGCAGTAGTCTGGCTGTCAGTTCAGAAATGCTCTTGATGTATGGTAGTGTGGCTAGTCCTTTGGGTTGCGCATGTCCTCGTTCCGTTGTCTTTCCCTTAGGCATCTGTTGATGAAATTGTGCGGGTATCCGTTTTTGGCGAATACATTGTATAGGTGTTCTTCTTCCTCTTTTTGCAGTTCTGGTGTGCTGCAGTGTGTTGTGGCCCTTTTGAATAGTGTCTTGATGCAACTTCTTTTGTGTGTGTTGGGGTGATTGCTTTCGTAGTTCAGGACTTGGTCTGTGTGTGTGGCTTTCCTGTATACCTTTGTGGTGAATTCTCCGTTAGGTGTTCTCTGTACCATCACGTCTAGGAATGGGAGTTGGTTGTCCTTTTCTTCCTCTCTAGTGAATCGGATTCCTGTGAGCGTGGCGATGATGATCTGGTGTGTGTTCTCTATTTCTGTGATTTTAATGATTACAAAGGTGTCATCCACATATCTGACCCAGAGTTTGGGTTGAATGTGCGGTAAGACTGTTTGTTCTAATCTTTGCATTACCGCTTCTGCTATGAGTCCAGAGATGGGTAGTAGCCACACACGCAGATGACAAGCAACATGAATTCAACTGGGACAACATTACTATTATAGGACAAACCAAACAGAGAACAGCCAGGGAATTCCTAGAGGCATGGCACTCATCCACAGATTCAATCAATAAGCACATCGACCTGGACCCAATATACCGACCACTGCAACGGACAGCTGGAACTGACAACCGGAAACGGCAGATTCAAACCACTACAAATGCCGGAGGAAAGATCACAGAAGCGCTTCACAGGAGGCTCCCAAGCACTGAGGAGGTCATCTAGACAGGGGACGAAACATCTGCAACACAAATTCCCAGCTCAACGAACAGAACCACAACAACGAGCACCCGAGCTACAAATCTTCTCACAAACTTTGAAAATCTATTATGTCTGTATATGCTATTCAAGTGAGCATGACTACCTAGTGCCAATTTCCTGTTTTGTCCTAAGACACTGTTTAATACCATTGCACACTATTTCTATTCAAATAATCATCCAATACCCTCAAAGAAACCTGCTTTCAACACACTTACAGGCAATGCATGCCATACCTTATCTGTGGCCCCTGTCTGCCCTCATGGTGTCAGGACGGGACAGACTGGGGGTGAAACAGGGTAAACAAAACTAGCCTGGTGGGTCCAATAAAACTTTCGTTAACTTGAGACCTCAGAGCACAGTTCCTAAATCAAAAGCTTTGGTGCTTTTAGCAATTAAAATAGCTCCCTTGGTTCTCAGGAGGGCAAGAATGCCTTTGATTGAGACCCATGGAGGTAAGATCAGCACTTTGAGAGTGTGGTGCTCGAAAAGCACAGGTCAGGCAGCATCCATGGAGCTGGAGAAATTATGTTTCGGGGATAAGCCTTACATGAGGCTGAAGGGCTTATGCCTGAAACGTTGATTCTCCTGCTCCTCGGATGCTGCCTGACTTGCTGTGCTTTTCCAGCACCACACTCTTGACTCTGATCTCCAGTATCTGTAGTCCTCACTTTCCACTGGTAAGATTTACACAGTATTCGAGCCACTTGCCGATTGAATACTCTTTAACTTCTTAATCATCAATTTAACTTTGTAACATTGAAAACAGCAGTAACGACAGTCTAATTCAAGACTGTAAATTAGTGTCTGCTCTGTCTCCCTTTAAAGCAACGCATCCGACTTGGATTGAATACAAAATAGGCATGTGCCTTGTATCAATCAAAGCGTGAAAAGGTTGATTGCTACAAGTTATCTAAAAAAGGGGGCAGAAATTAGATGACTACACCATCATTTTTGCTTCTAAACCAGCTCTGACAGGAGCATTAAAACTCATAGGTTCCATTTCACAGGGGAGGGACATTTGCGACCCTTTCATATATTCAGTGTCTCATATTAGTTCTTCCCAATCGGGCATCAATGTTCAAAAAAAATAATAATCTGCAATAGCTGCATTTCGACACTTGAAGTACGAGTTGGGAAAGTGGTTTCACTTTTCACTCTGGAAGCTGACAAGCATGACTAGAGGGGGAATAAAATAACATTCAGTTCACATAAATATCAAGCAGCCTGCCCGAGACTGATGGGACCAGAATGCGTTCTCAGCCATCATTCTCCAGACAAGCCCAAGGACACCCATAACTTATTTTACAATCATTTAGTTTCAGCTGAACTGGAAAAGTGACAACTTATCTCTGCTGACAAGATGCCATCTCAAACCTTACAATTAACTGTACACGATTAACGGCCCGCTCCGTCATTATCTTCTATCATGATCAACTGTATGTGCAGCCCTCCATGCCAGAAGGCCATTAGGACTATGTAGCTACCCAAATAAGTAGTTGGAAATCTGGTTGAAGCAGTAAGTGCCACTCCTGAGCATCTCTGCAGAAAAATAGATTGTAATAATAAAAGCAACTGAATGGGAACAAGATGGCCCAGGTTTTAGACCTTTTACCTTAAGAGTGCAATTGAGATCAAAGTTTCTTATTACCTGGCTCAAAGGACACTATGTGAAATGCATTCGAGCAGTTTTAACCCAATTCTCACAGGCCTCAGGCCATAGTGCAAACCTATCCCATCCTAGCACTGGTGACATGAAACCCTAGCATTTTATCCATTGGCAATCACACTCAGAGCGAAATGAAATACTGTCAGATTGGCAGGATTAGCTGCCTTTCTGAAACGTGATTAGAGGAGGAGATCAGATTTGAGGTGTAGCAATCCAATCTGGAAATGCCTAACACAAACTCGAAGGCATTAAAATCAGTTAAAATAAGTGCGGATCAAACAATGTCCTGAATAAAGAGTTCCAACTCCACAAACATAATTATTTCTAAAGGCAAAGTAACCTTCAGATAGTTCCACACTTGGGTACTGGTTTTACCTACACTTCAGCCTGCAAGGTCATAACAATAAAATGACAATGTTGTATTGGAAAACGTGCACTGTTCTGAGCATAATTGCCATATCATGACAATCTAAGCCTCATTAACTTTCCATGTGATTCAGTTAAGTTTAATCAAGATGCAAGTTTGGTTTTGGTAGTCCGATACTGTGAAGATTACAGTACAAACTGCAATTTTCAGAAGCTGATCCTTTGTATGAACTGTATCAAAATTATTCAGAATATTATTTGGCTTGTTTGTCTAGGGGATGACTCTTGTCTAGGTGCTTTCAAGAAGGAGTCATATATATTTCTTAAGGCAAAAGGAATCAAAGGGTGCACCATCTGGAGACTGGTGAGTAGTAGGACTTTGATCTAATGACAGTGAAGGAACGATTATAGGGTTGTAGCTCAAGATGATGTTTGGCTTGGATAGGAACTTACAGATGACAGTGATCTCACTCACCTGCTGTCCTTGTTCTTTCCGGATGGTAAGGGTCAGGATTTGGAAGATACTGTCAGAGAAGGCTTGATGAGTTGCTGCAATTTGTATATTTTACATATTGCTGTCACATCAGTGTCGTGGAAGGTGTGAATGCTTATGGTGGGGTGTTGCATCAAGTGGGCTGTTAGCCCCGTATGATGTTGGACGAGTGCTAATGGAGCTGCACTCATTCAGGCAAGTCGGGAGTATTTCATCAAACTCCTGACTTCAGCCATGTAGATGGTGGACAGGCTTTGTGGAGTCAGGAAATGGGTCACGTTCCTGGGTTTCCAGCCTTTGACCAGCTCTCGGAACCAAAGTATTTATATGGCTGATCCAGTTCAGTTTCTGGTCAATGGCAATCCCCAGGATATTAGATTATATTCCCTACAGTATGGAAACAGGCCATTTGGCCCAACAAGTCCACACCAACCCTCCAAAGAGCAACCCACCCGGACCCATTCCCCCACCTTATATTTACCCCTGACTAATGCAGCTAACGCTATGGGCAATTTAGTATGGCCAATTCACCTGGCCTGCACATCTTTGGATTATGGGAGGAAACCGGACCAACCAGAGTAAGCCCACGCAGACATTAGATATTAGATTAGATTACTTACAGTGTGGAAACAGGCCCTTCAGCCCAACAAGTCCACACCGACCCGCCGAAGCGCAACCCAGCCAGACCCATTCCCCTACATTTACCCTTCATCTAACACTACGGGCAATTTAGCATGATCAATTCACATAACCTGCACATTTTTGGACTGTGGGAGGAAACCGCAGCACCTGGAGGAAACCCATGCAGACACAGGGAGAGTGTGCAAACTCCACAGACAGTTGCCTGAGGCAGGAATTAAATCCGGATCCCTGATGCTGTGAGGCAGCAGTGCTAACCACTGAGCCACCATGCTGCCCATATTGTTAATGTGGATTCAATACTAGCTATATTATTCAATGTTGACACAATAACATCAGTGGCATATTTCAAATATGAGATGTGCTTTGGGGTGCTTCTGAGAAACGTGTCATAGCATTGCGGAGGTGGCCAAAAGATTTCTTTCAGTTCACAAGTCTGACCACACTGTAACAATGGCGTAGCTACAGAGTACACTTTGCAAAGTCTCAGCAATCATTTAACTTCCAAAATTATAATTGAATTAATTGCAGCATCTGAAATGTTTGGGGAGGAACAGCCAAGTTTCATTGCTGTCTTCTCCAACATTTGTCCTTTGTAGGAGTTCTGCAACTGACCCTGTCAACACAACTTGATGGCAGATGTCTTGTTCCTAGCTCTTAGTTTAGATAATGCACTGTCAAAACATATAAATGTGTTGTGTAAGATGTGTTTAACGAAAGTGATAGGGGTCAAGGTTATGCTCCTGTTTGTATTCCACACACTGAGTGCTTTATGATAAATGTAGGAGAAATGTAATGCTAGCGATGCCCATTTGAATTAAATACTCAGGAAATTCCTGAAATTGCACATATAATCTTTTATATTTGGAAACATTTCAAAAAGATGTTCATTCTACTGTTCAGTTAAAGAGTAAAAGCCAAAATACTCATGTTATTCCAGATCTCATCAGTTTGCTTTGTGTTATACTGCAAAACCAGTGGTCAGATGTGGCTTGAGAGTGGATATTGCATGTGGGTTTGGGATCTTTGTGCCCCAATGTTTGGAAGGTCGTCCTCCAACTGTCAGTACTATTTCTGGTGAGAAAGGACATGTACAGAAAACCTGTTTTTATTCTTGCTTAAAGAAAGAGGTCAGCATGCTGTGGCCATTAAGAACGTAAACTCCCAAGGCCAAGTCCTGGCATTCAAATCACTGAGATTAGTGACCCAATCCCATAAGGCAGAATCTTGGTCTTGCATCTGTACAGGAAAACGGAGTTAATTCCCAGAACCTGGCTTTTTTGATAAAATGAACTATGGACAATGAAGAGAACTGCACCCAAAATGATGCCTACTTATTTGCTGTTGACCAATAATTTTAAAATAATACACAGAATGAGAACATGGGAAGCAAGTATATAGGCAATTACCTTTAAAGCCTTCAAGATTGGCTGACAATACAAGTCAATGCACTCCCCCAATCTTTGGCATTAGTTAAAAACTCCAAATACTCAAGCTGAGACATGGGAAACTTTTGATCAATTCAACATTATCATTGCATTTTAAGTAGCTTGACCTCACAAGGCTGCAACCTGTAATTTTTTGGACCTTGAAATTCTTGCATGGTTCAAATCAAAGACAACTGCACTGACATGCTGCAGTCAGGTCTTGTTTCAGGCTTGAACACAATGGGATTCTTTATTGATAGGTTGCAGCTGCACCAACTACTTGTTGAATTATTCTTTCTGTCTGAGTTATACATTGATGTGATCATTTTGAATTCTGAAACACCACTAATGTTGACAATCATTAATGAGCGACAGTCTCAATCAACAAATTTGATTAAAAGAATCAATTATGGAGAAACATCAAGAATTCAATGTCCTGTTCACATCGGCTTTCAACTGTTCATTAAAACAATCTTGACAAAATGGTTTAAAAAAAAAGCAAACTTACTGGAGTTACATAATGTGAAAAAGGTCAATTAGTCCCAAGAAATAGCCATGGTCATTAATACTGGTGGAGTTACTGATGTGGGTAGTTTGAGGGAACTCAATCAACTTCAACAGAAATTGTTGGTAATATAGGCTGCAAGTCAGAGAGAAGTTACTGAATCTGACAGCCTGAGGGAGCTGTGTTAACCCAAGTAGGGAATGCACAGTGCTGCTGTGGGAGACAATTCCTCTTTCAAGGAGGCAAAGTCTTAACGGGGCTGTGAAGAGTCATACTAATATTGCGTATTCGGAAAAAGTTCCTCATGAAAGACTGGTACTGACACTGGTGGGAATTCAAAGTAAAAACAGGTAGTAGGAAAGGAGAGAAATAAAGACAAGTCTGAAGGAGAAGCAGAAACAGGTATTTGCTGATCTGGTGTGGGGCAATAATAATCTAGTCCATGTGGATAATGTTTCCTAATCTACATAGTGCTTTAGATTCAGACACCCAAGAATAATAAACCGGTGAAGGTTGCTGTTTCAGAAATAGTCAAAAGAATAACAAAGTTTAGAGTGTCTAGTTTGGATAAGCTTACTGTTCTCTGGTCAAAACATTTTTCCTGAGTTCACCACTGATTCTTTTTTTAACTAACCACTTTTATGTTAATGGCTCTTAGTTTAAGATTTGTGGAAACATTTTCGAGGTATCTCTGTTCTATCAAGCCACTTCATAATATTTAAAGTCATTTTATTAAGTCATGTTTCAGCCTTGCACTTTTCTACAGGAAAATCCAATCTCAGTGGTGCTGTCATTCTGGCAAATCCATCTGACACCTTCACTAATGTTCCTACAATCTTGTAATGTGCAGACTGAAACTGTGCATAGTGATGGCTTACAGAGGTGTTTGTAAGTCATAAAATGCAAACTAGTTTTACAAACTCAACAGGTGACAGCACCAGTACTTTTTCTTGGATTATTTTAAGTTAGAAGTAAAGGTGGTGAAAGTGGATAACTCGACTGTGATTTTTTTATTTAATAAGTGGCAGCCCTTTTGGAGTACTGTTTCAGATGTGAATGAGATTTTTATTTCCATTTTTAAATTATGATACATTGCATTCTGTGGGCAGTGAGGTTCATGCTCATCCTGTCACTGACATATTAATTCGACATTCTTTGCCAGGTAAAGGCACATTGACTAACCTTTATGATTATGCCAGGTTAGTTAACCCTGGTATCAGGGTACTAAAAAATCCTTTTCAATGCTGAAGTAGATTCTAAACAAGTGGAACATAAACAGGACAGCCTTTACTGCAATGCAGCAATTGGAAATAATCAAACCTAGCTTCAGACCAACTGTGACACCAATTTATTGCTGAGATTCATTTGCATGCTGATGAGATGTCGTGGAGAACATTGCTATGGGGAAAAAAAATACACTCTCCCAAACCACCATTTCCCACTCTCAAGGTAGATTTCTTCAACTTGAAAAAGGAATGCCATCACAAATACAGTACAGAAACAAGCCATTCTTAAATGTGTTTGCATTACACGCCTCATCCAAATCAACCCAAACAAATTGTTGGGGTTTCCATATTCTAACGCATCTTTGGGTAAAGAAGGTTCTCTTGAATTCCTTGCTGGATTTATTATTCTATCTACTAGCCATACAAGTGAAAACAGTTTAAGACCTTCATTTGGTCACCCTGAGCCTTCTCTTTTCTAGAGGCAAAAAAGAAGAGACCTGAGATGTAAGGCCTTATACTTATAATATCACAATTCCAGTATCAACCTTGTCAGTCTTTATTTGCAGCAGTTCATATCCTTTTATGTAATTTGGAGAACAGGACTGTGCACAGTACCCAACTGCGATCTAATCAAATTTTTATACATACCTGTATTTAACTTCATTCATCATTATGTGTGTTCGACATTTCTGTGACATACAGATGTTTCTTTTCTCATTGTATCCAAATATTACCAAAACAGTTGATTACTTCAGTGAACCTTTACATCCAAGTGCTTAAACCTATGTTGGACTGACAGGATGGAAATGGTCTCTTTCTGCTCACCATATGCTTGTTTTATTTTACGCAGTTTCAACGTGGCTTCAAGTGGGTATGGGCCACAGAAAGTGGCTCCGAGAACAAAGGCAACATCAAAAGAATGTCTGATGTCAGATTGAAAAAGCAAATGGTAATGCAGTGAGAGGATCTTTCAAGGGTCTGAAACAGGGAGCCTTAGTTAAATCTTACAAAATCCTCATAAGTGGGTGAATGATTAGTGTCAAAAATGAGAAATCTTTCAATACTAATACACTATGATGCCTAGAAGAAACCACTGTATTACATACATAATATGTATGGAGCTAGCTCGGAGTATTGTAGCCTGGTGCAACAGGAGCAGCTAGATGTTAAAGCCCACTCTTTTTCTATTAAATAGGTGTCGCTGGCTGGGCCAGAGTTTATTTCTTGTCTCTAGTTGCCTTTGAGAAGGTGGTGGTGAACTGCATTCTGGAGCTGCTGCAGTCCCTGTCACATAGGCATATCCACAATATCGTTAGGGAGCGAATTCCAGGATTTTGACCCAGTGACAGCAGAGGAACTCCGATATATTTCCAAGTCAGGATGGTGAGTGGTTTGCAGGAGAACTTGCAGGTGGTTGTGTTCCTATGTACCTGCTGTCTTTGTAGAAGTGGTCATGGATTTGGAAGGTGTTGCCTAAGGATCTTTACTGAATTTCTGCAGTGCATTTTGTAGATGGTACACACTGCTGCCACTGAGCAGTGATGGTAGAAAGAGTGGACGTTGTCGATGTGAATCGAGATTGTGGTGCTGGAAAAGCACAGCAGGCCAGGCAGCATCCAAGGAGCAGGAGAATGGATGTTTCGGGCAAAAGCCCTTCATCAGGAATGTGGATGTGGATTTTGGATGTGATGCGAATCAAGTGGACTGCTTTGCCCTGGATGATGGCAAGCTTCTCAAGTATTGTAACTTTGCTGTATTCAGTGCCTGCAACCATTTTATAACATCACAAGGACTGAATTGAATTGGCTGAAGACTGGCATCTGTGATGCTGGGAATCTCTGGAGGAGGCTGAGATGGATCACCCACTCACACTTCTGGCTTTGTTGTGAATGTTTCAACCTTATCTTTCCGTCAGTGTTTGGAAGCAAGAGATGCTATCTCCTGCTATGCATAGAAGCAGCAGAGACATTGGTAGCCCACCTGCCCTTGGGACCTATTAAGGTCCTTAAGTAGCCTATTAAGGCTCACATAAGAGTCTTATTTCATTGCCACAGGTAGTTTTTAAGGCTTCCCATGAATCCATTGACATCCTAGTGAACAAAAATGGCTGTGGGAGATCCACTTTTACTTGGGATAAGCTTAAAGCCAAGTTTTTACTTGGGATGATGGGGCTGGGTGAAAGCAGTACAATGTTTTTTGGCTGTAATTCAGGTCTTTGATGAGCAGTCTACATACTTAACATCCAAAAGTAAAATGTCATCAGCAAGGTAAAATAATGGTGCAAAAATAACATTCTGTGGAAGAAGGAAATCTAAAATAAAAATGGTGCAAACGTGTAATGTTTGGCAGCATCTGTGGACAGAGAAAAATAGACCAGGTCCAATGCTAGCTCTCTGGCTAGAATAGCACAGTCAGATGCAAAGAGAATATTTCCCCTTGTGGGAGTATCTAGGATCAGTGGTCATAATCTTAGAATAAGGGGACGCCCATTTAAGACAAAAAGATACAAATGAATCTGTAGAAGTCATTACTATAGATGGCAATAAGGAGTATGTTGTTAAGTATATTCAAGGGTGAGATAGACAGATTTTTAATCAGTTAGGGAACCGAGGGCTATAGGGAAAAGGCAGGAAAATGGCGTTGAAATGATCAGATCAGTCATGATCTCATTGAATAGTGGAGTGGACCTGATGGGCCAAATGGCCCAGCTTTGCTCCAAATTTCATGGTCTTAGATTATGGGATTACAGGGTTAGAGAACGGAGGTTCAAAACCCACTACAAATTTTCTCTGAGTTTAAAACTTTTGAAATGTAAAAACTAGTTTCACGTAAAGTGACCATGAGGTTTTTGGATTTTTCTAAATCCACCACTGTTTCATACATAACATAAAACACTTTCATGGACCTTGGTGCCCTTACCCAGACTAGAATTTACATGACTCCAGCCAAATACTAAGGCACTCAGTTGGCCTACTATCACCTTCTCATAATCACACTGGAACGGGAGGAGGATGGCAGAAGTTCGATAGATATCTAAAGTTTTTTTATTGCTTTGCCAGGAATTGGCAATAAATGCCAGCAAATATCCAAGAAAAAATCTGAAAGAAACAAATGAGGATAAAAGTTGAACAAAATAGGCAGCAGAAAAACTGTCTATAAAGCCAGTTTAAGACTAATGTAAATTATTGATAGCACTTCTAATTACTGCTGGCGTGGATACAATCAATAATAGGCAGGCTTTAACTGCAAAGGCACAGGATTTTATATATGTATTATACGATATATATTCTTTGGTAACATGTGAAATTTGATGTCAGTCACATGATGCCATTCCCCTTCATACCCAATTTCAGAACTGCACTTTGTGCTGCTGTGATAGTACACACTGCAAAATGGTAAGGACTCTCAAATTTGAATGCTAAAGTCTAGACTACAAAATATAACAAATGACATAAGGTTGACAGTGAGTTTCAGGCCATAATTCATTTTCATAGTTTATGTCATCATTAGAGGTGTTTGATTGAATTACTGCCTTGCAACACCCTGCCAGACAGCAGCTATCGGATATTTGTTACCTTGCAGTGTGTCTGAAGCACCATTGCCGCAATCATTGGTCCAATGAATATCGCTGTCTAAAGTTCTCTCAACAAAGACTTTACAGTACTGCTGCAACCTGATGGTAACTGGCTCACCTGATACTCCAGTCAATTAATAGAGATTGACGTATGCAAGAGAAAAGCAGGAACAGGGTACTGAGTTGGATGATTAGCTCGGGTCATAATGAAGTGGCAGAGCAGGCTGGAAATTGCCTACTCCTGCTCCTATTTGCTATGTTTCCCTGTAATTGTATGTTATGGTATAGAATTTAATGATGACCATGAATCCATTATTGATTGTTGAAAAATTTCAACTGGTTCACAAAGGTCCTTTTCTTCCGGTAGGGAAGTAAACTGCCATCCTTACCTGGTCTGGTCTACATGTGACTCCAGACCGACAATAATGTGCCAGTGACACTCTCATCCTATGACTAATTTAGATTGACAGTAAAACACTCTGGGACATCTTTGGGTCATGAAAGTCACTGCAAAAATGCAAGTTGTGCTGCAATCAAAAATGGTTTGCTTGTTTGGGTTGTGAGGAGGAGCTGGGGGTTGGGGGGGGTGGGGGGGGAGGTTGGGGTTAGTACATCTGGAATTTTAGTGCATGTCCTGTGGTCAGATTGTAAACTTTCACACAAATGGAATAGATGGAACCTATGAAGAATCGTGACCTTGGGCAAAGCACTAAAGTCAGTGGCCTAGAAACCTGTTTGTACACTGACCAGTGCCAGCAGCAACCTGAATGATGAGGACCACACTGATTTGGGACTCCTGGCTTCATCAAGATGTGCTTGGCTTGCCAATAGACATCATCAGTACCCCAGGAGATAGTATGTAATCAGTGCTGGAAATACGAACAATCTGGGAGTCATGTAAAATTAGAAGAGGGAAAAACAAAATTAACTTGATATGAATGGCAATTTGATAGCATTGTCACAATTTTAATCATTCTTTTCCATTTCTGGACTCAATTTTAAGAAAATGCCATGTGGCACACTCAGGTGGCGAAGATTTTCCCTGAAACTGGATCCTTCATATTTTAAGATCTTAAGAAAACTGTGCATCCCTCCCTGGTGTGTCAGCAAATGTGGTAAGAGCAAAACCAGTTCAGATGTACAACTGCATCAATCAATCAATCAATCAATCCATCAACTGCCAGAAATAAGTAAAGCAAATAAAGAGTAGAAATGGGACAACAATTAAAAGAGACAAAAAGAATTTTGAAAACCAGAGCAGAAGAAAATCCCACAGATCAGATAGCTGGCAGAGACACCAGCACTGTTCATTTTCTAAGTTGATGTGAGCAGTTTTGTCTCTGCTGTCTTTCTTAAAGACAGCTGTTGTTGCCCGATCACATACATATCTATAATGGCAGCACAATTTTCCTGGAGACCAGAGTAAGGAGTCAGTGGCACAGAGCATGTGTCATCATGAGGGTACCTGAGGTGCAAGGTGTAAAGGAACATTGACCTTTCAGCTGTTAATTTGTTCAATCTGATACTTGTGAAGATCTGGAGCTGTTGGGGGTGACTATTAGATCGATCTCCTACTGCGTTTTGGGTAGCATGGTGCCATCATGATTACCTTGTGGCCACTACTAATGTTTTGGAGAACATCAGGGAAGAAAGCGAGAGAGATGGGTGGGGACACAATCAATGGAATAGTTTGAAATACAAGACAGAAATTGGAAAAAAAAATTCTGTACAAGAATGCACCATATTTTAAAAATGTATAAATAATTCCTCCTTCAACTTATTTTCTCTGCACTGTCAGGTCTTCTTCACTGCCAAAAATACACAACAAAGTTTGATGAAAAGGAAAACCTACATTTCTCTAGTGCCTTTCACAGCTGCACAGCATGCCAAATAAATTTTACTACCAAATAAAATAAAATCACTAGTGTCTAAATATTGAGTAGCAGCTGTGGTTCAGTTTTAGTGCTCTTGTCCCAATTCAGTAGATTCTTAGTTTAAAACCTACTCCTGAAGCTGAAAATCCACTTCTAGCTGGCAGTACAGAGTCAGAAGGTTGGTGGTTCATGCTTCACTTTGTGTCTTCAGCACAAAAATAAAGGCTGACAAACTAGAAGAGTAACGAGGGATGGCTGCCATCTCTTTGATAAGCTGCTTGATCAAGGCGCAGTTGCTCAGGCAAACATAAATAAACCAAGTGTGATATTTTTGGAATCATGGTGTTCAGACCAAACTTATTCCACCAACATCACAAAGTCATATTGCCTGGTTATTTCACATTCTGATGTTAATCATATTACTGCAGTGCATGTTGCTGCATTTCCCACCTTACAACAATGAACTTCAAAAAAATGCTCCATTGACTAAATCTTTTGGACATCATCAGGCTGCGAACGGTACAACAGATATGCAAGATCCTTTTTTTTCAAGGCTAAAGTGAAACAATGTAAATTAAGTAACATTATGCAAAAATGCTACACAATCACCTTCGCCAGCTTCCCTTTATGTTCAATGACATTACCATCATCAAAATCCCAAACGTCAAAATTCTAGGTTACCACTAACGACAAACTGAACTGGACCAGCCACAAAAATAGTAAAAACAAGGAGTGCAGATGCTGGAAACCAGAGTCTAGATTAGAGTGGTGCTGGAAAAGCACAGCAGGTTAGGCAACATCCGAGGAGCAGGAAAATCAAAATACTATAGATACAGGAGGAAGTCAGAGTCAGTGAATTCTTCAGCCAAGTAACTCACCTCCTGACTCCCCAAAACTGTCCACCATCTACAAGACACAAGTCAGGAGTGTGATGGAATACTTCATACTTGCCTATATGACTGCAGCTCAACAATACTCAAGATGCTCGACATCGTGAGAATGCAGCCCACTTGATCAGCACTCCATTCACCACCTTCAACATTCACTCCCTCTGTCATGGCGTAATGTAGCAACATTATGAACCATCTAAACAACACACTGCAGTAACACGTCAAGGCTCTTTCAACATTCAAACACTACCACCTAGAACAAGGACAGCAGGAATGCCAACACTAAGTCACACAGTACAGAAATTATGCGTTAGCATGATTTTCTCCAGTTGAATCTCAGGTACTAACAAGGCTGTCCTCTACAGGGGGAACAGCAGCCTCTCAACAACTGTGGCCAGAAGACTGCGTGATTATTATGAGATGTAATTGGGCTCTCAAATGACAGGATAAAACAAAGATCTGCAGACGCTAGGGATCCAAAATACAAATAGAAACTGCTGTGAAACCTAGCAGGTCTGGCAGCATCTGTGCGGAGAAAGTAGAGTTAACATTTCAAGGCTGGTCACTCTTCATCAGGACTGTTCTGATGAAGAGTATCTGAACAGAGGTATTTGTGAGACCTCCTGAGTGTTGCCAGCAATTTCTGTTTTTCTCTCAAATGACATGCTTTATTAACCACATTGCATGAACAGACTTTTTAAGTTGCTGGTTGCATAATCCATTGTGGACTTTTATTTCAATTCCTCTGATGAATTACGTGGACAAAAATGAAGAGCTTCAGAGATATGCAAGCAGATACAGGAGACTTTGGTACAGGAGAACAGTTTAATTATATTCCTGCATTAAAGGAAATTGCACTACACTTTCAATATTCTCAATAGCATACATCTGACCATTGTTATGAACCCAGTTGATAGTATTACCTGTACATTGCCATTAATCTCAAAACACACCTTTATAAATTGAAACAAAACCAAACAACAATTGACTAGTCAAAAGTCAAGTTGTCCAAGTCCCAGAGGCTGCTCTCTCATTTGAGATACAACCAGGGGTGATTTGACCTGACAGTCACCATGCCTCAGGTGAGGGGCAAAATTAAGAAACTGGGATCTGCATAGTAATCTCAGATGGCATGGGAATTGAACCCATACTATTGTTGTCATTCTACATCACAAACCAGTCGTCTAGCCAATTGAGCTAAATGTCTTACAGTTATGTGGGTTTCCCTTAAGTATATAAAAAAATTCCAGAATCTAACAAACAAGCCATGCTGGATTGCAAACAAATCAAAAATATGCAGATTCCATTAGTGGACAGATCCATTCACTGCACAGCCAGGCTTCAACAGCGTTTTTTTTAAATTAAAAATCACCAGGATTGCATAAATACAAGTTAGCAGTTAACTTCAGACACACAGAAAAACCCATCAGTTACCAACTCAAACACCAGATCCAAACACATTCCAAATAATATGAGACATCATACCTATGAATCCCACAGCTTACATCACACCATACATAAGCTATTAACAGATTGTTCTACTATAACACGAAGGCTGTGTTCCTCTGCAACCTTGTGCTATAGAAAATCACGCTGTGGAAAACCACTAAAGAAAATCATTCTGCAGGAAATTGCTAATATAAAAGCACTATACCCATTCAAAACAACACCCACAATCGTCAATTGGTTTATAGCCAAATTGCGTTGACAAAACGTGTGTTCTAGCAGAACGACCTGTATGTAAGAACTGGAAATTGGACATCGAAAGAGATATAGTGAGGTTGGCAAACTCATTATTGGTCACGCTCCTGGAGATGCCATCACCTGATCTTTTGCCTCCAATTGCCCCAACCCCACACTCCAGACAGTGGTCAACCAACATCCCAACACTCAGGGAGCCCCACAGCCTTCCCAACAGCCAATCAAAAAGCCAAACGTATCTCTATCATACAGGTTGCATAATCCTTGACAACTGGTCAAAAAGAGATTTGTTTACCCTATCCCTCAACTTTTTAAAACATTCTTCTGATTTTTCTCTTAAGATTGTTCACAGTCCTGGAGGTTAGTCACTAAATCCTGGAGTCTACAAGCAAGCTGAGGAAGATTGAGAACCCCAGAATGCAATAACCTACCCCACTCACACCATGCTCAACCCCTTCTGCCAAGGTGAGTTGTACTGTGTGCCTTGTGCTAGAATCATGGTGAATGCGCAAATCAACGCATTCAGCTAGAAGCAGCTTGAGTTGAATCTACTGGAACATCCTGATGGAAACATATCATGAAGTCTCAATTCTAAAATACAATGGTATGGAAACAATTGAAAATTGAGGTTTGAATATTACTGTGACCTCAATTCATAGTCTCCCTTGGAATGAGTTACAAAGTTTAAAGCAGTTAAAACAGTCCAATAGTATGCTCCATAAAAGCCTCCTCTCATGCTACTTCAGCAAACATCAACATAATAGCTCGGCCTTTCTCCCTTTTGTATTTGTCTGGCTTCCCCTTTAAATGCATTCATGAAAGAGATAAAGAGGGCTGAAATTTACCAGTGACTACAGTCCTACAAGCACAATTTACTGCATTCGGTACTATCAGACACTGGAAATAATAACTGAAGATTAAACTCAATCTCCCTCAGCCTTGCCACACAAGAATAATCCATCATTACTGCTTCATCCAGATCATTAAAGACTAAATGTGACTATAACCATAATGGGTGCAGGAAAATCAACAGACAAGTATCACTGGCTGTAGTTGTTAAACACCGCACGATGAAATCAAACTGCTTATTCACTTAGGGACGAAGCAAAATCTCTTTTGGAAATTGTTATAAGTTGATGCGCTCAGTCTGTGTGACACCATTAGTATGATAAACAGTTGTGCGTGTATCAGAGCCTGAGCCTTGGATCGAAGCGACTTGTGATAAATCTACTCCAGCAGTTACTGGAGGCAGGAGCTTAGCTCTTGGCCCCATTTTCTCATAGTTTAACTCGCACCTCTTACTCCCCTGTTCTGCTTCCTATAGTGCAATGTACCTAATGATACAAGGCACCTCTCTAAATGGCCAAGACCCAAGGGATCCCCAATAGCTGCTTAATAAGGACAGTAAAAATCCCCAGCATACAAAATGTCGACTAAATCTGGGAACTACTCAAAGGCTCCCAGACACTAATGAAGACACAGTATTTTTTAAAACTGTGTCAGGCTGCCATGAGATCTGAGAAACATTTCCCCTGCTAGTAGCTGTTAGTGCTGCTAAATGCTTAAGTTCCCACCTTGAAATCATCTCACTGATTACTGGGGACATCGATTACCAGCACAAAACCAAGATGCCAACAGTATCAAAAAGGGAGAAGCAAATACTACACTGTTAAGAATCGACCTTGTAAAAATGAAAATCTTGATCACTTTATGGTTTCAAGGTATAACATCCCTTCCTTTTGTTTACCTCAGCCTGATCTTTTAAGTAGAGTATTTACATATTATTGAGCTTATATTTGACTGTCAATCCTACTTCTCAAAGGCCTCATCAATTAATTTTAACTTGGCTGCTAACTTAGCCAAGTAATGCTGACTGGGCTGATTAAATGGAATATTAAGAGATTATTTTTGCTTTGTCTAAATATTTAGCGTAAAATCCAGTTTGTGTGGTCCTACAAATTGGACCACCTGGGGAAATTTGTGAAGATAATTTCATACTCCTAGTGCTCAGGGAAAGACTGAGACAGTCCATTAAGTTTAGCAAACGATGATATTGTGCCCAACAATCAGATACCAGGTCCAGCATAGACTTACATTTCCATTTGCTTCAGTAGGTAATAGTAACAAAAAAGCTGACTGTATAATTCTGGTCCTGCACTGCACTGTAAAGGCATTCTGCAAACAGTATAAACACCGCTTTCTTTTAAAGATTGCCTGCAATCTCCATGGGTTCTTGCATCATGAACAAATTAAATTGGTTACAGTTGCTTTGTAACTACCAGAATTTAAATTCATCTGCAGTCATTGAGCTTGATCTGTGTTCAATAATTCAGTAACACAAATGTATATTTTTTAAGCTGCTGACATTTCCAATGACTGATAAATGCATTTCCTTTAGGAACATATTACTGACTTTCCTGCACATTCTTTTCAATTAAACCCAAATTAAGGTGTAGGCAACATCAATACATAATTTCTCTTTCAGTTTGATACAAAGCTAGAGAAGTCTCGCCCAGTATTAGTAATACACTCACCAGTCCTTAATTATTGGAACGAATAAGGCATGAAGGCACATACGACTTTCTATTCTCCATTTCATTCCCCCACCCCCATCTTCCACATGGATTCTCACCTCATGAATCCTTCTTTTACAAGTAATGCTTAGAAACATTTGGAATTTCACAGGAAATGCTGTGTGAGTTATAACATTGCTAAGCATTTTCACCTCTATTTCCATCTTCAACGCCAACCTTAAATCCTATCAGTCACCTTGGTGCATTTCAGTTTTTAATTTTGTTTAATTGTACTTCAATGAAATGTCTTTGGAGGTGGTACTGTGTTCAAGACGTTACATAAAAGCAAGTTACAGAGGTTCATTTTGTATTCCTGAAAGATTTGCACTCCCACACCCACCTTGGATAGATTACTACTGTATAGTCAATTGTGTAAAGCTCTTAAAGGAATGGCTTTATACAGTATTTGCATTGATATGGCTGTAAACTCATTCCCTTCCTTTAATTGTTGTAGTCACTTGAGTCCTAAGAGTCAGATCATCGTGAATGACAAATCCACTCAAGACAGCATAAGCTTTATCACAAAACAACAATAACTACATAAGGCTGGACATGTTTGAGAACCGAAATGTCACCAGAATTCAGTAGTTTGTCCTTTTCAGAGTTCTAGTTCAATGAAACAAGATGAGGTGGAAGAGAGATGGTTGCGTCCAACCTCATGCTGTACCAGGGTGTGCTTGTTGGGATAGTGCAGAAAGAGTTTTATGATGTACTGAACCCTGTATGGTTCTTGTCCTTAGGATGATGATGAGACAGAGTACAGTAAACTTCACTCTATACAATATGCTTAAATTGAAGCAGCAAAACTAAAGTGGAAGAAGTGGGCCAGATTTCCTGGTTAGTGATGTGATGGGCCAAGTGCTGCCAACCACAAGGACATATATGGCCTTACCTTTTACTGTCCTTGCAGCTGGTCTCCCGCACTGGCTGCTGCAGCAATCTCTCATTGCGACCAAGCTCAGGGAACAATGCTGAAGAGGAAAAGGGCAGAGGACAGACTCCCTTTCAACTAAATCAGCTGCAGTGTTAAGGAAATGTTTAAAAGTCTCAAAAGTTTCAGTGGGATTAGTAAGGGGGGAGGGGCGATGGAGGGCTGAGGGGATGGTGGGGGAGGTGGGGGAAGTTGAGCGAGGTGGGGCAGTTGAGCGGGGGGTCATTGGGGGGAGGGCTTTGAGTCAGGGAGGCATTGAACGGGAGGGTTTGAGCGAGGGGCAGTTGAGCAAGGGGGGCATTGATTGAAAGGGCAGTTGAGCGATGGGGCGGTGTTGAGTGGGGGGGGGAGGGTGTTGAGGGAGGGAAGGGTGTTGAGTGGGGGGGAGGGCGTTGAGTTGGGGGGGGAGGGTGTTGAGTGGGGGGGGAGGGTGTTGAGTGAGGGGACGTGTCGAGTGAGGGGACGTGTTGAGTGAGGGGACGTGTCGAGTGAGGGGGCAGGTGTAGAGTGGGGGGGCAGGTGTAGAGTGGGGGGGCAGGGTGTTGAGTGAGGGGTGTGTTGAGTGAGGGGAGGTGTTGAGTGATGGAAGGTTGCATGGGAGGGTTGGGTGAGGGGGGTGAGCGAGGGGGTTGAGTGAGGGGGGGATTCATTGGGTGGGACGTTGAGCGAGGGGTGGCTGAGCAAGGGGCACTTTGAGCGAGGTGAGGAGGAAGTTGATGTGGGGTGTGGTTGAGTGAAGTGGGGGTTTGAGCGGGGGGTCATCGAGTGAGGGGGGCATTAAGTCGGGGGGCCATTGAGCGAGGGGGGGTTGAATGGGGGGAGTGATTGAGGGTGTGTTGACTGGGGAAGAAGGAGTGTGTGAGTGAATGGAGAGGTTGAAAGCACAGGGGGGTTTGAGTGGGGACTCAGCAGATAGGGTAATAGGGAGTGCAGTCGAAAGGGATGGGTGTGCTACTGAGTTGGTGTAGGGTATTGGGCAGTAGGGTGTAGACAAAGGGAGTGGAGATGCAGTTTGGAAGTTTGTGGTGGGTGCTGATGGAATGGCCTCCACTGTTAGCCCTTGACCTGGGACAATATAGAGGTGCCAAGGTATTTTTGGAGGGGCCTGGGTAATACAGATCTATCCATCACAAGGTTAAATTCCCAGGGAGGCTATCATGTACGTACAGTCAGGACATCACAAAAGGTCTCAGCGTGCGACAACTATGAATGCTCCAATCTTCACTGCTATTGCCATCGGAAGATCTGGCCCAGTATTTCAATTTGCATGAATAAAAACACACCCAAATGAAACAGAAATAAAAATGCATTGATTGTAAAAATAACATAGTAAGCAGTTACTTTCTGAGAAGATGCAGTAATTAAATTATAATTAAAAATACATTGCTGTGAAAACACCAATGATAAAAACTGACAGTGACAGCTGGTACATATAATGATGGATGTTTTTCTTTTCCACATCAATAAATCTCAATTCTCTAAATAAATGGAAAACTGCAAACCACATTTCACCCAGGTAACTGCGGATATGTAATTGTCCAGCTTGTAAAGCATGCTGTAATGGAATATGTAACTTCATCAAGTTGTTAATGCTATTAGGCCAATATGATTACTCTGTTAATGTTCATTAGACTCACGGATACACAGTTTAGGCAAGATGCTAGAAGAGCTTAGGCAAGATGCTCGAAGAGTTGGGGGTTAAGGGCATGAAGGACAGTTATATACGCATTTGAAACGGTTCAAGGAGGAGGCAAAAGCAAACAATGGTCTTTGCTCTCTCGGATCTGGTTCGCTTTCAGCTGAGATTTATTCCTTCTCTCCCTCTTAAATACATAAAGAACTCATGGGAAAGATGTTAGGATAATTTTAACTGAGCAGGTCAAATTATTATTATTTTAATTCACAAAGCCTGGGATGACTGGTGTGAGAAATGACACGATGGTACTGCACAGAAGACATGTCTAATGTTAAAGAAGGGAAGGCAGTGAAGGTGGGGGAGGTAGGGAGACAGTTTTCATCATCTCAGGACTTTGCAATGCATAGAGCCAATAACTGTAGTATTTAATAAATAATGTAGTCAATTTTCACCACATTAAGACACGTGATAATGACAAAATAGTCCGTTTCTGTGTTGACTGAGGGTTAAATATTGGTTTGGAAACCAAGGGAACTCCCTTGTTCTCCTTGAATAGCACCATTGGACTTTTTATGTCCAAGTGAGAGAGCAGATAGAATCTCTGCTTCATGCCTCATCTAAAAGGCAGCATCTCTGACAGTGCAGCACTTCCTCAGTGTGGGCACGTCAGCCTGAATTTTGTACTCAAGTTAGTGGAGAGAGTTTTGAAACCATAGCCTTGGGGCAAAGGTGAGTTTGCTAACTGCTGAGCCACAGAGGACACGATGAATCTAAAGTTTGAAGAATAAATTTTAAAATTAAATTTCTTGTCAAGAGAGGACAGATTTACAACAACAATGACAATTTGCTTCTTATATTTTGCAATAAACTATTCTTTAATTGGCAAAGCTGATCACAAACTGAGGATTTTATTATCTCAATCAAGTTCCAGAGTGTTTGATGTGTGAGCTTTATTGAATAAATCATATCCACAGAAATAAACAAGGTCATGAATGTGTTTCCTCCTCTGCACTTGTGGCAGCATACTAAATGGATATGATAACAAGGTGAAGGCATATTATGAGACAGTACGCCATTTCTCAAACACTCGGCCATTGTGAGGAAGATTAGGACTTATTTAGTTTCTGAACGGTTTCTCTCTCCTATACATGCTGACAGACCTGTTAACTTTCTCCAGCATTTCCTGTGTCTTCTAAACCATATTGTGTGACTTACCACTACTGATGCCAGAGTTGGCGATGACCGTGGCTTCACTCCACTGGTCAGCACTGGACACGGAGTATGAGCGTTGGTGCATGCCCTCAGGACGGCTGTTGAAGGAGACCAGGCTGATGCCACTCGCCATCTGTGTAGCTGAGCCTGTAGGAGTCACATTACCTGAGGTTGGAAAGAAAATGAGCTAAGTGCCTTAATGGAAGAATTGCCTTGTATATTGTGCACCTTGTTCTCTCAGATGCTGTTGTACTGATACACTTCTGAAACGATGCATAATGCTCAATGGGGGAGTAGATGGAATAGTAGAGATAGGCTGAGCCTTTATCCTCTGTCAAGTTCAGGCTTATCTATAACTCTACTGCCATATCGTAACCAACAACGAATCCACTCCAACCAACAACAACCAACACTTCACTCATCACTGCTTTGGATTAATACCTATACTGGCTCCTGGTTCCCCAACAATTTTACAATGTTAATATTCTCAAATGAGGTGCTGGAGAAACTCAATAGGTCTGGCAGCATCTGTTGAGACAGAAATGGAGTTAATGTTTTGAGTCCAATGTAACTCTTTGGAACTGAAGAGAGTTAGAGAATTATTTTTATGCTTCTAATAAAGAGCAAATAGAACAGGTGGCAAAAATCTCCAGAGGAAAAGGCAAATGCAGTGCAAATGATAGTAGAGTTTTTGATGCAGAATAGGGGTTAATGACAGGTTATTAGCAGATAACAGGTCAGAAATAAAAACAGAAATTACTAGAACAGCTCAGCAGGTCTGACAGTGTCCATAATGAGAAATCACTGTTAATGTTTCAGGTCTGGTGACCCATCCTCACAACGATAATAGGTCAGCTCTGCTGAGAGCAGACTCATGCAAGCCCAACAAGATGGGGTCAGGACTTAAAATGAAGGACAGTAGTATTCTTGCATTCAAGCTGTTGAATTCAGTGTCGAGTCCTGAAGGCTATAAAATGCTCAAGTGGAAAACAAGATACTGTGCCTCCAGCTGGTACCGGTTTTGTTGGAGCACAGCAGCAGGCTTCGTATAGAAATGTTACCTTCCAGTCATTGGCTATTTTAATATACCATCTTGCACTAAAAAAACCTCAACATCAAGCTGCTGTTTCCGATACTGTCATTAATCTCACCTCTGGAGATCTCTCTCCATAGCTTCTCACTTATAGGCCCCAAGCCCATACTGTCCACTTCTTCACCTCCTTCCCAAAATTCACTAACTAGATTGCCGAGAGCCTCATTGTTTCAGGCTGTTCCTGTCCAACCTGAACTTACTCCTTCCCATCTTGATGGGTATTTTTTTCCTCACCTCGTTCAATCTTTTCCCACTTAAATTTGGGATCCTTCTGATGTTTTATGTTGGTTCTATATTTTCAGTTTCCTGCTTCTAGCTCTCTCTTCACCAGGAACCGTGCAATTCCTCTACACATTCATACTCCATCAGGATGATCTAAAGGCTCTCTGCTTTTTCCTCAAAAGCAGGCGTGAAAAATCCCCATCCACTATCACTCTCCACAGCAGGGCCGAACTCATTCCCATGTTGAACAATTCTTGCTTTTTCATGTCACTTTCTCCAAGTAAAAGCTATGTATCTCCCTTTGCATGGATCTCAGTTATGCCTGATATCTTTGGTGCAGCTTTCTGCTCTTGTCTGGAATTCAGCTCTGCTTTCAATTTTCACCCATCTTCACATGTATTTTGTCCACTTCTGACTCTTCCCTTTACTCCCATGACTTCAGTTTCCATTTCTAGATATAGGTTGCCCACCAATATTAATAAATATTGGGCCGAAGGGCCTGTTTCCACATTGTAAGTAATCTAATCTAATCTAATCTAATCAATATCCATTACAAACCTACTGACTCCCAGTTATCTCCTTTACACCTTCTCACAACATCTTCTTGTATGGACTCCATTCCACTCTCCCAGTTTCTCGGTCTTCATTATATTGATTCCGACAGAATCATCTTGCACAGTTTCCTCAACCCTCAGCAACTCTGTTTGACAGGTCCACAGCTGTGCCTGACCTATCTCTTGCATTTCTACCCTCACTCTTTTGCCTTCCCTCTCAGAACAATGATAGAGTATCCCTTGCCCTTACTTTCAACACCCACAGCCTCTGAATTCAAAGGGCCACCATTTCTGTGATCTCTAGCAATATATCATATCTGCCAATTCCCTCTGTCAACAGCCTAGTCCACTCTGGATCACTGTAACACCTCTTCAACCCCCTCATCTATGCACTTCCCACACAATAATGGAAGTGAAACAGTTGTCCTTTTCCTTCCTTATTGTCAAAGGCTCCAAATACACCTTCCAAGTGAAACAGTGATCTGTTTGTAAGTCTTTCAAATTTAGTCTACTGAATTAGCTGCTCACAATGTGGTGTGTTCTACACTGAGTGAATGCTTTGTGGAAAACCTCTGTTCTGTCTGTAAGAATTATCCCAACTATACAACTGTTTCCTTTCAAATACACCACCTTGCAGTAATATTCTCAAACTTGGTTTCAAATCATTCTATGCTCTTCCTTTCCGCTGTCCTTGCCCTTTGCCATTGTAGTAACATCCTCTAGCACTTCCTTCAATTTGGCCTCTTGCACATTTGATTTTAATTGCCCTACAATTGGTTGACCTGGCTTTCACCGGTGAAGATTCTAAGCTCTTTTTTCTCTTTAAGATACTTCTTAGAACCTACCTCTTTGACCAAACACTGTTCTAATGTTTTACTCTATGGCTTGCAGTTTTTCCAACAAAGTACTTTGGAACAGTCCACTCTATGCAAATACAAGCACTGTGATGAAGAAAAACCATTACAGACAGTATAGATTTATTAATTTTACAGGGCAAGAGACAGTTTGGGGAATATTAACTGATATTTAATAATATTGGCAAAAGATTTCTCAAGCTTATCCAAACATCTGTTGGGTTGCCTGTAATACTCTTCTTGCACAGATAAAAATATTAAGCTGAGGACCTTTAGGAGAGGAAAATGAAATGAAAAGGATAAGAGGGAGATAGGAGATATACAAACAAAGACACAGAAACTTAGAGACGGAAAGAGACAGATGTCAAAGTGCCAAGTATTTGATCTAATAATTTTTAATGCCAATAGAAGAGGTAGCCAAATATAGAGTGCCTCCTGTTGATAACATAGATGCAATCACAACCAGATTTGGTCTCCCTGGGGGAAAACAAATGCTGTAGAACAACATGGTCGCTGATAGTCCTGTGATCCACAGGGAGATGGAGAGAATATACAGCAGACAGACATGGAAGTGGCCGGAGTATGCAACAACTCTGACTGGTTGAGTGAACCTCGTGGTTTGTACAGCCTGTTGCCATTAAATTCTTTGACATTGAACATCACATTTACTCAGGCTTCTCAAATGTGTTTGAAATGTCATATTCCAAGACCTTTGGCCTTGAGCTGAAACATTCCCAGAACAGCACAGAATTATCTGTCTCTGCATCTAAATTGGTTTGTGGTTTGGTGGAATGGGAGGCCCACAGTGACCTAAATCAATTCAGTTTGATCCAAATCAAGCACAGCCAGCTGGAAATCTTACTCCACTTCAAAATTCCAAAGGAAGCTTCCATTATTGCCATCTTGCTATAACTTAACGATTCTTCAAAACAGTTCAGGGATGCAGCTCACCACCAACTTCTCAAAGGCAATTAGGGATGGGCAATAAGTGCTGGCTGAGCCAGTGATGGTGATGTCCTAAGAACAAACAAAACATCTGTCCCCTACCTTCTGTCCTGGGCTCCAATTATCAGAAATCTTTATCTTCTCTTTACCAACCCTCTTGTCAGCAGTGTGCCACTGTACATTCCAAAATCTCTTATAATTTTGAATACGCCTGCTAAATTTTTCCTCAAATTTCTCAGCTTTTCCATTCTCTTCAGACAGAAGTCCTTCCAGAGAAGAATATGTAGCTCTAATATTGGAACATTTTATTTCCTTGTGGAGAGACTTCATTGCAAATCGGGATGCAGACAGGAAACCAAATCAGATTTATGGATTATTTACCACACACTGATTAAGAACACTGCAACAAATCCACTCACGCAGTTCACTGGTTTCCTCAACGTGATTAATTAGATCTCAGCTTTAAATGTGAACATTTAACAGTGGCCATTTTATCCAATTCGCTCTAAACTTCTCAGCAGACTTGGAAGTGAATTCATGTTTTTGTGTGTGTAGAACAGGTGAAAAAAACATTGAAGTGCATTGAGAGAAAGCAGGGTTATAGAAAGAACCTAAAGAAAGAATTAGTGAATTAAATTACAATTTATTGATATTAATTACCTTTACAAAACTGAAAGAAGCTGCCAGCTTTGTTACAAGTATGATGCTTTTATAGCTTTTCTACAAAGTATGCTACTGATCAAATCACAGGTTGATGTGCACATTTCCCTCATTCTCTTCTCTATTTTTTTGCTGATTGCAGTTCCCAGCACAAATTGCTCTGCTCATACTGTCCATGTGCCTATTTGCTTTTGCAGGAACTGTTTTAATGAACCACATGCATTGTTCACAATCCATATCCTGTTTTTACTTGATGCCAGAAACATAAAATTCACTAGTTTCTGGATGAGAATCGGAAACCAATGTGGAGTCTCTATCAGCAGTAGTGATACTGATTTCACTGTCATCATTGTGATTTTCACTAAGATCAGCTGACTAAAGCTTGAACCATTACTCCGAACGTGCTAATTGGCCTACAACAGCTTGTCTAGCCCTACCAGCCCCTGAGTTATCGTTCTCCTCCTTTAAGACATTCTGTAAAACCTAATTTATTGATGTAAAATTTTGGTAACCTAATGCCTAAATATATGGCTTGATATAAATTTACATCTGATTTATATTCCTGCCAGGCACCTTGGAATATCTTATTACAATGAGGATGCTACAGAAATGCAAATGTCTTGTGTATAAGAAACCCAGGCTGAAACCGAAGAATTCTAACATTCAGTTTCTGTGTATAGTTATGTAGAGATTTCATTCAGTGCATTAATCTCCTCCTGCAATTCCAAGCTGGCTGACTGCACCTTCATTTTTCTTGCTCTTTGTTTCTCCAGCAGCTGAGCAAAGGACTAGAAAGGGTTAAATGACAGCAGGCGGCTAATGATGTGCCGACCCATTCGCATCAACTACGATTGGTACCTACACAGGGGAGCACTCTGCTGTTTGCAAATGGATTTTAATTTGCAGTAGACCAGGAGTACGCCTGCACAGCGACTAAACATCACCCCCTCTGCACCCCAAACAAACAAATAATCCTGGGGTGGTGGTGGTGGGGTTGATCACAAAACCTATAGCAGGAGGGACTCAGGCTCACAAATATATCATTTATATGCACTACTGCACACAACAGATCAGTATCTTACTCTCGTGGTTTTGATCAATTGTGTGCTGGATGAGAGTCAGATTCTAGCTATTCAAGAAACCTGTTCCTGAACTATTTTTAGACTTGATTGCCAATGCCAATGCTGAGTCTGTGGTCAGAACAACTAGGTATAATCAAACGCCACAATCTCATTGATCAAAATTATACAGTTGACTTCTAATCACTGGGTTAATAGTTGGACTGGTGCAACACTGGCTTATACTTGGTTCAATCCATGACCCATTAAAAAGGGAGTGCTACAGTTAAGATTCAACGCATCTGGATTAGGATTCCAATGAGCCCTGAACAAAATTGCACATGTTGCTTTCATCTGAGAGCACCCAGCAGTGCTCAGCGCTCCTTGACTCACTTACTAAGCTCAAATAAGAAGCCCAGACATTTCATCCAAGGAGGTAGCTGAAGTCCATAGAAATCACACATCAGCATGAATAGTACATTCTGGAGTGGAGGGACAAAGAAGAGATGGATGTGGAAAAGGATAAGACATACTTTAACATTAATGGAAAAAAAATGCTGTGTTGGCAATTTGCTGGCTTTACGATGCTAGTAGATACTGCTGTGAAAATGTTAACAGAACATAGAGGGAGAAGCTCTTATAATAATGAAGGGGTTCGATAGGGTACACATAAAGAGGATGACATAACTTAAATAGAAATCACAGGAAAAACTCATCAGGTTTGGCAGAGAAACTGAGTTAACCTTTTGAGTTCAATATGGCTCTTCTTTGGATAAAATATTAACATTATTTCTTTCTTCACAGATGCTGTCAGACCTGCTGACTTTCTCAAGTGTTTCTTATTTTTGTTACATTTCCCAGCATTCACAGTGTTTTGCTTTTATTTTATACTCGTAGAAGTTACCATAGCTAGGAAAGCGGAATAGAAAGTAGTTGTGGTTCTGTTCGCCGAACTGGGAATTTGTGTTGCAGACGTTTCGTCCCCTGTCTAGGTGACATCCTCAGTGCTTGGGAGCCTCCTGTGAAGCGCTTCTGTGATGTTTCCTCCAGCATTTATAGTGATTTGTATCTGCCGCTTCCAGTTGTCAACCAGAAGCGGCAGATACAAATCACTATAAATGCCGGAGGAAACATCACAGAAGCACTTCACAGGAGGCTCCCAAGCACTGAGGATGTCACCTAGACAGGGGACGAAACGTCTGAAACACAAATTCCCAGCTCAGCGAACAGAACCACAACAACGAGCACCCGAGCTACAAATCTTTTCACAAACTTTGAATAGAAAGTAGATTCAAAGATGAGATTTATAAATATAACAGGGTTTTTGGGGAAAAAAACCTTTACCTAGAGGGTTGCTAAAATGTGGAACATATCAAGTAATTGATTAAATTATTGTCTAGATCGAATTAAATTGAACCTGCACAAACATGATGGAGAAATACAGGGTAAGATGAAGTTTGAAGAGGCTTATGAGAGATTGAAACACGAACACCGACCTACTGGACTGAATAGTCCATCTCTGTGTCTTAAGTACTATATTATAACATGTAGAATTCTTACATTTTCTAGTTAGTGGCACAAGTTATAAAGAAAAGGAGGTTTGTACTAGACCTAGTTGGAGTATTCTGGGGAACATCATTAAGGGAAGTTGAGTAAAATACAGCAGATAGTCCCATAATTGCTTTCTGGGACAAGACATAACTGGAGCAAAAAATAAATCTGACAGTGGGGTTCTATTGACCATATTGGAAAAATATAGTAACCTGTAGGAGATCCTGACGAAAATGAGCAGTAGTGAAAAGGTAATTGAGATGGAGGTAGATTTTTTCCAGCAGATCACTGAGATGATTTAATAGCAATGAAGAAGCAAATGGCCTTCATAACGAGAATATTTAAATATAGGAGCAGGGGTGTCTTGCTGAAATTGACAGGGCCTTGGTGAGATCATAACTGGAATACTGTGTGCAATTTTAGTCTTCTTTTTAAGGATGGATGCGCTGGCAATGGAGGAAATGCAACAAAAGTCTACCACTCAGAGTCCTAACTAATCCAGTCTCTCTTCATATGTCAGTCCCACCTTCCCAGGAATCACTAGCGTTTTGAAGAATGAAAGGGATTCCAGAAAGTTATAACTTCTAACAGAACTAGATAGAGGAAATATATGGAAGGATGTTCCTGATGAGCTGGGATCCAGAACCAGTGGTCACAGTTTAAGGATATGGGGTCGACCATTTAGGACTGAGATGAGATTTCTTCACATAGAGAGCTATGAGCCGATGGAATTCTCTGCCACAGAAAGCAGTTGAGGCCAAAACATTGATGACTTCATAGCGTTATAGTTAGTTATAGTTCATAGGGCTAAAGGAATCAAAGAATATGGGGGGAAAGTGGGAACAGGGTACTGAGTTGGATGATTGGCCATGACCATATTGAATGGTGGCACAAGCTTGAAGGGCACAATGGCCTCTACTTGTTCCTATTTTCCAAATTCCTATGATAATTAGAGTCCAGAAATTTTAAATTATCACAAAAAGAATTGGTGGAGAAAAGATATGCCTTTGGAATGAGGTGGAAGTTTTTATGGAGAACGCCTCTGGGGTGAAGTGCGAGAGAAGTCCCTCAATTCTTTTGGAAGGGAATTAGGTAGTTATTTGAAGATAAATTTTGGAATAGTTGAGGTTGAGCAGGAAAGGGGATTCAAATAGGTCATTCATGGAGAAAACACTGGCAGAGATTTGAGGGGTTCAGTTGCCTGTTTCTATGCTATGGCTTTTTTTATAAATCCTTTATATTGGAAGCAATTCAGAGATAGTTTACTGCATTGTTTCCTGGAGTGGGGAAATGATGAATAGATTGGGCCAGCATGAATGCATTTAGATGAATGGGAGGTGATCTCAATGAAATGTGTATGATTCTGTGGGGACTTGACGAGTTGGAAACAGAGATGTTCACATTAAGGGAGAGACTGGACCTATGGTACACAGTTTAAAAATAAGGAGCATATTCTCTGGCAAGTGGGCATACTCAATGCTAAACAGTATGTCCGTCTTTTGAGCAGAATTAGTTCAATAAGAGTCAGCTCATGTTGCTCTTGACCTCTCTTCAGTTAACAGAGTACTCCAGAATTCAGAGCTTCAACAGCAGTGCAACAAACAACTTATTTGTTCAGAATGTTGAGTAAAAACTTTAATCTTAACTTCAGTTCCTGGAGTGCAAATGCTTCCTCCATGTCTGTGATTTTTAAAACAACTTTGATTTATGTGGCTATTTTTGGGGCCTTAGCTGTCCCAAAAATCTTTGCAGGCAATGCACTACTTTCAGAAGTGCAGTCATTGTAATGGGGATAAACATGGCAGCCAATTTGCGCACAGCAAGTTCCCACAAACACCAGTGTGAAAATGGCCAGATTATTGGTTTGAGTGTTGGTTGTTTATGGATAAAATACTGGCCAAGGAGAATTTCCCTATGCTTCTGTGAAACTGTTCCCTGGGAACTTTTATACTTACCTGAGTGGCTCTCAGTTTAACATCACATCTGAAACACAGCACCTCTGAGAGCAGGAAACTTTCTGGGCTATCTATTTATAATATGGGCAACAGTCATATGAAGAAGTTGTTTTCTACATTATTCCATCAACATGACCAAATCGAATTTGTGAAGCATAAGACTAATCAATGAGAATACTGGTGATAACAGGGTTGTGTTAAGCAGCAGCATAAGGTATAGTGACCTGCAAGGATGTAGGAGTTTCAAGATTTTAAAGTATAGTGGAAGTGTTCGGCACCATCGGAAGGAAGAGCTATTCTGGCCCACTCCATTATACCAGCATGGTCCATCTTCCTTACCTATGTTTGTGACTTGGTAGAATCAGAGTTGATTGGGCAATTAATAGATTTGGATCATAGTTTGGCCAATTGACTCTCCTCCATTGGGATTAGGTTAAGACTTCATTGCCCAAAGCTAACAGCCATAAGTGTGAAGGAAAATATTTTAATTAATCTAGAAAAATTGTTCTGATGTGACACCTCACCCTTTCTCTTACAGTAGCTGGTTCTATGGGAGGAAAGGCCACATATTCCACTGAACTGAACAGCATTAGAAGTTTTCGCAATTGCAATGTGTGGTACTGTGACATGTCAGTATGATGCCGATATAAGTTGGAGCTGAAGGCTTGTATCTCTGTATGCTGTCAAAGCAATGTTACTGTTTCTTCACATGTTACAATATATTATAGTGTTGTCAGCTATGATGAAGCTCCTCTACTGCACATATAAGCATTAAATTCCCAGACCGTCACAAACTCCATATCTAATAAAATAGTAGTACTTTGCTATAAAAAGATACTAATAATTTGCTTGGACATATAGATTAGATTAGATTAGATTAGATTAGATTACTTACAGTGTGGAAACAGGCCCTTCGGCCCAACAAGTCCACACCGACCCGCCGAAGCATAACCCACCCATACCCCTACATTTACCCCTTTACCTAACACTACGGGCAATTTAGCATGGCCAATTCACCTGACTTGCACATCTTTGGACTGTGGGAGGAAACCGGAGCCCCCGGAGGAAACCCACGCAGACATGGGGAGAACGTGCAAACTCCACACAGTCAGTCGCCTGAGTCGGGAAATGAACCCGGGTCTCTGGCGCTGCGAGGCAGCAGTGCTAACCACTGTGCCACCGTGCCGCCCACATGAGCTAGCATAACATGTAGGGTAGAATTTTTAAAAATGATGTAACTGTTGGTCAACTCCCCAGTGCCTACTAGGCAGCTTCATGTTCAAGTTTATTTTCAATAAGCCAACACCACCAGGATAACGGAGGAAATGGCACTAAGGGGAGAAGGGGGGGAACAACAGAAGGAAAAAAACACAAAGATAGAGAAACAGTGGCAAAGCAATGAGAATATGGAGCAGTTAGCAATAGAAGTACTTAAAACTTTGTTGTATTTCCTGTGTTTTTCTGAGGGTAGGTACTAATAGAAACAACTGTTTTCTAGTTGTTGTTGCTCTGCTGACATTCCCCACATTTCTGTGTATGTAGGGCGAACAGGAACAAAGTAGTGGAAAACAGTTGTAATAAGAGAAAAGGCATAGCTGTGATATGAAGGCACTGTCAGAATTAAAAGGACATTAATTTACTCAATGCCACCTCTCTAGCTACTCAAATAGAAGAGACACTATTTGTGAATAACGTTTCTAGCCATCAGCCAGTATCTCCATAAAACTGGCTTCCGAGCCAGAACTGAACAATGGCTTGCCTGGAAGTCACATCATATTCATCTTGTTATCAGGTATGACCCTCAGACTGCCATGATCACCTCCGCACTCTTTCTAGCCTACGTTTCAGTCAGTTGTTGGGTGCCGGCTTCATCTGCCAGCAGCTGGTTTATGGTGCTTATCAGTCCGTTATAATGAAATGGCCATTAACTCACTCTAAAAGGTCAGAGTGCAATGCGTACATGACTGACACCACACTCAAACATCAGTAAAGAAACGCAAGACCCTTCACTCCCCTGAGACAATTTGTTATGACATTTGTGCCTGTTTTATTCACAATAATGAAAAGCAACTCTAACTTCCTGATAAGCGGAAGCCAAAATACTTGTAGTCAGTTTTTGCAGTAAATTATCTTGAGGTGGAATATAAACGCTTTTCACAAGTATATAAATCTGTATTTGTATTCAAATAAAATTACTTTAGGACAGTGAAAGTCTCAATTATACATTAATAATATACATATTTCTACCTTCAGCAGCGACTACGCTAGTAAAAACAACACCCATTATTTCTCATCAGAGAATTGCCTGTTCCAGTTACAAGGCTATTACACTCATTTTATTTCTTGTAAAACCTTTTTTCTCCCTGGTCAAGCAGTGTGAAAGCACACAGCAAGATCAGGACAGCATAACTGAAGATCTATGCCACATGCCAGTGAGACAAAGTCAGCAGCTAGGGTACTTAACCTCAAAATGAACATGCACAGCCAGAATAAAAAACATGACATATCTATACAGTTTTGCTTACATGTAATTAGTCACCATCAATAACCCACTTCTAACCAGCCTTCCCTTCCCAACACAATGCTCATATTCAAAGTCATCCACCAATCATTGCATGGAGAGATAAGCAATGATTTGTTTTTGTCACTGAAGTCATACAGAATGTAGTAGTGATAGTCGTTCAGAGTTTGCTTGGTTAATGTGTGTGACTTATTGGTGTGTACGTTACAGTATATTGTGGTGGGAGACAATATGAGCGGCAAATTGTCACAACTATTGGCCAATTTATACTTCTCTGAAAGGTGGCTTTGTGAAATTAGCAGCTTGTCTTCAGAGTTGCTTGAGTTTCCAGAAATTCCTGCAAAAGCAAATTCGGGTCACACCAGAAAGTTAGGGCCAATACTCCCTTTAAGCTGCATGGCTGTGCAATTGGTATGCTGACACAGACCATAGTATTGACTTCTGGTTCTGTAAATTGCTGTGGTGCATAGATCTCAGAAATCCATGCAGAAAATAAAACTAGAGGGAACACAGGTTAGGGTCAGTATTTAATGGTGTAAGGACCCTTTAACAATGAAATTTAAGGTCCTAAAATAGCATTCAAATTTTCTGGTGCTGAAATTGTGGGGTTTCCTTACTTCAGAAACTAAATTGTTGAAGTTATAGTCTAATTGATACTCTTTATACTGATTATTCAATTTTTTAAACTTTCCTTTCTGCCCTTTTTTGTCTCTCACCGAGTCCAATGTTTCCCTTTCTGTGCTTAACTTGAATCTAATTCAGTGGATTTCTTTCCCAATCCTTGAATCTTATTGATTAAGGAGAGTGTGTGTCGGTTCTGCCATTTACTAAGATCCCATATGCCACATTACGCACTCTGTGCCATTAGCAGCTCACATTTCTAATGAATTACAGCTCAAAAAAAATCTAACCAGCGAAGATACCCTGCTCCAGCAAAATCTGCGCAGAGTGCATTAGAGGAAGTCCTTGGAATATTCTATAATATAAAAATCACAAGGGTTCACTTTGGATGATGAAGTTTAATCACTCTAATGACCACTATACTTTATCACCTAATTTATGAAAAGGGAACCACATTATATACTAAGTGTAGAGTTAAAAATTAGCTGCTAAGCCACACGCACGTACACCTGCTCCTATCTTGTAATATAGAGTGCCACTGTGGCTTAGCAGTTAGCATTGCTGACTCACAGTGCCAGGGATCTGGTTTGATTCAGTATGGAGTTTGCACATTCTCCCCGTGCCTGCGTGGGTTTCCTTTGGGTGCTCTGGCTTCCTCCCACAGTTCAAAGATATGCAGGTTACATGGATTGGCCATGCCAAATTCCCCATAGTATCCAAGGATGTGAAAGTTAGGTGGATTAGCAATGCAAGTGCAAGGTTACAAGGTAGGGAGTGGGTCTGGTTGGGATGCTCTTCTGAGGGTCGGCGTGGACTCAATGGGCCAAATAGTCTGCTTTCACATTGTAGAGATTCTAAGACTGTTCTATGACTAGCCCAAGGATCCCCTTTCCTTTGGGGTTGAATGCACATCTCAAACTCTATAGGCAACACAGGATTACTTAGAAATCAGAGATAACCAATAACAAATAAAAAACATGATCCTAAACACAGAAAAGTGAAACTTAAATGAGGAAAGGCGCTACATAATTAGGTATAGGAGGTACAGATCTATCATTATCAACTGAAGCTCTAGTTAATAATCATTTGCTGTTTCTATGCAGTATACTAAGAATGAGCTGCACTAACAATAATGGAAAAAAAGAGAGGAAAACATAATTCTAGTCAGACAATATACACTGAGGGGAAAGGTCAACTGATGGGCAAGGAGGCAGATTTGTTCTTGAGAAGACTGACTGCTTCATGATTAATAAACAAACCAATAAAATGTAGTACAGTTAACATCCTTAAAAAAAAAACACCTGTATTTAATATGTCAGTGAAGAGGGTGAGGTATCATCAGCAACATCACAGTGAGAGCATAATAAATATTTTGTGTTACAATCATGTTACAACAGTTTTTGCCTTTTCCTACATATTGGACATATAACTTAGCGAGTTCCACAGACGCACCATCTTTGTACAAACTTCCAATTAAAAGTTTTCAATAACTAACCAATTTCAATTCTCTTCTGTCATATACGAGCAGGCCAATCCAATTAAACCTCTACTGGATAGGTGACCTTCCAATGAACTTGTTAAAAATGTTTCCCTGCTTCTAACCAAATAATTCTTGCCAAGTATTATTGGTGGGATTCTGGCAGTAACGGTAAGTGAGCAAGATTATGAACCAGTGAGAACGTCTGAAATAAATGGGGTGGCACAGTGGTTAGCACTGCTGCCTCACGGTGCCAGGGTCCCAGGTTCGATTCCAGCCTTGGGCGACTGTCTATGTGGAGTTTGCACACTCTCCCCGTGTCTGCATGGGTTTCCTCAGGGTGCTCCAGTTTCCTCCCACAGTCCAAAGATGTGCAGGTCAGGTGAATTGGCCATGTTAAATTGTTCATAGTATTAGACGCATTAGTCAGAGGGAGATGGATCTGGGTGGGTTGTTCTTCGGAGGGTTAGTGTGGACTAGTTGGGCCAAAGGGCCTGTTTCCACACTGTAGGGAATCTAATCTAATCTAAATCATCCACTAAATACATGGCATACATAATACTGAAGGATATCTCAGAAAGCTTCAAACTTTTAAGCATCAGTAGGACAGAAGCATCAAATTATGACAAAGGTTCAGTGGTTCGCAAGGAATATATGTCAGATCTGTGTAATAGAATTGTTCAAACCAGCACACATTAGCTCGTGATCACAGGAATCTGATGTAGCTTAGTAGGTATCACTCTTGCCTTTGAGTCAGAAAGTTATAGCTTTGGGTCCAATTTTGGAGTCGTGAACACATAATGTATATGATACTCTCATGTAGATCGGAGGGAGTGCTGCATTGTCTGGGGTTCCTTCTTTCAGAAAGGACCTTGAACTGAGGCCCTATCTGCCCTCTCAGATCATAGAATCGAAGAGTCATACAGCACAGAAACAGACCCTTTGGTCCAACCAGTCCATGCAGAACGTAATCCCAAACTAAACTAGTCCCACCTGCTTACTTCTGGCCCATATCCCTCCAAACCTTTCCTATTCATGTATCCATCCAAATATCTTTTAAACGTTGCAACTGTACCCGCATCCAACATTTCCTAGGAAGTTCATTCCACATGCGAACCACCCTTTGTGTAAAAAATGTATGTATGTCCTTTTTAAAATCTCTCTCCTCGCAACTTCAAGATATGCTCCCTAATCTTCAAATTCCCCACCTCAGAGAAAAGATCAACTCTATCTATATCTCTCATTATTTTATAAATTTCTATCGGGTCACCTCTCAACCTCCTATGCTCCAGTGAAAGAAGTCCTAGCTTGTCCAGTCTTTCTTTATAACTCAAACCTTCCATACCCAGCAACATCCTGGTAAATCTCTTCAGATTGATAATATCCTTTCTGTAACTGAGCGACTAGAACGGGACACAGTATTTCAGAAGAGGCCTCACCATTGTCCTGCACAACCTCAACATGACTTCCCAACTCCTTTACTCTAAGGACTGAGCAATGAAGGCAAGTGTGCCAAATACATTTTTAACCACCCTGTGTATATGTGACACAAACTTTAAAGAATTATGTACCTGCACTCCTACATCTCTCTCTGTTTTACAACACTACCAATGCCCTGCCAGTAACTGTATAAGCCCTAGTCTTGTTTGTTGTACCAAAATGCAATATCTTGCATTTATCCAGATTGAACTCCACCTGCCATTTTTCAGCCTATTGACCCATTTGATCAAGATCCCTTTGTAATCTTAAATAATCCTCTTCACAGTCTACAATGCCACCAATTTTGGTGTCAATTGCAAATTTACTAACCATGCCTTCTATATTCTCATCCCATCATTTGTATAAATTACAAACACCGCTGGTCACAGGCTTCCAGTCCAAAAAGCAACCCTCCACCATTACATTCTGTCTCCTGCCATTAAGCCAATTATGCATCCAATTGGCAAGCTCACCCTGAATCCCATGTGACCTAACTTTACTAATTAATCTCCCATGTGGAACCTTGCCAAAGGCTTTACTAAAATCCAAATAAACGTCTACTGCTCTGCTATCAACCACCTATTTGGTAACTTGCTCAAAAAATTCAATGAAGCTTGTGAGACACAACTTTCCTCACACTAAATTATACTGACTATTCTTAATCAATTTTTGCCTCTCTAAATGTCCATAAATCCTATCTTTTATACTCACCTTCAACAAGTCACCCTCAAGTGGTCAAACTCACAGGTTGATAGTTCCCTGGTTTCTCCTTACAACCTTTCTTAAACAAAGGTACAACATTAGCCACCCTCCAGTCATCAGGCACCTCACCCGTAGTTATAGATGATACAAATATTTCTGCAAGGGGTCTCGTAATTTCCTCCCTTACTTCCCACAACGTTCTGGGATACGTTAAATCAGGTACTGGAGATTTATCCACTTTTATATTCTCTAAGACCTCCTGTACATCCTCTTCTGTAATATGAACTGTTTTAAAACATCAAAGTTTATTTCTCTACATTCTCTAGAGTTCATTCTTTCCCCACAATAAAAACTGATGAGAAATATTCATTTACTATCTCTTCCATCATTTGGGGTTCAACAAAAAGACGACCCTCCTTGATCTTTCAGAGGCTCTACCCTCTCTCTAGTTACCTTCTTGCTCTTACTGTATTTGTAGAGTCTCTTTGGATTATCCTTAACCTTATCTGCCAACGCTGTCTTATATTCTCTTTTTGCTTTCATGATTTCACTCTTAAGAATGCCTCTACACTCTTTATATTGATTAAGAGATTCAATTGAACCAAGCTGTCTATATCCAAAATAAACTTTTCTTTTATTCTTGACTAGAACCTCAATATGTTTGTTCATCCATTGTTCCTTAATCATACCAGCCTTACCCTTCACTCTAACAGGAACAAATACCTCCAATCTCATCATCACAGTCTTGAAAGCTTCCCACTTGTCAGGTGTCCTTTTACCTGCAAACAGTCTACTCCAATCAACTGTTGAAAGTTCATGTCTCGTACCATTAAAATTTGCCTTACTCCAATTAAAAACTTTAACTTTTATGGAAGGCTTATCCTTTTCCACAACCATTTTGAAATGAATAGAATTATGATCGCTAGACCCAAAGTGTTCCCCTACTATTATTTCAGTTACCTATTACTGCATTACAGTCCAAAAAAAAGTCTACTTTTGCTCCTTCTCTAATAGGAGCAACCAGATGTTGATAAAGAAAATTTTCTTGAACACATTTGACAAATTCTTCACCATACAAGACTTTAACACTATGGTAGTCCCAGTCAATGTTTGGAAAATTAAAATCCCCATTATTACAACCTTGTTATACTTACATATGTCAGAGATTTCCCTACCTATGTTTATCAATTTCTCTCTTACTATGGGGGGGAGGGCTATAGTTAATCCCATCAATATGATCTTTCCCCTCTTTTTTATAATTTCTACCCATATATTTTCACTGGATAATTTTGCAGAAATATCTTCCTTAGTTACAGCAGTAATGTATTCCTTAATCAAAAATGCCACCCCCTCCTCCTTTCTTGCCTCCTTTTCTATGCTTCCTATAGCATCTATAACCTGGAACATTGAGCAGCCACTCTTGTCCATCCCTCAGCCAAGTTTCTGTAATAGATATGACAACTTAATTCCATGTTCTTAAACATGCCCTGAGTTCATCAGCCTTACCTGTAAGACTCCTTGCATGAACTAACTACAATTTAGTGGGCGGCATGGTAGCTCAGTGGTTAGCACTGCTGCCTCACAGCGCCAGGGGCCCAGGTTTGATTCCCACCTCGGGTGACTGTCTGTATGGAGTGTGCATATTCTCCCCACGTCTGCATGGGTTTCCTCCGGGTGCTCAGATTTCCTCCCACAGTCCAAAGATGTGCAGGTCAGGTGAATTGGCCATGCTAAATTGACCATAGTGTTAAGTGCATTCGTCAGGGGTAAATATAGGGTAGGGGAATGGGTCTAGGTTGGTTACTGTTCGGAGGGTTGGTGTGGACTCATTGGGCCAAAGGGCCTATTTCCATACTGTAGGCAATCTAATTCCCCTTCATCAGTTCTAAAAACTGAATACATATTTGGTAGAGGAATAACCACTGGAGACTTTTGAACTACCTTTATACCTTTCCTGACAGTCACCCATCTATCTGACTGATCCTGCTGGGTAATAACTTTTCTAAATCTACTAGCCATCTCACTCTGTACCTTATATATGGCCTTAGTAACTTTAAGCGTAAAAAAGGATGTTTCAATAACACCTTATATGTTAAATAAGCCTTTCATTATTAAAAAACATGTTAAAATGGAAAAAAATTAATAAATAAGATCAACCACTTAGCTGATTAACTGAATAAAAATAATTCCCCTTCAATAAATTTCTTGAAGAAAAAAAAATGTTCTCCAGAGCTGACCGCATATAGGACTCTCCAGAATGAAAACACAACTCCTTATTTAAAAGGAAACTGATTTCTTCAACAACAAAAAACACTGTAATATTAAAAGTTTTTGAATTAAGAATAAAAACAAACCTGAGCCATTCTCTGTAGATCCTTAAAAAATGTTTGTTTGTTTAAAAACGCAGTCCACTTGAAAACAAATTGCAATTTCTTTTGTTTGGTTTTTTCAGTTTTTTTTGTTTGAATGTTAATAAAACAAAATGGGAAAAAAAACTTATACGAAAAACTATAATGACTATAATAACTGTTTAAAAAAAATCTTAGTAAATCTTTAATTAAAGCTGCAATATCCATGCTGCTCCTGCATATCCATCCAGTCATAAGTCCTACTGATGTAAAAGATTCCATGGAACTAGCTTGGATAAAAAAGCAAGGGAGTTTATCCTGTGTGCTTTCCGATATCAATCCCTCAACCAACATCTGAAGTAAAATGGAGTGTTCATGATGACATTCATGTTTGTGGGAGTTTTCTGTGTGTAAATTGACTGCCTTACAACAGTATTTCACTGCTGCAAAGCACTTTGGGATTCCTGAGACTGTAAAATCACTACACAGAGATATCTCACAAACTGCACTGAAGATGAACAATTCGTCAATCAATCAGTCTTTGGTGGTGATATTGAGGGAAGATAATCAATCACAACACCAGGAGGACTCTAATCTTCATGAAGTCATGCTTTGGCATGTATTCCATCACCCTGCGCGTTAGTTAACTAATGCTAAGGAACCTCAGGACAGTAAGGTGAAAGAAGCATAAAATTCAAAGTACAAGTGGACTGCACACAATTAATTAACTCAACAGACTTGTTTAAATAGAAGGAAGGGTTTTTATTTTACCCACATTTTTTTGGAATGCTTGATGCCACCACTGGATGCCAAACATGTAAGAAATCCAGATTCTGCCTCCAATATCTTGACAGACCACAGAGATGTCATGGAATCACAAGTGTTACTAACATTGCTTTTACATAATCATCCATGCCACTTTCCAAAATGTAGTTTCGAGTAGAATTCCTAATGTGTGCCAAAGAATGAACTTCATAAACCCTAAAATAACAGCAAACATCAGAGCTGGGAAGGGAAGACCAGAGTAGCAAAGGCTATTTTCATCTTTACAGCTTGCTGAAGTAATCAAACTAAATTTAATCCACACACTCAAAAGCTGACTAGGGGCTAGGTGCCTGTTATTGGAATAAAAATGTTCTTGTCAAGCTATCCAGACATGACTACATCACTAGCAAAACCAAGGGTCAGAAGAATTTATGAAAATTCATTTTAAAACTAGATACATTTTTCCTCTAAATGCTGCAGTTCTGATTTCTGACATCATGAACTGCAACAGAAGTAGCACAACAATAAAGGGATAGGGTCTCTTTAAGGACTGCCAATGAACTGCTCTCCTACACAGCCAATTACTTTCTCATGTCTGTCAGTCAAAGAAAAAATGACTGAACCCATTAGATCAAACCTTTGCCACTGCTCATAATGCACCTCTTAGGCCTCATTAATCTGAGTCAGCGGCACACAGCCAGCGGTGCTCAACAAGGCAATGAGAGCCTCCCCCACACCCCACGTGAGTCCTCTCATCTCCGAAAACAGTGCTAATCAAGCTATCCTTATTACCCGACTCACTGTCATGTGAACAGCATTCACTCCTAACTGCTCTCATTACGGGCCCATCTTCAGAGACGTCTGACTGGAAAGAAAGTCTGATCGCATTAATATTCATGACAATAATTAGTATTCTAGGTCACTGAATATTCATGCTATTATTTTGGTTTTATGGGTTGGACAAAGTCCTTACTGTCAGCGTAGAGGGGACATGCATTCTCGGGCTTTTATAGATCAAAATTCTGTCACGTTCACATTCTGTGCAGCATGAAAACCTTGTTACGTGACACTGGCAGCTTGCTGACCGAAAGTTTACATCTTTGAAGTTTACAACTGTGATAAATGAATTTATCGGATGAAACAAAAAAATTAACAAGGCAATTATAATTCCTGTTAAGCTGCATAGAACTGGCATATGTGGTTTGCACTCTTTACTTGCAGAAACGCTATCTATATAAAAGATTTGCAGGTTTACTGATCTCACACAAATAAATATAAATAAGTTAATGATGTCCTGGAGGGTTTTGAAAGAAATTTACGAGAGGTTTCACATTAATGTCAGCAAGATGATTAATAGTCAAAACACGTCAGCAAATGCCTTCTTTATGCCTCAATTCAAGAGTTGCTAAAAAAAAACAATTTGATCAACTGATTTTAAGGGGTTTGAGAAATAAATTAGTTCACCTCAGGTACCAAAGAGTAAAGAATTGATACATTACATCAAGAAAGGAATATATTAAAAATTGGAAGCGGGTATTTTAGAATCACAGAAGTGTGCACTTCCCTCTAATTAGTGTAACTAACTATATATCACATGTCACAGTGCATTATTCTACTGAGCTATTTTACGCTATATAAATCCAGTTTTCTCTATTCCTCTCCTGAAGATGCTGACTCACACTGAGTTAGCTATCTGATTCACAGGCACTGGTTCCAAGTTTCTCTGTCTCCTTGGGTGCCACAATCTTGTGTATGTGAACCCAGCAAATGCCAGTATACTACCCTTCCCTCAATTGAGGTGGTTGGTCTATTAAACAAAAACACATATTCTTGAAACAGTATCAAAGTTTATCAAGACATTATTTTTCTATAACCCTTGGATTTATACAAGCAGTTCTGCTAGCTGATGTACTTTTTGGACTCAAACATAGCGTTACACATTTTTGACTCAAAATTCTGCCTTTTCTACTATGTTCTGGACAGTTCTTTATGATAAAAAGGAAATTTGACTTCTGAGGAAGAGTCATGTTGGACTTGGAATGTTAACTCTGTTTCTGTTTCCACAGATACTGACAGACCTGCTGAATTTCTCCAGTACTTTGTGTTTGTGTCCAATTTGACTTCTGATGCCTTCTAACAAAATTGACCTGGCATATTTAAACTACTACTGTACCAATTCTATCGACAGGATAAAGTGAGCACTTAGCCAAGGCTTCTTAAGGAGCAGCTTGTGGCTTAGCGGTGACCTTATAGAGGTTTATAAAATCATGAGGGGCATGGATAGGATAACTAGACAAAGTTTTTCACTGGGGCGGGGGAGTCCAGAACTAGGTTCAAGGTGAGAGGGGAAAGATATAAAAGGAACCCAAGAGGCAACTTTTCATGCAGAGGATGGTGTGTGTATGGAATGAGCTGCCAGAGGAAGTGGTGGAGGCTGGTACAATTGCAGTATTTAAAAGGCGTCTGGATGGGTATATGAATAGGAAGGGTTTGGAGGGATATGGGCCAAATGCTGGTATATGGGACTAGATTAGGTTAGGATATCTGGTCAGCATGGACAAGTTAGACCAAAGTGCATGTTTCCATGCTGTACATCTCTATGACTCTATAGCCGAGAACGACAAGGGCCACAGATATATGAAAACACTACAACCTGCAAGATTCTCTCCAAGTCACACAGCATCCTCATTCGAGCTGGGTCAAAATTCTAGATTTCCTTTCCTAACAGCATTGATTGCATATTCACCAGAGGAAACGCAGTAGTTCATGATAGCTCATCACTGACTTCTCAAGAGCCAATTCAAGGTTGCAACAAATGCCGAGAATCACTATTTTTTAATAAGTGCTGTCTGCAATGAGTTCTTATGCTTAATAGGTTTTAAAAAGTAACCTAACTGGTGGACATCTAAAAATGAAAGAATTGCATTTATATAGAGCATTTCACAACCACTGTGTGTTCTAAAAGAGCTCTAAAACAAATGAAGAATTTTTAATGTGCAGTCACTGTTGCAGTATAGGGAACATGGAAGTTAACATGGAAGGGCAAACTCCCACTATCAGCGACGTGCCCAGGATTTCTTTTTACTTAATGGTGATTGAGGGGGAAGGGTCAACCAGGATATCAGAAATAACTCTCCTGCTGTTGAAAATAAGGCCATATTTTTTCTACACTGACTTGAGTGTGTAGATGAGGCATTGGTTTAATGTCACATTGGAATGACAGCAACACAGTAGTGCATCGCTCCCTTGATATCACACTGAAGTATCAACGCTGCATCCTATGTTCAAGTCCTTAAATGGGCCTTGAACGTGGAACACTGTGGCACAGAGGCAAGGCTGCCACTAACTGAGCCACAGTTGACAATTAATAAAGTAATATAGTAATGGTTCAGCAGCTTTTAGAGAAAATACATTCTTGTTCAATACTTATTGTACAAATGTTGATTTTGTTTGGGATGGGGTTCAGTCTACTTTGAATTCAGAGTCCTGTTTATTTCCTCAAGAAAAGTCTGAACCATCCAACAGTTAATAATAAAGGGCAAAGTTTAATTTGCATGGTTTTTACTTGAAGTAGCAGATCACTCAAATGAAACAATGTTGAGCAAAAAACACAGGGCATGTTCACATCTCATGAAAGAACAAGAAATAAGAGAAGAGGCTGCATCATTTTCAATGAATATTATTTCCTCCAAAATAGTGTGCTTCCCCCATATACTGTACAAATACATAAAATAGTTAAGGATAGCCACCCTTAAACCATGGTAAAAACTATGATTGCAGATGCTGGAAACCAGATTCTGGATTAGAGTGGTGCTGGAAAAGCACAGCAGTTCAGGCAGCATCTGAGGCGCAGGAAAGTCGACGTTTCAGGCAAAAGCCCTTCATCAGGAATAGAAGCAGAGTGCCTGAAGGGTGGAGAGATAAATGAAAGGAGGGTGGGGGGTGGGGAGAAAGTATCATGGAGTACAATAGGTGAATAGGGGTGGGGATGAAGGTGATAGGTCAGGGAGGAGGGTGGGGGAAGGTAGCAAAGAGTACAATGGGTGAATGTGGGTGGGATGAAGGTGATAGGCCAGAGAGGAGGGTGGAATGGATAGGTGGAAAGGAAGATAGGCAGGTAGGAAAAGTCATGGGGACAGTGCTGAGCTGGAAGTTTGGAACTGGGGTGAGGTGGGGGAAGGGGAAATGAGGAAACTGGTGAAGTCCATATTGATGACCTGGGGTTGAAGTGTTCCGAGGCGGAAGATGAGGCTTTTTCCTCCAGGCGTCGGATGGTGAGGTAGCGGCGGTGAAGGAGGCCCAGGACCTCCATGTCCTCGGCTGAGTGGGGGGGGGGAGTTGAAATGTTGGGCCACAGGGCGGTGTGGATGATTGGTGCGGGTGTCCCAGAGATGTTCCCTAAAGCGCTCTGCTAGGGGGCATCCAGCCTCCCCAATGTAGAGGAGACCGCATCGGGAGCAATGGATACAATAAATGGTTTGGTGGATGTGCAGGTAAAACTTTGATGGATGTGGAAGGCTCCTTTGGGACCTTGGATGGAGGCGAGGAAGGAGATGTGGATGCAGGTTTTGCAATTCCTGCGATGGCAGGGGAAGGAGCTAGGACGGGAGGGTGGGTTGTTGGGGTGGTGTGGACCTGACCGGGTAGTCATGGAGGGAACGGTCTTTGCGGAAGGCAGAAAGGAGTGGGGAGGGAAATATATCCATGGTGGTGGGGTCCGTTTGGAGGTGGCAGAAATGTCGATGGATGATTTGGTTTATGTGAAGGTTGATAGGGTGGAAGGTGAGCACCAGGGGGGTTTTGTCCTTGTTACGGTTGGAAGGGTGGGGTCTGAGGGCGGAGGTGCAGGATGTGGATGAGATGCGTTGGAGGGCATCTTTAACCACCCTTAAACCATGGAACAATTTCATGAATAAATATACACCAACTGTGAATTAAACACAATTAGTTGTCAAAGGCTTACTTGGAGGGATCATCATCATTTTCTTTGCTCCTTTCTACACAATGTTCTTCTTTGAGCAGCCTCTCATTCTGAGTAAAATATTAAAGGCCTATTTGTGTTGTGCCTGCTTAATTCAGAACACAGTGCATTGATTTGTCAAAGATTTCAATGTCAACTCAAGCTTTACCACCGTCCTGCATTCTCCCTAAACAATTCATCTGCTGTATCTAAGCTCTAACAGGAATGAATGCGTCACGATAGCTTTAAGGATAGCAACAAACAGACTTTATTTTCTTAAGGTCATTTTATCCAATGGTTGGGATGCAGGACACCTCAAGTGAAAATTCAACAAACTTTTGGCACCTTGAATCACACTTTTTAAACGCATTTGTGTAATGGCTTAATGTCTTGAATAAACCTTTTATTTTCAATGGGATAACAAATGTAGTATTGCGCAATTGAGAGATTACAGAAATCTATCAGTGTGCCTCGATAAGAAATTAAAGCCCCAAGTCAGTGATCAAGCTCACTAATCTGCATTAACAACTTTTCTCAAGCCCCTTTTGAAACAACTGGGAAAAAATATGTTCCTCTTTGAGGGGGGGGGGCGGGGAGTGGTAGTTGTTCTAATTTCACTGTGTCAACCTCTAGACAAGAAAGAGTATCTGATACAAGAAGTACTTGTGTTCCCACATTTAATTTGCTAATTATCTTCGACTTAGCCTTCTCTATTCTCCTCACAATTCACAGGCAGCTGTCTCAGTAACTGATGCAGCAATGTGCCAGCCGCTTTAGTGGGACAGATCGCTTTGCTGCTTCATTAGCTGCACAACTGGCTGGGAATCACACAAAACAGAGTAAAAGAGAACTTTACATTAGCTTCAAATTGTACCATACTAAGTAAGCTGACTAGTGCCATATTACTAAGAGCACCTATACATGAACAGAAGAGCTGGTCTCCACTTCGGAACGGACTCAAGCCTGGTTCCTAGTTATTCCTAGTCAGTGCAAACATCATGTCATGTGTGCACTTCAGGACTATAACAGACATGCAAGCAATTTCCAGTGGTTAATTTCCCTGAGATCACGCTGCATTACTCACCTGGGTTCTGCGTAATGTGCAAATTGCTTAGGTCTTTGGGAAGACCATTTGTTTTAGGACTAGAGAGAGGTGCACAGGCCGAGGTGGCACGAGGGGGCCGCTTTCCAGGAACCTTGACTGTAGTTCGAAGGAGATCAATCTCTTTTCCATGGACATTCTGCATGTAATCCTAGGTACAGACATACAAACATTTTCAGAATGTGTCTCCCAAATAAAACAATAAAATGAAAAAGTACAAAGTGGATTTACATATCTTCCGGAAATCTTTAATTGCAAGAGAAAATATACTGTTATCACCACATTTGATGTCACCACTAAAATAAATGAAATCAAAATCTTTTTGTTCAGATTGCACAGGTTTTAAAAAAAATATCAAATAACTTTAACATATAGATAAAACAAGTTTATTTTTAAAAACTCTCGAGTTTAAAATACTTTTTATTTTATATTAACTCATTTTATTCCCATTAAACTGCCAGGAAACTAACACGAGATATTTGAAAACATCAAGCCCCAGTTATTGCGTGTGTGACAGAATCAGAAATTCAAGACAGTTTGTCCTGGTTTTCATGTGCAAATGCTGTCTCTATAATTAATTGTGTCAGTTGTGTCCCAAGTACTGATCAGAACAGAAAGATCTTAACAAGACACAAGGGCAATTCAGACCAAAGTACTCAAACAACTCTTAACAAGTCACTGGAGACTACTTGATGCAAGTCTCCACAAGTGTGGTCCTTGCAGACCTCTGCCCCATAACAGCTTGAAAAGAGTAATTGCAACCCATTTGCATTTATTGCTGTTCATCAACCCCAAAAAGCGTAACTGGGAGGGCCTTTGGGCCATTGCTCCTCTCACAAAGCATCAATAAACTAGGTGACCGGGTGCTCAAATCCACCCTCTTTGCTCCTATGCTGCCGCTTGTTTTTACACTGGGCTCCTAATTATGTTGCATCTATTGCCATCCACTTAATTAGCTGCATTAATGTGATTTCTTTTCACATAGTCAAGCAATTAAGAGCTATGATTGAGTTTCATTCAATTAGCCTCAACAAACATGCTAATTGATGCCCCAGATGCAAATGAGGTGCGATGAGGGAAACCTGCTAGCGATCCGCGATTCTGTCACAAAACCACAGCTCTCTAAGCACTGACAGGGCGACAGCATCAGTTCAGATACCTCCAGCGCAGCCGCTTGCGACTTCCAATGCACAATAAACTGGTGTCTTGCTAATTGTCGCTGCCGTTTATGAGCAAGTTATTGAGGAAAACAGACACCGTGCATTTTTAGATCGAAGGAATGAAGAATTCCCTCACACTTCTAAATAAGGGAGCAGACCTGGACGGTTGAACAAATCTGCCTTTTTAAAAGGACAGATGTTGCAGTCTCTTCCACGGCACAGACAGGTCTCAGACAAAGGCAGTACATACAGCAGCCACAAACATTTTGACCCAAAATCTCTACAACAATGACACAGAATTTGTTAAATGTAATCATATTGTAAAACCTAAGTTGAGTACAAATTATTTGAACAGCCTGAGCAACTGGCAGCACTACTGTGCTCTGATTCCATCTAAACATGCCAAGATTCTCCAGTCAGAGGGACTTAATGTTGCAAATGTTGCCCTCTCTAAGCAATGATGCAAAGTATTAGACCATGACCATTGTTCATAATGACATGCAGCAACACCCCAACAACAATTATGATACAAAGTGAGGACATATTAACAGCAGTCAGGAAACAATAAGGACAAAGAACACTGAATAAAAGGAGCTACTATTTGAGCTTCATTCTCTGAATAAAATGGAAACCTGAACCTTACTGGCAAATGTTTGCAGAGTTCAGTAGAATAACTAAGTTTCTCTGCTGGGATACTTATGTATACTTATTTACACGCCCACACACAAACACACCAAACAGAACCAGATGTGAACATATATTGATACGTCAAGATGAAACATTTCAGAGTGGACATCATAAAATGAGAGAAATTCTTAGTGAGCATTGCCTAATGGATCTATCAATGATTTGCAATTTCACATGCTGCTTTGTGAAATGGCAATATGCATTTCTGTTGGGTTCAGTGAAGCAAGATTGCAATTTATACTACTATGGCCTGTGCCCCTCAATTCTTCAAGGAGTGGGGATCCAATATTCAAGCAATACATTCTCACCAACACTTTCCATTTTATCAGCCAATGGCACAGGGCAACAGATAAAAGATGTTTCAAGGTATAGTGATCTAGAGTTTGCAGTTTTCCACCACTACCTTGTCCTTGGAAGTGCAGATCTGTGCGTTGAGATTAAGTAGAAAGATTTGCCAAATGTTGCCTAGCTCAATGCAATAGTAGGAAGGTACAGACGATATAGAACAACTTGACAGTACAAATGCAAATATTTCTGCATGCAAGAACAAATCTGTTGTTCCACAACCTTGGGATGTCCCAGAAGTACTTCACAGCTGAAGGACTCTTGAAGTGCATTCACAGTGGCATTTCATGCAAATATGGCAACTAATATGGACACAGAAAAGCACCATAAACAGCAAAGTAATAAAGACCAGACCATCAGTTTTCATTTAATAATATTAGCTGAGATAAATAACAGCCTGGGCCCTGGAAAAAATTATCTCAGTTCTTCAGCAGTTAATGACAATGGATCTTTTACATCACCAGAGAGGGCAGATGTTTACTCAGGTAGGTGTGTGGGGGTGCCGGATGGAACTGGTGAAACCCTAAGGGGGATGAGATGGACACAATGTTTGTGATAAATTTATAATCAAATCTGACTGCACAGACAACTTTCACTCCCTGCCTTCTAATGTACTTTAGAAAAAAAACTTGATATTGAGATTTTTTTCTTTCTATCACAAAAAACATTATCTTTTTTTCATGTGTCCTGGCAAATAATTATAAAAGAAACATCACATTAAAGTTACTGACAAAATGACCTGGTCAAAATCACAGTACTGCTCGTGGATTGTTGCTGTGCTGAAATTGACTGCCACTACGTTTCCTACAAGGAACAGTGACTGCAATTCAAAACATAGCTCATTGGCTCCAACAAACTTTGGGAAATCCTAAGGTTGTGAAAGACACAAGAAAAATACAAGCTCACTTTTGACTAACACTAATGAAATCCCAATTGTCAATAATGTCATGTGATTCATCGTGAGATTTCCTTCCTCCCTTTTGTTCATTGGGGGGGGGGAACAACGGGCATCTCTTCTAACATCATCAAATTGATGTTCTAACTAAATCTAACAGAATATGTAGTACCAGGACAATGGTGCTGGTCCTTCAGCACAGCTTGCTGATGAACTGAAATGTACTACTGGAGGTATCTGAAACAAAACTTACCTGGAATGGTCTGGCATCTTTTCTCAAGTTCAAAGCAAGACTAGAAGATGAGCATAGTTCATGATTTGGCATAATGGTTTGATTGGTAATTGTCTACTTTGCACTGGATGAAAGGCAAAGAATAGCATTTTATACAGCATTTTCCCAAACTGTTTTAGAACTAGTGAACTGCAGATAAAATGCAATTGGTGCTATACCTCAAGAAAAGCAATAACCAACTGGTGCACAGAAGGTTCTCGCAAACAATGAGACATTATCAGATAATCAATTTTAGCTAGATCTGGTGATGGATAAGCACTCAGACTTTCACTTTCACCTAAGGGGGTACGAAAGGCCTCAGTTTAACATCCTGTGAAAGACAACATCTCCAACAGTCCAACAAGTGCCCAACACCTTGTAGTCTTACACCCACAACTTTATTGGCTCTGATGCAAGAGCAATATCCACTTGGCCATAACCTTCTGTAATTATAAATTTATCAGGAATCAATGGCTTTATATTAGAAAAGTAAGCTGGTAGGGTGGAAGTGAAAGCAATCTTTTAAGGAGCAGTCTCTAGGCATTCAATTTACATTAGTAGAAATTGCTGATAGTTCATCCAAAGTCTGCCTGCCTGGTGCAAAAACCAAACAGATGCGAGTCCCATTTCTAAATGGGTTTTCAAACAATGCAATTTCTCCCTGTGATCTTGGTTGGTGATTTCCCTAATGTAACAGAAAATCTTCATCAATAATATTTTTATCTCCCCCACCAGCTTCCTTAATTGTCTGGTAACTGAAATTATACTTAACAATCTAATTGTGTGGACCTTCGGGTGTCATTAACAATTAAACAACTCAAATTAAGGAATGCACTAATTGGGAAGCCAGGACAGTTGGCTCTCTTATTCTCATATAAGCAGCAAATACTAGAGGTGACTTAACATTGCTGACACATTTGTGCATTTTATCTTCACAGCAGCTCAGTTTGAGTTGTGCACAGCATTATATCATTCATGAAGTTAGTGTTACTTAACTTTTTGAAGTTAAATACTGGAAGGTACATTGCGTACACGGTTCACAACAAAGAACAGACAAGTGGGACTGACTGCGTAACTCTTCCAAAGGATCAGAACCACTACAATGGGTAAAATGCCCTTCTTTTGTGCTGTTTTATTCTGCTTTAAAAAAAAACTACATTTTAAAAAAATGAGAACTCCTGGTGGCAATCAGTTGCTCCCTTGTTTATTTTACCTCTCCACTTCCAACTAATAACACTGGCGGGGAAGTTCAAGCGTCTGGAATCATGGTAAGATAGTTATAATTTAACATAATTTCCAAAGTGGTTCTTACTACTGGGCTCACTGAGAAATTGAGTGCTGTTTCAACATTATTAGAATGTATAATTCAATTAGTGGGGAGCTTTCTGGATTGAGGGCTCTTGGGTCAAAATCTGCAGTGGGACTACGTGGCACCCGTGGCTGCAGTTATTGTTCGGCACCAATGAACATGTGCTGTGCAGGTATATCTGTGTCGATGCACACTTGGCTGTGACTGAAGGTGGGAAATAGCACAGTGCTTCATAAGCTTGCCTGTGGTCATAGATATACATTGGAGGTGTCAGAAATAACGCCTGGATTCAGTTGTGTACAGGTATTAGTAATTTCAGCCACTTAAAGGCACTAGTGTGACAGTGGTTCCAGCTGTGTACAGGCATGAATGCAGCAGTGATTCAAAGCTGTGTAATAGTGAGGTTGCAGTTGTTTTAGTGTTGATGTGATAGTAATTCTGGCTGTGTACAGATGTTGCTGTGTCTAATCAGACCTTGTGCAAAGTGATGATGTGGCAGTGATCATAGTAGTTTATAGGTGTGGCTGTGACTGTGGTCAGAGTTGATATTGATTAGGTAGAATCCAAGTATAGCAAGGGCAGGGAATGGACTGATGACACTCAGTATATTCCTGGTGTGATATACCTCTCAAGTAAATGTGATGACAAGGTTTCCGGAAGGGATGATCAACCCACTATTGCCTGCTCTGTACCCATATCCAATTGGAACTTCCTCCCAAGCAGTATACAGTTCAGGGTCATATGTTTTTAACCATGGTACAGCTTGTATTGATAACAGCAATCAGAGTTCAATTGTAATTGGGGGCGTACTTCTGCATCACAGCTTGCTGGGAAGTGAAAATAGAGGTAAAGAGAGATGGCCACATTATAATGATTTCAGACATCGTTCAATGAGTCATTTGCTTCTCTCTGAATCACAAGGTGATGGGTTTAGGACTCACTTCAGAGACTTGAGAATATATTCTAGGACTCTGAGTCCCAAACCTTACTCTACTGTGGCCCCATTTTGAAGCTTTTCAAATTGTCACAACCCCTTCTTTGGGAAAAACCACTTGAGAGCAGAGTAGAATAGAAAAGTCTTTATTGTCACATATACTCAATAGTGAAAAGTTTATCCATTGCCAATTAAAGCACCGACTTCGATGCAGAAGTATCTAGGCACAGCTCCTTTAGTTATAAGGCTTTAGACAATAAAGAAATAAAATTTTCAGCATTACAGAATAAAAGTTCATTACAGCAGATCACTCTGGGATGTAGCTTCCAGTCTGCACTGGGCCCTGGCTTCACCACTGTGCTGGCAACATGCCATGAGGTCACGGCACCAGGCTGGGAGGTCACCATGCCACACTGGGAGGAGGCCGCTCTGCTAGGCTGGGAGATTGTCATGCCACGCTGGGAGACCAGGAGCTCAACATGCCAGGATGGGAGGCCGCTGTGGGAGACCAGGAGGATGCCACATTACTTTAGCAGACGATTATGCAAGGCTGCTGCACCAGGCTCCCAGAAGCCAGGGACTGTCGCCAGAGGCCAGGAGTTGTTGCCCACCAGAGGTCAGTAATCAAAGAAAGAAAAAGAAAGAAAAGCCGAGAGGAAGAAAAAGAGAGAGAATTAGCGGAGAGGACGAGTTCCAGCTGGAGGGTGTGTGGATGGTTTGGTGGGGATGGAGCATTGTGGTGACCATTGCTGCCTTGGAACCTGTGACTCCAACATTTCAGCTCACAAACCCACTTGAGTCACAACCTCCACTTTGGGAAGCCTTAATCGAGGGAGTGCTGTGCTAATGGAAGCATCATCTTTCCATTGAGACATTAAGCTAAGCTCCACTCATCCTCTCAAGTGAGCATAAAAGATCCCATGGCCTTTTTACAAAAAAGAGCAGGTGAGTTCTCCACAGACTTCTGATTAACATTTATCCCTGAAATAACATCAATAAACATAGATCATCTCTATGGTCACATTGCTGGTGGTAGGAACTTCCTGTGCACAAATTGATTCCCATGGTTTGTACATTACAACACCTCAAGTAGTATTTCATGGGTTGTGAAGTGCTTGGGGACATCCTACAGAAGCACATACCTTTCTTTCTTTTACAAAGAAAAGAGAACTGGCTTAAGAAAAGGCAAAGTAACCATACCTATAAGTGGTCTTATGTTTTTGGCGGGGGGGGGGGCTCTTTTAATCAAAAAGAGAGGTTTTTCAAAGCCATGTCGTAAGTGTCATGTTTGCAAAGAGAAGTTGTATTCAATTGAGGGTGAGGGTGAGATGCACAGTCATTACAGAATGAGACATAAGGACAATTGACTGTTTCAGGCTGTAGAGATATCTACCAAAAGTGGGGATTGGTTATCGTTAAAGTAGGTTGTTAATTCCAAAGAAAATTCTGTAGACTGAACAAATTGCAAAGCAACATGTACCAGTAGGGTCAAAGTGTGTACAACAATGCACCATACTGCATAATACCTCACATAAAAATACTTCAGTAAACAATGCCACCATGAATTACTGCAGCCAGAAGGGAATGAATATCTACTGAAAAGAAACTTCAAAGATATAACAACTACTACAAGTAAAACAACAGCTGGTTTGGACAGTGATTGGGACCAATTTCCCAAAAAAACTTTAAAGCTTTTTTCAGTTATAATCAAGGCAAACAGTGTCTGGAAAAGATGCAAAACAAGCTGCCGACCTGTGAAAAGCTGTCCAGGTTCCCGTTGCTTCTGGAGTTCAAAGGCATAATACACAAAGCCTGCAGCTAATGTGAAGCAGCGCTAATTTTAAAGGCATAAAATGCTATAAACTGGCCTTGAGGGCAGACAGCTTCGAAGCTAGTTGCACCCAAATAAGACATGGTTCATTTAATTCACAGCTTAACCTAATGTAACAATCAGCTACATTTTGCCTAAAGTTGCAGCAGGGAAATAGCCAATACTGTGTAGCCAGATTGTTTTTGATAGACGATACTTCATATCTGACAGGCATATAATGTAAACAGCAGTGCCCAAAATAAAAGCAATCAAATTCAAAATCACACAGCTTGCTTGTATTGTTTTACTTATTGACAGTTTCATGTTCATAGCACTCCTGATTAGATCATGTCATTTGAATGAACCTGTTACCTGAACAAACCTGCCCTTTGAACAAAACCATCAGCCCAACTGATCCATCACCTAAAATGACCCTTAGCTTTAAACTGAATCAATCACCTGAACGAAGTATGGTCTGCAAAATCCATAGGTCTCTCTTTTGAGTAGGCTAGCAAGTTTTGAGAAGATTGGAGTAGGCTATACAGTTCAACAAAAAAAAAAATCAGTGACCACGACATCTACTGAAAAGGAACAGCTCAAACCTTTAAATGCAGTCACATTTATTTCAACAAACTAACAATTATTTTATGGACCTTTAACCAAAGCCCACAGAGCCATTCCTCCCAATTGTGTAATAGAGTACCAACTTCTCCCAGGGTATGTGAGGCCTTCACTAGCCACAAGATAAAACAACATACAGATCATTAAGGACCCATGTCTTCTACCGAAAAGGAATTTTACTCTTAAAATCAGTTGTTTTCTTTTAAATGTTAAGCATAAAGGGACACAAAGACATGAACTGTGACAGCATGAACTGTGAAACTAAATGTTTATTTTTTAATAACTGCAAATTTTCACGATTGCCTCTATTTCTTACTTCCACTGACAAAATCAAACTCTGCATGTACCAGGTACAAAGATGAAGCCCAGTTCTGTTCCTGGCCATTGTAAACAGTACCAATGCACAGGACACAATTCAGTGCTTTAAATTGTTCACATGAGGAATTGTACAATTTTTGAATTTAGAAATTGCTCCAGATGGAGTCATTATTTTGACAATCACACCCCCCCAGCTTTACTTTAATCATGGTTCATTTCCATAAAACAAGAAACTCAAACATTAGTGTAAGCAGGCAGTAGCACAAATGGCTGCAAAGGAAGAAGGAAGCTCAATGGTGTCACTAGTTATTGCAATTTTTAATTGTAATGATTAAAAATGCAGAGATCGCACAACAGGGACAATTATTAAATTACACCAAAAACAGTCAACACTGCAAAGCTCACATATTATCTATCCATCCATAAAAACAGTCACATGTGCGAAGTTGTCTGTAGGTACACATAGTCACACGGGCATAGTCCCATTTGTGCACATACAGACTAGTCGTGCACACTATAGTCCATATCAGAATTATACAGTCAGAGTCACAAATACATGTACAGATAGAAATAATTGTTCCAATTTGTTCAAAATCCCAGCTTCCAAAGTAGATGGTGGATCATATCAAGTAGCATCTCTCTTCCACTGTTGTCTGACTACTCTCAACCAACCTGTGTTTGCAAAACTCAGAACAATGGGATTTCATAACTGAAAAGCACTTATAAACAATCCCTAGTGTGTTAAGAATAACACAAACAACCAATTTAAGTTTCCTACTCTGAAGAGTCACTGGCCTTGAATCGTTAACTCTGCTTTCTCACCACAGATGCTACCAGATCTGAGTTTATCCAGCAATTTCTGTTTATGTTTCTGATTTCCAGCATCCGCTGTTCTTTGTTTTCTTTTGTTTACCAATTTAAGTTTGTCTGTTGAGCTTGCAACATGTCTCATGCTTACTAGACACAACATGTATTTGTAGATATGGACCTGTCCCCTACATGAAAGGAACCTGCATGACCAACCAGAGCTGGTTTGCTAACCTGCCTCTCATGAAATATAAACTGATGCTCCCTTTGAAATGTGGGATTCTTGCATCTGTCCAGATGATTGCAAGCTGAAAAGTCTTATAGCATATTGCATCCCTTTCCTAGCAATATAAAAGTGAATATGTGTTTGAGATGCTAAGTCAAAAACATTCAATTCATATTAATGCTACGTGAATGAATAGACTAATTCTTTCCTCTAATCACAAAGGTTTAGGGGACACATACACAATCCAGAGTAAACAAAGCAGTTCCAGGTTTGATCACAAAATAAACCAGATAAGAGAGATCACTGGACTTAACTCAAATAATGTAAAAATACTTGGGCTCAATATCACATGGTTTGCTCAATAAGTCAACGAGATTCAACTAATGCATTCAAAAAGGATTTCAATTAAGATCCGGGAAGGAAGAATATCCTTTTGTGGAGAATGTTTGAATGTGACACTAAGGATTTTTTCTTCAGAGATAAGCTGAATGGCCTTCTCCTGTCCTGTATCCATTTCTATGATTTGACTTTTTAGTCACGTGGCACCACCATTAAACCTTATCAATTGCTGACTAATTTAGCACATTTGGAGGTAGGATTTAGAAGCCTCAGGGAGAGATCTAGGAGATATGAGGAGAATTGGTGAAATGCCAGGCTCAGCTATTCAGCTGTCTGACCTGTCTCTGAAGAAATGATCTCCAGTGCCACACATGAACCTTCTCCACAGAAGGATATTCTTCCTTTCTGGTTATTAACTGAAATCCTTCTTGAATGCATTGATTGATTTGCCTCCACTACACTTTCAGGCAGAGTGTAAACTACCTTCTTTTTCACAAAGACCTGCACATTGTTTTCTTCTTTGGTGAAGTTACAGACAAAGTATTAAACACCCTAGCCATGTCCTCGACTTTCATGTATAAATCCCCTTTTGGCCCCTAATTAACTGTACTCCTTTTTACTATTTAAATCACTGTGGAAGACTTTCTTATTCCCTTGTACGTTAGCTGCCAGTCTCTCCTGATTTTCTCTCTTTGCTTCTTATTTGCTTTTCAATTTCCCCGTGATCCTTCTGTATTCAGCCTCATTCACAGTTGCATTGTCCACATGACACCTGTTACAAGTTTGGTTTCCTTTCTTATCTTAAACTCTATCTCCTTTGAAATTCCAGGATTTATTTGCCATAACTTTCCACTTTCTGGGACTAGACCTTAATTGTGCTTAAAATATTTCTTCTCTTCAAGTCACAGAGATGCACAGCACGGAAACAGACACTTCGGTCCAACTCGTCCATGTCCACCAGATATCCTCACCTAATCCCGTCCCATTTGCCAGCACTTGGCCTATATCCCTCTAAGCCCTTCCTATCATATACTCGTCCAGATGCCTTTTAAGTATTGTAATTGTACCAGCCTCCACCACTTCCTCTAGAAGCTCATTCCACATACATACCACCCGCTGCGTGAAAAAGTTGTCCATTAGGTCCCTTTTAAATCTTTCCCCTCTCACCCTAAACCTATGTCCTCTCATTCTGGACTCCCCCATCCCAGGGAAAAGACGTTTTCTATTTATCTTATCCATGTCCCTAATGATTTTATAAACCTCTATAAGGTCACCTCTCAGACTCCAATGCTCCAGGGAAACAGCTCTAGCCTATTCAGCCTCTCCCAGTAGCTCAAATCCTCCAACCTTGGCAACATCCTTGTAAATCTTTTTGTGAACTCTTTCAAGGCAGCCCACTGTTCAGTTACAGTCCTTTCCAACAAGATGTAATTCCAGTTTATCTGACCCGACTTAAGTTGGCTTTGTCCCATTTAAATATTCTTACTCTAAATTGTTCCTTGTTTTTCTCCGTAGCCAGTCTAAATCTTATGACCCACTTGATATTGTCAGCTATGTGTTCTCCTCTTGACACCTGATTTGCTCTGGATCACCTTATCCACAAGAACCAGAACTAATTGTGTTCTTTTTTCTTGAACTGGAAACATTCTCATGGAGAAAGTTCTATCAAAAACACCTCAGGAACTTTTGTCCTCTCTGTCTTTTATACTACTATTATTCCATTCCAAATACTCGACAACTGACACATTTCTCTGTAATTTCCTTACACCTCTGTTCCTCTATACCATCCCTATTAGTCAGTAGCCTATAGATGACACCTAACAATAGCATCTTTTTCTTTTGTTCCTTAGCTCTAGTCAAAGACATTCTGTCCTCAACCCATTTGGGACATCCTCTTTCTCCAAGACTGCGATTTTCTTTTATTAATACCACCAGTCCTTACACTTTTGTTTCTTTCCCATCTTGCCTGAATACCTTGTATCCTGGAATATTTAATAATTAGTCCTGACTTTTTGTGAATCAGGTCTCTGACACAGCCATATCATATTTCCACATGGTTATTGGCACTTGTAACTCATCAGCCTTAATAACATGCATTCACATAAATGCACAGAACCTTGATTTAAACTTTATCAATCTTTCCCAGCTAATAGCATACTATTCTCTACTGTAGTACCATCTGTCTCCCCAGCATTCTGTGCACGTTGGTAGTTCTATACTCCCCTAGTTCCCATACCACTTCCATGTCACCTTCCTAATAGCACAAGCAAAATTGGTCCCTCCTCTTTTATGCCAATTCCTTCAGTTTGTAGTTTTACCTACTGACTGGGTGGAGGGAAGGGAGGAGAGGTCGAGTGTGGTGAAAATTGTTTAAACTGAGGGATTTTCTTTAAATAAGAACACTTACCTTTACATGTATTCTTCTGCAACAGTGATCTGTCCATCAGGCTACATCCACCATACACAAAATGTGAGGTTTTAAATGTGAGCTACATGCCAGCCATTGTTCACAAACCTCTTCACTCAGAGATCACTGAGAATGCAGAACTCAACATCACAGCAAGGAGACCAGCTGAATAGCATTTAAGGAGACATGGAAGGATATGTCGATAGGGTAAGATTAAGATTGAATGGACTTCAAACCAGTTGGGGTCGAAAAGTATGGCGCTGGAAAAGCACATCAGGTCAAGCAGCATCCAAGGAACAGGAGAGTTGATGTTTCGGGCATAAGGAGAAAGTGAGGACTGCAGATGCTGGAGATCAGAGCTGAAAAATGTGTTGCTGGAAAAGCGCAGCAGGTCAGGCAGCATCCAAGGAGCAGGAGAATCGACGTTTTGGGCATAAGCCCTTAATCAGGAATGTGAGGTGAGGAAGGAAGGGGCTGAGAGATAAATTGGGGGGGGGGGGGGGGGGGGGGGGGGTGAGGGGGGGGGGGGTGAGGGGTAGCTCGGAAGGCGATAGGTAGATGCAGATGGGGAGTGACGGTGATAGGTCAGTGCAGAAGGTGGAGCGGGTAGGACAGGTGGGACAGTTCAAGAGGGCAGTGCAGAGTTGGAGGGTTGGATCTAGGATGAGGTGGGGGAAGGAGGATGAGGTGGGGGAAGGGAGATGAGGAAACTAGTGAAATCACGCTGATGGCATGCAGTTGGAATGTCCCCAAGGTAGAAGGTGAGGCATTCTTCCTTCATGCATCAGGTGGCCAGGATTTGAAGGTGGAAGAGGCCTATGACTTGCATGTCCATGGCAGAGTGGAAGGGGGAGTTGAAGTGGTCAACCACAGGGCAGTGGGGTTGTTTAGTGCGTGCGTCTCAGAGATGTTCTCTGAAACATTCCACAAGTTGATGTCATGTCTCCCCAGTGTAGAGGAGACCACATTGAGAGCAACAGGCACAGTAGATGAGGTTCGAGAGTATGTTGCTGGAAAAGCACAGTAGGTCAGGCAGCATCCAACGAGCAGGAGAATCGACTGAAGGACTCCGGTCTGAAATGTCAATTCTCCTGCTCCTCGGATGCTGCCTGACCTGCTGTGCTTTTCCAGCAACACACTCTCGACTCTGATCTCCAGCATCTTCAGACCTTACTTTCTCACAGTAGATGAGGTGTTTGGATATGCAGGAGAATCTCTGGCAGATGTGGAAGGATCCTTTGGAGCCTTGGATGGAGGTGAGGGGGAGGTGTAGGCGCAGGTTTTAAACCTCTTGTGGCAGCAAGGAAAGGTGCCGAGAGTGGAGAATGGGTTGGTGGGTGGGGTGGGGGAGTGGCGTGACCTAACAAGAGAGTAGCAGAGGGAATGGTCTCTGCGGAACACTGATAAGGGTAGGGTGTGAAATATATCTCTGGCAGTGGGGTCTGACTGTTGGTGGTGGAAATGGTGGAGGATGATGCATAGTATCTGGAAATTGGTGGGGTGGAAGGTGAGAACCAGCGGGGGCGGGGGGGAGGAATTCTGTTCTATCTTCCTATGCTTCAAACCAGTTGGGTTACATAATCTGTTTTGATCTAAACAGATATGTAGCTTTCAAGGTTTGCAGAGTGATTTTAAGTAGTTACAAGCCACTAGGATTTTGAAATCCAAAGTAACAAACAACATGAGCAGAAGTGATGCTTTTCCCACCAATTCAACTCTCCCAACAGCGGCTTTTTCTGCTTGACTGCGTGGGTGAATAGCCCAGAGTTTGAGAAGAGTCTGCTGTAATCAAACACTTACGTGCAAACTTGGATGATACGTCAAGATTCCATTATCACACAGCGTTACATATTTCTTCTTCCACTCTTTGTTCAGTGACTTCCCACTTCTCTTGAGTAACATACCCTATGAAAAAGAAACACGATAGTTTCAAGGGAGTGTGTAAGCGAGTTTGCATACTCCGAGTCTGTACTACATGGTGTCCATGGTTCTATTTTGTGGTTATACAAATCAACTTCTGTTTTTTAAGTCTTGAAGTTCAAAGCCCAAATGTGTCTTTGGGTACAACTGCTCACCGCTAGAAACCGGGTCAGCATTCAGAAGAATGCCCAGTAGCAACGCCAGTGGCTGATCCTTTCCACACCTCCTCACCCAATAGCTGGGTTCACAGTTAGCATCAGCAAATTCTTCTCTAGCACATGGTGAAGGGGAAGAGATGAATAGAGATTTAAAAAAAAACTTCAACAACATCAAAGCAAAATATCGCAAATTCTGGAAAAATTGAAATAAAGAGGAATTGCAACAAATATTCAGAAGGTCAGGAAGTATCTGTAGATGGATAAACAGAGTTAATGTTTCAGGTCCATGACCTTTCATCGGAACTGGAAGAGAATTGAAATGAGCAATTGAAATGCGGGCAGGGTGGGAAGAACAAAGGGAAAGGTCTGCAGTAGAGTGAAAAGCAGGAAAGATTAAATGACAAAAGGGTTCATGGTGTAAGGCCAAAGTGAATGGCAATGGGCTAAGTAAGGAAACTAAAGGAGTCAAGAGTAGGAGTTATACAGGATCTTGAATAGTTGCTATTTGAAACAAAGAGGAAGAATTAAAAGAAAAACAAGAGAGAGAAAAACGCAGCAAAGAGAAAGGAAACAAACTGGGGACATGGGCTACAATCAAAAATTGTTGAAGTCGATGTTGAATCTTGATGGTTATGAAGAGCACAATTGAGAAATGAGGTGCTGTTCCTGGAGCTTGCAGTGAACACAGCAGCAATTCAACAGCAGAAAGGTCAGAGGGGTAACAAGGAGGGAAATCAAAATGACAGGAGGCAGGAAATTCCGGTTGTGCTTATAGACTGAGGGAAATGTTCTGCATTGGGTGTCCCCAGCATATAGGAGATCTTACTATGGTTAGAAAGCTAATTAATTCTGGGATTTACACTGGATCTACATTCATCTGATTCTCAACCGTACAAAATCAATATATAAGTCATTTCCCCTAATTGTTTTTACTCTCCGTCCATGAGCCTGTAGCTGTATCAAATTCCCTCTAGCAACTGTTATGTATGTCTCATTTGGTGATATATAAGACGATAAAATAACTTGCATTATGTTTACAATTTTGTTAGCTGCCTTTCCTTTACTTGGCTTAAAGCGATCACTTTAATGTTTTATAATATCTATCAAACTTGTTACTACAAAGGTTTGATAATTTTTTACATAAAAATAAATAAATGGGAGAGAAAGAGAAAGTAATGCACTGCTTAAGGAGCAGCAGAGATCTGAGCATATACTCTCATTAGAGTGTCAGATCACGCCAAATGTAGAGGGTTCAAAACCATATTTCCATAATATTTCTTCCTGAATAATTTGTAGAGTTATTCTTAGGCTAAGGAAGTTCCTGCTGCTCTTTGTAACGTGGCAGTACAAAGAATTTAGTTCTCTTGATTAGTGGAGCTGACACAGTATTTTCTTGTTTGCGCAGGTTATGTCTAAGTTCTGACAATCGACATTTTATTTCTGGAGTGACTTCAGAATGTTCCTCTGCAATCACTACAAATCTTGTTCTGTCATTGAGTCTTCAATATTTTCAGCAAAAACACGTGAAAGGAGTTATTTACAAGAAACATAGCCAATTTAGTTGTGCTTCAATAGTGATGCTCTGTCATATTTCAGTTCAAATCCAGACTGGACTCTCTAAGGGTTCTAGAGAAACCAATGGTGACCAGTTTAAGCTGCATCTCAGTTAAAATGTTGCCAATCTGAAAATATTGACTCTCCTTCTGTCTCCAAATGATGACCCCACGTAGCAGTTTCTTTTTTTGATACCAATGCTGACATTGAGGTCCCAAGGGGAGAACTGTTTTGCTCCCAGCTTTATCCTTTACCTCTATGTGCAATAAACCAGCTTTGGATGACGAATTTCTCTCCTCTCTTTAAAGCAGTGAATCATCTTAGGGCTACAGCTCAGACGGTATCCCTGTATTTCACCCAATTGGCCATTTTTCACACTTAATGCTGAATAGTGATTGCAAGATGCCTGCTCACCCATGGGGCATTGCACTGAGCCTCAATATTTTCTGTCTCAACGTGTCCTCACTCACAATATTAATCATGCTATTCACCCCATCTCTGAACACATCTTTTACTTCTTTATTTGAGCCATCACCATTCCTTTTGGTGTTGCACCACAAAACATTTTGGTGTAATCTTTCCTACCCTCTACCCAATCTCAGACCTTTCCATTTGTTTTACTTCCCACCTTCCATGCTTTCTCATGCTTAAAGCCTTTAATAATTTTTAACTTTTCTCCCCAGTTCCGATGAGATAGATCTGAAATATTAGCTCTCCTTCTCTCTCCATGTATTGACAAGTTAAGGTTTTCCAGCATTTCCTGCTTTTGGACTGCATGGACCATTCAAGAAGGCAGTTTACCACCACTGTCTCAAGAGGTAGGAAATACATGATGGCCTGGCCAACAATACTGATTTTCAGCATCTTTGGTTTTTTTTTCCTGTTATCACAGGAAAAACAGCCCATGTATCCTGGTGGTCGGCGAAGAGGCACAGTGAAACTTTAAACAATAATTTTTTTAAAAAATTTACTATGTGTGGCTCTTACAGCACATTATTTTGCAGCCCTGCAGCAGCAAATTAAATCTAACTACATCTAAAAGAGTCTTTAGAAGTAGCAGCACATCGAGTAAGTAATGACAAAATCGACACGCCACTTCTTCAAGATGATGGATGTTGCCTGCAGTAACCTCTTCACCAGTGTAAGCATAAACAAGTTTGTTATGTCAGAATAAGCACCTTTGAATGAAGTTAATGTTCCCCTCTCTACAAGGCCAACAGAAATGGGTTCTCCAATAGCACCCACGATAATGGTGGAAAAAGATAAACTGATTCTTATCACCAAGGTGCAGGAACACTTCAAAAGTATCATCCTACAGATCTCCTTTATTAAGGCCATCCCACAAGCTTTATCAGAGGAAGTATATAGCTATGCCTTGCCCTGTGAAATCTGATGGCTATCTTGTCTACTTGTCCTGAGGGAGCATTCTTCTGAGGAGTTCCCCAATACATGGCATTCTGCCTAGGGGTTGCGGGGTCAATCACGTGGCACAGTAGGATTAATACAGCTCTGCCTAGTCAAAAGCAAATTAGCATGAAATAAAAACTTGGGAAACAGGAATAACTAACCCCTGCATTGAAACAAAGCCTGAACTCCCCAGTGGCTAAAACTGGCAGAGAAATGATATTCTGTTGTGTGACACAGAACAATTACATGTCAAGTGATTTGTTTAACCTGGAGCTGAGCTTCAAACTCTATATCCATAGGATTAAGGTTAAATTGACACAAGAAAGAAAATAAAGAAAATAGCAATGAAATAGTGTCACCAGAATGTTGGAAACATTTTAAACATCTTTGTTCCCCTGAACATAAAGGGGAAACCAAATTATAAGGAGGGATATTGTTTTGGAAGCAAGAATACTTGGAAGATTTGCAAAGGTAGGCGAGAAAACCGGAAGCAGGAATACATCTAAAAGTTTGACTTTTGACTTTGTATGATTCAGATTAATCCAAAGTTTCTCCTTCTTTTGGGAAGTTCAATGTCTAATTGTGCTGCAAGTGGACACACTGAGACCAAGTGGAAAGTATATTAATCAGTTTCTAGATCGGCCGTGAATTTACAATTCCTGTTATTATATCCGTGAGGAAAAGGCAAAGGGACTGAACTATTAAGTCCACAATACTTAAATAATGCAGAAAACACTTTATATTAAAAACTTGTATATATAACAAATGTAACCAATATTTGAAAATCTATCACTCAGCAATGCACTTTACCCACCAGCAATGATAAAACACTGCTCATAAATTTATATTAAAACTCTGCTCAATAGCAATTATTTACCAACAAAGATTTATTGATTGCACTTGCCACCAGAGATTTGTGCTAACTGAGCCAATCACTCAGTGAGGCTGAAGCATTAGGGTGCCACAGGGCAGTAACTCACACTATCAGGTTAAATCCTCCTGATCATTACTGCAACAGTGCAAACAACTAATGATGAGTCATGTGAAACTCTCCCCTGGGATTGTCATTTGCACATGTGGTGTTGTTCAGGTGACTCCGGAGGAGAAGTAGTCCTGTTTCGATGGGAAGAAGTTGCACCGACCAATTAAATCCCCAGCACTGCCCCTTCAGCACTCCAAGCTAGTCAACAGTGGGGTTCCCTATAAGATTTAATGATAAAGTTGCATATTTACTTAGGAGGAAACCACAAATGCAGAGACTCCATTATGGGATTTAAATGAAAGCCTTGCTGGCTTGATTTATCCTCTGTAATCTGGTTCTGTCTTTGAAGCAGGTTTATGTAATGCTGTTACACATAGGTTATACTTTTCCACTTTTACTATCTTCTGATATTTTTGTGTTCAATTATGTGTCGCACATTACTTCTTGGAAACTGCAGGACATTAGGCTCCAATGCCTGCTTCCCTCAACCTACCGAGTAATTTGCAACTGGAAAGAGTCCGCTTTATGCCATTGTGAAAAGATCACGTCTCCCAGATGACCTGGTGCTTCATCTTGTAACAGATCTATTGGGTTGCAGGCTTTGTTCAACTGGCTGCAAGGGAATCCCATGGCACTTAATGCAAAGCAGTCGTGGTACTGAGATGCAGCACTCAGCTGTGCAGGAGGCACCATCTCTCCTATCAAGTGGGCCTAAAAGTAATTTCACAGAAGAGTAAGGAAGTTCTGTCTGCTGTCCTGGTCAACATTTATGCCTCAAACCAACACTGCTAATCAGCTCTGCTTTTATTGGGAGCTGGCTGTGCACAAATTGGAGGCTGCGTTTTCTACATTGCAACAATGAATACACTTCAAAAATACTTTGGTGGCCATAAAATGCTTTGGGACTTCCAGAGGTTGCAACGAGTACCGCAGCAATACGGTACTTATTGGAACTGTGTTTCTTCATTGCTCAAACCATGAGTGCTTTATTCATTTAGAAAGCAACTTAGGATTCTTTTTGCTGTGGACACACTTGGGCTTGTGATGAGGCAAATGTGCCATCAAGTGAGAGGAAAAATCTTGCTTCAAGATTTTTCGAGATTAGGTTATTTCTTCGTGTGTGCACACTTAATAAGGCAGAAGGGTGGCGACCCAGCTGCCTGTGTACCTCCACGCTTGTAAGGCCTGTGGTAAGAAAGCCCATGGGTAGCCTTTCTGCCCTGTAGCCAATTGAGGCCCTCAGGTGAGCAGTTGATACCCACTTAAAGGCCTCATTCTGCTGATCTCAGTCCAACAGTAAATGGGCTCCCAATCAGAGGGCAGATTTGCTTGCAGGATGCCAGTGGGATCCATTTCCTAGGGTTCTCAGTGTTTGATCAAAGGACTTGGTCATCAGGAATGAAGAATGGTCCTGCTGAGAGCTAACCCCATGTGCTTGGTGCTGACTCCCACCCAACACAATTCATCTGTGGCCTTGGATCCTCAAGTGGTCTCATTCAAGGAAAGGTTTGCATATATATGTCTTAGTTGCCCTGAGATCTTCTCTAGAAGAGGTGATGCAGTTGTTCACTAGTTTGCCAACCAGGTGGTAGGATATCTATTGGTTCTGTTATGTAACACCATGTGTGTGCAGTATTAGGTATCAAAAGCACAGGGAAGTAGCCATGAATCTAATTACCTCAAGGTGTCCATATCCAGAGGAGAAACAGTTTGATTAATTCTACAGAGCATAAAATGCTGCCTCACTGCTCAGATTGATATTCAAAGATTATCCTACGACTTGTAACAGTTTAGGACACACCTACACTCCAGATTGCATTTCAGATCTATTATGAAGAAGAATATTTTACATTTAAAAGTGGTGTAATTAAAGTATTTTCTATATAATTATTTAAAAAATAGACAACACATACTTCAGCTAAACATAAAAATTATCTAAAATTCAGTAGAATGTAGGTCTATTTTATTTTCCCAACCTTGTTCTCTTTCTATTATTTCCATAACTAAGTACGGTGAAACATATTTTTGCTCCCTTCCATTTAAAAGATCCTTTTCATGTTACAGCCCCCAACTATAGTCCTGCTATACCATAATTCATCCTCTTGACACTTTACTGTCCCCAATACAAGATATCCTCCAAATTTAGTGCCAGAATGAAGACACACAGACACCATAATCTATGCCCTGTTAGATGGTCAATGCTTAATAAAAAAAATTTTATTCTGGCATTTGGTGAAGCCAAATTGTAAACACATTATATAAACATTTTTAAGATACCATTACAACCGGGAACTGGAACTTTTATCTGTAAAGGTTATTATGGAGAGAGGTAGCAGGGCAATCTCATCATGTTTTTGTGCAATGTGTTTGAAGTACCAAGTGATGGTGCAGAGGTGTTGCAGCTTTATTCTTTATACTGTGGGCACCTGCTGTGTCAGGTACATTAGCATCCATAAAGCTTGCCCCCTCTCAAAGACTGGAGAACTGAGGTGACCTTCTCATCATTATCCCATTCATTTCCTCCCACAGTGCTATGCCCATCACACAATCTACTCATCAAAGTGGTTAAAGCCGGAGCTGGATCCAAGTCCTAATGGGGGAAGCAATCTTGTTGAAATAAAAACCAATGTGTTAAACACTTTATTCTCCATTGTTAAAAGGAAACAGCCAGTGAGTGTCTGTCCTGCTGCTCGTCATGATTGACACACTTCGGCCCTTACGACAACGGGTTGTACGCTTTATTACATTCGAGCACGTCTCCCCCGCCTTGTCTCCACACAACTGGAACTGTCATACTGAGAGATCGTGAAGAATACAAATGTAATGTACCCACAGTTCAGCTAATGGGATTTGACACAGGCTTTAAGTTTAATGAAGAAAGTTGCCAATAGCAACAAAACTGTCACTGCTTGCGAAGTGCAATTAATAAAGGCTCCGACAACATTACTCCAGACTGCAGCTAGCAAAAGGCACCCTTAGTTCAAGCTGTGGTAAATTAGCTGGCCAATTTTTCTTAAGTATCTGCACCATTTACAGAGCTATTTATTAATTTTTTGTCTGCCACTGGCACTTGAAAGGATGTAATTTGCACCTGATGTCCATTCAAGATGGGGCTCATTTCAAATGGATCGTGGTATTTGTGTCAGGTAATGAACAGGTTGTCACTGGGTGCTCAATTTATAACCATTCAGGGAAAGAAAAAGTACAGAAGATTCAACTGGCTAAAACATAGCCTTGTCACAGCTCCTCAATGACCCTCGAGGATTACAGTGAACAATTAAACAATTAATCAAGAAATACATGGTATTCAAATTGTGCCATTCTTTGGGGCTGGGGTGGGGAAACAATGAGTTAATAAGTGCTTCTCCATTCCCTCAACACTCCTGGGTTAGTGTTAAAGGCTCTGCATAGTTATCAGAAAGGTCTGAGGATAGTCTAGATAAAATTCAGTGCAAATAGTCACTTAGTAGTTCAGAATCAGGATTATTATCAAAAGAGGGAGATGTTGTTACATTTTTCATCTTGCACTCATCAGGACAGATGCAAGAAAGCCAAATTGCAAAAGGAACAACAATTTATACTGCATGAGGAAAATAAGGTGTTTAAAATTTGGCAAGTGGACTTCCATTGGTCAAGTCTTCATCATGAAGGATGCACCAGGGAACAGTTATTCCATAAGCTTTTGTTTAAATTCAGAAAAGTAAAGATAACCCTGAATGGTTGAGGCATTGTTAGCGAATGCAGTATAAAATTATGGGATTTTACCTGCATTGTTTCATGACTGGTTAACACTGGATATTGAAATGGACAAACAGAAACAAGTGAAAATTATAGGAAAGGAAAACAGAACCTCTGTATGGTAATCCAAAATCCACCTACAGACTGGAGTTAATAGAGAATGAATAAAGGAGAATAAATCACAAACAGGAATTCATGAATCAACAGAGTGTTGAGCATTGGCTCTCAGTCTAACTCTGACTCAAGTTTTAAATTATCATTCTTATTTTTAAAACCTTTTGCCTATTATTGTAACCTTATCCAGCCTTACAACCCACTCCAGTATTTGCACACCTCTAATTCTGGCTTTTCTTAACACCCCTGATTTTTTAAACTCTGCCATTGGTGACCATTACTTCAGATGCCATGGCTTCTAGGCTTTTGATTTCTCTCTCTCAACCTCTAACTCTCCGAACCTTGGAAATTCTCCTCACAAACTACATCTAACCAACACTGGTTCACTTGTCCAATTTTGACTCATTTGGTTCAGTGCCAAACTTTGTTTGAAAATACTTTACTATTTTATTAACACAAGATTTTGTGGCTGTGAATAAAGTGACTATCTCCAATAAAAATTAAAGAATGATTTTCATTTTTAAAAAATTTAACCTATTTTTCTAATCAATCTGTTTAGAAACATTATTGCACACCACTAGAGCAGGTGGGACTTGAACTCAGGCCTCCCGGTCCAGGGGTAGGGTAGAAGATGATCACTGCACACAAGAGGGTGCATATATAATTTTTTTTTCACATACACCAGATGCTTAAAAGTGACTTACAGTCAATGACCTCCATTTGTAATCACTGTTTGAATTTTCAAGCAGTTTGTGTTAAACAAACTTCCATAACCAAGAACAATATAATGATGAGATCATGTGTTTATGATGTTGTTTAAGATTAAAAAATGGCCAGGACTCCAGGGATAACACTCTTGCAACTCTTTGAAACAATGCCATGTAACTTATTATTCACCTAAGTAGATGGGACCTCTTTTCACACCTTGATCAAAAGACAGAACCTCTGACAGTTTAATATTCTGTCAATATAGCCTTGATTTTTGTGTTCAAGTGCTGGACTGGGATTTGAATCCAGAACTTTGTCATTCAAAAGCAAGAGTGCTACCAATGAGCCTTAACTTTCAGTACTTTTACAATTAACTTTGCAGTTATGGTGTATGCCATTTGGTTAAAAAGAAATTAAAGGAAAATTCTAATTATATCAGCTGCTGATCATAATGTTCCAATATTCCTTGGCTAAAAGTTTGGCGGTGGAGTACGAGAGGACAGTTAATGTTGTGTTGTTGTTTAAAAAGGGTGGAAACTACAGCTTGATCATGACAGGCCAGTCAGCATATGACTGACTACCGTGAAAGAGTTTCTTGTGAGGTAAGGAAGAAGTTTCAGGATGGTAGTGTGTTTGTTCTAGTCTGCCTGGATTTTACAGTAGGTTTTTTCACAAGGTCCTGCAGAGCAGACTGGTCACAAAATTGTAAGCTTATCCAAAGATAAGTAGCAGGTTACACCCAAAATTGACTCAGTGGCAGGACACAAAGGATAATTATTGATAGAAACACAGTTTCTCATAGGATTTTGCAGAGCTCAGTACTGGGTCACTTGATCTTTGTGACAGTATATCATGGATATACACTTAAATGCAGAAGTATGATTCAGAAATTTCACATCGTATGAACATTGGAGAATGGTATATCGCAAGGAAGGCTGCAGGGATTAATTCATTGCTCAGGAAGACAGAAATGTGGCAAATGGAATTTATTCTGGAGGAATATGAAGCCACACATTTGGGAGGATAACAAGGCAAGTCCATACACAATAAATGGTAGGCTTCTCTGAAAGGTGAAAGGATGGAGGGATCTTTAAATTAGGCTCTTAAAGATAGTAGGTATATGAGTAGACATGATGATAGTGGGGATACTTTCCTTTATTGGCCAAGGTCCCGAGTTTAAGGGCAGGCTGGTTGTGCTATAACTGTGGAAACATTAATTAAGAGTGCAGGCACTACTGTGTATAGCTTTGGTTACTGCATTACAGGAAAGATGTTATCACATGAGAAAGAGTATGAAGATACCGTCAAGAATGTTAAGTTTTGGCTGAGAAAAAAAGATTAGATGGCCTCGGGTGGTATTCTTTGGAACAGAGGAGGCTGGAGACAGACTTAATTGAGGGACATAAAAATTATGAAGGATCTAGATGGAGCACATAGGAATGATCTATTGCCATTAGCAGTCAAGTCAATAATCAGGGCTACAGAATTAAAGCAATTATTGGATAATGGGTTAAATGGCTTCATCCAATATTTGTATGAAATGTTGGCACGTGACAAAAGCTTTGCCAAACAGCCAGGTTTTAAAGAGGTCTTATAGGAGAAGGCACAGGCAGGGAGGTGGAGAGGATTAACAAGGGATTTCTAGAGTTTGAGGTGGGTGGGGCAGGCAGGGGTTGGGGGTGGTGTGGGAATTGCAGTGATGTTGTCTGGATGGCTGAAGATAAGGCGACCAATGATGGGGTGAAGGAATTCTGGCACTGCCCTTGTGGAAGGGGAACTAAATTAGTACAGCTGTAAAAGTGGTTCCAGAAACATTCCTTTCCATTTTACAAAGTATTTTCTTCATGATTCCTGAGCATTTTGTCTTATTGAGCAAATACTTGTTAAAAAATAGTTTCCTGAAAGTGACTCCGTGGTTGTAATTTACTCCAGAGATTCAGATGGTTTGTACATGAAATAAATATGCTGGAATAATTACAGGGATGAATGTAATCCCATTAAACAGTTCAGATCATCTCATGTTATAGCAGCAAAGCTCAGATCATTCACACCATTCCTGGAGAGGAGTCTATAACTGTGAAACCATGACCACCTAGTGGATATGCTGCTGAATTGTGTGGCAAATGAGAATATTGCTCTTTTACACTTCAATGTCATTTTAGTCTTCTTTGATGGCATGAATCACACAACTGTTACAATGGAAAAGGCTTTATTTCAGCCATCATGTCTGTACTGGCTCTTTGAGCATTTCTGATTTATTGCCAATCTCCTGTATTTTCCCTCTGTATTATTCCCTGCAAATTGTTGAATAGAAACATCATCTAATGCCCTCTCAAAGACCTCAATTGAACCTGCTTTCACTACACTTGCAGGAAGTATAATCCAGACCATGACCACTCACTAACCGAAAAGGTTATTTTGCATATCACATTTGCTTCTTTTAGAAAAGCCCTTAATAACATGCCCTATCAATCTTATCAGCAGGGATAGTTTCTCCTTATCCACATCGAGCAGTAATTGTTCAGGTTGGACTTGCCTTGCTTTTAGTGTGCAGGGTGTACCTGGAGGTAATTTATCACATTGTTGGGTAGATGCCAGTTTTACAGTTGTACCAGAAGAGCTTGGCTAGGGGAGCAATACGTTTGGAGCATGCCTCCTCAGGACTATTGCTGGAATGTTGTTAGGACCCACATTCAGAGCCTCCAGTCATTTCTTGATATCATGTGCAATGAACTGAATGAACCAAAAACTAAAATCTTTCAGGCTGGGTACCTGAGAAAAGGCGAGATACATTATCCACTTGGCATTCCTAGCTGAAGACTGCTGCAAACGCTTCAGCCTCATTCTTTGCACTAATATGTTGGGCTCCCGCATTACTGAAGATGAGAATATTTGTGGAGCTTTCTCCTCTTCAGAGTTACTTAATTTTCTACCACTATTCACTGGATGTGGCAGGTCTACGGAGCTTAAATTTGATCTGTTGGTTGTCGAATGTTAAGTCTATCGTTTGTTGTTTATTTTCTTTGGCACACAAGTAGTCCTATTTTGTAGTTTCACCAGGTTGACACCTCAATTTTATATACACCCGGTCTACTCTTGACATGCCATCTTGCACCCTTAACTGAACAGAAGCCTCATCCCCTGGTTTGATGGCAAAGGTACAGCTGGGAGTTATGTAGGACCATGAGATTGCAGATAGCATTGGGAATATAATTCAGCTGCTGTTGATGGCTAAAGAGCCACATGCAAGCCAAACTTAAGTTGTTAGATTTGTTCAAAGTCAATACCATTTAGTGCAGTGGTAGTACCACACAACATGACGGAGGACATTCTCACCTTGAAGGTGGGACTTTGTCATCACAAGCATGGTGCCGTGGTCACTGTGATTGATACTGGCACGGAGAAATGAATCTGTGGCAGTCAGATCGGTAAGGATGAGGTCGAACATGTTTTTCTGCCTTTGTTGGCTCTGTCACCACCTGCAACAGAACCAGACTTGCAGCTTTGTCCTTTCAGACTTAAACAGCTCAGTCAGCAGTGGTACTGTCAAGTTACTTTTAGTAATGGACATTGGAGATCCCCAACAAAATTACAGTTATCAGCCAAGGTTGTGCAGTTTGTGGTAATCAGCAGGATATTTGTGTGCCAATGTTTGACCTAATGCTATGGGACATCATGGATCTGGAGTCAATGTTGAGACTTGTCAACGCAACTCCCTCCCAATTAGATATACCATTGTGCCGCCACCTCTGTTGGGTCTGTCTTGCTGGCCAGACAGGACATATCCAGGGATGGTGATGTTCGGGACACTGACTGTAAGGTATGATTTCGAGAGTATGACTATATCAGGCTGACGCTTGACCTGTCTGTGAAACAGCTCTCCCAATTTTGGCACATGCCACAGTGTGGAGAATTTTCCTGGGTCGACATGGCTGTGCTTGCCATTGCGATATCTAGCGGGTTAGTCAATACCAGGTGGTCTATCCAGTTTGATTCCTTTTTGAGATTTTCCCGTGATTAATCGAACTGTTTCAGAGCAGTTAAGAGTCAAACACATTGCTGTGGGTCTGCAGTCAAATGTAGGCTAGATCAGTAAATGACAGTAGTTTTCTTCCCTAAAGGATTTTTGCAACAATTTGCAATGTTATGATCATTAGACTTGATTTAAATTCAGTATTAAATTCCACCATCGGCCATGGTGGGATCCAAATCTCTGTGCCCAGAACATTACCTGGCTACTCCAATGATAATACCACTAAGCCATCGCCTCCCCATGTTTTAGTAATCGACCTCTTTTGCCAGCTTTGAGAGACCTATACACACATACATATCCTGCCCACCCTTTAAAAGATTACATTTTAATTGTATACGATGCTTTTTTTAAAAACTAAGTTTATCATCTCATACTTCTACATATTGAACTTCATTTGTCCATTCCACCAAATTGTCAATGTTCTTTTGAAATTCAACAGTGTCCTCTTCACGAGTTACAGTTCTCCCAAATGTTGTGTCATACACAAACTTTGAAATGGTCCTCAGCACACCAAACTCTAGGTAGTTATATATATCAGGAAAAGCAAGGATCCCAATTCTTAGCCCCCAAGGAATTCTATGACATACCTTTCTACAGCTCAAAAAAACACCCATTAGCCACTACTGTGTTTCTTGTCCCTCAACCAACTTTGTATCCATGTTGCTTCAGTACCTTTTATTCCACAATTTTTTTCAAGTTCATCATGTGACACTGTACAGGCTGTTCTGCTCTAACAGTTGTGTTCCTCTGCAGTCCTGCACGGTAGTTCAGTGGTTAGCATTGCTGCCTCACAGTGCCAGGGATCCAGATTCGATTCCAGCCTCGGGTGACTATCTGTGTGGAGTTTGCATATTCTCCCCGTGTCTGCATAGGTTTCCTCCGGGTGCTCTGGTTTCCTCCCACAGTCCAAAGATGTGCAGGTTAGGTGAATTGGCCATGATAAATTACCCATAGTGTTCAGGGGTGTGTAGTTTAGGTGCATTAGACAGGGGGAAATGTAGAGTAATAAGGTCTGGGTGGGTTACTCTTCAGAGGGTCAGTGTGTGCTGGGCTGAAGGGCCTGTTTCCATACTGTGGGAATCCTAATTCTGTAGGAATTCTAATTCTAATATCCTGCCATGGAAAACCGCTATAGAAATCCATGCTGTAGAAGATCACTAATAGAAAAATCGCTATACACATTCAGGAGAAAGTTTGCGTTATCAAAACAACTTCCACAATTCATTATAGCCAATTCGTGCTGACGAAACATGTGTTACAGCAGAATGACCTGCGTCAATACCATTGAAGTCCATATATATCACATCGACAGCCTTACACTCATGACCCTTTTTTGTTATCTCTTCAAAAAACTTCTTCAAGTTAGATAGACAATGTTCCCTGAACAAAATCCAAGTTGACTTGTCCTATTTAATCCACATTTATCCATGTGTCTATTTATTTGACCTGATTAATTGTTTTGAGAGATTTTCCACACCAAAATCTAACTGACTGGTCTGTAATTGCTGGACATATCTTTACAATTTTTTTGCACAACGGTGTCACATTTGCAATCCTCCAATCCTCTGACAATAGCCCCAAATTCAGGGAAGATTAAACGATAATGGCTAGTGCCTCTACAATTTCCAGTCTCATTTCCGACAATATTCTTGGTTGAGTCTTATCAGGTTTTGGTATCTTATCAACTTTAAATATTGACTATTTGCTTGCTCCTTTTCAATTTTAAGCCCTTTTAGTGACTGAGTTTCCACTTCTGTCACCCTGGGCAATACCTACCTTAGAGGTAAGGACAGATGCAAAGCATTCATTTAACACTGCCTCCTGCCTCCATATGTAAATAATGTTTTGGTCACTAACCAACCCTCTTCCTCCTCTTATGACTGATATGCTTATAAAAGACTTTGGCATTTCAATTTAAGTTACCTGCCTGTCTTTTTTGTATAATTCCTCTTTGCTTTTTCACCTCCCTTCAGTATTCTGCGTGGTTCTCAATAGTATTGTGATACCTGCTATAAGCAATTATTTTTCTTCCAAACATTAATTTCTATCTTCTTTAATATCCAGGGAGATCTGTATTTATTTGACCTATCTTTTTTTGAGGAAAAGAGACCTCAACCATTCCTGAAATATCTCCCTGTTTGAAGGAAGCCCATTGTTTTGCTACTGTTTCTCCCAACAACCTTTGTTTCTGGTCCATTCAGCTCAGCTCCGTTTTTGTCCAATTGAAGTCAGTTTTCCACTAGTTGATTATTCTTTCTTTGGATTGATCAATGATCTTTCCACAATCATCCTAAAGCTTATGATACAAGGGTCACTGTCCCCTAAATGTTCTTTCACTGTCACTTGAATGACATTGCCCACCTCGTCCCCAAGAACTGGTTCCATCCAGCACTGCCTCTTTCGAGGTGGACTGGATACATTCTGAAGTAGAAAACCTTCCCAAACACCACCTAGGAATGCCTGCTCCTCATTGCCCCTTACACTACCACAATCCCAGTCTACATACAGGAATTAAAGTCTCCTATTATAACTGATGTTTACATCTCTGCAATTTCCTTGCAGATTTGTTCCGTCATGTTCTTTACACTGGTTGATGATCTATATACTGTACTGAATAATGTCGCTGCAACCAACTCAATTACAGTCATAGAGCCATACAGTCATACAGATGTCTAGCACGGAAACAGTCCCTTCAGTCCAACTTGTTCATGCCAGCCAGATATCCTAAATTAAGCTAGTCCTATTTGCCAGCACTTGGCCCATATCCCTTGAAACCTTTCCGATTCATATATCCGTCCAGATGCCTTGTAAATGTTGTAATTATATTTGTGTTCATCATTTCCTCTGGCAGCTCATTTCATACACGCACCACCTTCTGCGTAAAAAAGTTGTCCCTTAGGTCTCTTTTAAATCTTTCCCCACTCATCTTAAACCTATGCCCTCTAGTTCTGAACTACCCCACGCCAGGGAAAAGACCTTGTCTATTTATCCTATCCATGCCCCTCATGATTTTATAAACCTCTATAAGGTCACTCTGAGACTCTAGGGAAAACAGCCCCAGCCTGTTCAGCCTCTCCCTAAAGCTCAAACCCTCCAACCCGGGCAAAACCTTTGTAAATCCTTTCTGAACCTTTTCAAGTTTCACAACATCCTTCCTATAGGAAGGAGACCAGAACTGCAAACAATATTACAAACGTTGCCTAACCAATGACTGGTACTCAATGCTCTGACCATTAAAGGAAAGCATACCAAATGCTTTCTTCACTATCCTGTCTATCTGTGACTCCAATTTCAAGGAACTATGTACCTGCACTCCAAGATCTCTTAGTTAGCAAGGCTCCCCAGGGCCTTACCATTAAGCTTATATGTCCTGCCCTGATTTGCCTTTCCAAAATGCAGCACCTTGCATTTATCTAAAACTCCATCTGCAAGTCCTCAGCCCATTTGTGTATCTGATCAAGATCCCATTGTACTCTGAGGTAATCTTCTTCGCTGTCAAGTACACCTCCAATTTTGGTGTCATGGAGTCATAGAGATGTTCAGCATGGAAACAGACTCTGCGGTCCAACCCGTCCATGCCAACCAGATATCCCAACCCAATCTAGTCCCACCTGCCAGCACCCGGCCCATATCCCTCCAAACCCTTACTATTCATATACACATCCAAATGCCTTTTAAATGTTGTAATTGTACCAGCCTCCATCTGCCAACTTCTTCTGGCAGTTCATTCCCGTCATCTGCAAACTTACTAACTATACCTCCTACATTTACATACAAAGCATTTATATAAATATGACGAAAAGCAGTGGACCCAGCACTGATACCTGTGACACACCATTGGTCACAGTCCTCCAGTCTCGAAAGCAATCCTCCATCACCACCCTCTGTCTTCTACCTTCGAGGCAGTTCTGTATCCAAATGGCTAATTCTCCCTGTATTCCATGAGATCTAACCTCAGTAACCAGTCTACCATAAGAAACCTTATCGAACGCCTTACTGAAGCCCATATAGATCACGTCTACTGCTCTGCCCTCATCAATCCTTTTCGTTACTTCTTCAAAAACTCAATCAAGTTAGTGAGTCACGATTTCCCACAGACAAAGCCATGTTGACTATTCCTGATCAGATCTTGCCTTTCCAAATGCATGTACATACTGTCAGTCAAGATTCCCACCAACTACTTGCCCACCACTGATGTCAGGCTCACGTGTCCACAGTTGCCTGACTTTTCCTTACCACCTTTCTTAAATAATGGCACCACGTTAGCCAACCTCCAGTCTTCCGGCACCTCACCTGTGACTATTGACGATCCAAATATCTCAGCAAGGGACTAGCAATCACTTCCCTAGCTTCCCACAGAGTATCAGGATACACCTGATCAGATCCTGGGGATTTATCCACCTTTATGCCTTTTAAGACATCCAGCACCTCCACCTCTGTAATATGGATGGTTTTCAAGATGTCACCATCTATTTCCCAACATTCTATACCTTCCATGCCCTTTTCTACAGTAAACACTGATGGTAAATACACATTTAGTGCCTCTCCCATCTCCTGTGGTTCCATACAAAGGCCGCCTTGCTGATCTTTGAACAGCCCTATTCTCTCTCTGGTTATCCTTTTGTCCTTAATGTATTTATAAAATCCCTTCGTATTGCCTTAACTCTATTTGTCAAGGTTATCTCATGTCCGCTTTTTTTCCCCTCCTGATTTCTCTCTTATGTATACTCCTACTGCCTTTATACTGTTCTAAGGATTCACTCATTTTCTGCTGTCGACACTTGACATATGCTTCCTTCTTTTTCTTGACTAAAACTTCAATTTCTCCAGTCATCCAGAATTCCCTACAATTACCAGCCTTGCCTTTCACCCTAACAGAAACATACTGTCTCTGGACTCTCATTGTCTCATTTTTTAAAGCTCCCCATTTTTTAGCCATTGCTTTACCTGTGAACATCTGCTCCGAATCAACTTTTGAAAGTTCTTGCCTAATACCGTCAAAATTGGCCTTCCTCCAATTTAGAACTTCAACTTTTAGATTCTGTCTATCCTTTTCCATCACCATTTTAAAACTAGTAGAATTATGGTCACTGACTCCAAAGTGCTCCCCTACTGACATCTCAGTCACCTGCCCTGCCTTATTTCCCAAGCGTAGGTCACGTTTTGCATCTTCTCTGGAAGGATTCTTTACTTGAAGCCTCTGATATAGCCTCTTTCTCCAGTACTGCAATGCTGTCCTTAACCAAGAACATAATTCCCCCCTTGGTTTTTCCCCTCTTCATTTCTTTACTGAGCACCTTGTAATCAAGAACAGTTAACACCCAAATCTGCACTTCCTTAAACCAGCTCTCTGTTATCACCACATCATCATAATCCAACATGGTGATCCATGCCTGTAACTCCTTAATATTGTTAATTATACTATACTCTGTGCATTCACATACATACAATGTAACTCTGATTAGACTTCATTCATTTTTCCCTTACTTCTAATTCCTTTTATTAACTTACTATTCTCTATTTTAATGTTATCGGCTTCTCTCAGTATTTCATGCATGTTGATGTTACTTTCTAATATCCTGTTCGCCCTGCTGAGTTAGTTTATACTCTCGCCAACAGCACTTGCAAAACTCAGTAGGAAACTTAGACTCAGCCCTGTTCAGATGCAATCTGTTTGGCGTGCACAGGTGCCATCTCCCCCATTGCCAGTCCCAGTGTCTCAGGAATCTAAAAACCTCCCTCCTGCACTATCTTTCCAGTCACATGTCCATTTACCTTATCTTCCTTTCTCATAGTGACCTGCATGCAGCACCTGGGGTAATCTAGAGATTACTAATTTAGAGCTCTTGGCTTACTTTCTGCCTAGCTCCAGAAATTCCAACACTTAATCAAAATCATTCACCAGATTTGGGCATTGCTGGCTAGGCCAGCATGTACTGCCTATCTCTAATTGCCCTGAAGATAGTTAAGAACCAACCATACTGCTGTGGGTCTGGACTCTCATGTAGGCCAGACCAGCTACCTATGTCATCAGTACCATTCTGTGACATCCTTGACCTTAGCACCAGTTGACATTTGGTTGTTTACTCTTCCAACTTGGACTGTGGGCCTCAACCCTGAATTCTGAAATACATTCCAGCGCCAACTCACAGACACAATTTCAGCTTTTCACATATAGCTAGCTTCACCAAGTTGGTTCTGAACCTATATTTCCAATCTCTAATCTTGGTCAGTTGCACAAAGCAAACATTTCTTTTGGGCTTCCTTTATCCTCGTTCTCAGTTGCATGAATAATTAATGGCTCATGATTTCTTCTGAGCCCCCACAACTTCTGAGGCTTTATCTGAACCCTAACCCCCAATTTTAGCTGATTTGGCTGACTCACAAGACCCATCCTGAGGCTCAATGGATCTGATCCTATTACAGCAGTACCACTGTGGAATGGAGCCTCTTCTTCCTGCTCCTCAAAACCTGACTAATTGGGCAAACAGAGCAACCTTCTCTTCTGACTAGCTCTGACTGACAAAACTGACTGGTCACTAACTCTAACTGTTTTCAGTAATCTGATGAAAACTTTGAAACAAGCTGTGCCCTTACTGTTTGGTATTATTGAAGGCAACTAGCATTTTGGAACAGTCAAATGTAGCAACTGCCTTTTCCCTCAATGTCACAATATTCATAGACATTTGGCTGTAAAGCACAAAATGGATACAAAAAGAAGCTTTAATCACATTAATCTGGATCTTAATTATTCCTACAATTATCCACTTTGGTTCTATAACTTTAATAGCCTTGCGAAACAAATTCTATTGATCGCAATTTTGTAATTTTTAATTGACCTCCCAGTCTTGAAAAGTCATTTTTGCGTCGAGAGAGACCCGGTATCCACAACCCTTTGTATGAAGGGCTTCACAAATTGATGGCCTTGCTTTAGTTTTAATGTTATGCCCCTTTGTTCTGAAAACTCCTTCTATGACAGGACATACTTTCTCTCTATCTTTATCAATTCCTACAAGCCTAACCTGTCCTTGTAACCTAACTGTTGTAGCCTTGGTATCATTCTGGCGATAGGTTGCTTTCAGCAACAGCTATAATAGACAATTAACATGTTACACCGATATTCTTTTGAAACTGTAGTAAACAATGCGGGGGTAGGGTGCACATACAGATTTACTTCACATTTAATCTGATCATTTCCACACATAATTTGTGGTAAAGGCTTGAAAATAATATACATTTTTCCATTTTCAGTGTGAATACTTTTCCACTTAACATGAAAACATTTGTTATCAAAACCATATTTTAAAACCTCACACTAAAACACTCTTATATCACCTTTCTGCTGATCTTTTCTGCTTAAGAGTTGCCAACAGTATATGTTCCACTGGTGTGGCAGTGTTTCAGAGGTGCCATTCTCTGGATCTGGGTCCCAGATTTTCAATATAATGAAATGTCCAACTTGGTTAGGTATTACAAGAATGAAGATTTGCAGAGAAACAGGGGAACAAAGAAAATTCCTCGTGGACAAGCTCACCGTGGCATCCTCAAGCTATAAAAGAAGCAGATTGGAGACTGGGAGCAGGTTCCCACCCTTGCCTATTAATCGGGAAATCAGGCCTTGTTAAGGGAGCTTTGAACAAAGCCAAAACAGAGAAAGTAGGAAACACTCAACAACTGAGGGAACAAAATTCAGATCGTCAAACTTTTGGGCCTGAAGAATCTTGCTTCGGAGTGGAATATTAAGAGACTTAAACTAGAACTACCAGCTGATTGCCTTCCTGACTTGAGTAGTTAGAACCCTATGTTTTTTATTTCAGATTTTCATCACCAACAGCAAATGTTTAGTATGACTGACATCCTGAAATAGCAAAGGAAAATTAGAATACAAGAGAGCCACAATTATTCTGAACTTGGAACAAGACAGCATACAGTTCTCTGAGCAGTATTGGTCTCTATTCCCTGTAACTGAGCTTCAATCTATACCAGCGCATGTCTCAAGTTAATTAATTCCAATTGGTGTCTTGTTTTGCTCAATGATCCCATTGCAAATACAGTATTAAGGTTTGAAACACTGCAACACTGTGCGATTTGCTGCATTCTGCTTCAGTTTGTATTCTTGAATTTTGAACAGCAATTTTCTATGGCACTGCAGTACTATTGGTCAAGTTACGAGGGTCCACAATTGCTGAATAGACCAGTTGAGGTTTTGATGGATTCATGTTGTCTTATGCATTTAACCCTCAACCTTTCTACTCCCAGCATCTAAAATAACCTGACCTCTGTTCAGTGCCTTGCCAAATGCAACTCATGCCATAACGTTCTCTCGGTCACAAGTGAATAAAACAACCTCAAGCTAAATCTGAAAATGTGTTGCTGGAAAAGCGCAGGTCAGGCAGCATCCAAGGAGCAGGAGCATCCTGCTCCTTGGATGCTGCCTGACCTGCTGCGCTTTTCCAGCAACACATTTTCAGCTCTGATCCCCAGCATTTGCAGTCCTCACTTTCTCCTAGAAGATTTTAACCTCAAGCTAAAAACAACACAACTAATTTTAAAACATAAATTGGTGCCCTTGCACTGAAAATCCTCAGAAGTGTCTAGCTTGGCTAATCCGGCAACCTGGATGGGTATGATTTCTTTTTTGAAAAGAGGTACCTATTCAATATGTAGTCTCGGGCAGAGTAGCTCAATAGAATGCAGATCGTTAGGTTACAATGAAAACCTAACAAGCTGTAAGCCGTTTCAAACATAGCATTCTTGTTATATTTAGAAAATGTTTCTCGACAAATTCATTTCTCTCTTACTTTAGTTAGCTGGGTATCTAAAATAGATAGAATTTCGTGTGCATCGTCATTTCTGAGGCCTACTGAGAAACTCTGGTATTTTAATGTCAGTCATAGTACAGTGAGTCATGTTCTCATCTGAATTGGGAGATTCTAAGTTCTGGTCCTTTTCAAAAACAAGAGGGCTGCATCTTTTGGATGAGCAGAGTGATCACCCGCTCTTTCAGATGGATTAAAAGACCCCATGGCACTATTTCAAAGCAGACCAAGATGTGGTCATAATCGATATTAATCCCTCAATCATCATCACTAAAATATGACTATTATCTCATTACATTTTATGGGAGCTTGCTGTGTGCGAATTGGCTTCTCTATTTCAGGCAAAAGAAATAACACTTCAAAAATACACCACTGGCTGTAAAGTACTTTAGAGTATCGAGTGGTCATAGAAGATGCTATTTAAGTCTATATTCGGACTGCAATCCCATCAAATGAGGCAATTCGAAGTAATTTGTTGTGGAATGCTTTAATGTGCAAAATTAGATCGACCTCAAGACACAAACAAGGAAGAATGTCTTGGCTTGATGAGTGTACAAAGTTAAGGTTACACTTGCAGTGTGATTTGTTTGCACAAACTGAAACCTGCACTTAGTTTCACAAGGAGTCTGGTCTTTGTAGACAAAAGAAGTATGTCTACACATTATACCTTTTCTCAAAGAAGAACGAACGAAGTATGGAGATAAGCAATCCAGCTGCATTCCCAAAGCAAAAATGTGACCAATAAAGGCAACTTGCCTGGTTTGAATGTAATCAGTTAAGACTGATAGTTAACAGCTCGTACTGCATCTCAATGCCAACCATAGCCCAACCAATCAGCACATTCTTGTCATGTTTTAGATTAGATTAGATTCCCTACAGTGTGGAAACTGGCCCTCTGGCCCAACCAGTCCACACCAACCCTCCGAAGAGTAACCCACCCAGACTAATGTACATAACACTATGGGCAAGTTAGCATGGCCAATTCACCTGACCTGCACATCTTTGGACTGTGGGAGGAAACCGGAGCACCTGGAGGAAACCCACGCAGACATGGGGAGAATGTGCAAACTCCACACAGACAGTCGCCTGAGGCTAGAATTGAACCTGGCACCCTGGTGCTAACCACTGTGCCACCGTGCTGTCCCTCTCTAAATAGTTGTCCCTTTCTAAAGGTGGTTTTCTAGGCTTCAGTCCTAATGAGTGTAAGTCAAAGACAACTTCATATCTCTTTTTGGTAATGATTAAGGAATGTTCAAACCACAAAAGAATAATAACAATTTCAGATGTCAGATGTGAGGAGAAAGAGTTGTATAATAAGCTGTTACAAGACAGGAAGCAAGGGTTTTAGAGAAAAAGTTACAAGTTATTATCAAGGTTTAACATTTCCTGTAAATAATCCATTGAATTTGCACGAGTACTGGCAGTCCCCAAAGTACTGAAAAAAAAACTCTCTGAATCAAGGGATTCTTCAAGTATTTTACTGTTTCATCTTGCAGGTTCATTCATGAGAGTGCCTCAGTGTGTATTTATTTATTTATACACACTGCTGAATGACCACAAGACTGAACAAAAGCAAACCCATAAATACTGGACTAAATAAAATCATGTTCATCAGAATGTGTTTGAATGTTTAGTTTTTCATTGAATACATGAAGATGACCCATTAACTAACCTATTTTAATTACAAATTCCTATTGACTTCCTGTCCAATTTATATTCTACGGCTGATGGCTTCTCCAGTCTACTAAAAGTTAGAAACCAAAGAGGAACATATGAAACTGCTTATGATCTGGAAAATATGACCCTGCAATTATACAAATATATCATGTTGTAGAACAAAAAAGTCTTCCTATAACATCTACCACAACCAAGCTTCCCAGTTGAAAAGGTTGTTATGAGGAGAAATTTATAAAGGCTAAGCTTGTATTCCCTTGAGTGTAGAAAACTAAAGGTTGATTTAATGAAGTGCTTGAGATGATTAAAAGATTTGATATAGAAAGACCATTTGCTCTGATTGAGCAGGATTATTGGGGCGGAAGAAAGAGTCCAGAACAACAGGGTAGAATATTAAAATTTGAACAAGGCTATTCAGGGGTGCTGTAAAAATGACCGAGCTTCCAGTTGTCTGTTCAACACACCACTGGTTTCCATCCCAACGTTTCTATCTCAGATCTGGTTCAATGAAGGTTAACACTATCGGGGAAACAACACCTCAACTTCCACTGAGGTACCTTACAGCCTTCAGGACTTAACATCGAATTTAACAATTTCACAATGTGAACCACCTGCTCCAGCTAGACAGGGTGGTAAAGACGATGTTTGGCACACATGCCTTCATTGCTCAGACCATTTAATTTAGGAGTTGGAATGCAATATTGAGATGTTGGTGAGGCCATTTTTGGAGTACTGTGTATAGTTCTGGTCACCATGCCATAGGAAGGATATTATTAAATTGGATGGTTCAGAAAATATTGACAAGAATGCTACTGGGATTGGAGGTTTTGCGTTATGAGGAGGGGCTAGATAAGCTGGGACTTCTTTCCCTGGAACGTAGGAAGTTTTACCTAAGATGGCATAGTAATCTGTCATGCTGAACTTTTTATTTCTTAATTTTTCTAATTTTCCCCTAAAAACATATACTTAAGGATCTGTATCAAGGCACACTTGTACCTAAGATGGTGCTGTTAGTGGTGATTTGTAAACTTTTCACTGTACTCATATGAGTTCAGGTGACAATAAGCTAATTCTAAGTTTCATACATTTATTTTCTGCAGTGGAATACAAATAAGGAAGGATTTCAATATGAATTTGACTAAAATTAGTTCGTTAATGTGTTAAAGTTGTCGATACAATGAGAAACTGCATACTGAAACCCATATTCTATTGAATGCAGTATTAATTTGTTCAGTATTTTACACAATTGTATTTGCCTTCACTCGGGTGCAGCAATTTTAGGGAATTCAGTGAATTTATTTAAGTTCTAAAATGTATAAAATGCCATTGTTGTTCAATAGGTTAAATTAGTGAACTATTAGGCACTTTGAAGAATGCGAATACAGATAGCAATGAAATCAGGCATGTCACTTTTAATTTCAACAAACTGAAAAGACAGCAGCTCTTTTTGTGTCATGAATACTTGGTCTCTTGCTTTCTGTAAATCTCAGATGGTAGTCCCTTTTGTCTTGTGCTGTCTGTAGCCAGTCAGTGCCACAGCAGAATGATGGACAAACAGTGACAGTTCCGCCCTATCAGCTGGCTGATCTGTAATAAACCTTAATGTTACCTCCTATGGCTAATTCATCATCTGACCCCTAGACAGTCACTGTGATTGTAAAACTCACTCTCAACAAGGGAGAAGTGACCACAGAATAGAGAGAGAGGGTAGAGGCCTTAAGAAGAACAGTGATAAGTGCAACCTGTCAACACAAGGACAAAGAAGGGCAGGCCCCAGGGAGCGCAGGAAAAGAAGAGGGAAAAAAAAATCACTGCAACCAGTTTATCAGATGAGGGTTATGGGTAATTAATTATAAACTCAATTACCCAAACCTTACTTCAGTAGTCTCTATTCATTAAGAGATAAAATTTGAGCAGCGAGTACTTTCTTACAAACAATCAAGACCACAATCACTTTCCATTTAGGTCAGTCCATTTAACCCTCTCTTAACAACTGTTATGACAAGCAGGCATTCAGAAACCTGGCATTCATTTGCTGGGAATGGTTTCTTCAAGCCTGTCCATGTATTTGAGGCAACAATTTTCTCAATCATGGCTTCACAAGTAGGACTATTTTCTCTGCTCTACTCCAGAAATGTGGGCACAAGAAGTTGATGCTCAAATGGAGTACTGAGAGACTTACTATCATTCAGGTGAGATGTTCAACTGGGGGTCTGCCTGGCCTTTTGAATAGATGTAAAAGATATTGCAGCACTAATTTGAAGAACAGAAGTAACATTTTCTTCGATGTTCTAGTCAATATTTACATTCAGTCCACATCACAAAAAAATGAACTGAGCATTATTACATTGCTGATTATTGTAGGCCTTTTTTATTTTTGGGTCTACCTTATGATTTTTTGGCGTCTACTACTTTAGTTTTCATGGGCTCCTTTTTGAATCTCACTAATGTCTTTGGTAGATGATAGTCACTTAGTAACAATATGGTCTGCGTTTGTGTTGATATTTTGGGAATTTGGATTCATACAGAAGCAAAATTAGAAGAGTTCATCAATATTAACAAAAATCACCAGTCCATTGTACTTAAAGCCACAACACAGAATGAAGCATTAACTGCCTAGACACCTCAGTATTTAAAATGAGACAAGAGAGCTGGTGTAAGTTAGCAACAAATTATTTTGTTTTTAAAAACTAAATCTTCCAAGAGCAAAAGCCATCACTCAAAGACGGTTGTAATAACACATATACAAATCTTTGTGAAATAAAAATTCAATATGGAATTATTCAAATGAAATAGTGTTTACTTTAATTGCATCTATTACATTCACACTACTCCCAATATTAACTCCTGAACTCCCACAGCTTTAAGCTACAGATTCCTTATTAATTTGCAAGGATTTCATTACTTCAGTTTACAAATATCCCTTTTTTGAAAAGTTTAGAACTGTTTTCTCCTATTGGCAGTCCCCTTCTTCCTTTTCAGATCTGCTTCACATATTCAGACCACTCACTCCCCTCAAGTCACTCTCCCCACTTTTCAATGCCTCACTTTCCTTTCGCAGTGAGAAAATTGGTTGCTCTCTTTTCCATTTTACAACAATGACTGCACTTCAAAAGTACTTAACTGGCTGTAAAGCTCTTCGGGACATCATGAAATTGTGAAAGGATCTATTAGTGCAAGTCTTTCATTGCCAAGATTGAAAAAGGTAATAAGAGAAGGTCAAGTAAATCATAAAGTTATGGTTAGGTAATACTAAGTTGCACTTTAAAAGCTTAGAAATTATCAGAAGGAAAGCATGAGGTAATGGTTCCGAGGTTTGCTGCCCCATGACTTAAGAGACTTGGAAACTGTGATATGTGCCTCGACTTAAACATTAGGGAATGTGTGGAAAGGGAAAGAAGGAAGTTCAGATATCATCAAACATTAAGGGATCACAAAATAAAGAGGGACACCCAAATAATCAAACCGTACCAGTTCAGCAATTATTTTCAAAAATGTAACACAGAGCAAAATTCATCTTCCACTATTCAAATGGTATTTTGTACACTACATTAGTTTTGCTCATGTTGGGTATCGGGTCCTTCATTCTGGTGAGTTGTTGTCTGAGCGTGGCTGTTGGTTTGTGTGCCGTTATGAGTCCTAGGGGTCGCAGTAGACTGGCTGTCAGTTCTGAGATGCTCCTGATGTATGGTAGTGTGGCTAGTCCTTTTGGTTGTGGTATGTCCTCGTTCCGTGGTCTTTCTCTTAGGCATCTGTTGATGAAGTTGCGCGGGTATCCGTTTTTGGCGAATACCTTGTATAGGTGTTCCTCTTCTTCTTTTTGCAGTTCTGGTGTACTGCAGTGTGTTGTGGTCCTTTTGAATAGTGTCCTGATGCAGCCTCGTTTGTGTGTGTTGGGGTGGTTACTTTCATAGTTTAGGACTTGGTCTGTGTGTGTGGCTTTCCTGTATACCCTTGTAGTGAATTCTCCGTTCGGTGTTCTTATACCATGCAAGGACTGCACAAAACACTATACAGGACAAATAGGAAGACAGCTAACAATCCGCATACATGAACATCAACTAGCCACGAAACGACACGACCAGCTATCCTTAGTAGCCACACACGCAGACAACAAGCAACATGAATTCGACTGGGACAACACTACTATCATAGGGCAAGCCAGACAGAGAACAGCCAGGGAATTCCTAGAGGCATGGCATTCATCCACAAACTCCATAAACAAACACATCGACCTGGACCCAATATACCAACCACTACAGCGGACAGCTGAAACTGACAACCGGAAGCGGCAGGGACAGACCACTATAAACACCGGAGGAAACATCAAAGAAGCGCTTCGCAGGAGGCTCCCAAGCACTGATGATGTCACCTAGCCAGGGGACGAAACGTTTGCAACAAAAACTTCCAGCTTGGTGAACAGAACCACAACAACATTTCAATTGATTTCAATTCTGCTGTAATCTTCCTTGTGCACTGCTCACAGCATTGCCCAGGAAATTAATTTCAAAATTGAAGTGGTGGCATAGTGGTAACACCATTGGATTATTAATCCAGAGGCCCAGTTGAATACTTTGGGGACAAGGTTTCAAATTTCACCATGACACTGGTGAAACTTGTACTCTGTTAATAAATCTTGAATCATAAAGCGAGTCTCAGTGATGATAGCTACCATCACTATCATCAAATCTTGCAAAAAGCCAACTGGTTCCCTCATGTCCTTTAAGGAAGAAAATCTGTCATCCTCACCTAACCAGGCAGTCACACTGCAATGTGGTTGACTCTCAACTGCCTTCTGACATGAGCCTAGCAAGCCACTCTGTTCAAGGTTGACTAGGGATGGGCAACAAATGGTCAGCCCTGCAAGTGATGCCCATATTCAATGAAAGAATAGTAAAGCAAAAATTCCTGGAAACCGCAAGACTATCTTGGAGCATCAGTAACATCATCCTTTATTTTGTACTTAATTGCATTGCCCTGTGTGTTGGGCCATCTTCATTTATACAAAATGCACAAAACTAGCCATCTCGGTTTGAGTTTTTTTTAAATAAAAGTGAATGTATTAAATTAATACCTAAAAAAAGGACAGAACTTCATCAGCAGTTTACAGGACCATTGGTTTTTCATCTCAAAAGGTTTCTGCTTCAGTCTTCACTCTCTGTGGTAAAATGGTTCAAGGCAATGATGCTCAGAGCGAAGAACTTGGATGCAAAATCCCACTTAACTCCCAGACCTTGTCACTGCGACTGCAATGTGTGTCATCTACAAGATGCATTCCAACAACAGTCCAATATTCCTTGCACAGCACTTCCTATATCGCAACATTCACCTCTGGGGAAAAAAAAACACTGCAGGTGCATGGAAACTCTGCCACATTTGAATTTTCCTCCTAATCATTCACCATCCCGACTTGATGTTGCTAGATGTAGTAACTCACTGGGTTCAAGCTTAGAACTAATTTCCTAGCACAAGACTGGAAGCACTTTTACCATTCAGACCACTGAGGTCGAAGAAGGCAGCTCACACGCACCTACTCAAGGCCAGTTAGAGAAAGGCATTAATGACAGCCTCACCAGCAATGACCATTTCCCATGGGTAGGGGGCAGCATTCATCACAACCACTGTAACTACAAAGCACCTCTGGATAACAGGCAGAAATGACAGCTATTTTTAAAAAATGTAACAGTCCCTCTGTGTAATGTTAAATAAAAGCAAACTGAATAAAGTTGAAAAATCCCACATGAGGCAAATTTTGTCATCTTTAAATTTCAAACTGGACAGGAGGTATTAAGTACACAGTAGTACCATTAAGACAGTAGTTAATTTAATTAAATTCTGCCTTAGTGAATGAAGCAGACTTCAGGACATCTTTCATTGCAAGACATGAAATTACAGCCTGTCAGCTGCCACTGGCAGGGTAAAGGAATGAACTGCAAAGTAAATAACATTAATGTCCCTGTATTAAGCAACCAGCTTAACTGCGATTTCTCCCTGTTGCTCTAATATGGGCAGAAATCCCATTGCAACGTTTAAGGATCTTTAAATTGGGCAACTGAAAGATCAACAGAGGTAGGGTCTCAACGTACAATGATTTATGCATAATTAAAGGCAAAGAAATAAGCCATTTGGCCCAGATAGCTGGCCAGAGCAGATACTACCATGGTGCCACAGTATCTCCCAAGATACACTCAGCACATGACCGCAAAAGTGAGCTTCACTCTTTACTGGTCCTTTTTAAAAATAAAGTATTTGTTCATGGGTGTCACTGGTTAAGTCAGCATATATGATTCACAGCTAATCACTCTTGACATCATGTTGAGCTTGAATCACTGAAGTGTATATTAATGTTTGTGTGTGTGAGAGAGACAGAGAGAGAGCGCATGTGTGTGTGTGTGTGAAAGACAGCATGTGAGTGAGTGTGTGCGTGTGAGAGAGCGTGTGTGAGAGAGAGGGAGTGAGTGTGCATGTGTGAATGTGTGCCCAAGTGAGGGTATTACATCGTACTCTTAACCTGAGCTTTGTAGATGGTGCAGAGATTGAGGGAAAGCAGGTGGTGAGTTAGTCATTGCAAAATTTCCTGTCTCTGATCAGCTCTGGAAGCTCGAGTATTTTTATGGCTGGTCCAATTCTGTTTCTGGTCTATACCAGTGCTTAAGCTCTGCACAATTTCCCTCCCTTCATTTACCCATCATTCTATATCCTTCTCCCTCATGTACTTTTGAAGCTTTATCTTGAACACTTCTATGGTAACTGCCTCAATTACTCCATGTCATGGCAGCTTACTATTTGCAAATTATAATTTCATCTGCATTGGGCAAGAATAAACTTGCCTCCAAAGGAGGTTTTCAGTAACTTGATTCACCTAATGATGAAATTCTGCTTATGCAAGACAACAGATTAACTGGGGAAATCCTGCAACACATCTCTTTATTCTTGCTTTTAGGCATCTTAAATTTCATTTGCTTCATCACTGGTAGCTGTAATATCAGCTGCCTCAGCCCTCAGTTATGCAATTCCCACGTTCAACCTCAACATCTTTGTACCTCTCCAGTCATTCAAAATGTTGCTTTAAACAAAACACTTTGACTGAGCTTTCAGTTACTTGTCTTAACATGTTTTTATACAGGAGTACTGAACCCTTGGGCATTGCTAAAAAAGACATTTTGTTGCAGCTTTTCATCTTGCATTCATAAGGACAATTAGCAAGACAAAAAGATTCAATAGACTATCTCATTATTCAGTAATATTGCTTTATAGGGTCCAATGTCAAATTGTAGTTCAGTCTGACAATGCTCCTACGAAATGCTTTGGGCAATGTTCATATGCTAAAGGTGCATAGATGCTAAACACAAATTATTTTTGTACAGTCTTAATACTCATTGGATGCAACGTCCTGTAGCAAAGTGATTGTACTGTATTTGAGAGCTATTTGAGGCAGCATCATACCAGAATCGTATTCAACCATTTTTCCCCATGCTGGAGCCTTCCCGAGTGGCCCTGGGTTTGATATGCTTATTGGTGAACTCTGACTCAATATTATCTCTGAACCAGAAGGTCACAGGTCCAACCCATTAAACCACAGAAACTAGCTGATAGTACTGAATAGTAGCAAGAAACTGCCTCCATGTCAGAGGTGCTGTGCACCATCTCGGGTGGACACCCATGGTGTTGTACATTATGTTTATCAAATTATTTAGTGAATAAAGTGATAGCAACGTAGTATTTTGTGGAGTAGAAATGGGCATATCAACTCAACAAAAACAGAACATGCTTGTTGGAACTTTCTGCAGGAATTCAAATATAATAGAAACAAACTGAAAAGCATCCTCAATATTTCAGTATGTGCCCCTAGGTACGTTTCACACCAAGCCATAGGATTCAATTTGAGTTATAGAGCAAAATGGCATAACTCAACAATTATCTCTGAACCAGAAGGTCACAGGTCCAACCCATTAAACCACCAAAACTAATTGGTACTGTAATGCTGGAATTCTGACACAATAACAGTACTGGGGATATTCAGCAGGTCTGGCTATATCCGCAGAGAGATAGAGTTAATGTTTTGATCCCCACAAAGTTTTTCTTCAGAACTGGAATACTATAATTTTGTAAAACTGTTGAGAAAGTGGCTCAGGACCTCCTTACAAAGTCATTACCATCCTCACAATTGGCAAGAAGCTCAGAGCCACGTTTTGCTCATACCTTTCCATTTATACTATGCTGAAGAACTGAGGTAATCACAGCTACCTTTTCAATGGCAACTAGGAACAGACACTAAACATTGGTCTTGCTACTGTTCACATTCTAAGAATGAATTGAAACAAAAATCACATCCTTACTATGAACAGACTGACGTTTGTTCAACCCAAGTCCGAGTGCACCCCTAGTTACTGATGACTCCAGTTTTCCCAATCCGAAGTACAAAAGGCAGCAGGTATGAGAAATCCAAGAGAATGCAGCATTTTCCTTGCGAGTGACAATATCAAATTCATTCCCAGGTTCTAAGTTTATTCACTGAACTGGCCCTGCACCATGCAAATTAATTTGCAAGCATTCTTTGAAAAATGCATGAGTCAGTTTATTGGCAAACACACAAACTGTTTTTTTGGTAATTAGCTGTTAATTAGTACCACAAAACAGCTGCTAGTACAATTTCACTGGGCAAACAGAGTCTGTAAACAATGCTTGTAAATCTTGCTAATTTATTAATGACAGTACAACTGTCATCATTTTTGGCTCAGAGGTACAGAAATACTACTGTTTATTGTATATATAGCTGGAAGTACATATAGAGAAGCTGCACATTAGAGAAGCTAGCTTTCCCAGATAACAAAGCAATTCTGTGGAATTGATAGAATGCCTATAACTGTAATTATCTGTATAACTGCTCATAATCCAGAAATACAGCCAGGCTACTGAACTTTCCAAATTCCAGCATGAATGGATAGGCATGCAGGCATACATGTCTAACGGTTCTTTCAATTGTGAAGAGAAGTTACGAAAGTTTTGCACATTCAGAGTGAAACAAATGAGTCTTTATGGGCAGACTAAGAGTCAGCTTGCACACAACCAGAACTAACAAAAACCTAGAGAAAACATATTGAAAATTGCTTTCATCTTTGACATTCTCATCTTAATGTAAACTTGCAAAATCCTCCAGTACTTTGTGGGTGGCACGGTGGCACAGTGGTTAGCACTGCTGCCTCATAGCGCCAGAGACCCGGGTTCATTTCCCGCCTCAGGCGACTGACTGTGTGGAGTTTGCACGTTCTCCCCATGTCTGCGTGGGTTTCCTCCGGGTGCTCCGGTTTCCTCCCACAGTCCAATGATGTTCTGGTCAGGTGAATTGGCCATGCTAAATTGCCCGTAGTGTTAGGTAAGGGGTAAATGTAGGGTTATGGGTGGGTTGCGCTTCGGCGGGGCGGTGTGGACTTGTTGGGCCGAAGGGCCTGTTTCCACACTGTAAGTAATCTAATCTAATCTAATCTAATCTAATCTAATCTAATCTAATCTAAGAAGCTGTAACACACATGACATTGGAAAGGTGAGGTCTCTGTCGCCGAGACTGAGACCATACTGACTGAGAAGATGGCAGGTAACAAAGTACCATATCAAAGGTTACAAAGTAAGAGCTCATGGACTAAACATATTAGCATGGTGAAGGATTGGTTCATTAGCATGAAAGAGAGTAGACATAAATTAGTTGTTTTGGGGTTGGCAAGATATAATGGAGTGTCACTGGGATCAGTACTGGGCCCTCAGATATTTACAGACCACATCAATGTGGGGATGTAGGGATAAAGGGATGGAAAGTATAGTTGCTAAATTTGCTGATGAGCCAAATATATGTAGGGGAGTAAATTGTCAACAGGAGGTAGTGTGTCTGAAAAGGGATATAGATAAGCTGAGTTAGTGGGCAAATAATTGGCAGATAGTGTACAGAGTGGGAAAATGCAAACTTGCCCACTTTGGCAGGAAGAATAGAAAAAAAAGTGTACTATTTAAATGGAGAGAGATGGGTGTACAGAGGATCTGGTGTCCTGGTACATGAATCATAAAAGACTAGTATGTGGATTCAGCAAGCAATTAGGAAGGCAAATGAAATGCTGTTCATTGCAAAGAGATCAGAATTAGAGGTATACAGAAACTTTACTGCAGCCATACAATGCCCCTGGCGTGATCACATCTCGAATACCATACATAATTTGTGTCTGCCTATTCGAAATGGATATAAATTCATTTGAAGCAGTTCAGTAAAATGAGAGATTATCTTTTTGAGTGTATGAGGCCCTGAGAAGACTTGACACGGTGAATTGTGAGAGGATGTTTCTCCTTGTGGGAAAGACTAGAGTTAGGGCACACAGCTGAAGAATAAGCAATCTCCCTTTTAAGATGGAGAAGAGGGGAATATTTTCTTTCAGAAGGTCATTGGTCTGTGAAATTCTCTTCTCCAGAGAGGAGTGGAAGTGGGGCCATTGAAAACTTTTATGCAGAGTTACATAGATTTTTGATTAACAAAAGAGTTAAAAGGTATCGTGGTAGGGGGGAAATTAGAGTTGTGACAACAATCAGATTGCCATCAATTGTTCGAGCAGACCTGCAGGGTTAAATGGCCATTTGCTCATAACTGGTATATTCATTTGTAGGTAATGGTATCAGCCATGGCTCAATGGGTAGCACTCCGTTCTCCAAGTCAGAAATCAAGACAGACACACCCAGCCCAGTTGAAGGTGCCATCTTTTTAATGGAATGTTAAACTGCATCTGCTTTCACACATGGGCATTAAAAATCCCTGGACACCAATCAAAGACGATTAGGAGAGTTCTCTTTGAAATCCTAAACAATGTTTAACCTCCCAAACAATGTTACCATAAAAAAACTATTTGATCATCATTGCGTTGTTATTTGTTGGAGCTTACTGTGTGCAAATTGGTCACTATATTTCGTAATGATTACAATCATTACTGTTCAAAAAATGCTTCATTGGTTGCAAAGGGCTTTAGGATGTTCTGAGGACATGAAGTACATGTACTTTTTTCTTTAGCATAGCAGCACGCATGTTAAGGAGGTTCCGTTCGGAAAACTCAATTGGTGTCCATCCTCTCTGCTGCTATATCTGAGTCTCCACTGGCAATACATGAACGTGCTGATACAAGGTAAAATCAAGCCAGTATTTCCTTCAGTCCTGGCCAACAACACAGTTACAGCAAGAACAGGGAATAAATCTGAACAAAATGTTGAAGAGAGAACTCAAGAATACATGGCTACTTTTTTTGTGGCATCTAAACTGTTCTATTATCAAGATGAAACTTGTTGAGGTCCGTGGAGTATTGATGTTTCAGATAAAGATTGTGGATGGTGTCCTGTGGTGTTCAATATGATGGCAGGTTTTATATTGCTTTAAATACTGAAAGGTGGAAAGACACATACACAAATTAACTGTTTTCCACTTGCAGCTCCTTATGAAAATAGTTTTCTGCATTCAAAAACCTGTTTCAGGCTTAACAGAGCGTCATTATATGATAATAATTATTCAGCTTTATTGTTATACTCATTAAGGAAGGGGAGTGAGATGATAATGTCATATATACCGCTAATACTCTGGTCAGATGTGAATGGAAAGCAGAGCTATCAGTATTCCTATCTCATCAAGAGTTCTCAGGCTAGACACAGTCCATGCTGCTTGTGGAATCCTGATTTAGTGACTGTACTTTAAACGAGACAATAACACCAAGTTGGAAACTATCTTAACCAGAGCCTTGAAACCATGTTCTCCTTAAAGTAGGCTGCTGGTTCCATTCTCCACACATTACATACTTGGCGATTAATATAAATTCTGGCTCAAACTCATGAACTCAGCACATTTAACATGATTGGAGAAGACAATGCTCCAGCCTGATCAGTTAGTCCAGAGGTTCGGAAAAAGGGCCTGAACGTGGACTGCCTTTCTCTTCACAGAGCTGCTCAACTTGCTCAGTATCTTAAGCATCTTCTGTTTTTCTCTCGGGGTTAAGCAGGCAGAAATCTGATTGGATCAATATTTTTCATATGGCAAACACACTCAGTTTGTTATTTTTATCCCCTTCATTTGTTAATTATCTCCTGCCCCACCTTATTTTTGAATTACATCCCCATCGGAAATGCTGCCTTCATGAGGGATGGAATTGGAAGGAGAATGGGGAGGGAGAAAGTGCAAAAGGGGTGGAGGGAGGGAGTGTAGGAACGAGAAAGTACAAGAGGGAGAAAATATTGCAAGGAAATGAGAAAAGGAAAGAGTAAAGGAAGGAGTAGTTAAAAAAGGACAGAAAAAGAAGGGAGGGAAAAAAAATCACTCACTAGTTATAAGTGGCTGCACTGAACAGAGTACAGTTCAGAATTCTATCCCCAACGTTCCATCTAAGTGCTATGAAATTCGAAGCATACATACATCGCACATTTCTGGTGTAAGGACACAGTTTATCTAATTACTTGGAAAGAATTATTTGGACTGCTGTGGGAATAGCGACTACACCGCGTATACAATAGCAGGGGGGAAAAAAACAAGCAAGTAAGCCTGAGGGAACTTTCAAATCAATTAACGGTCCAGTCAAGGTCCAATTTTATCACGAGCTGCTTGCAGGAGACTGTATCTTTTACATTTGAGTAATGTGCAGCCTTTTAACTATTCTACGAGCAGCTTTTTTTTTAAAAAAAGGCTTTACTATTGAGTCCCATGGTCATAAAAGCTTAAGGAGGAGTTTACAGGGGTCACACTCCATCTCCAAGTCTGACAAATACCTCAACAATCACTAATAACATAGTTACAAGGTTTCTCTTAAAGGAAAGCTTTATTCAAACCAAAGAAAATCCTATTAAAGACACTATTATCACAACCTCAGTAAAACACACACAATAAGCAATTTAAAAGGCTTGAATTTTTAACACTGACTCCTTACTGCCCTCAGCAACTTACAGACTCCTGAAAGCACTGCCATTGAAATAGATTCATGTTCAAATATAGATTCTTGCTCCTGCTGCTTTGCCTTCACATCAGTGTCCTAATATTCCCTGTGAAGATACATTAACAATGTAGAGAGACTAATGGGAATTTTAATCGGAGTCCATTTCTTCATACATTTACTTTTTCATTATCAACCGTATAATTTAATTTGATTCACTGCGAATTTTAACAGGGGGAGCCGGTGCTGCTTGTAAAACAGGATGGATTCAAAGGCAGCACCAAATCATTTGATTCTCAGAGACCACTTCTAATAAGTGAATAACATGCTTTCTATGCTTTTTATTCTTGATAACATCTTTCACTTGTCTACTTTCTAGCACATTTTTAAACTATAATGGTGTGTGTACCCCTTGCAATACAAAAAGCATGAACATGCAGCTGAATGTGGATTGTTGCAATTCAGACCAGGAGTGAATCAGGTTCAATTTCACATTGAATTTCAAGCTGAGGTTCGGCTCAGCACCCTCATATGAAAAGGGAGTGGGGAAGGGACGGCAAAGACAAACATTTATGCTCACTCTTCACTTGCTTTTGTATACCGACATTGGGGTTCGCTCTAAAACTAAGAGCAGACAAGCAGCCCCATGATTTAGTGCAGATACACAGGCTATAAACAGCCATTTGACTGTATTGAAAGGCAATCAGGTACCTGTGACATTGGGCTCCAGAAAGAATCAGACCTCCTTCAGAAGAAGAAGGGGGAGAGGGGAGACCAGAAAGTGACAAAGGCCCTATTACAACCCTGCTTCCCATTTGTTTTATTGTTACACAAAGCTGCTACACTCCACACTATTGCCGCCTTGGCCAGCAGACATTTCAACAATCACGTACCACTTACTTCTTTCATGCGAAAACTATTCTGACAGCTCCACGTGCACCAGACTGGGAACCTTTTGCCAAAATAAGACATTCAACTTCTGCAAATATCAACATCAAATTCATTCCTCCTTGAGTGTAAGATTCTGGCAATATGACTCACAGACACATAAAAAAATGCAAAATTTGTAGGTACCAATGTCTAAGATATTCTTGCCTCTCTTAATGCAATAGCATGACTTGGTAGCATAGGACAAGGAACATTTATAAAATAGAGATATTTCCATTTTGAGTATTAAATTTGTATTTTTGCATGTAGCCACTACGTTTAAAGATTGGTGTGGATTCATCTCCTGAGTTGAAAAATGTGGTACTGGAAAAACATAGCAGGCCAGGCAGCATCCGAGGAGCAGGAGAATCGACGTTTCAGGCATAAGCCCTTCTTCAGGACTCTCACCTACTATCGTGACTCCAAGTCTACTGATGATAGATTTGGCATCCATTGTTGTTGTTTTTCAGTTCTCTGAACGAAAGGCATCAGATCCACAGTCCCATGATCTCCTTCACAGGGAAGGTGAAGAGGTTCTGATTTGGGGATTGAAACCTACCATAGTGGCACCAATCCAATCCACAGTGACCCCTTAAGGAGTCTGAGTTGTTGTGGTAACATATACTTTTACATGCACATTGTAATGTAGTGCTATGAACAGTTATGGTGAAGGTTCTAAATTTCTTTCTATCACATGGCTAACCAACAATCTCTCCCACTCTTATCACCCACCAAAGGCGTATGTTGGATGGATTTATAAGTCAATACTCAACCTGTCAGGGCACAATAGGAATGCACCTTTTTTTGGCCATCAATTCCTCATATGGAACTTGAACCAGGGGCTTCTGGCCTAGAAAAAAGGATGTTAACTGCAGCTTGAAACAACCTCCCATCAATCATGCTTTAAAAAGAAATGCTCCATTCACACTTAAATAAATGTTTTGTGGGTGCTGAAAGCAGGAAAAAACCTGAAGAAAATGTTGAGTTCAGCAGTGTGAATGAATTTGATTAATCAAAGTTGGCATTAAAGTGTCCTGGCTATAATAAGTGATTAAATCTGACAGTGAGACAAAGAGAGCTAGACTAACAACAATTCAAACAGAGTCAGTAACACAGCGCACTGACCACTGAGCCCTACAGTGCATGGGGTCTGGATTCACGAAAACAGAAATATAGTAGTTACAGACAGTCTGGTCATTTCAGGCTACAGTGCAAGGGGAGCCAGATTCATATTGGTACAGATGCAGCAGGTAACACAAGACACTTAAAATCAAGACAGTCCAGAAATCTAAGCCAATTGAGCTGATTTAATCAAGTACTTCACCAGAGTTTGCATTCTAATCCCTACAGGTCAATAATTTTTCTCAGATCAATAATCTTCACTCCATGTTCAAACAAAATATCAAAAGGAATATTAGCATTAAAATCAATTAGAGAAAACCTATTTTTTTTAAGAAAAAAGGGAAGATAGCTGAAGACAAGAGTTCATTTATATCCACTTCAAATCCAGCTTGGTTCCCTTTGTGTCAAATTAAACGATGTTTACGCCGAGAACTGAATCATAAACAATTGGCCGTGAAGAAGACTTGTACATGCATTATCATTGCCTGGTTATGTCCACAATTAGAAGCTTCTGGTCACATGGAATTTCCTGGAACTTGGAGGAAGATTTACAAGGACACTTATGTGTGTAAGTAAACGTTTGAATAAAAGAATAGGTGATATCAAACATTGCTACAGACAGCTGGATGGAAGCAGAAGAATCACTTCTTTGATATCCGAAAGAGATGATGCATGGTCGCCTGGGGTATATCACAGCTCTGCTTGCCAAGGCAGCAAGGCACTACAATGAGACATGGCAGCCTCCCTCACCTTTGTGAAGTCATCTCAACAGGCTATGGGAACACTATTCACCCTCTTTTGGTGTCATTTACACAGAGACAGGGGTCAGACTCTGGTTTTGTGTGAAAGCAGCAGACAAGACAGGAAGGGTAAAAGCATTGTATATATAAATCAAACAATTACAAGAAAAATTAATTCAATGGTAGGCTTTTTAAGATTGAGATTTTCAGCCAAGGCAGAAGAACTTTCTTTTACACGTATGAATCACTAGAGCCTTGAATCTGTTCAGACAGGGGTAGGCATCCAGCATCAAATATTGGGTCTTCAGTAGAACTCAACTGCTGCTTAAAAAGGCCATCTATTTCTTGTTATTAACACAGGCTGACGGGAGACAAACGACAGTCTGTTTCCTCATCAGATTATGTGAGAAGAAACTATTTTCCAACTAAAACTTTTGTCCTGAAGGCTATTTTCTCACAGATAACATTTATATTGTATTATGCAATATGTGGGACATAATTGGATTAGAAGATAACAATGTGTGCAAGGGATAATAGAAAAGTCTTTGTATACTGTAAAACACAAGCATAATTGGCACTCTTCTCTGCCTGTGTAATTTAATTCTTCAATTGTCTTCTAGTCTGCCCATGTAACATACCTTTGTTCTTCTCTCCTGCCTGTTGCTATCTCTGCTGGTCTTCTATTTTTCACCAGCACCATTTATTTGAATTCTGTTCTTCAACAGCAGTACACCCACAGCAATCTAGTCTTCACTATTCGATCCCCAACTCCCCTCTATTCTTCACCAGTAGTTTCTATTCTTTACCAATGCAATTCATTGGTGACCTTCCATTCTTCATCAGTGCTATTCACCAACAGTCTTCTTTTCTTTACTAGTGCTACTCTATTTCAGCATCAGTTGTTATTCTCCACCAGCCCAATACTTTGTTATTATTCTTCTTCACCTTCACATAGCTGTATGGTAACCTTTTTTACTTGATAAACGTCCACTGGCACTACATTTCCACTAACTAATTTTCTTTCAGGCACCTGGTTTTAATAGTGGAACTCACCAGCAGGCTTCAGTTCTCTATCTACACACGCTACAACCACCCTTCCATTGTTTCATGCAACTTATTGTCAGCTTACTATTCCCTTCTATGTAATTCACTGGTGATTCCTCACTCTTCTCCAAATTTCACATCTAATCCACTACCCTCCTCTCTGCTGGCCTCCTTTTGGCTTCTAAGCATTATTGTCCTAAGTTACCCCTTCTTCTTAATATAAGGCATTGCTGGCCATCTACTACAATTCTTTGTTTAGTATCAACTGTTCTTTGAACATCATTCCCTGCTACCTACTTCCATTAACCCCTTATTTACTTCAATTCTCAAGGCGACTCATCTTATTCCACATGATCTCCACGAACTCCCTCTCTGTAGGGTTTTGACAGTATCTGAGATATAGACTCAGTTCTCCATTTCCTTCAGTGCACAAAAGGCTAATCAAAGAGATGCACCTAGCACCACGACCTAGTGTGACCAAAGCATGCATAGGGAAACAGGTTATAAATAGTTCAGTACCGAGGACATCAATAGAACTTTACTCACCATCTCAGCATTTGATGTGAAAAGCAGGCACAGTCTTGCCTTTGAGGACTTTGAGATCATATGAGGATGTTGTAAAACCCAAACACATAGCCAGCTAGTGCATAACATGTGTGTGTAACACACTGGTGTGCATACACATGCAAACACACACAGCTGCGATCGCATAAACAGACTTCCCATCTGCCATCAGCCATTTCCATGTCACCTTCTTTGAGCTCATTTGTACTTCATTAACTGCCATTGACTTAACAAGATTTATGCAAATGAGACCACAGGACCTTGCCAACTCCCACTGCAATCAAGTGATTATGTATGTACGATTCTCCTGCTATGAAAAATTAATAAATGACAAGCCCAGTCAAGACAAAGCAGAGCCTCTTGTGATTTTTTTCTCCCTCTGCTTAGCTTTTAAAGCATTTGCATGCTTCTTTAGAAAACATTGAGTTTGCTTTACATTGGAATTAATCAAAATCTTTCGCTAATTTACCTGAAAGCAGCTCTTTCAGTCATCGAGAATAAATAAATACTTGTAATAAATCAATTTAGCTTACCTAACTGGAATTATTAGATAAATAACTGCAATAAGGCAGCTTGGCATGTTTCACATCTCAGCTTCTTGAATTCACACAGAAGAAATGATGCACCACTCTAATTAGTTATCACAAAAATCAAAGCTGGCCGACGTGGAGGTATTGGCCCACTAATCTAATATTGATTGACATGGAATTTTCTGATAATCAACTGCAAATGACATCCTCAAGAAACTGGGATAGTGGTAATCCTTCCATTAATGTTTCTGAATGAAAGTCAACATGGAGACAAGGATCTGGAGCAATACTGGAACACAAATATTAGACCATAGGAAGTCTGGATCATTTATAACAGGTACACCATAAGCCAGGAAGCACAGGCAACACTGATTTACTAATTTTACAATGGCTATTCTAAACAGTTCAGAGTTCACTGTCATGGTTAGGAGAGCTCACCTGAATGCCTGAATCAGATGTGGTGCTGGAAAAGCACAGCCAGTCAGGCAGCATCAGAGGAGCAAGAGAGTTGATGTTTTGAGCATGAGTTCTTAATCAGGATCATTGAATTGTTCCTTGGTCCTTGGATGCTGCCTGACTGGCTGTGGTTTTCCAGCACCACACTTTTTGACTCTGATCTCAAGCATCTGCAGTCCTCACTTTCTCCAGCCTGAATTAGATTCCAACCTATAATGCACTCCCAGGCATTTACTGTTGGACATACAGACCACTCCAAACCCTTTGATTATGTTCAAGAGAAGTAATTAACTCCTGCATACCTGTTATAAGTTGCTAGCTTGCACTTTATTTTTGGGTGTCTATTATTGTACTGATTAATACATCGGTATACCACTCAAACACTCGATTAGATTTCAGCCTCTCACTCCTCATATCTTATTATTTTATATATACACCTATATATCTAAACATATACCAACCGAAATTTTGAACAGATTTCAGCCAGTAACTCTTTCTGGGGGTCCATTATTCCCTATTGAAATAGGGAGAGTATGTCAGGATGCAGAAGGGTAGTATGGTTACTTTTGATGTAAATTTCCTAGCTGTCTTGTGTGCAGGATATTGAGTTAACTGCAAAAGTTGCGATACAGGAAAAAGTATAAGTATTTCAGCTAGTGATTTGCCAATGCGAAAAAAAATCTAAAATTTAGATTTAAAAAGGAAAGAAAGAAACTTATTCTGTGAATTCCATTGTGAAAAACAAAACTCTCAGTGTGCTCTGTGCTTCATTCAGAGAAGAAACTCAATGAGACTCCACATGTCAAGCCAACATAAACCTAGAATGTCAATGTTACATTGCTTAAGACAACATTCAACTTCATTTTAAAAAGCAGGATTCAAAAAAGAAAAAGAAAATGATTCTGTCTGAACAAACACCACATGACTGTCAAAATACCTTTTTTGCCTGATTGCATGGGGAAGATTGACACAAAGCCCACACTTGCAGCTGTCAAAAGAATTTCCCCATCCCCCATATTGAAGCAAGTAAGTTAATTTGCACATTAGTTGAGGGGTTACTGAAGCCTCTTCATTAGAGATTGCAAACAAGAGCAAATAGTCAGTGCACTGGCCATCGTTATCAGAACTAATTGCCTCAGCTTGGCAAGTGGAGGTAGTCGTGTTCAGATGTCCTCTTGCATTGGCAAATTGGGGCCAAGTCAAACAATATACGAGATCACAAGAGTTCTGTTCAATGATCGGATTCAGACACTCGCCTATTTCAGTTCCAACCATGGCACTCCGACAAAGCTGGTCTTTGAAGCATTCCAAGCTGGAAGCACTCCATATGCAGATAGGGCTGCAGATTGCAGTTAATTAGACCCAGTTCTTAATACTTCCCACGGTGTCGCGAGCATCTTACTCTAATGATCTTACTTTAGCACGTTTAGGGCCCAGCTAATTGATGTCAAGTGTGCAACTTCTATGTTAATGAAATGGAAAGCATCAAATAAACAGAGAGAGGGGAAAAAACAAGAGGCAGGTTACAGAGTTGAAACCATGTTGCTCCATGCCTCCAATTAAAAGGAGCAGTGGGGAGAAAGGGAAAACAGCACCTTACCTGCTTAATTGGGATTGCTCGGCCACTCCCAATACTGTCTGCTCTGGTGTCAAGATTTTTCTTCTCCTTGTCTAGCTCACTTCCTTTTCGAGACTAGAAAAAGAAAATGACCATTGTAAAATAGCAAGGATTAAAAGTTACAAGATACCAAGAAACTTTGTGCACGAACAACTTGATTTAAATACAGTACTGCAAAATGTTAATGGCACTTTTAGTCCCTCATTACATTACTGAGTCACATAAGTGAGAGACAGAAGATTTACATTATTTGTTTGATGAATATTCGCTTCTTTGTTTTTTTCAGAGAATTATTGGAACTGAATTTATTTCACCCTAAGAAGCTGAAGATGAGCAGCCTTTGAACTCTGCAGAGTACCAAATCCAGGGAAAGAGACGTCAGAAGCAAAAACAGAAATTGCTGGTAAAACTCAGCAGGTCAGGCAGCATCTGTGGACAGAAATCAGAGTTAATGTTTTGGGTCCAGTGAGCCTTCTTCAGAACTGATTTTTTAAAAACCAACCATCCTAACTGAGCAGGGAGTGCAATCAGGACCCATTGCAGGGCTTGTGAAGACAGGGCTAAAGGGTCAAGAGCCAGATAGGAAGCCAGAAAAGATAGGCCTGGAGGAGGTGGAGCTGCACAGGGGCCAGGGGAGGTAGGCTGTCTAATCCAAGTTTTGAAACACCAACTTTTTCCTATCTACCATCAGTTCGGAAGAAGAGTCACTGGACATGAAACGCTAACTCTGATTTCTCTCCACCAACTTGAAACCCAGAATACATTTATCTTTTGTCGGCCTGGAGGAGATAGTGTTGCACAGGGGTCAGTGGAAGTAGGCTGTCTCATCCAAGTTTGAAATCAAGAAAGGAGAAACAAAACTTCCTATGCACTTCAGACAGTTACAGTACAGTTAATCAGGTGCAAACAGATATTTGAAAAAATCTTAAATAGTCAGTGTTTTAAACATGTTATAATGGTCTCCTGCAATAAGATACACACTTAGTGTCATTTGTCGAATAGAAGCATCTGACTATGATAAGCAGGACCAGAAAGTGTGGAGGCTACAATAATACATTAGAAATAATTGCTTGTCAACTTATTCTATTCTCTTCATTTGATGTAATTTGTGTGATAACCTCAATTTATAACTTCAATCTCTTGTCACTACCATTACCTGTGACAAACCGACAAACAGCAACACATCATTGGTGAAAATGCTCTTTTCAGACACTTCCAGAGTTCTGAAGGTCACAAACTGAAACTATCATTTGCAGTTTCTGACAGTCCAAATCAACTCAGGATGAAAATGCACACTTCACTATCACTGTGCACTAAAATCTTCCCGAGCAGGGCACAGTACAGCATGCCAACTCTCATCATTATATTTTATCTCTTGGTCTTCTGAGGTCTTTTCCTCAATCTCCTTACTATCTTTCAGCTGAACTCTTTCCCCCAGTGACAGTATATTGTACAAATAGCTTCAGCATTCCTTTGGCTAAATAAATGCATCTTACAGCAAACAGCAACATGCATGTACATTTCCAAAGACCACTCAGGGCCACAGAGGAGGAAAAATAAACTCATAGTTCCAGATCTGCTTCAAAATTAGGAATGTGTTTTTAATTTAAACTTTTTTTTTAGCTGGAGTGGGTGGGTAGTAGTATCAAGATTTAATTTGTCCTTGAATGTAATTACATCTCAGCATAGCTCACGCTGTGAATCACCACTTGTCATGTTTTAAATATAGCAAGAGTTTAAAAATATTGTGATGGACAGGAAACCAAAAATGCATGCTTGACTGCTTGAATTTCACTTTTCAAATAACATTTAAACAATATTTATGTATTTGTATTTTTCGACAATTCATTCTTTTAGAGACATTTTGCTATTTTCAGGGCTCAGTATCTTTGATCTGTCATTAGGATGTAGAGCAAATGTTAATTAAAATGTGGGATGGTGTTGGAGGGAATGTGAACCATTGCTGAATTATAGCTAAGCGAGGGCATCTAGTGGCAGAAATCCAGTTCTGCAGCAGTTTTCAAAATCACTTTGGGGGTTGCAAATGTGAAATAAAAATAGCAAATTCTGCAAACATTTTGCAGTTCAAGAGAGGAGAGAGGATAAGGTGATTTCAGCTAAGTGACTCTATATTTTAATGGAGATTTAAAATTTTTAATGCACAGTCAAAAATCAGAATGCAACTTCTGCCAAAGTTAGTCATATATTTTGCAAGGGCCTTACGTGAGTGAAATGATTGTATATCAGGACCATTCACATAACCCCAACCTTTATTATCCCACTGATTCATGGGTGCAGGTCCACAAATAGTAGCAGGTCTTCAGTACATTCCTCAAGTGACCCTTCTTTATATGTTCACTGAGTCAATAAGTGTCAAGTAATTTTGCCTTGAAGGCATTATGAGCAAGCTGCACAGCAATCAATAACTAGAAGTGTACAATTTCCAGTATGGAGTATCTGAGCAGCAAAGACAAGCGATAGCTTTGGAAGCATGCTTACAAATTGTGTGAAAGTACCTATTTCAAAGCAATAAGGCAGATGGATTTGATAGCACATATCTCACTATCATTGCTACTTATTGGGGTAAAGGACATGCTTATCTCTGTACTGGAAATAAAAATAATTAAGAGCCAAGGAACAAACTAGGAAAGTAATATCACCAGCTATTTCATCTTCTTAATACCCACACCTGCTCAAGGAACAGATGAGGAGGGTAGGCCACTTAGTCCATCAAGGCTAACATTCTACTCAATACAATTTGTGGCTGACCGAACACTTCAATGCCTTTTACCAACCCCAACTCTGTACATCATTAATAATCAGAAATCAATCTCTACTGTAAACATACTCCAAACCCGAGCATCCACAGCCCATAAGGTTCACAACCCTTTGAATAAAATAATCACTCTTCATTTCAGACCCAATTGGCATTCCCCCTTATTATTAAATTGGGCCCGCTGATTCCAATCAGCAGAAACATCTTAGCTGTCTATATCTTGGAAGTATTTTGTAAGTTTCAGTGAGATCACATTTCATTTCTCAAAACTCTAAAGAATACAGGCCCAGTTTGCCCGACCTCTCTTCATAAGACAGTCCCACTAGACTGGGAACAAGTAAGCCGACCTAAATTGCACAAGGTATTGCAGTGGTCTAACCAATCTCGTACATAAGTGTCATTTGGTTATCCAGATGCTGTTTCAGCTAATCAGTGTCCATTATTTATATAGGTACATCGATTAATTAGATCTGTACAAGGTGAGGCAATTACTTACAGCAAATATGTTAGAACGCCGTTTTGACTGTTTGCGAACAGGAGTTGGAGTGTTGGCAGTTTGAGGAATGTCAATTCGCAGCTCCTTTTGACTTGTACTTGGTGTGGAAGGGACAGAAGAGGAATAATCACTCAAACTTCCTCCACCATTGCTTGTCTACAAAGCAGAGAAGAAAGCAATTAAAGATAGGAAGAAAACTGCCCTGTGTCATTTAAGACATATGCAAGTTATACTCTGGTCAGCTGTGGCCATCTAGCCTCAGGGATGTTGTGGGTTACTGTCCCACTTCAGAGACGTGGGCACATAATTGGGGGCCAGTCTTCCAGTGCAGTACTGAGAAACCGAAGGAAATGCTGGCTTTCAGATAAGGCGTGTACTCAGGTGGGGTCTTGCTGTGCATCATTTCAGAATGGTTACACTTCAGTAAGCATACTTACACATTAAGAAACAACAACAAAAAGTTATGGAAATATTCAGGAAAGAGACAGACAGCACTGGGGAAAGAAAGAGAGACTTGTGATGCATCTGGCAAGATGACCTTTCATCATAATTTTCATCAGAACAGCAAACAGATAATGAAGGGCTTTTGTCCGAAACGTCGATTTTTCTGCTCCTCGGATGCTGTCTGACCTGCTGTGCTTTTCCAGCACCACTCTAATCTAGACTCTGGTTTCCAGCATCTGCAGACCCTCACTTTTGCCTAAATGGCTTGGCAAATCAGCTCTCCCTCCCCTTAGGCAATGAACTCACCTGCCACATCTTTACTGGCACATCAAAACAGCACAAGGGGAACAGCACTGGGATCAAATCTTGAACCTTGTTTGCCTCTTGTACTTTTGTAACTCTCCTTAAATCTGTACCCTCTTGTTATCAATATGTTAGTCATTGGGACCAACTTTGTTATATTTGGGAACCCTGTTAAACCCTGGGTAAGGTGTAGCTTTCTACTGAACTATTCTGGACAGCACAGCTAAAGTATAATACATTTTCCAGTATGATTCCACTCATATGTGTTTAACTTCTAGGAAGGAAGCTGCTCTAGATAAAATGGGATGCCTGTCATTGCCCTGCAGTGCATGACAGTTTCATTCGATATGTTTCCCAGACTCATTCTGCTTTTTCTAAATCTTCCCTCAATCATTTACCTGGCTGATGTGGACAGCAGAGACTTGAGCAGAGCACACTGACGAGTGGCTTGGAGAATTGGGCAGCGACTTGCATGGTCCAATGGAGAGCTGCTGCTTCTTTCGGGTGGCCACTATCTTTTGGGCAACTGTTAAAACAAGGGAGAAGAATTCGGGTTAAGCTGCATCACTTCAGTCGTCTTGATCCTTTCTATCCAAAGACTTGAGCAGACAGTCCTAGTGCTGTACTGAGGGAGTGCTGTACTACCAGAGGTGCCATCAGCCAGATGAGACATGAAACAAAGGCCCTTTCTGCTCAACCTAGTCGAAGTTTGAAGATCCTGTGGCACTATTTTGAAAGGCAGAGCAGTTACACCACCAAGTTCAGTACCTCATCGATTATTATCCTTCAAATATCACCAAAATATCTGACTATTTTCATGTTGCTGTTTGTGAGACCTTGCTAGGCACAAGTTTACTGCCACATTTCATCCAACAGTCACTATACTTCAAGATCACTACTGACTCTGAAGTGTTGTGAAGCGTTATGTGTCATTAAAGCAGAAATGTAAGTCTGTCTTCCATTGGTGGAATTTTCCATCAGTGACAGACTGCAAAAGCAACCATGCTATTCCCCTGCCTGCCTCTCTATTCTCCCCACTACCAAATACTCCTGAGGAAGGTGTAATTAACGTAAAGCACAACTCAAGAAAGTAAAGCTAGGATTCAAACATAAACTGATGCTTTGTCTTACTTGGGTCAGATTTGAAACGAAAAAAAAAACACAAGAATATTGAAACAAGAATATTCCTCTTCATGCCTCCCCACCCAGTGATGCCTCCTGAAAATGTGAATGTTTAACTCAATCTAGGGATGTGAATGTCACATGGCAAGGCTGGCATTTAGTGCCCACCCCTAACTGGTCTTTGAGTTGTCGTAGAGATTTACTTTGACATAAACTGCCATAAGTGGATGAAGGATGTGGATAAAGATTTGGGGCATACTGCCATCTTCTAAACATACACTTGTCCAAGTCTATTGTGGATCTCCAAAGACAACATCAGTATTGAATCCTTAATCAATAAAGTCGTCTTTTTTTGGTCTAAAATGATGAAACACCTCTAACCCTACAAACCAATGTTTCCACTAAATTCTGCATTCTTCATCAAGGGTGGTACAAAACATTTTAAAGGTCTGCACACTTAAATAAATTGTCCTTGTACTACAAGAATGGTATCTACAAAGCTCCCTGATCTCAACTTTCTTTCAACATTGGGGATGTGCAAGAGCCAATTTTGATTGCTCCACCATTGGCAATTGTGACTTTGGATTTCTATACTCTACATTCTAGAATCTCCTCTGCACACTGCCTTATCTCTCTTTCGCTCCTGACCTCCTCATCCAATTTTTTGGTCACCTCTCCTAATTATCTTGACATGGCTGCGTGCTAGATTTTTGTACAGTGTCACTCCAGTGGATCATCTTGGGAAGCTTTATTGTGGTGATACTAAATGAATACAAGCTGCTGTTGCTGAGTAGTTTTGGCCCCTCATGACGATGATAGAATCACTGTTCCAATTACAAATATTCACAATTCATGTTCCATTCTTACATTTGGCGAGCAACAGTTCTCATATTGTCCCAATACTAATTTTGACCTGTTCACTACAACAATTCAGGCACATGTAAGATGATTTCCTTTTTAATATCTCCCTGTTTTATTGAAAGAGCTTAATCCCTGTTTGCAGCCCCAACAGTAAAACCGTAGCCACAGATTAGACGCATATGAAAACTGCAAGACCCACCCATGCCCTATCACTCTATGTTGCAGATTCCTCATGCACCATCTAGCTATAGCTCCAGTATGCTACCAACAATTAAAGGCAGCATTTGTTCCAACACTTGGAATCTGTAAATCACTGTGGTTCATTGTGGAGCTCATTAACATTTGCAGCATTGCTTCTATCAGCATCTGCTTAAGCAGTAGATTAATAGAATTGAGAAGCCAAGTTTGCTTTTCTTTCAAATCAACCTTTGCCACAGTCAACCACCATTCTCAAATAAATTAAAAGATATATACTGAAAGGGTTTACTTTGCACCGAGAAGGACAAACAGAAAAAAAGAGAAAGAAACAGTCGGGAAAATCTGCAGGGACAGGGTAGTCGGAAACTGGAACATACTGGAAGAAAGCAAAGAGAAACTAGGAGAGAGATTGGGGAGAAATTGGTAGAAGAAGGGGAAAATCTATCAGACAATCAGAAGGAACTGTCAGCTGGGCGAAACTAATGTTTAAAGTTTCAAGCTGAGTTGTCAGGTGCCCTACACTTTAGAATTACCTTGCCAAGCTTTGACTGGGTGCATTATCGGATAAGCTGAGCAATGAAGAGGTACTGCAGTAGCCTATCTTATTTAAGGACATAGATATACCTCAGTTTTCATGAAAACTAAACACTAAAAGTTTAAATTTAAACATGCTCGTGCTTTTCCAAGTTTACCATGACAGAGCTGTGCAAATCAATTAGTCACACCACCATTCAGACCATTGATTGGAGCTCAATTCACAGGCAATTTAAATAATTCAACAGACAATCTCAATATTGTTGTCACTGTAGAATCATTTGTTTATTGATAAAATAAGGTTCACAAGAGAACATTAAAAGAAAACTCGTTACAAAAGGGAATTGACACCAGGCACTGACAGAAAAGAAAATGTTTGCTGCTTCTGTTTTTCCCACAGTTGATATTACTGACACTTGAGGTTGAAATTTCAGGTCAAACGGAATGAAAGTATCAGTATTAGCCAACATGCCAGTTTCCCAACGCAGTGCCCATTACCATTGAGCCCATTACCATTGGGGAGTGAGGGCAACAGCACACTTTTGCTCAACCCATTACCATGGCTATTAAGACCACTGAAGAGCTCATTGAGGGCACATTCTGATTTTGAGAGAAGTGTACAAATAGCCAAATGAGACATATAGGCAGTGGAGAGCCAGTCATGACAATCCAGGGATACCAGTGGACCTCACAAAAGGGCGAAAAGTAGAATGGTGAGATGAAGGTTTGTTATTCACACACAGGAATCAGGCCAGTGCACACTGTGGGGAGTTTTGTTAGCAAGCACTTTAGCAGTGTGGGAAAGTTGCCACCCAGCTGGCATCAATGAGCAAAAGGAAGTTGGGGAGGTGGGGAAGAGGGATCAAGGATTTCAAATATAACGGAAGGTAAATTAGGAGAGCACCTGAAAATAGGTAATGGAGTCAGGCCTATGCCTTTCCAAGTGCAAATAACACAAAGTTAAAAATCACACTACACCTGGATATAGTCCAACAGGTTTATTTGGAAGTACTAGTTTTCAGAGTGTTGCTCCTTCAATAATGCAACAAAATGATAGCCCCAGTAACAATTGCTGTGATCCGCTTACATCGCTTGCACAATCCCATCTTCATGCCATCAAATGGATATTACACCTATATTCGTGCCTATTAAGTGGGTTCTAGCATAAAACTCAGGGTTGGTATTCCTACTGCAGAGGTGGATGCGGGACCCAGAAATAGTCCCTGTTTCAGTCCTTGATTTCCCATTACATTTAATTAACAAAACCTTTCCCAATCTCACTTTATTGACACAACTTATGCAGTTATTGTCATCAGAACTGGGTAGATTCTGATAGAAAGCCTGATGTTTGTTGTGCATTTCATGCAAATTCAATCAAGTTTCCTTGGTTTTTATTCAACTGGAGTAACTTTCCAAGACTTTGCACTTGTTATAATTTTCTCAAGGTGCCTTCCATAGTCTGGATTTGCAATTACCAGTGACAGCTTTACCTCGCAAGAGTGTTAGACCATGAGACAATATGAAATAAGAACAGAAGCTAGCCATTCAGCCTGCTCCACCATTCCATAGTATTGTGGGTTAACCCGAGATTCTTCATGTCCACTCTCCTGCATTTTACCCATAACCATTGATTCTCCTATTGATCAAGAATTTATCTCAGCTTTATATATATATAAAAATTGTCTCTGCCTCCTTAACTTTTTGTGGTAAGTGGTTCCAAAGACTCAACCCTCAGAGAAGACATTCCTCCTCATCGCAGTCTTAAATTGGTGTCCCTTAATTCTGAGATACCCTTCAGTCCTAGGATCATTAAGTGCTATGTTTTTAGGAAGGATTCAATGTGAGGACTAGACTCATTTACTGTATTAATGTTTCATCCTGGCTCGATACTGCAACTGTCTTCATTGAGCTGGCCCTGTCCACTGCCACATAACCTCAGTCAGATGGACTGGGAATTCTATGTGCTTATCTGTGAATATTGCGGTGCCTTCATTTATTTTAGCAGTACTGTCTTTAGCAGGAATGCTTTAAAAAGTTTGGGCTTACTGAAATTCTAGCTCCCTTCCCGCATTAAATGGCAAAGAAATACAATTTATTCACTAAAGGTGCGTCTGCCAGACATGGTGATGTGTGGTGCAGTTTCAATACAATATGTTAGACACATGCATACCTATGCTCTCCCATTTACATTAAAATATCACCCAAGGTAAGAGGAGAGCAGGTACCATCTCTGACAGCTCGGGCAAATATTTAAACTGGTTATTTTCACATGCCCGAAAGAACAACTGTACAGAAGTATTTGCTGAGAAAATGCTGAGGGAACTCAACATCTGTGGAGACAGAAACAGAAGTAAATGTTGAGAATCCTGTATGACTGTTCTTCAGAATGGAAAGGAGTTGAAAAATGGGCTTTTTAAAACTTGTGACGTGCACTTTCTCTTTGCCTTTAACATGTGCTTGCTTTTGTAGGAACAGCATTGTTTTATAACTAATTTGTACAGGGAGTAGCAATTGTGGGCGATCTTCTGCTAGGATGTGAAATCAAAATCAAAATTCCTGAACTGAAGCCTCCTTTGTGGGTTTTTACAGCATTTCCTCAGCACACCCCAGACTCAAAATCCGCAGAGAAACCTGTCCTGGTGAACTAGTGTAGGCTTTCTGCTTACACAGTCGGTCTGGCTCAGTTGGAGCCGTCCCTAAAGGATTTGATGCTTTGCATGCCAGCACCTCAGTGTCTGATATTTTGCCCTGTCAGCTGATCTTCAGAAGCTTCTGAAAGCAGCTCAAGTAAAAGCAGTTGAGCATCTTGGCATGATACTGCTGTAGAGTTGAAATCTCCAATACAAGGATTAGTCAGTTAATCGACTATTTATTCACGTATTGCCGAATGAACTCTATTCTGTTAATAAATTTACTGCGAAAGGCGTACTGTTCCATTTACCTGACTAATACTGACAAGCGCTCTGATCAAATAAGTTATGACTGTAGAATACCACCAGTTACTCATGAACAGTTAGAATCACAGAATCCCTACAGTGCAGATAGAGGCCACTTGGCCCATCAAAGTCTACACCAAAACTCTGAAGTTCCCCCCGCCCCCACCAACTCATCCCCATAACCCCATATTTACCAAAGCTAACCCAACTAGCCTGAACAACCCTGAATACCATGGAGAAATTTAGTACAGCCAATCCACCTAACCTGCACATTTTCGGACTGTTGGAGGAAACCATAGCACGCGCAGGAAACACACAGAGACCGGGGAGAAAGTCTGCTGGAATTTGCAGTCACCCGAGGCTGGAAACAAACCTTGCACCCTGGTGCAGTGAGGCAATTATGCTAACTACTGAACCACCATGCTGACTGAGAATGGATCATTCTCCATTTAGTATCATTCACAGCTCACTACCCATTTTCAAATGACCCACATTATTTAGCAACAAACAGAAAAACCCTACATATATCAAATGCCTTTTGTAAATTCAATTAACTTATTGTGGCAAGATTACTCTCATTGATTCGAGCCAGTCCCTTTTGCTAATCTAGTGGGCATTAAGACAATGTGTCTAAAATCATGCTGTAGCATTCTATAATTAAAAGCACATTTATAATATCTTGTGGAATCAAATATTTAACCCAACATGGATGTTACACCAACTGACCCATAGAAAACTAATTTGAATATCATGCACCATAAGGCCAGTGGGCTCGGCAGGGTGTGCCTATGTTTATGCCTCACACAAATCCTCTTCCAATCTTATTTATTCAACACCAAAAATATATCCTTCCATTCCTTCTTTACAAAGATGTTAATATTTCTTAGAGGACTTAAGTTTTGAAGGATCTTGGTAAATTGGAATCATTTCAATCTTTGTTGAATACCTAGCATGGTTTCTTTAAAAGAGGTTGTTGAAATATCACCATGGAATCTGGAAAAAAATTTTAAGCAAGTTTCCTAGAAATTACACAACTGGGACTACTACTTGCTCTTCTGGAGATCCCTACTGGGGTTGTTTGAAAAGTGACTGGATGGAGTGTGTTTTGGTTTGTGATTGGGGAACAAAGATGCTTGTGAGGAAGGGCAACCAGTTTCTCTCTCCTACTTTTCTGAATAGAACTTTCCTGTAGTGATCAGGGTGAAATCTATTTGTTCTTTTCAAAGAGGGATTGAAGGAAATTCTCAATATTGTATTTCCTGAACAAATGGTGTCTGCCAAGACTGCAGGTAAAACCATGATTAGTAACTTGATCAGACATGTCAGAAAATCAGAGCAATACACTTTGGAACATTTGATCTTTTATCCTTTTTGTACTCAAAGTAACTTACTGGCCAAAGTGTATACTTCAAAAAGTGAATCTCTGCATAGAAATCAATTTTTCCATCCTGTACCTTGTATATATGAGCATATGTGTGTGCATGTGTTGATGTTAAGAGGAATAATCATTTATATTCAATATTACAGAGTGTATTAATCAGTTAGTGCAGCCTCATTGTGTTACTACACAGGGTAAACCCTCCTGCTTAATTTAAATCAGCAACACAGAAAAGATTTATCCCATGCAGTAATCTGTGAAAATCTGAGAGGCCAAGAACTATTCAAAGTAAAAATTAACAACTTTATTTCTTAAAGTATAACAGAAAATAATGAACTCATAACTACATACACCTCCTTTCTCTAACCTATCTTAATCCTCCCTTCTATAATACTCGTCCGATAAAACTCCCAATTAAGATTTACAGAAAAATTCAAATTTTAAAACCAGCCAGCAGTCGAATCTTCTTTTTATCTTTGTCGGTAGATTGGTTCTCCAAGTCAGTGTTCAGGTTTTCCTCTGTGCAAACTCCTTCTCCAGATAGGTACCTCTCAGTGAATTCTGACTAGCAGTCTACAGCTGTTGGTCTAGTGGCAGTTCTCCTCCCAACTGTTAATTTTTCTCCTGTCTTATACCCCAAAGCACCGGATTGTGTCATTGGCTTTTAAGGTTGTCAATATACTCAATTCAAACTTGATTCGAATTTGGTACTTTTCGAGGTATAATTTAAACTGATTGGCCTAATTCGAATCTGTTTTGCTGTTTCCAGGCAACAAGCTACCCCAGGAGCAAGAGCACATGTTACATTGTGTTTAATTGAGAACATGTGGTGCTGTCACTGCTAGTTTTTAATTCTTAAAGGTATAGTACACCCACATGTTCATAACAATTGGAATAAGCTTAATTTCATGAATAAAACAATTGTATTTATTTTTTAAAAACTGGTTGATAGATACTTTTCTTTAAAACGTGATAAAGATATATTGGTAGTATTTGGCCATCTTGATAACCAGGAAAAGATTTTTTATGTTGTGACCTGATGAGAGTAGGCTGGAACAGCTAAGCACTCCATCAGCCTCAGCAGTAACATTTTCCCTCTTGTATGCTTTTCTTGCTTTCCTCAAAATGCAGATACTCAATTCATTTCAAGCACTTCCTTTGTTAACAAGTTCCACACTCTAACCATTCTCCAAGTAAAGAAAAGTCTTGGGAATTCCTTCATGAATTTATCTGAGACAATCTTATATTCATGGCCCAAGTTTTAGATTTTCCTCACAAGGCCAACATATTGGAATTATATTTGTTTGCTTTCAGTCTTCACTAACACTCTAAACTTTATTAAGTTTGGATTAGTATCAACCAAATCATTGCTAACTCCCGCTGTTAAAATTGGCAGAATTAGAAATTTGAGGATTTCAGGAGGTACTCTACTGGAAAGGAATATCATAACACAGTGACAATTTTACAAGGCAATTCCTATAAATTGGGGCAAAGAAATTTAAAATTGAAAATAACAAAATGTACAACTTTAGAATGGAAATCAAGTCCCATTTACATGCCTTAATCTAATGAACTCCTTACCCTCCAACACTGCACTGACTCTGCGCCCAGTTCTATGAGTGGATTCCCCTGTATTATAACTTACACTTACCAAACAGATTGGCAGTGAAATCTTATTATTATACATTCTGCTACTAATAATCTGACTAAAGGCACCACACACTGTTAGAAAAAGGAGTTCTTCATAAACAAACCAGTTTTTATTAAAAAGGTTCAAATCAGAAACATTACATGTGATGTTATCATACTCTTACAGCGAATGGATTTAAGTTTCTCCTTCCAGGTTACTTTACTCATCAATTGTGACAAGGATGTAAAGTTCATCTTTTACTGTTAACAACTAATTGCAGGCAAGTCCAAACAGGGAAATTGGAAATCTTCAAATCCCAATTCCACCGACAGTATATACTTTGCCAAATGAATATCAATTACCTCATTCCAAAGGCAATTCCTCAAACGTATTGAAAATTCCATTTGTCCATCATTTCTAGGAATTCCAACTCCCACTGGTGTTCCTGGAGGTTTGGTTGTGACTTCTGATCACATGACACTTGCCTAATTTACAACTATATCTCAGTACTCCTTTTGAGGATTCTGCTAATTCATAATCTCTGGTCCTTTCTGTTCCATGCATACCTACATCCATGCATGCCTACTGACTATTTCCTCTCAATTAAGTTGCCTCAACTGGAGTCCCCCTTTGCCTTCCTTCCCACTTCTCCAGCAGAAGTGCTGCTTGAGGATTCTTCACAGCTCTTTACGTGGTTGAAGCATACCTTGTCTTTACTGTACCGGCCCCTTTGCTAAGATCTCTCATTATCCGAGAAGACATCACTGTTATACACAAACCCCAATTACCTCCATATCTTTGGTGATATCCCTTCTGTTCCAAAATACTGTTACTATATCAGAGAGCATTACTTTTTCTCATCTGTCTTTGAACGCTGAGCTAATTTTCACTTGGGTCGGATTTAAGGTGTCTGTAATATATTATTTCCTGGTAAGGATTATCAATGCTATAGCATCTACTTGTTATTTTTAGAATCAATTGAAATGGCAGGTTGTTGCCTGAGTGGACCCTATGGGTTTGTAACTCCATGCGTACAACTCAGATAAATGTTCCCATTAATTTGCAAAGGTCCCAAGTGACTAACATTTGTGTATTCTAATTTGGAAATCTTCCATCAACAAAGTAACAGTGCCAAGAGCAGTGTTTTACATATCCTGGTTATAAAAGTGAAACATGACAGCCTAGTTAATATGACATGAATACAAACAGGACTGGGCTTCTTGGACTCGAGCCTTAAAGGATGGGTCTGGATCTTTTACAATTCTGCATTGCCAGCAGAAATGCTCCAGAAGTCAAACCAAAATTCCAGAGAGACTCCCAGGAATTAGCAAAGTCTGGCCCTGCACTCAATAACGTGTATGGGCTCTGGGATAATCAATGCCTTCCCTTTATAATTCTCATGATGTGGAGGTGCTGGTGTTGGACTGGAGTGGGCAAAGTTAAAAAGCACACGACACCAGGTTACTGCCCAATAGATTTGGAAGTATTAGTTTTTGGAACACTGCTCCATCAACAGATAGTTGTGGAGCAGGATCATAAGACACAGAATGATTACAGTGTCATGCAACTGAAATGATGTATTGAACAAACCTTGATTACTGTTAAGTCTTTCATCTTTTAGAATGGGTTGCAGGTTACGGTTCATTAATATGTAAATCCCAGAACTTCTTTAAAGTCACAGTGTCAAGATAACGTAAAGTTTTATTAAAAAAGATGACATCTCAGCTCAGACAATGCATTAAAGGTGTGAAGTTAGAGTCTGTCTGTATCCCAATTTTGAGTCAGGCTGGTTCTGTTTCCAAAGCAGGAATTTATAAAATGTTATATAGATTGAATGCCTACAGATTGTGTGCTTTTTGAGTAAAATAGAATGTATCTGCAAATGCAAATTCACCCCATCAACCTATATGTGCTTGCGTGTGCATGAGAGACGGAAAATGAGTATGTGCACATGAGTGGGTGCGAGCATGTGAGAGTGCATGTGTTTGTGTGTGGTAGAGTGCGTGCCTGAGGGTGACGGAGTATAAGCCTGTGAGAGAGTGTGTGCGTAGGTATAAGTGTGGGGGATTTATGTGCGTGTGTATCACAGAGGATTTGCGTGAATATGCTATAAAGTGTGTATGTGTGCTTGTGTTCCGAAGTAGGAATTTATAAAATGTTATATGGATTGACTCCCTTCAGATTGTGTGCTTTTTGAGCAAAATAGAATGCATCTGTAAATACAATCACACAAACACTCTCTTACATACTCACACACTCATGCAGACCCTCTCTAATACACACATCCATACACCTCCCACACTCACATACTTATATTCTATCACACTCACACATATCAAACATGCGCACACGCAAAGACACTCTCTCATGCACGCACACACACTCACTCTCTCATGTACATAGACACACACATATAAGTCTGTGGGGTGAATTTGCATTTGCAGAATTGTATTTGCAGATACATTCTATTTTGCTCAAAAAGCACACAACTTGCAGGTAGTCAATGTAGGCAGTCAATCCATATAGCGTTTTATAAATTCCTACTTTGGAAACAGAACCAGTCTGACTCAAGATTGGGATACAGACAGACTCTAACCTCACACCTTTAATACATTATCTGAGCTGAGATGTCACTTGTTTTTTTAATAAAACCTTAAGTTATCTTCAGAATGTGACTTCAAAGTAGTTCCGGGATTTACATATTAATTAACCAAAATCTGCAACCCATTCTAAAAGATAGAAGTCTTAACAGCAATTAAGGTTTGTTCAAATGTCATTATAGTTGCATGAGACCATAACCTTTTGGTATAAATTTTGTGTCGTATGATCCTGTTCTACAGCTAACCGATGAAGGAGCAGTGCTGCGAAAGCTAGTATTTCCAAATAAGCCTGTTAAATTATAACCTGGTGTTGCATGATTTTTAACTTTATAATTCTCATCCTCATGTTCAAATGCATCAAGGCCTTGTTCCTCTCTCTTTATAATCTTCCAATTTGCTTGAGATCTTCGTTTGCATTTGGACACTTGAGCATTTCCCTGTTCCTTCATTTCACCACTGGTGGCCCTGAGCTCTGGAACTTATTTCTTTTACCTCTCTGCTTCTTTCTTTTCTTTTATGACCCTAATTAAGGTCCACCTCTTTGACAATTTTGTGTTTACTACTTTTAATCACTCCTCCTTTGGCTTGATTATGGTTCTGTGAAGCACAGTGGGATGCTCTTCATTGTTACAAACACTAGATGAACACAAGTTATTTTCATTGGTGCAATCAATCAAAACGTAGGTCATAGTAAGCCCAGCACAGATAGAGTGTACACCAGATTGTCTATGAGTTGCAGGCTCGCTTCGCTGAAGCAATTCTGGCAGTACAACAATTCAGTAGCTTTCACCAAGATTCACATTTAATGATTTCAATGTCATTAAGGCCTGCAATGGGATGTTGAAGTCATGGCTTCCTAGTCCAGTATCACAGAAGCACACCAATATTAGATACCAAAATCAAGAACTGCTATATGAATTCCCCTTCAGAACAATAAACCATAATTGCAGAGCTGCTAGTAACACCATACTATGCACCAAGTAAAACATGATTCCTTGACTCGTGAATATGCTACTTTCAAAGGTACCTCCCTGCTGCTCACTCCCAAACTGAGGCCAGACACCTGCTCCCAGCCCAGGTCTTCCAACTCACTCTCAAAGTGCAGCAGTTCAAAAAGGCAACACATCAACCTCTCCAAGGCAGTTAGTTATGGGCAATGATACTTACATCCCATGTACAAATGAAAAACATTTACCTGCCAGGTCACTACAGGATCCAAACATGGAAATGAACAGATAAGTGAATTGTTAGTCACTTGGGGAAGAGGAAAGGAGCTCAATTATATTGGAGTCTTCTGAAATCTATACACTCAAAAGCATCATGACAATTATCTAAATAACAAAAATAATGTAATGCTGGAAGTATCTGCATCAGAAATTCAACACTATAGCATTTAAACATTTCTGGAAATAGAAAAGCCTCACTACACAAGATATTTCAATCATAGATCCTGGTTGATTGCTTTTAATGGAAATATCTCCATACTTCAACTGCAAAATTAATAAACGGCACACTCTCAGTGTCTTATAAAAGGAGCTTTAGGGGAGAGAAGCATTCACTTGAAATGGTAATATAGCTATCCTAACCAACATCATTACAGTGAATGCAAGCAGTTTTGTATTTCTTCATTCCATTCCAGTTCTAACACCATTCTCCCTTCCCAATAATGCTCGGGTTTGATTCAACGGGTTGTATTCAACAGATGAGAACCTGTCCTTTTTCTATGGCTTTGTTTTGCAACAAGTACCTCAATTATCACAGGAACCATCAGAAGGGCAAGCTCCTGTTTGGCTTTTAATAAATCCTCCCTCAGCATATACCAAGTGGTGAGCACAACCAATTTATCCCCTGAGCTTCAGTATAAGACAATCTGCCCAAAAGATATAAATATTAGCTCATTAAGGAGCATAAACATTCATCATATCTGCTGGTGAAATGAGAGAATCACAGCTAAAAAGGTCACTCTGCTAAGAACATTAGCCAAATAGAAATCAATAATATGTATAACGCAGTAATTAAAACATGCCAACAGACTCTCTGTGATGCTTCCAGCCATCTCCACTCTAACCTGAGTTGTTACTGTCTTGGAAAGCCTAGGGGTGGAATCTCATCAGATTCAGGGCCCCTCCAAGCTGTCATTCTGAATACAGTGAAAAGTTCATTTTCTGACTATTAGACCAATTTCCATCTTCTGATAAAAATATGTCAACACAGAGTCGAGTTGTGACACTGAACCACAAAGACAAGTGAGTCAATTTGTTACTTTAAAAATGCAGGGTTCTTATTAATGCAAATTTTACTTTTTTTTTTGTGTGGTTGATTTACCTTCAATAAAAACCTACTAAAATACCATATATACCAGGCTGATATTGTAGCGAAGGAGTGCAGCATTGTCGGAGGTACCTTCTTTCAGGAGAAATCCCAAACAGAGGCTCGCAGCCTGCCCTCTCAGAATGCAACAGAAGTTGTAGAATTTATATACAATACTATTTTTGGAAAGTAAATTTTGCCAGAGACAGATGAATGCGGAGTTTTTTTGAAATAAAATCAAGGCTAGATCCTTGTGAAACAGTGAACCCATTCCAGCACTGTTAATGGAAAATTGTTTATACTGCAGTAGTTTACTAAAGGTGGGTAAACCCTGCCTCACGAAACAGTGGAGGTGGAGGTCATTGAATTTTTCCAAGAACAAGGTGAATAGATTCTTGTTAGGCAGGGAATCTAGGGTCAGAGGTAAATGGGAATCTGGAATTCAAAACACAACAGATCAGCTATAATCTTACTGAATCCACCATTCGAGGGGCCAAATGGTCTAACGCTACGCCTATTTTCCACAAGACAATTAGCATAGTTTCAGTTCAGAATAACCAAGGATTATTGTTTAGAAGATTGAAAGTTTTTATAGCAGTTTGGAGCAGCTTTGACTTGGGTCACAGAAAGTCTTGGTTCTTTCCTTAAAAAAAGATTATGAAACACAGCTTCTAAGCAAGAAGCATTTGGATAGAAATGTGCAGGTTATGAGAAGCTGAGAACGTTTAAATGCTCATTGTTGACAGTATTCATTTAAAATGACTCCACAGTTCACAGGAAAGAAAGTGGGCAAAATCAGTTAAGTAGAACATATCAAGATAATTTCTCTGGATTTGAATAGCTATCCATCTATGATGTTAAGAATAGCTTGAAACTTTGTGGTACTGTGTTTATTTTAAAGTTGCTCTAAACTATCTATATCTAAATTGTTTCTTTTTATTTTGTTTTCATTCTATGTAATAAACTTTTGCTGTTGAAGAAACTCTGCAGCCGTTGGAAACTATATTTTAGTGATTGGTCACCACATTAAACAAAGGAAAAAAAATCTATAAAATCAGATTTCATTTTGGGATTAGACTTGTCCAGTAACACCATTAGCTGGAATCATGTCAGGTGGACAGAGAAATATCACACAGCTGTACACACAGAAACAGAAAATAGGAGAAGTTGACCATTTTACCCTTCAAGCCCTACTCTGCCACTTATAACAATCATAGCTGATCATCCAACTCAGGATCTGCCTTCTCCCCATACCATTTGATCCCATTAGGCCTTGTAACTAACTCCTTGAAAACATTCAATGCTTTGCCCTCAATCATTTCCTATGGCAGGAAATTCCATAGGCTCACCACTCTCTGGATGAAGATATTTCTCCTCATCTCAGCCCTAAATGGCCTGCCTATATCCTTAGACGAAAGTGAGGATTGCAGATGTTGGAGATCAGAGTCAAGATTAGAGTGGTGCTGGAAAAGCACAAGTCAGGCAGCATCCGAGGAGCAGGAAAATTGACGTTCTGGGTAAAAGCCCTTCATCAAGGTCTTTTGCCCGAAACATCGATTTTCCTGCTCCTCGGATGCTGCCTGACCTGCTGTGCTTTTCCTGTATCTGCAGTCCTCACTTTCTCTCAGAGTTCACAGGATCTTGCCTTCCTGTATAGCAATCCTAAAGCACAGGAGGTTGTGTGGTGCAATGGTTAGCATCCCTCCCTCTGAGAAAGTAGTTCTGGGATTAAGTTTCACTCCAGGACTAGATGGCCAATGAAGACGCATTTTATAATGTGCCAAGCAAATCAAGATTCAACCTGCGACAGTACAGTAGGACTGTTTCCTGGTCTGCCATGCAGAATGGTGCCTCTCAAACCACAGCCTCTGGCTGCAGGTTAACAACTTGTTCCGTGATAAATATGCCATGTAAATGGATGTAAGCACGTCTTTCATCTGTCTCATTTGCACTAAGCAGTCAAACAGCATCTAAAATCCCTACTGCTGTTTACAGCATCAACAACGCTCCTCTATTAGTGTCTGAAATGCCAACTAAGAAACAGTCAAACAGTGCTGTGGATATTGCTAAATCTACAACTTTTGATAAGATACACAAACATATTTATTCATATTTATATAGTCAGCTTCTTCACAATAGTTCTGCAGAAATTGTTGGGCAAAGTTGCTGAATATACTTCTGGGCTGTGCAAATGAACAAGAATAACAGCCATCTATCTGCTCTGCTTACTGTCATGACCCAATGAGCAAACTGATAGCGACATTGTTCCAGTCAAAGGACTCATGCAATCAGTGGACAACATCCTGCCAGGTTTTACACCCATTTCAGACTCTTTTTGTTTAAAGGTGTTTGGCTCACCACTGCTGGAATTTGTTTGCAAAAAAATGCATGGCGAGGCTAGCTCAGGGAAAAAATATCACACATCTCCAAAGCTTCTCTCAACCACTAAACTGGTTTGCATTCCTATTGCTTTGCACGAAAAGCTTGACTTTTTCCGTCACCCCGGGAATGACAACAAACAGGATGGATGGCATCTGCATTTTATTAACTCAGTAATTATGAACAGTTACACATGCCTCCCCAAAGACTGCTCAACATCTTTCATTTATCCAGACTGTCACTTTCAATATACAATTTCAGAAGTATTATATACACGCTCACACACAACCACCTGCAAACTTGGGAAAAGGGAGCATAGACCCTGCCAATGGGTATAATATGTTATATTATACCCTGTAATGAATGAATAAACCAAGTAACCTTGATTTCTGTACTAAGATGTATGCCTGATGACTTCACTGGCTAGGGCTGATGTATCTATTTTATATGTTATGCTTTCATAAGAAGCATTCAAATTAAAAAAAATGCACTTACATAGAGCCTTTCATAAACTCAGGATGTCCGCAAGCTCCTCTCAACCAGAATTTCAATGGAATGTAATCCCTGTTGTAATGTGGTCAATTTATGCATAGCATGTTCCAACAAACAACAATGCAATCATGACTAAACTGTTTCTAATTATGCTGGTTGATAGGTTAACTAAGGTTCGCTCCTATGTCCTTGCACAAAATAGTGACATGGAATCTTTGTGTCTACCTGAAAAGGCCAAATGAACATTTCATGGTTTAATCTTTTTTCTACAAGACAGTGTAGCCTTGCCTCTGAATTGCACAGTGTAGAGGACATGGGGATCAGTAGTCCTCAAACTGGAAAACATGAACTCTGACATGATATAATGTGCACAAAACATTATGAGGACGACAAACATTGAGTGAGAGGCTTCACTTAGCTTCAGCTGACGTCTTAATTTATTTTAATTTGCATTAACTACTCAGATTAACCCATTCATTCACAATTTTTCCTGCAACTCCAAAGCAAATTTTCAAACCAAAAGTTTCATGTGGAGCAAATATATTGAAATTTGTGAATTAGTCATAGAGTCACAGAGGTGTACAGCATGGAAACAGATCCTTCAGTCCAACTCGCCCATGCCAACCAGATATTCTAAATTAATCTAGTCCCATTTTCCAGCACTTGACCCATATCCCTCCAAACCTTTAACATTCATATAGGCATCCAAATGCCTTTTAAAAGCTGTAATTGTACCAGCTTCCTCCACTTCCTCTGGCAGCTCATTTCATACATACACCACACTTCGTGTGAAACAGTTGCCCCTCAGATCCCTTTTAAATCTTTCCCCTTTCACATTAAACATATGCCCTTAGTTTTGGACTCCCCCACCTCAGGGAAAATACCTTGTCTATTTACCCTATCCATGCCCTCATGATTTTATAAACTTCTATAAACCTCTGATACTCCAGGGAAAACAGCCCCAACTTATTTAGCCTCTCCCTCTAAATTAAAATCCATCTACCACTTCTCGGTCCATCAGCCCATCTGATCTCCGTTGTACTTTGAGGTAATTTTCTTCACAGTCCACCACACCTCCAATTTTGATGTCATCTGCAAACTTACCAACCATACCTTCTATGTTCACATCCAGGTCATTTATATAAATGACAAAAAGCAGTGGACCCAACACCAATCCTTGTGGCACACCGCTGGTCACAGACCTCCAGTCTGAAAAGCAACTCTCCACCACCACCGTTTGTCCTCTACCTTTGAGCCAGTTCTGTATACAAATGGCTAGTTCCATGTGATCTAACTTTGCTAACCGGTCTACATGGATCTCTAGACTTCAAACAAGAATTGAAGTTTAGCTACAGAACTGGAAAATTCCAGAGGCCTGACTACAGAATTTTTATATGATTTATCCAAATCGTTCCTAGGCATTGCCTATGGTTTTTAGGTGAGTATGCAGTGCGTTTGCTCATTAGTGCTTTTTAAAAAAATATTTGCTCTCCAGTGCTACTTGGTGGCTAACACTGCAATTATACTGGGACAGGCAAAAGCAAAATTAAATGGAAAATATTGACAAAAGAAGTGCGATAAAGAATTGGTGACAGCATCAAACTTTTAAAAATCACACAATACCAAGTTATAGTCCAACAGGTTTATTTGTAACCTAGCTTTCGGAGTGTTGCTCCTTCATCTGGTGGTTACACAACCACCTAATGAAGGAGCAGCGCTCCGAAAGCTAGAAAAAAAAATACCGTGCAAGAACTGTAACAAACACTACATTGGACAAACAGGCAGAAAACTAGCCACCAGGATACATGAACATCAACTAGCCACAAAACGACATGACCCACTCTCAGTAGTATCCTTACATACAGATAAGGAAGGACACCACTTCGACTAGGACAACACATCCATCCCAGGACAAACCAAACAGAGCCAACTGGAACTCTATCAACAATCGAGTCAGAGCCCATCTACCACCCCCTGAGAAAAAGAACAGGAAATGACACCACCAACCCAAAGAAACCCAAACTTTTAAATAGAAAGCAGGAATCAGCAGCAGTGCTGCGCCCGGAGGCCCACTGAAGATATTACCTAGTAGGATGACAAAGTGTTTGGAAATGAACCTTCCAGCTCAGCGAGCAAATCACATCCAGAACTCAATTCCCTCAATGATAGAATGCTCCACAAACAGTTTGGACTTCATTTTCTTCATCCATCTCTCAACTCTAACAGAACTTGTTAAACTTGAGTCTCTATGCTCCACCCTGTGCTTCAGAGCGAAGGTGAACAACCAGGGTCTGTGCCAGTTCTGTGAAATTTATGTACAAAATATCCAAAATATTTTTACTCACTGGGGATCTCAATGCAAGAGTTTGTGTGGACCAAGAGATGTGGTCTTCCTGTTTGAACATCATGGTTTGAGAGAGGCAACTGAGAACTGACAGAGACTACTTTCAGTTTTACTACTGTCATCAGCTTTGCGTAACTAGTACCCTCTTTCAGACCAAACTAAGCCTGGTGGTGTCCTGGAGACCTCCAAGATTAGGCCATAGGTACCCAATGGATCTCTTCACCAGCAGACGTGACTCTCTCAACACAATGGAGCTACTGCAGCACTGACTGTGATACAGATCACTCCCTGGTGTACACCAGGATTAGGATACATCAAAGTATTTTCTTTCAAAGCAAAAATATCATCCTCATATCAATATTGGCAATATAGCTTACCCAGATTAAAAATCATCCAGTTCCTCAACTCAACTGAACAGGCAATTGCTGCTATTTCGATGTGGAGTATGGAACCAAAATAGAACATATTTTAAGACATCTACAAAACTAAACAAATGGGAAGTAAGAGTGGGAAAAATGTCTGACTGGATCAAGGCTAGAAACACTGATGGAACCAGTTATTGAAGTCAAGCAGTCAGCTTACATTATGCTAAAAGCTCTAAGAGCTGCTTGAAGTACTGTTCAACAGACTGCTAGGAGGCATGCCAACAATTAATAGTTTCAACTGCACCAGAGTACCCAGAGTTAGGGGCATGAATGAAAAGATGAAAAAAGGCAACATGTCGATCATCAAAGAAAATAGCTCAACTGAAAACAAAGGAAGGCAAGTAAAATAAACTTCTGGAGAAATAGGTAGAACATTACCTTGAGATAGACTTAGGGAGAATGTAGTCACCAAGGAAGCACACACTACACTTTAGAAAGCCTGTCTGTCATGGAACAAGTGGAGAAACAAGGTGCTAATGTCTAAACTGAGAAGCACAAGAACCTGGTACTCCTGAAATATCTGCATGACTTTTCCTGTTACTGCTGGAGAAAGGGGGTTGCGTCCCAACTTTATCATAATGCAAAGGTTGTGACCTTGTACAGGAACAAGAGTGACTGCTGAGAGTGGGTTCCTGAATCAAGAGAGAACAAGTTAATTAGAAAAGACAGTCAAGAACAATTCAGAGAAAGATAACTCTGAAGATTTAAACTACATTCATTTCAATGCAATGAGTCTTAAAAGTAAGGCTGCTGACCTCAGGGCATACATGGGACAGAGACACCATAGCTATTACAGATACTTGGCTGAGGGAGGGGCAGCTCAATGTTCTAGGTATTGGATGCTATAGGAAAGATAGAAAGAGAGGCAAGAGAGGAGGGGAGTGGCATTTTTGATTGAGAAGAACATTACTACTGTACTTAGGATATTTCTGAGGGATCAGCCAGTGAAGTTATACGGGTAGAACTTAGAAATAAGAAAGGGATGATCACCTTGATGGGATTGTATTATAAATCCCCCAATAGCAGAGGGAAATTGAGGAGCAAATATGTAGAGAAATCTCAGATGCATGTAAGAATTATCGGGTTTTAATAGTTGGGGATTTTAATTTTCCAATCATTGACTGGGACAGCCATAGTGGGCTTGAATGGTGAGAAATTTGTTAAAAGCGTTCAAGATAATTTTCTTTATCAACATGTAAAAGTACCTGTACAAGAAGGAGCAAAACTTGATCTTCTCTTGGGAAATAAGGTAGGGCAAGTGACTGAAGTGTTAGCAGGAGAACGCTTTTTGACTAGCAAACATAATTCTATTAGTTTTAATACAGTTACTGAAAAGGATGGGCTTTCCATAAAAGTTAACGCTCTTAACTGGAGTAAGGCAAATTTTAATGGCATGAGACAGTAACTTTCAAAAATTGATTGGAGTAGACTGTTAACAGATAAAGGGATGATTGACAAGTGGGAGGCTTTCATGAGTGTGACAACAGAAGTTCAGAGGCATTATGTTCCTTTTAGAGTGAAGATTAAAGTTGGTAAGAGGAGGGAACAACGGCTGAATAAAGACATTGAGGTTCTCGCCAAGAATAAAAAGAATCATGTATTAGGTATAGACACTGGGATCAACTAAATCTCTTGAAGAGTATAAGGGGAGTAGAGGCATTCTTTAGAGGGAAATCAGGAAGACAAAAAGGGGAAATGAGATAGCCTTGACAGATAAGGTGAAAGATAATCTGAAGAGATTCTACAAGTCTAAGATCATAAGAGCAACTAGGAAGAGAATGCAACCCTTTAAGGATCAACAAGGTCAGGACATGGGTGAGACACTAAATTAATATTTTGCACAGAAGTTGGGATGTCATGTCAATTTTGTACAGGACTTTGCTGAGGCCTCTTCTCGAATACAGTGTAGAGTTCTGCTACAGGAAGGATATTACTAATTTCTTGGAGAAAGAAATTGAGGTGAGAAAAATCAGGGAAATAAATATCAGTGTTTTGAAAATAGTGCACATGACATTGCGGGAAGTGCTGGAGATCTTAGAAAACGAAGCTGGATAAATCTCTGGGCCCTGATCAAATGTATCCCATGACATTATGGGAAGTTAGGGAAGATATTGAGGTGCCTCTTACAGAGACATGTGTGTTATCCATTACCGGGGAGAGGTGTCAGAGGACTAATGGTGCCCCTTTATTAAAGAAAGGCTGTAAGGAGAAGCCTGGGAACTATAGACCAGTGAGTCTGACATGGATGATGGGTAATCAGTTGAAAGTGATTCTGAAAAATAGGATTTACAGACATTTTAGATTAGATTAGATTAGATTACAGTGTGGAAACAGGCCCTTCGGCCCAACAAGTCCACACCGACCCGCCGAAGCGCAACCCACCCATACCCCTACATTTACCCCTTACCTAACACTACGGGCAATTTAGCATGGCCAATTCACCTGACCCTGCACATCTTTGGACTGTGGGAGGAAACCGGAGCACCCGGAGGAAACCCACGCAGACATGGGGAGAACGTGCAAACTCCACACAGTCAGTCACCTGAGGCGGGAATTGAACCCGTGTCTCAGGCGCTGTGAGGCAGCAGTGCTAACCACTGTGCCACCGTGCCGCCCAATTTGGAGAGGCAAAGACTAATTAAGGATAGTCAAGGGTTTATGCAAGGGAAATCATGTCTCACAAACTTCATTGAGGTTGTTGACGATTGTTGTTGTTGAAGTAATCAAAAAAATTGATGAGGGCAGAGAGGTTGATGTCATTTACATAGGCTTTTGTAAAGCCTTTGACAAGGTTTTCCATGGTAGACTAATTAGTAAAATTAGATCATAAGGGATTCAGGGAGAGCTAAAAAACTGAATTCAAAATTGACGTTATGGTTGGGGGTTGTTTTTTTAGACTTAAGGCCAGTGACTAGCAGTGTTCCACAGGAATCTGTACTGGGTCCACTTTTGTTTGTCATTTATATAAGAGATCTGGACGAGAACTTAGGAGACATGATTAGCAAGTTTGGGATGACATCAAAATTGGTGGTATAATGGACAGCAAAGAAGGTTATCTAAGATTACAAAGTGATCTTGACCAATTGGCTCAATAGGCTGAGGAATGGCAGATGGAGTTTAATTTGGATAAATGTGAGGTATGGCATTTTGGTTAAACAAACAAGGGCAGGACTTGTGCAATTCATGGTAGGGCCCTGGGTAATGTTGCAGAACAAAGAGCCAAGGGATTCAGACATAATTCTTGGTAATTTGCATCATATGTAGTCAAGGTGGTTAAGAAAGCATTTAGCACCCTTATCTTCAATGTTCAGACCTTCTGAGTACAGAAGTTGGGATGTCATGTCAAGTTTGCACAGGACTTTGGTGGGGCCTCTTCTAGAATACAGTATAGAGTTCTGCTACAGGAAGGATATTACTAAACTGGAGAGCTTTCAGTGAAGATTTACCAAGATGTTGCTGGTAATGAAAGGTTCGAGTTATAAAGTTAGGCTGGGACATTTTTCACTGGAGGTTGAGGAGTGACCTTATGGAGGTTTATAAAGTCAAGAGAGGCATAGATAAAGTGAATATCAAGTGTCTTGCGAAATAAAAACTGTCTGGCTCACTAATGTCCTTTAGGGAAGGAAATCTGCCGTCCTTACCTGGTCAGATCTACATGTGATTCCAGACTCTTAACTGTCCTCTGGACATTTAGGGATGGGCAATAAATGCTGATCTAGCCAGTGATGCACTCATTCCATGAATGAGTCAAAAAAAAACCCACATGGCACTGGTTTGGTCATATTCACTGGCTGGTTGACAGCTGTATACCCAAAAATCTTTTGTATGATGAATTGTATGATGTAGTGGATTTACAATCTCCTGGGCTACCATATCTCCATCAGGTATCAAACAATGAACACTGATATCGACGGCTGGGAGAGATAGTCACTGACTTCTGGAAGCTGACTGTTTGAAAGGATGTGTAAACAAAAGATCAGTTGGCTGAGGGCCCCTGAGAAAATAGAAGCCAGTGAATCCTGCACCTTCTCAGCCCGCTTCCTCTAAAGTAAAGGTAGCAGACTGCCATTACAGAACAGGCTCCTGTGTCATACCAAATGCTGCTTAACACTGGGTTGCCCAGTGCAGATTAATAATGAGACAGTAGGTTGGCTCTGCATCCAAAAGTTAACACCAAGTTCCCAAAAATATTCTGTACACTATTGGGTGCACATTATAAAGCCTTGCGTGGAAGGTATCAAATCACTTCAGGAGTCATGGAATGTTGCTTCTTTCCTTTAACGTTCATTCTTTGAGATTTATGACCACTTTTTTTGGCATCTATTGTAATTTCGATACCATCCTGAGCTATGTATGATACAGATTGTTATGCTAATATTTTTAAATCAGACCAGCCCTAAGAAAGCAATGTCTGGGTTGCATTACTCACCTTCAAATCCACTCCAATACTGTTGAAATTCATGGAAATGAGAATGAATGAGGTGCAAATACACAGCAACTTGCCTTCAAAGTTGGTTGGTCAAAATGCACACTCTCACAAGTGCTGCAGAAATACAGGGAAGGGGAGAAAGATGTACACCTGTCTGTTGCATGTAGTACAATTGAATCCACTCAAGCATCATAGAATCTCGAGTGTGGAAACAGGCCATTTGGCCCAACAAGTCCACACCGACTCTACAAAGAGTAACCCACCCAGCCCAATTCCCCTACCCTATTTACTCTACATTTCCCCCTGACTAATGCACCTAATCTACACATCCTTGAACACTATGGGCAATTTAGCATTGCCAATTCACCTAACCTGCACATCTTTGGACTGTGGGAGGAAACTGGAGTACCCAGCGGAAACCCACACAGACACAGGAAGAATGTGCAAACTCCACACAGACAATCACCCGAGGTTGGAATCGAATCTAAGTCCCTGGCACTATGAGGCAGTGGTGCTGACCACTGAGCCAAAGTAAGTAATTGAGGTTACAATTGATACAAACACCATAGTCATGAAAAGTGAGGGGATCAATGTGCCCAAAGTGAGAGAAGGGAGAAAATAACCCTTTGGATTTCTCACTCACTGCCCAATGGATTTCTGTGGCATGGGAGCAGAGTGGAGATCCAAGTGGCAATAAGATCAGGCACAATGATGATGTCCTATATAGGCTGGCCAGCTTTACAGATAAAGCAGGTGTATGTGGTGAAGGGAATGAGAAGGCTTTCTTGTGAAACTGTTTCACAGAATAATACCTTCTTCAGGATCAATGATCACGCAAAGAAAATTGAGCCAGAAAAAAAAAATCTCTAAGATTAATTTGTTCAAATCATGAAAGAATATTAAAAGCACTGTCCAAATGCAACTTCTTTATTACCGGCTGTGATGGCTTTCACAATGTTCCTTGACGTAAGAGGATAGGACTTGCGATAAATCTTAAGCCTCTGACAATGCCGTGTGAACTACATTTTATCATTCACTCTGTGTGGGTTCTGTGTACAAGCTGTAGAACAGCCAACCCTGAGATCTGGTTATTTTCAATCCAATATCCATTTTGTGTAATTTTGTTTGCTTCTTTAAATCAAAAAAAGATGGCCACAGGATTTTCTGCCACAAGACTCAATGATGCAAACTCACCAGCCAGTTTGAGCAGTTTTAATTTTCTCATTACACATTTTTAAACAAAAGTCACAGCAATTACTGACATGTTTATGGTAATTTAATGTAAAACACTGCATCTGTCTTCTTGGATCCAAAACAATAAGTTGATGTTTGCAAGACAGTCCCACATATTGATCTCCAAACAAATCAATACATTCCCTTTAACACACCGTCAGTGATTGACTAAGAATGAAACGTCACTGTTATCAAACCTTTAATGAATCCAGACTCTGACTAGTATCTGGTGTAAATGCTGCTCTGGTGAATGGATAGAATATGTTACAGGGATAACATTGTTCCATAATATGGAGATCAGATCTACACACAACACTCCACACATGGTCCAAATAAGGTTCCATACAAATTTAATATTATTAGAACTTTATAGAGTCAACTGGAGTCTCAACCACTGCCTGAAGAGCTGGCAAGACACTAGTGTTGCCTCTGAGGGAAGCCACTTGCAGTTTTTACCTATTGTTTGTGGATCCTCTCACCATGGAATTAGTCAGGATGGAGGAAAGAGGGTGGCAAGGCACCCCATCCACCACTATCCCACCTAATTAAATCCCCAACTCCAAACTCACCCAGGAGGGAGCATAAGAAAAGCCTAACTACCGTACTTTAGAAATGAACCCCTCAATACATATTTTGCATTCTTTGTAGTCTGCAACAACTTGGATTGCTGCTTGTAGCAAGTCCAAGAGACCGATCTTAACTCAACAACAACTTATGTTTATATCACATCCTTATTGCAGTAAAGCACCCCAAAGGACTACAGCAGTGTCAAACAACATTAAATTGAACCCTATGAGGAGATTTTAGGCAATGACCAATAACATGGTCAAAGAGGAAGCTTTAAGGAGTGTCTTAAAGGAGAGAGGTGGAGTGAACGTTGGGAGAAAATTCCAGTGTTACTAAAGGCATGGCCGCTAATGATGAAAGAATTAAGAGGCCAACATTAGAGGGAGGCAGAGATCCTGGACCACTAAGAGGCTGGAAGAGAACACAGATAGAGAGGATGGAGGGATTGGAAAGAAATGAGAACTTTCAATTGAGGCGCTGCTTAGGAACATAGGAATTAGGAGTGGGAGTAGGCAATTCAGCCCTTCAAGCTCACTCTATCATTTAACCTAATCATGGATGATCCTATGCTGGTCTCAACTCTCAATTCCTGCTTCCTCCTCATAGCCCTTTATCCCATTTTTCATCAGAAATGTATCTATGTCTTTTTTCAAGCTGTTGATCGATTCCACCTCCACTGCACTCTGGGGAAGTGAGTTCCACAGATTCACAACCCTCCGAGAGAAGGGATTTCTCCTCATCTCAGTTTTGAATTTACCTTCTCTCACTCTACATCAATGACCTCTTGTTCGAAACTGTCCAACATTAGAACATTTATTCAATGTCCAGCTTATCAATCCCCTTCAGCATTTACATACCTCAATCAGATCCCCTTTTATTTTTCTGAACTCCAATAAGTACAAGCACAAGCAATTTAATCACTCCTCATGCAACAGCACTTTCATACCTGGAATCAACCCGATGAACCTCCTCTGATCTGCTTTCAGTGCCACCACATCCTTCCTCAAGGAAGGAGATGAAAACTGAACGCAATATTCCAGATGTGGTCTCACCAACACCTAAGATAACTGTAATACAACTTCTTTACTCTTACAATCCAATCCTTTTGCAATAAATGCCAAGATTCCACTTGCCTTTCTATGTTGCACCTGCATACCCACTTTCTGCAATTCACGCACAAAGATGCATAGATCCCTCTGTGCTGATGCACTTTGCATTTAGAGTATAATTTGCCCTTTTCTTTCAGCTAAAATGGACAACCTTGCACTGATCCACATTAAACTCCCTCTGCCAGATTCTAGTCTATTCCCCTGGCTTATCCATATACACCTATAAATGCTTTAACTCATCACTGTCTGATTTCCCACATATTTTAGTACCTTCCCTGAACTTTGTTATGTTTCGCTTTCTCTCTGCTTGCAGATCATTTATATAGATTGTAAATAATTGAGGTTTGAGAACTGAATCCTGCGACACCCTACTAGATACAGTTCATCATTCAGAGAACAACCCAGTTATCCTAACCCTCTGCTTTCTGACAGTCAGTCAATCTTCTTTCCAAATTATTCCTCTGTACTTAATCCTGGGATCTAACCTTCTGGATTAGTCTTTTATGCAGCATCTTGTCAAATACCTTCTGGAAGTCTAGATATACCACATTTATCAAATCCCTATCATCCACCTTGCTGGTTACATCCTCAAGAACTTCAGTAGGTTTGTCAGCAAGACTTGCTTTCGTGAAACCATGCTGACACTGGCGAATTGAGCTTTGTTATTCCAAGTGTTCCATTATCTCCTCCTTTATTTCTGACTCCAGCAACTTCCCCACTACAGAGGTCAAACTACTGGTCTATCATTTCCCACTTTTTGCCTATCTCCTTTTTCTGAATAAGGGTGTCATATTAGGATTTCTTCAATCCACTTATACCTTTCCAGAATCCAAGGAATTTTGGAAATGCATAACCAAAATGCATCCTCTAACTCTGCTGCCACCTCCATTAGTACTCTAGGATGCAGACCATCTGCCCCCGGGGACACATCTGCCTTAAACCTCAGTTTAGTTAATGCCTTCTTCTTAGTTATAGTAATTTCACCATATTCCTCTATAGTAACTGTAGTTTTAGGGAAGAAATTATCTTCCACTGTGAAAACAGAGACAAAATATTGGCTTACTCCTTCTGCCATTTCAGAGTTTCCCATTATTAGCTCACCATTTTTGACCTCAGAAGGGCCAACATTTACTTTCACTAATCTCTTCCTTTTCATAAACTTGTAAATGCTTTTGGTATTAGTGCTTATGTTTTCTGCTGGCTTCCTTTCATAGTTCATCTTAGCTCTTTTAATTTTGTTTTTAGCGACCTTTTGTTGACATTTAAAATTCTCCCAATCCTGCAGAGTGCCACTAAATTTTTGCAATATGATACGCTCTAGTTTTTGCCTTTATGTTATCCTTGGACTTTCTTGTTAAGCCATGGATGATTTTTCACCTTTTTACGATTCCTCTTCCTCTAGGAAAACACTTTAATTGAGAGGATTTAGTATCTCCCTCAGCTTTTGCCACTGTTCCTCAACTGTCCTGTCCTTTAATATATTTGCTCAATCCACTTGGGCAAACTCCTTCCTCAAGCCAATTTAATTACCTGTGCCCAACACTAAAACTTTCGTATGTAACTCTGCCATTACTTTTTCAATTTGAATTGAAACTTTAGCATGTTGTGGTCACTCCTTCCAAGATGATCCTTACTGCAAGACCATTTATCATAATACCAAATCTAAATTAGCCAATTCTCTGTTTGTCTCCAGGACATGCTCAATTGGAGGCAAATATGGATCAGCATAAAGAAAGACACTTTGGAGCAGAGGGGGAGGCCATTAAGCTTATCGTGTCTGTGCTCGCTGATAAAAAGCCCTCCAGCTCTTGGTTCACAACCTTACATTTATAATACCTCAAGTGCACATCCATGCATTCTTTAAATATGATGGAGGTTTCTGTACCATCCATTCAGGTAGTGAATTCCAAAATCTGAACCTCCACTGTGTAGAAAATAAATTCTACTTTGATTCCACCTAAGTGTTATACCAACTACATTTAAGCCATACCCTCTGGTTATTGACTTCACCATGAAAGGAAATTGGACATTCCTATACATTTTATTGAAGCCCTTGACAATTTTATACACCTCAATAAAATGTCCTTTTAACTTTCTCCATTTCAAAGAAACCTCCAGTCTATTAGATCTTTCTTCTTCATTAAAATTCTCCATTCTTGGTAATATTTCTGTAAATCTTCTCTATTACAGTCACACCCTGCAGTATGTTGATCAGAATTGTACAGTTATATAGTTGCCATCTAATTCTGGCTTTTTACAGTTCTAGCATTAACTTCCCTATCCTTATATTTTACCCCTTGGCTAATAAAGCATCCCATTTGCTTTCTTGACTATTTTATCGACTACCTTGCTACCTTCTGGAATCTGTGGAAATGTATTCCAAGGTTCTTCTGTTCATCTGCATTTCTCAGTGTCCTACAAGGATGATGAGTACATGAGACTTAGATTAGATTCCCTACTGTTTAGAAACAGGCTAGTAGGCCCAACTAGTCCACACCGACCTCCAAAGAGTAACCCACCCAGACCCATTCCTCCTGACTAATGCACCTAACTGTATGGGCAATTTATCATGACCAATTCACCTAACCTGCACATCTTTGTGACTGTGGGAGGAAACCCACGCAGACACAGGAAGAATGTGCAAACTCCACACAGACAGTCGCCCGAGGCTGAAATCGAACCCGGGTCCCTGGTGCTGTGAGGCAACAGTGCTAACCACTGAGCCACCGTGCCGCCCTGAGACTTGCTGCGAGTGAGGTCATGGATATTGTTTATTCAAATACCATTGTTGTTATTTTGACATATTCTGGTTTGGGAATCTTTTCTCTATACCAAGTTCAGAATCTGTATAATTATTAGTGGTAGAGGATAGATCACCAGCCAGTCTAAACAGAAGAGGCACTTGTCTTATGTGACAAGGTGGTTTACTGCAAAATAGCAATAACTACAGTGTACAACACTAACTATGAAGGACTCTCGCGATCTGTAAAAGGATAGATCTGCTCACTCCAGGTACAAAGGGAAAAAAAAAGAGAACAAAGAATGGTACAGCACAGGGACAGGTCCTTTGGCCCACCAAGACTGCACTGACATGATGTCTTTATAAACTAAAAACCTTTTGCCTATACACTGTCTGTATCCTTCTATTCTGCGCCCATTCATGTATCTGTCAAGTTGCCTCTTAAACATTGCTGTTGGATCCACCTTTTCTCGCAGCACATTCCAGACACTTACCAATTTCTGCGTAAAATGTCTGACTCTCACATCTTCTTTAAACATACCCCCTTTTACCTTAAACCTATGGAATCTAATCATTGACATTTCTACCGTGCGACAAAAAACTGACTATCCATGCCTGTCATAATTTTGTAATCTTCTATCAAGTCACCCAATATCCTTCGATGTCCAGGTGAAATTAAACCAGGTTTGTCCAATCTCTCCTCATAGTTAATACCTCCAAGTCAAGTGACATCCTGTTGAACTGTTTCTGTTTTCTCTCCAAAGCCACCACATCTTTCTGGTATGGAAATGTGTTGCTGGAAAAGCGCAGCAGGTCAGGCAGCATCTAGGGAACAGGAGAATCGACGTTTCGGGCATTAGCCCTTCTTCAGGAATGAGGAAAGTTGGTCCAGCAGGCTAAGATAAAAGATAGGGAGGAGGGACTTGGGGGAGGGGCGTCGGAAATGTGATAGGTGGAAAGAGGTCAAGGTGAGGGTGATAGGTCAGACTGGGGTGGGGGCGGAGAGGTCGGGAAGAAGATTGCAGGTTAGGAAGGCGGTGCTGAATTTGATGGATTTGACTGAGACAGGCTGGGGGGAGGGGAAATGAGGAAACTGGTGAAATCCGAGTTCATCCCTTGTGGTTGGAGGGTTCCTAGCCGGAAGATGAGGCGTTCTTCCTCCAACCGTCGTTTCGCTGTGGTCTGACGATGGAGGAGTCCAAAGACCTGCATATCCTTGGTGGAGTGGGAGGGGGAATTGAAATGTTGAGCTACAGGGTGGTTGGGTTGGTTGGTCCGGGTGTCCCAGAGGTGTTCTCTGAAACGCTCCGCAAGTAGGCGGCCTGTCTCCCCAATATAGAGGAGGCCACATCGGGTGCAAAGGATGCAATAGATGATATGTGTGGAGGTACAGATGAATCTGTGGCGGATATGGAAGTTTCCTTTGGGGCCTTGGGACATTTCCATCTCTGATCTCCAGCATCTGCAGACCTCACTTTCTCCTCACATCTTTCTGGTAGTGTGGTGGCCAGAGCTGTATGAAATATTTCAAATCTAGCCTAAGCAAAGTTCTAATCAACTGCAACATGACTAAACAGTTTATACATTCTATGCCCCAACCAATGAAGGCAAGCATGCTGTATGCCTTCTTGACCATCTTTTATATTTATGCTACCACTTTCAGGGAACTGTGCACCTGTATGCCTAGATCTCTCTGTATGTTGATACTATTAACGGTTCTACCATTTATTATATACTTCCCTCCTGCATTAGAGTCCCCCCTAAGAGCACCACCTCGTATTTGTTCAGATTAAACTCCATCTGCCATTTCACCACCCAAATCTCCAATCGATTTAAAACCTGCTGTATTCTCTGGCGATCCTTCTCACCATCCAATCAGAGGCTCCTTCAATCTTTGTGTCATCTGTAAACTTACTAATCAGGCCACCTACATTCTCCTCCAAATTATTTGTATATATTACAAACAACAAGGGTCCCAGCCACTGATCCCTGCAGAATACCATGGTCACAGATCTCCACAGCGAAAAAAAAATTCTTCTACCACTACACTATTTTCTATGACTCATGATTTGGCAGAGTCAGTGTTGGACTGGGGTAGACAAAGTTAAAAATCACAGCACCAGGTTATAGTCCAACAGGTTTATTTGGAAGCACTAGCTTTCGAAGCGCCGCTTCTTCATCAGGTAGTTGTGAAGCAGAACCATAAAGACATAGAATTTATAGTAAAAGATCAAATTGATACAATGATACATTGAACAAACCTAGATTGTTAAGTCTTTCATCTTTTAGAATGGATTTGCTGGTTTTGGTTCCTTAATATGTTAATCCCAGAACCTTTTTTCAGTCACATTCTCAAGGTAATTCTCAAGAAAAGGTGACACCTCAGCTCAGACAATACCTTAAAAGTGTGAGTCAGACTGGTTCTATTTCCAAAATGGAATTTACAAATATTATATGGATTCATTGCCTGCTTGCAGGTTCTGCATTTTTTTGAGCAAAATAGAATGTATCTGCAAATACAAATTCAGCCCATAAATGTGTGTGTGCACATGCAGGAGAGAGAGACAAAGTGTATGTGTGCATGTGAGAGTAATGCACTTGAGTGTGTGTGTTTGTGTCTGTACAAGCTTGGTAAAGCGTGTGTGTGTGCGTGAGTGAGAGAGTGAGGGAGAGAGAGAGAGAGACGGGGCATAAGCCTGCAAGAGCGTGGGTGAGTGTGTGAGGTGTACGTGTGATTTTGAATTTCTATGACTCATGAAGAATTCAACTGACTTCACCCAAAGACTGTGCAACATAATGAGATTGTACTGAGCACAACGTTAACATAAACATTCATGATTTCAGAACCATTACTTCATAGATAATGTAGCAGAGATCTGGATGATTTCAGGTTTATGATGATTGAATGTGGGAGGCCTACCCGAAGTGCATTTGAATAGTCAAGTTTAGAGGTAGCAAAACCATAAATGTTGGTTCAGCAACAGATGATACAGGGATTCGGTCATAGAGAAAACCAAGACAGAAATAAACAATCTTAGTAACGGTGCAGGTATGTTGTTAGAAGCTCAATTTGGGTCTCAAAATTGATGCCAACATTTTTGATGGTCCGATTTAGTCTCAGACAGTTGCCCAGGTGGGGGACGGACAACACTAAACAACTGAAATTGGCAGGTGGACTAAACGTGACAGTAAATCTTGATTATCCAGTACTGCATGGCAGACAAGCAGTCTGACAATGACAGTATAGGGGATCAACAGGAGCAATGAAGATGTAGTCTTTAGAGTGTATGTAAAGCGATGATTTTGGACATAGTTGCCAAGGAAGAGGATGGAGCCTGAGAGTGAAACTTAGAGGACTACAGAGGTAGTGGTCCAGAGCAAACGACTTCACTGGAAATTCTCTGTCTACATGCAAAAGCAAGGTGGAATGAGGAGTTTTGGATGGTCTTAAGTCTTCAGTCTACCCAGCTAGGATGGTAATGGCGAAACGTCGACTCTCCTGCTGCTCGGATGTTGCCTGACCGACTGCGTTTCCAGCACCACACTTTTCGACTTTCATTTATTCATTCTTTGGATTTTTAGGTTTTGAATCAGTAACTGGTGAGTTTTATGTGCATCTGAAATTAACAACTGGTAAGCATTTCTGTGGTCATGGTGATTTCTCTTAAAAACTGTCTTTGAGGCTTGGGTTTACAGTGAATGGATTCATGCACTTTGAATGGATTTTTGTGACTGAGAAAGTTAAACAATGGGGCCTCCAGCCTGTTAGAAATTCCTGGATCATATTTTATTAAGCTTAAGGGAAACTTAGAGAGGGAGACTTTCGGGTTTCAGTTTTTACGTTGAGTTTGGAGCAGTCCTGTGAAGTCTTTGGAATAAGGTATCTGCATGGATTAGTGCTCCTAAGGGAAGTATACATAGCAAACTGGAAACAAAAAACAGAAACTGCTGGAGAAACTCAGCAGGTCTGGCAACATCTGAGGAGAGTAATCAGAGTTAACATTTCGGTTCCAGTGACCCTTCCTCAGAACAATTAAGTTACCTTAGAGTGAAGAGTGAGTGTTAGTCCCAGATCAGAACTGTTGGGACAATATCCTGATGAAGTTATTTAAGGCTGAGTACATTTATGCAGGTGTGTGATAGCTAAAGGAAGAGGCTATCAGCAACTTTAATCTAAAAGTTGAAGTCAAAAGTGATTCAAATCTGTGTTGTTACATAGCTAAGTTGACTGGACGGCTGGTTTGTGATGCAGAATGGTGCCAACAGTGTATTTCCAATTCCTCTTACTTGACGCATAGTGACCTTCAATTTAAACTACCAGTCATCGCCAATGACAGAGCAACGTTATGGTCTGGTAAGAGTATGGCGACTTTACTCCGGTGTGAGTATTTTGAGCGGTGTTTTAGGCGCTATGTCTTGGATTTGTTCTGGATAACATCCGAAAACTGTTTTGTTCCTTTTCAAATTATTAAAGTGTGTTTGAGATTATTACTTATACAGCATACATAAATTTGAATTATAAGTAGATGGATTCTGTTTTATTTTCATTCTTTTGTTAATAAACTACTGAGTCCTTACAAATCCGTGACAGACCACTTTGTTCAACCTAAACTAAAAATATTATCTATCAAGCCAGGTTCCTGTCTGTGAATAACTTGTCCAGTAAGAACATCAGCTGGGACTAAAACAATCCTCTATATTGCCCTTGTCTACTCTTCATGTTTTTCTTTAAATAATTCAAAACAGTTATTTAATCATGATCTGCCTTTTAGAAAATACACGCTGACTTTTTTTAAACATTAGATCCTCTTATCTTTAGATGCTTTGTTTCTGATCTTGCAGTAAAGATTCAAGAATCTTCCTATCACTGTCATTAACTGATCTATAGTTCTTAGGATATTTCTTTTCCCTTTTTGTTGCTACTGGCTCTCTAGCACTCTTCCCGCATCTGCTTAAATTTCATCTGTCGTTATTAGAGTACCGGTTATCTCCTTAATGGCATCTTGAGAATCTGCAAGTGTAATCCATAACCCAGGGCTTTAAGTTACAGATGGTTTAATGGCTTATCAGAATATGGAAAGAGAGAGTGGGCCATTTTAGGCTTACTGTAATGAGAAGGGAATCATTGCCAATCTAGCTGTGCGAGACCCCTTGGGGATGAGCAACCATAACATGATAGAATTTTGTTATCAAGATGGAGGGCAATAGTGTTGATTCAGAGACTAGGGTGCTGAATCTTAATTAATGCAAACTATGAAGATATGAGGTATGAGTTGGCCTTGATAGACTGGGGAGAGTTACTTAAAGACATGACAGTGGACAACGGGCAATGGCAAACATTCATGGAATGCATGGGGGAACTGTAATAACTGTTTATTCCTATCCAGCACAAAAGCAAAATGGGTAAGCGGGCCAGTCCACGGATTACAAAGGAAATAAGAGATAGTATCCAATCCAAGGGAGAAGCATACAGATTGGCCAAGAAAATAATAGGTCTGAGGTTTAAGAGCAGTTTAGAATTCATTAAAGGAGGACGAAGGAATTGATTGAGAAGGAGAAAATACAGTATGAAAGTAAGCTTGCAAGGAACATAAAGACTGACACTAAGAGTTTCTCTCAGTATATGAAGAGAAAGAGATTAGTGAAGATAAATGTAGGTCCCCTACAGACAGAAATGTGGGAATGTATAATAGGAAACAAAGAAATGGATGAGCAACTGAATACGTACTTTGGTTCCATCTTCACAAATCGGGACACCAATCAGATGACAAATGTTGGAGAAAGCAAGATTTAGTGACAGTGAAGAACTGAGGGAAAACAACAATAATAGAGAAATGGTGCTGGGAAAATTGAGAGGATTTGAAGGTGGATAAATCCTCCAGGCCTGATAATCTACACCCCAGAATACTTAAGGAAATGGCTTTCGAAATAGTGGATGCATTGGTGGTCATCTTCCAGGATTCTATAGACTCTGGAAGAGTCCCTGCGGATTGGAGGGTAGCTAATGTTACTCTAATATTCAAAAAGGGAGGTAGAGAGAAACCAGGAAATTACAGACCTGTAAGTCTAACTTCAGTAGTGGGGCAAGTTCTCAAATCCATTATCAAGGACTTTATAGCAGAGCATTTAGAAAGCAGTGGCAGAGTCACATGGATTTATGAAGGGGAAATCATGCTCGACAAATCTATTGGAATTCTATGAAGGTGTAACTAGTAGAGTTGCAAAGGGGAAGCCAGTTGATAAGGTATATTTGGACTTTCGGAAAGCATTTGTCAATGTCCCGCGTAAGAGATTATTGTGCAAGATTAAAGCATGTGGGATTGGTGTTACAATCCTAGCTATTCACAATATATATTAATGATTTAGATGAGGGAACATTTCAAAGTTTGAGAATGATACCAAGTAGGGTGGGAGGGTGAAGTGTAATGAGCATGCAGAGGTCCTTCAGCATGATCTGGACAGGTTGGGTGAGTGGGCAAATCAATGGCAGATGCAGTGTAATTTGGATAAATGAGAGGTTATTTACTTTGGAAGCAACAACAAGGCGGCAGATTATTACCTGAATGGCTGTAAATTGAGACAGCGGAGTGTGCAGCGAGACCCGGGTGTCCTTGTCCACTCGTTGGTGGTAAGCATGCAGGTGGAGTAGGCGGTAAAGAAGGCAAATGGTTTGGTGACCTTCATTGTGAGGGGCTTCGAGTACAGGAGCCGGGATGTGTTGTTGCAGTTATACTGGGCCTTGGTGAGGCCATACTGAGAATATTGTGGGCAATTTTGGTCTCCTTTTCTGAGGAAGAATGCTCTTGTTCTTGATGGAGTGCAGCAAAGGTTTACCAGGCTGATTCTGGGGATGGTGGGACCAATGTACAAGGAGAAATTGACTAGGTTAGGATTGTTTTCACTGGAGATCAGACAAGTGAGGGGGGATCTCATAGAGACTTACAAGAGTCTAACAGGACTAAACAGGGTAGATACAGGGAGGATATGCCCGATGGTGGGTATGTCCAGAACCGGGGTGGGGTCACAGTCTGAGGATTCAGGATAGACCATTTAGGATGGAGATGAAGAGACATTTTTTCACCAAAGAGTGGTGAGCCTGTGGAATTCATTGCCACAGGAAGTAATTGATGCCAAAACATTGAATCTATTCAAGAGACGGGTAGATATAGCATTTGGGGGCGAATGAGATCAAAGATTATGGTGAGAAAGCAGGATTAGGCTATTGAGTTGGACAAGGAGCTATTATTGTGATGAATGGCGGAGCAGATTCAAAAGGTCAAGCGGCCTGTTCCTGTCTTCAATGTTTCTACGTTACAACACCAAAATAGTAATTTCAGATGGACCTGGAAAGAGAACAGGGTGGCACAGGGATTTGAAGAATTTTTGACACAGATGCCAGAATAAATTTCTTTACACGACAATGATGGACAGCTGGAATACTTTGCCAATGTCTTCCTATGCAATGGTGCAGTTTGATAGAGAGGAGGGAAACAGAGACCGTTCATAATTGTGAGTATCTGTTGGAATCTCTGTGCCGTCAGTGAAAGATCCTGAGCACCAAACATCCAGCTGAACGGAGAGGCAGTTTATCCTAACTGACAGTGTCACATTCTATTCTGCATTTAGATATTAGCAATTAATCATCTGTTTTAATTACCCATCAGACTGAAATTTATTGATGTGAGCAAAAATTATTAGTGTAATATTTCCTGTCATGTATATATTTTTTTCAAAACAGAATCAAGCCCTAAGGACTCAGAGTTGGGTTTCTTTCATATTAGCTTGATTTGCCATCAACACATGACTCCTCTGCCACTGTGCATGCTGCCATCACAACATTTTCCCAACCACATTAGAATAATTACTGAAAGAACAGGTTACAAGTCCTGCTTCCTTTATCCTGTGTCTGCATGTAGAGAAAGGATCAACCGCTTTACTAGGAAGCTTTAAATATCCCCTACTACACACAAGCACCAAGCTCTGATGGACAAGGTTTCTTCAGATCCCCATCTTTGTGATGAGGTGAGAGCGTCTCACTGTCGTGTTACCACTTTTATGTCAGGAGCAACATCACTGAGCAATCTCCTGTTAAATAGGAGTATCATTAATGATGCATGATCTTGCGTTAAATGGCAACATTAAGCAATCTCCAATTAAGTGGAGAGTCCTCTAGTCGGACTGCTTTCGCTCCTTCCTTTAAAGCAAATGATGCCCCAAATGGAAAACAACAATTGTGATTATTTCAAAATGTGTTCTCTTTGCTTCTCAATATTTACAGTGGCCGCTGTAAGAAATTACATAATAATGGAGATTAATTTATCTAACAAAAACTGCATTGATTCAGTACATTTAATCTAGTAAAACATCCTATGATACGGAAAAAGAGCATCATCAGTCAAAACAAAATAATGAATCACATAAACTTGGTGAAAGAGGTAAGTTTTGAGGACACCTTCAAGAATGAAATGTGAAAAGGTTTGAGAACAGAATTCAGAGGTTAGGGCACTGAACACAATGCCACCAAATGGTGCAATGAAGGAAATATAATTACAGTCATAGAGCCATGGAGTCATAGAGATGTACAGCACGGTCCAACCCATCTATGCCAACCAGATATTCCAACCCAATCTAGTCCCACCTGCCAACATCTGGTCCATATCCCTCTAAACCCTTCTTATTGACATAGCCATCCAGATGCCTTTTAAAATGTTGCAATTGTACTAGCCTCCACCACTTCCTCTGGCAGCTCATTCCACACACGCACCATCCTTTGCATGAAAAGGTTGCCTCTTAGGTCTCTTTTATATCTTTCCCCTCTCACCCTAAACCTATGCTCTCTAGTTCTGGACTCCACCACCCCAGGGAAAAGACATTATTTATTTATCCCATCCATGTCCCTCATGATTTTATAAACCTCAATAAGGTCACCCCTCAACCTCCAACGGTCCAGGGAAAACAGCCCTAGCCTATTCAATCTCTCCCTATAGCTCAAATCCTCCAACCCTGGTAACATCCTTGTAAGTCTTTTCTGAATCCTTTCAGGTTTCACAACATCTTTCACAATATTCCAACACTGGCCTAACCAATGTCCTGTACAACCGCAATATGACCTCCCAACTCCTGTACTCAATACTCTGACCAATAAAGGAAAGCATACCAAACACCTCCTTCACTACCCTATCTACCTGCAACTCTACTTTCAAGGAGCTATGAACCTACACTCCAAGGTCTCTTTGCTCAGCAACACTCCCTAGGATCTTATCATTAAGTGTATAAGTCCTGCTATTATTTGCTTTCTCAAAATGCAACACCTCATATTTATGTGAATTAAATTCCATCTGCAGCTCCTCAGCCCATTGGCTAATCTGATCAAGATGCCTTTATAATCCCAGATAACCTTCTTCGCTGTCCACCACACCTCCAATTTTGGTGTCATCTGCAAACTTACTTACTATACCTCTTATGCTCACATCCAAATCATTTAGATAAATGACGAAGAGTAGTGGACCCAGCACCGATCCTTGTGGCACTCCACTGGGAAAAACAACACTCCACCACCACCCTCTGTCTTCTACCTTTGAGCCAGTTCTGTATCCAAATGGCTAGTTCTCCCTGTATTCCATGAGATCTAACCTTGCTCCCATCAGTCTCCCATGGGGAACCCTGTCGAACGCTTTATGTGGTCAATAATAACTATGATGCTGTAAAAAGGTTTGGCCTGTTTTGTGTTTGACTATGCTAAAGACACAATATGAGTGTAAGTAATCAAGAGTATTTCAAACATTCAACATTGTTTTGTAGGATTGTCTGGCATACCTCCTGAGTGTATTTCATTTCAGCTTCCTTTAAAATTTACCAGTGTGACATGATTTATTCTCAGTCAGTCATATAATTTCATACCAAAAACTCACTATGTTTTAATAAAATGTCACATTAGGGTGCTTGATGTCCAACAGAAAAGCACTCACCCAACAGTAAAGCACCCACCCAACAGTAATCCAGCTATTTTAACTGTCCACAGTCTTGTATCCACTAGAGGGCAATATTATTCCAAATACAAGAGACATCTACATAGAGTTACAATCTGCCTATAGAAACTGTGAATGCTGGAAAGCTGAAAACATACTATTGATTTGACATCATGTGAAGGTAATTTATTTGGTTAGATGGGTTGAGTTAATTGGTCTTTATTCTGTCAGATGCTGGAGGGCCTGCTGAGCACTGACTGAATGGATTTTTGCTATTAAGTAAAAAAAAACACTTTTACCAAATGTAAAAGTAGCTGCAATTTCCAAAGATGAAAACTGATTTAATTGAAGTAAGATTGTCATCTACTAATTTCTCTCTGGTTTTACTACTTGTGCTGCAAAAACTATTGAACACATAGTATTTGCAGCACAGAAACAGGTCATTCGGTCTAAAAGATCTTTATTTCCAAATGAGTCGGATTTTATCCACTCACTCAACCTATCTGTCTGCAAATTTCTCAAAACTTCACATCGCATTTTCTATCAACAAAAGTGTTATTTTGATTGTTGTTTTTAATTGCTCTTCTTGCCCAAGTTACTGATGTAAATTTTCTAAAAAATTACTTACAGCAAAAATTTGGGCCTCAGAACAGACCACTGTGGACTCCAATTATAACATCCTGCCAACCAATGACACATTTATGCTTTCTCTGTTTCCTGCCATGTAGCCAATCTTCTATGCACAGTAATATGTTACCCCCTACACCATGAGCTTTTATTTTCTGCAACAATCTTTGATATGGCGTCTTGTCAAATGCCTTCTGGAAATTCAAATGCAATATATCTACAGGCGCCCAGTTACCCACAACATATGTTACTCCTTAAAAGAAACCTAATAAATTAGCTAAGTAGGATTTCTCTTTGACAAAACCATGCAGACTCTTTCCATTTACTTGATGTTTTCTAATTATGCAGCTATTACCTCAACAATGATCAATTTTAGTACCTTGACCAGGACAAATGTCAAACCAACTGGTCTAACTTTGCAGTGTTCTGCTTCTCTCCTTTCTTGAATATTGGGGTTATATTTCCTACTTTGCATAGGATGCCATATTTTCTGAATCTAGGGAATTCTGAAAAATTAATACCAATGCTTTGACTTTTAAGAGATTCTCCTTTAACCACTTTTAAGAGATCCTCCTTAAGGAGAAACAACAGCCCAGTCATTCAGTTTTTCTCAATAAATGTAACATCTCAAATCTGGTGTTATCCTTGTAGATTATTTTTTTGACTCTCACTAATACATCTATGCCCTTTGAACAAACTGGAAAACTAGTTGACAGCTGTCTAAGAATGGGCTAGTCAAGTTTGTATACACAATTAACGTAACTTTCCTGCTTTTCATTTCCAGCCATTCAAAAACAAACCCCTATCATAGAGTCATAGAGATGTTACCCGTCCATGCCGACCAGATATCCCAACCCAATCTAGTCCCACCTGTCAGCACCCGGCCCAAATCCCTCCAAACCCTTCCTATTCATATACCCATCCAAATGCCTCTTAAATGTTGCAATTTTTACCAGCCTCCACCACATCCTTCGGCAGCTCATTCCATACATGTACCACCCTCTGCGTGAAAAAGTTGCCCCTTAGGTCTCTTTTATATCTTTCCCCTCTCACCCTAAACCTATACCCTCTAGTTCTGAACTCCCAGACCCCAGGGAAAAGACTTTGTCTAATTATCCTATCCATGCCCCTCCATAAGGTCACCCCTCAGCCTCCGACGCTCCAGGGAAAACAGCCCCAGCCTGTTCAGCCTCTCCCTGTAGCTCAGATCCTCCAACCCTGGCAACATCCTTGTAAATCTTTTCTGAATCCTTTCAAGTTTCACAACATCTTTCCGATAGGAAGGAGACCACAATTGCACGCAATATTCCAACAGTGGCCTAACCAATGTCCTGTACAGGCGCAACATGACCTCCCAACTCCTGTACTCAATACTCTGACCAATAAAGGAAAGCATACCAAATGCCTTCTTCACTATTCTATCTACTTGTGACTCCATTTCAAGGAGCTTTGAACCTGTCCTTTGTCATTAATCCTAGGGACTGGTTTAAACCTTGGTCACTGCTTGTAAAAATAGAAAAAGAAAAAAGACTTGTAATTGTACATGGCCCTGAATATTGCCCCAAAGTTCTTTGCAGCCAATTAAATATCTTTATACGAAAATCAGAGTGCTGGAAAGAAATAGTTAACCTTTCAAGTCTGAAATGTCTTCAGAATCTATGGAAATACTTCTGAATCAAGAGTCTTTAAGGAGAGCAGCACAAGTATCCAATTTGACAGATGAATATCATGAAAAGATTATTTCCAACAATTAACTCCCAAATGGAATATTTTAATATCCCCTGAACCCTACCCCCAAGGAGTGTGGGAAATTCTTATACATCCAATCAAAATGTGCTACCTAACAGTTACTTTTATTGAAATTAAATTCCCAATTTATAGAGTATTTCTGCAAGTTTATTGATGACTATATATGTTAAAAATCTGATCTCTGCATAACGTTGTTCAGATTCACATCACCAAATAGGTATGTCCACCTCCAAAATTGCATTTTGTAGTCAGGGTGAGGGAACATACCATCAATAACAGATGAAGAACAATGTGCTGGTGTGTTGTGCCCTCTGCTGTTCAACCAAAACGATTACAAGAACAAAGAAGCACATGCCTTTGAGAAGACAGTGGTGAGAGTGCACTTGTTGAACTGCTGCAGTCCATGTGGTACAGATATATCTACAATGCTGCTGGGAAGTTGATTCTGAATAGTATTAATAGCGGGGCCCACTGGACTTTTCACGATCGGCTGGAGTTTGAGAGACCAGTGGAATGGAATCTGAGATAGAGCTCTGAGAGCCACCATTGCCAAAATCCCTAATGAAGAGCAGTGTGAGACTCACTTGTTTGCAACTTTGTATATTATGTAGTTTAAGCTAATAGATTCACACGAGTTTGGATATGTCTCAATATATCTAAAGTAGATTAAGCTAATAAATTTGCTTCATATTAATGTGCATGTGGCTACTTGTATTAATTTTGATCAGAGGTTCAAGAACCTATTAGATACTTTCAGCCTAACAAAACAAGTGGTGCCTACTTGTTGCAGTATTCCCAGCTTATGTGCTGCTCTTGTAGCCACAGAACTAATATGGCTGGCCCAGGTCAGATTCTGGTTGATGGTAAGCCCCAGGATGTTGATAGCAGTGATGGGCGAGGAGCAAACATGTGGGGGTGGGTAAGGTGAACACATGTGGCAGGGAGAGAGGCAAGCACACAGGGGCTGATTGGGGGGGGGGGGGGGCGGGGAGGTGGGTGAGTACGCAGGGTTATTGAGGGCCAGGGGTGTGGGGGAAAGAGGTGAGTGGGCAGGGAGGGAGGTAATGAGTGTACAGGGGTGGACAAAACTATTCACACTTAACAATTTGGCCTATACTACTCCATCCAGCAATGCACAAAGGAGTTTTGGATTACTTCAGGATTTTCCTGAACCATGTTTGATTAATTCATGACACCAGACTGAATTCCAAAGCTACGGTTACTCGGCATGGGAGTATGATGTGACTAACCAGAACCTGGCCCTGTAAATACTGTTGGGCCCTGTCGCTGTCATTTGGGAGTTTCTGACCTGATGTTACATCCTCCATCTCCCAACTAGATCTTCCCCCACTGCCCCCAAAACAATCATAGGACTGTTGTCGGTTTTACGAAAGGGGCTTAAGTAAACTGTCCCTTTCCAATATTCAGGTATTAAATAATCCATGTCCCACAGAAACACACCATCTAGTGGAATCTGGAAAGGCAGGCTGAATGGCAGATGCAAGTATGGAACTTGTTGTGGCGCACACACACTCTAAAGTTAGTATTAACTGAACAGTGAGTTTCCAACTTCTGATTTGGTAGATCGGGAGTTCAAGTCCCACTCCAGAAATTTCAGTAATCTAACCAACATCCCCTTGATACTGCTGATGTTGCCATCACTGAATCCCCAACTGTCAATGTCCTCAGGGTTATTACTGAACAGAAACTCAATTGGACTTGCCATTTAAACATGGTGGCTGCTAGGGCAGATCAGAGACTAGGAATACTGTGGCAGATAACTCACCGCCTGACTCCCCAAAACCCACCCACCATCTTAAAGACAGAAGTCAGAAGTGTGATGGAATACTCAAATCTTACCTGGATGAGGGGGCCCCCAACACCACTCAAGAAGCTTGACACCATCTAGAACAAAGTAGCCCTCTTGATAAGCGCCACATCCACAAATACCCATATCCCTCACTGAGGTTCTGTAGCACCAGTGTGTACCATCTACAAGCTGTTCTGCAGAAATTCACTAAATATCATAGAATGATAGAATCTCTACAGAGTGGAAGCTGGCCATTTGGCCTATCGAGTCCACACCAACCCTCCGAAGAGCAACCTACCCAAACTCAATTCCCTCCCTATCCTGTAATCCTGCATTCATTTCTCATGGCTAATCCACCTAACCTACACATTCCTAGACACTCTGGGCAATTTAGCTTGGCCAATCTACCTAATCTGCACATCTCTGGACTGTGGGAGGAATCAGAGCACTCTGAGGAAATGCACACAGGTACTGGGAGAATATGCAAACTCCACACAGTCATAAGGGTCATACAGCACGGAGACAGGCCCTTTGGCTCAAACTGGTCCATGCTGACCAAAATGTCCATTAACGCTAACCCCATTTCCCTGCACTTAGCTCATATCCTTCTCAACATTTCCTATCCAGGTATTTTTCCAAATGCCTTTTAAATGCTATTAATATACCCGCCTCAACCACTTCTGCTGGCAGCTCATCCTATACGCATACTACCCTCTGTTTAAAAAAGTTGTCCCTCACATTTCCTTTTATCTTTTCCCCTCCAACCTTAAACTGATGTCCTCCAGTCCTCAACCCTGGGAAAAAGACCAAGTGCATTCACCCTATCCATGTCTCTAATGATCTTATACACTTCTATAAGAACTCCTCTCAATCTCCTATGCTCTAAAGGACAAAGTCCTCACTTGTCCAACCTCTCCCTATTACTGAGACCTTTCAGTCCTGGCAACATCCTTGTAAATTTCTTCTGCACTCTTTCTCGTCTAATAACATCCTTCCTGGAGTAAGGTGACCAAAACTTAACACAATACCCAATATGCGGCCTCACCAATGTCCTGTACAAATGCAACATAATTTCCCAACCTATACTCTATGCCCTGACTGATGAAGGCCAGTGTGCCAAAAGCCTTCTTCACTGCCCTGTCTGCCTGTGACTCCACTTTCAGAGAACTGTGAACCTGAACTCCAAGATCCCTCTGTTCCACTACCTGAGAATGGAATAGAACCTGGGTCCCTGGCACTGTGAGGTGGCAGTGCTAACCACTGAGCCACCACGCTTGCCTTGATCTTTAGACTGCACGTTCCAAATCCACAGCCACTTCCACCTAGAAGGATAAGTGCAGTAGATATATGAGAAGTCTACCACATGCAAGTTTCCCATCAGGCCACACACCACCTTGACTTGGAAATATATTGTTGTTCCTTCACTGTCACTGGGTTAAAATCCTGGCATTCCCTCCCTATGGGCACTGTGGGGCAAACTTCAATACGTGTACTGCAGTGGTTCAAGGAAACATCTTCTCAAAGGCAATAGGCAATAAATGCTGGCCAGCCAGGAATGTGCAGTGAATTAAAAAAAAGGCTAAAAGGAGATAGAGAAGTATGTAGTAGAGCATCATCAGAGGAAGGATAAAGACAGTAACTTAAGGGTACAATTCTAAAGGAAATGCAGAGGCAGAGACCTGGGGTACATGTGTAAAGACCATTCACAATGTTAGTCCAAGAAAGTGATTAAAAATGTATGCAGGACTCTGGCCGCTATTGATGCAGAGACTACAGAAGCAAAGAACTTGTGATGAAATTTTATATAACACTGCTAAACAAAACTCTCATCATTTCATCTTAAATGTGAGACCCTTGACATTTAAACTGTTTTCCCCGAGTTCCAGTCTCTCCCAAAGAGAAAACATCCTTTCAGCATCACCTTGTTAAGTCCCTTTAGGATGTTGTAAAAGAATCATCATTCATTTTTCTAAACTGCAATGAATACAGACCCAAGCCATGCAACCTTTCCTCCAACCTAGTTGCCAGCATTTTGCTCTGTGCAGATCAGTGATCAGGCCTGGATGTAACAGGCAACATGGCTCGGTACCACATATAGTCAGAGCTGTACAGCATGGAAAGCGACCTCTCAGTCCAACTTGCCCATGCTAACCAGACATACTAAATTAATCTAGTCCCATTTGCCAGCATTTGGCTCATATTCCTCTAAACCCTTCCTATTCATATGACCATCCAGATGCCTTTTAAATGTTGTAATTATACCTGTTTTCATCACCCCCTCTAGCAGTTCATTCCATACGCCACCAGTTTTTGTGTAAAAAAGTTGCCCCTTAGGTCCCTTTTAAATCTTTACCCTCCCACCTTAAACCTATGCCCTCTAGTTTTAAACTTCCTTATCCTCGGGGGAAAGATCTTGACTATTCACCCTACCTATGCCTCTCATGATTTTACATAATGTCACCCCTCAACCTCTGTCACTCCAGGGAAAATAGCTTTAGCCCATTCAGCCTATCCCTATAGCACAAACCCTCCGACCCTAGGAACATCCTTATAAATCTTTTCTGCACCTTTTCAAGTTCAACAATATCTTTCATATAGCAGGGAGACAGGAAACAAATGCAGTATTCCAAAACTGGCCTAACCAATGTCCTTTACTCATTGTACTGACCAATAAAGGCAAGTGTATCAAACACCTTCTTCACTATCCTGCAACTCCACTTTCAAGGAACTATGAACCGGCATTCCAGGGTCTCTTTGTTCGGCAACATTCCCAGGTCCTTACCATTAAGTCCTGCCCTGATTTGCCCTTCCAAAAAGTAGAATTTCACAACTATCTAAACTCCATCTGCCATTCCTCAGCCTATCAGCTCATCTGATCGAGGTGCCACTGAGCTCTAAGATCACCTTCTTTGTTGTCATCTGCAAACTTACTAACTACACTTCCTATATTCACATCCAAATCATTTACATAAATGACCAAAAGCAGTGGACCCTGCACCAATCCCTGCAACATATTGTTGGTCACAGCCTCCAGTCCGAAAAGCAACCCTGCAACCCTCCACCACCACCCTCTATCTCCTCCCTTCGAGCCAATTTTGTATCTAAATGGCTAATTCTCCCTGCATTCAATATGATCTAACCTTGTTAACAAGTCTACCATGTGGAAATTTCTTGAAAGCTTTACTGAAGTCTATAAAGACAACGTCCACCGCTCTGCTTTCAGCAATCTGTTTTGCCACTTCTTCAAAAAAACTCAATTAAGTTAGTGAGACATTTCACATGCACAAAGCCTTGTTGACTACCCCGAACAGTCCTTGTCTTTCCAAATACATGTAATATTCAGATGACATATCTACGCTGAGACATTAGGAATAATTTAGCTATCAGTAAAATATATTTTGAGACTCTGGATTTTTGGGATCAAAGCATTCCTGTTTTAATTAAAAAAGGATAATTGTTTTGCAGCACCCAACTTTCATTCCAGTTGCCATGTTTTTCAGGGTTATGTTTCAATTCTATTGGCCAATTAATGCATCAGGCAATTTAAATGAAGATTTAAAAATAGACATGCACATGTCAAATAATATGCGGTCCTGGGCCAGCTGGCCATGACTCAGACACAACTGATTCTCGTAATCATAGGTCAGACACAAACAATTCCTTCCATCCTACCCAGTGCCTTGATATTCAGAGTCACCCAAAACAGCAGCTTTCCAATGGTGATCATGATGGAATTGTTCAAATCCAAGCTCCTCTCCTTTCCATCGACCACTGAACACGCAAGCTGCTGGAAAACCTACTTACACATTTCTTCCACATCTACCTCTGGCCCAAGTTCACAGCCTTACCAGGTGGAAATTGGATCATTCAGATATGACATGAAACAGTAATGGTAACCATTAGTGCAGAAGATGAATCAAAACAAAAATAAAGTGTGAAAGATGTAGAAATAAAAATATCGAAATTGGAAGGACATATTCAGGGAACATCAGGGAAATAGAGTTACAGCTGTGAAGAATTTAATAAAAATTCAGGAAAGCTTTAAGGTCAGAGACTGGAAAGGAAAATAAAGTATTAAAAATGCTGATGAAAAAATGCGATTTAATAAACATGTAGAAAAGTGCCTGGTTGAATGTGTAGTGTGTTGGACACCTGCTATTCCTACACATGATACACAGGGCACAGCCCGAACTCTACATCATTAACACTGCCAAACAAGAGACACAATGGGAGCTGGTGCATTTTGACAGCTGGGCATTAATAAGACACAGCCCTGGAATGTGATGGCTCTTTAGCTGCTCTGTGAGAGCTAGAAAATATGGATAAAGGCCACCAATCAGCTCCAATTTAGAAATTTAGAATTCAGCAAGTTAATAAAAAGCCTCACCATCTTGAAACACCCTCTCCACATTCAGGCCATAGGTGGCACATGTTTCATAGTAGGTGCATCGCTTCAGATCGTTGGAAAGTTTCCGGGCCCTTGAGTCATCGATCACACGTGGATTCGCGGCACTGATGGCATCTGTGGAGAGACAGTATGAACAGCAGATTACCAGATGCTGAGCACTCTTTGTAGAGATAAACCAACCAGGGTCCTCAGCACCTTTCTCACTGTAAGAGCAAGGGACTACAACATAAAACTATCTTCAACACGCCGAGTCTAGCCACAGCGGTGTTCAGCAATTGACTTCTGGAAGATGTGAACAATGATTAAATAGGCAGATACATGGCTGACAAAACCTAATGCAGGGAAGTGCTAAGAGATGGATCTTTGAAGAAAAATTAGGAAGGGCAGCATAACCTAAATGATACAATTTTACTGGGGACATAAGGACAAAGACAAAGGATTAATACACCAAAGATTTTAAAGGTAGCAAGACAAACTGATGAAGCTATTGTAAAAACATACAGGAGTCTTGATATTATACATAGACGAATAGGCTATAAAATAAGGAGTAAAAGCAACTGACAGCAGATGCTATATATCTGAAATAAAAACCAAGTGCTGGAGATACACAGTAGGTGTGGCAGTATGAGTGGAGAGATAAACAAGAGGTAATGCTTTAATGGAGGTGATGGCCTAGTGTTACTCTCTCTAGACTACTAATCCAGAGACCCTGGTAGTACTTTGGGGACCTACGTTCAAATCATGCCGTGGCAGGTGGTGGAATTTGAATTCAATAAATTCCTGGAGTTGCTGCCTCACAGTACCAGGGACCCGGGTTCGATTCCACCCTTAGGCAACTGTCTGTGTGGGGTTGCAAATTCTCCCGCCTCTGCATCAGTTTCCTCCGGATGCTCTAGTCTCCTCCCACCGACCATAGATGTGCAGATTAGGTGTATTGGCCATGGGAATTGCAGTGTCACCAAGGATTGGGGAGGGGGGACGTCGGTTGGTTTTGGTCTGGGTGGCTGCTCTTCAGAGGGTCGATGTAAACTAGATGGGCCAAATGGCTTGCTTCCACACTGTAGGGATTCTATGATTCTATGACCATGAAACCATTGTTGATGGTTCGAAAAATCCAGCTGGTTCACTAAAGTCCTTTAGGGTAAGAAACTACTGTACTTACCTGGTCTGGCCTACGTGTGATTCCAGACCCACAGCAATGGGTGACACCCATATCCCGTGAATTAATTTTAAAGGAAGTCTAATATAACTTCTTTAGAACTAGACCCAAATGTTGATAAAAACAAGGATGTGATGCTCAAGCATGATCAATTATAGGTTATATCTGAGCTGGAGTTTTGGACTTAATTTTGGATAACACACTTCAGGAAGGACATCAAGACCTTAGCAAGGAGATGGACTCACATGGTTATCATAAATGAGGGACTTTGAGTGCGTAGTGAGATTGACGATGTTGAGTTAATCAGAGCAGAGAAGATGAAGCAGACATTTGATTGAAAATGCTGAAAATCATTAAGATTTAAGATCACTGGCAAAGGGATCAGAGCTTGCAATATAGGAACTGCCATTTTAGCCTCTTTCAGCTATTCAATGCGGTTATGACTGATCTATGATCTAACTAGATAGACTTGTCATTGCCTTAGGATCCTCAATGCCTTTGAGAATAGAAGTCTAACAAGTTCAAAGGTTCAAAATTAACTTTTGATTCTGTATCAATCGACACTTACAGACTATGGTTCAAGATTTTTACCACCCTTTATGTATAAGAAACTTCTCCTAACTTCACTCCTGAAAGCTCTGGCTCTAACATCTAAAGCTATGCCTCCTCATCCAAGATTCTGCAGCCAGCAAAAATAGTTTCTCCAGCTACTGTTTTCTGTTCTCCTTTACATTATGAAACCTTTGACCACTGCATCTCAATTTTTGTATTGCTAACTTTGGAGATCATTTATCGTTCTAAGATGCACACTCTCCAAGGCCAATATATCTTCCCTCAGGTAAAAAGAAATGCTTTTAGACAGCAAGTTGTTATAATCTGGAATGTACTGCCTGAAAGGACAGGGGCGGATTCAATAATAACTTTCAAAATGGAAATGGAAAATTATAAAAGAAAAATTTTCAGTATTATGAGGAAATAACAGGTGTGAGAATTATTATTCACTCTTTCAAGCAGTGAACAGGAACATAATGGGCCAAATGCCATCTTGTGCGACAAGATTTCATGGCACTTCATTGTTAAGCAACATAACTTTGAGAGGGCTGTCATCTAATACAATACCCACAATCAGCCAGCAGAGGACAGTAGCAACATATAAAACTTACAAGGTCACTTCATTTGAGGCAATTCAAAGAAGATTCACTAGGATGATCCCCAGTACAGAGAGATTGTCTTATGAGTAAAGCTAAACAGATGGAGACTCTACTCACTGGAGTTTGAAAGAATCAGAGGTGATCTCATTGAAACATATCAGATTCTTAAGGTGCTTATGCTTAGAGGATATTTCACCTCATGGGAAAGTCTAGGTGCAGAGGGCATCGTCTCTGAATAAAAGGGCACCAATTTAAGATGAGATGAGGAGGAATTTCTTCTCTTGAAAGGTTGAGTGTCTTTGGAACTTCTTGCCACAGAGAGCTGTAGGGGCAGACACCTTGTGTGTATTTAGATTAGATTAGATTCCCTACAGTGTGGAAACAGGCCCTTCAGCTCAATCAGTCCTCATCAACCCTCCGAAGAGTAACCCACCCAGACCCATTTCTCTCTGACTAATGCACCTAACACTATGGGCAATTTAGCATGGCCAATTCACCTGACCTGCACATCTTTGGACTGTGGGAGGAAACTAGAGCGCCCGGAGGAAACCTACGCAGACACGGTGAGAATGTGCAAACTCCACACAAACAGTCGTCCGAGGCTGGAATCGAACCTGGGATCCTGATGCTGTGAGGCAGCAGTGCTAACCACTGAGCCACCATGCCACCCATTAATAGATTTTTGATCAGTAGGGGAATCAAGGGTTAGAGGGAAAATGTAGGAAAGTGGACGCGAGGAATGCAGGATCAGTCACGACCCTATTGAATGATGGAACAGGTTTGAAGGGCCAAATAGCCTACACCTGTTCCTACTTATGGTGTTATAGTCTTAAAACGTAGAATAGTGCAATTCTAACAACAATAAAGTGGTGAAGAGCACTTACGTTGCTTAATTTAAATTAAAAGAGGAAACAGATCTGTAGCTAGATACATAGGCTTGAAGTAAGCTGCAAAATATTCTCGGTAAAGATTTCCTCTGATTACTACTTGTAAAAGACTTAAGGCTACAAATAGCACACAGATCAAATCTGTGAAGTACATTGCAAATAAAAGTCATGCATTAAAGTAGACATTTTCCACAGCAATTCCCAATATTCACAGGGAGATCAAAGCACTGAATACTCACAGGCAAACAACAGCAAGCTGGCGTGGTGTGTGCCTAACTATACACTGAAATGGAAATAGTGATGGCAATTTACACTTCCATGAGTTTGAATGCTTTTACTAATCCCCCCACTAACCCACCCCGCTCCGCAGGAGAGTTGCTATGAATGGTCATTTTCTCCACAGCTTTCTCAGTAATGTGGTGACTGGATCATCACTCTGACTCAACAACTGACAATCTAAAGCTCTCTGGGGCAGAGAATTTAAAGCTTCACAACCCACGTGAGGGAATTTCACCTCATCTCAGGCAGCTATGGTAGATCTAAGAGTACAGCTTCTAATTTTAGGCTCTGCAACCAGGACAGCAGTGTCTAAGTCTCTTACACCTCATCAAACTCTCTCAGAATTCCGTATATTTTAACAAAATCTCATACTTCTAAACTCCAGGGAACATTTGCCCAACACATTTGATCACTCCTCATAGGTCGATTGCCTCAAACTGCACATAATTGTTCAACTGCGGACCTAGCAAAACCCTATATATTTGTAGTAAATCTTCCTTATTCACGTATGCGAACTCCTTGTAGCAAAGGCTAACACACCATTTGTCTTAATTATTTATTGTTTCTCATAAAAGGTCTAAAAATTGATAAATCTCCTGGCCTGGATGGGCTACATCCTAGAGTTCTGAGGGAGGCAGCTGAAGAAATAGTGGAAGCTTTGGCTGTAATCTTTCAAAAATCACTGGAGTCAGGGAAAGTCCCAGATGATGGGAAAATCGCTGTTGTAACCCCCTTGTTCAAGAAAGGTTCAAGACAAAAGATGGAAGATTATAGGCTGATTAGCCTAAGCTTGGTTGTAGGTAAAATTTTAGAATCCATTGTAAAGGATGAAATTTCTAAATTCTTGGAAGTGCAGGGTTGGATTAGAACAAATCAGCCTGGATTTAGTAAGGGGAGGTCGTGCCTGACAAACCTGTTATAATTCTTTGAAGAGGTAACAAGTAGGTTAGACCAGGGAAACCCGGTGGATGTTATCTACCTAGACTTGCAAAAGGCCTTTGATAAGGTGCCTCATGGGAGGCTGCCGACTAAGGTGAAGGCCCATGGTGTTCGAGGTGAGCTACTGGCATGGATTGAGGATTGGCTGACTGACAGAAGGCAGAGAGTTGGGATAAAAAGTTCCTTTTTGGAACTGCAGCTAGTGACAAGTGGTGTCCTGCAGGGTTCAGTGTTGGGGCTGTTTACTTTATATATTAATGATCTGGATGAAAGGACTGGGAGCATTCTGGCAAAGTTCGCCAATGATACGAAGTTAGGCAGGTAGTACTGAGGTGGTGGGGAGGCTGCAGAAAGATTTAGACAGTTTAGGAGAGTGGTCCAAGAAATGGCTGATGAAATTCAATGTGAGCAAATATGAGGTCTTGCACTTTGGAAAAAAGAATACAGGCATGGACTAATTTCTAAATAGTGAGAAAATTCATGAAGTCAAAGTACAAAGGGGTCTGGGAGTGCGAGTCCAGGATTCTCTAAAGGTTGACTTGCAGGTTGAGTCCATGGTTAAGAAAGCAAATGTAATGTTATCATTTATTTCAAGAGGGTTGGAATGTAAAAGCAGCGATGTGCTACTGAGACTTTATAAAGCTCTGGTTAAGCCCCGTTTAGAATACTGAGTCCAGTTTTGGGCCCCACACCTCAGAAAGGACATACTGGCACTGGAGCGTGTCCAGCGGAGATTCACACAGATGATCCCTGGAACGGTAGGCCTAAAATACAATGAACGGCTGAGGATCCTGGGATTGTATTCATTAGAGTTTAGAAGGTTTAAGGGAGATCTAATAGAAACTTACAAGATAATGCATGGCTTAGAAAGGGAGGACGCTGGGAATTTGTTTCCGTCAGGCAGGGATACTAGGACTCGTGGACACAGCCTTAGAATTAGAGGGGGTCAATTTAGAACAGAAATGAGGAAACATGTCTTCAGCCAGAGTGTGATGGGCCTGTGGAATTCATTGCCACGGAGCGCAGTGGAGGCCGGGATGTTGAATGCCTTCAAGGCAGAGATTGATAAATTCTTAATCTCGTAAGGAATTAAGGGCTACAGGGAGAGTGCGGGCAAGTGGCACTGAAATGCCCATCAGCCATGATGAAATGGCGGAGTGGACTTGATGGGCCAAATGACCTTACTTCCATTCCTTATTTCTTTATTCCTTATTCCTTTATTCCTTATGGTCTTATGGTCCATTGGAACATTTTGGAATTCACATACAAGGAGACCAATGGCAAATCTTTCAAATAATTAGAGGTAATTGACTAAAACTCACTGGCAAAGTATCTGGGGAGACATGGAGAAATGTTTTCACAGATGTTGGGATTTGGAACATTGTTACTGAAAAGATGGTGATTCGATAAATAATTTTAAACAGGACTTGGACTCACACCTGAGGAGAGGAACGTTCAGACAGTCAATGACAAAATGTGCACATGAGGGTGTAAGGACATCTGCTCTTTCAGTGAGCCAGCACAGGCACAACGTATGAATGATCTCCTTCTGCAAAAGGTCGTACAATTCTAATCTTTCTATCAAAGTAAAAAATTCCAGATTTTCCTGCCTCATACTCCATCTGTCATCTTACTGCCATTCACTTAACCTGTCTAGATCTCTTTGGTGTAATTTAGTTGCTTAACAATGAAGTTCCATGAAATGTTGCAGCATTTGGCCCATTTGTCCCATGCTGGGTGGCATTTGATCAAGCAGGAGGGTGCTGGGTGGTCATGCACCCCTTCCCTGTCTCTCCTGCAAAAAAGTACTAAGCAGGAAAGCCCGTGGACAGCATTTAAGTGGGCAATTAATGCACATTAATGCTGATTCTCAATCCAGCAGTGGCAAGGGATACCATGTGAGAAGCCCAAAGAGCAAGTCCCATTGTTTGAGAGCTTCTAGAGTTATTCCCTTTATTAATGTCACTCAGTGCCTAATTAAGGGATCCTGCATCAGGAAGGGAATCCTATTTGCCCTTGTTGCCAAACCACCTCCCCTTGAACTGGCCAGCAGATCTTGGGGGGGCAGGGGTGGGGGGAGGGGGGGATGGTGGTGAGTGGATTGCCTTAGTAATGTGTCTGATTGGCAGGCTTTCCGACAGCAGACTATGCTGAGCTCTCACCAGTTCTCCAGCTGGCAGGCAAAACCCCAGTCTCCTCAATTAAATACTGCCCACTTTGATGCCCTCTCAGTTTACATTCCCACTGAGCTTTTATCTGATCAGCAAATTTAGGCAAGTTATTCTCAGTCCACTCTGAAATCATCAATGTAAATTGAAAGTGGCTGGGTGCCCAGCATTGAATCTTGTGATAAATGACTAGTGACATCTTGCCAGCCCAAAAATAATCCATTCATTCCTATTCCCTATTTTTAGTTCATCCGTCAATCTCTGATCCTCTTCTTCTCATGAACTTAATCTTGTGAGATTAGCTCAATATAGTACAAAAGACAAAAGAAAAATGGCAACGCTACACGGAGACAATTGCTCAAACCTGGCATGGCCAACTATATACTGCCTGTGTCTCAATATTCCAGTTCTTGCCCATGAGGTTGCATCCTATACCACAGAGCATTAATTATAAATTACCTTGGCAACACATAGTTCCTTACCTTGCGTCCCAACCAGTACCATTGGCATCTCTGTGGTGCTCCGATAGTTAGCCATCCTGGTGTAGTAATAGTAAACTGCATGGAAGCTGTTCTCATCCTCCAGACTGAAGACAAAGATAACAGCATCCACCCACATTGCAAACTGGAAAGAGTCGAGATCAATCAGTGAGGAACCGCTAAGGCAGATCAATGCAAAGAACATCTCCTATTCCATCCTTTTCACCACCTTCCTGCTAATGGCCCCATCAAAGGTCTCAAATTTACTCACCCTCTTAGTCCCATGCTAAGGAAGATGTAGGTAATATAAAACAAGGATTTCCTTCAAACAGCAAACACCAAGAGCTAATAGGTGCACTTTCATTATCTCACTCTTTAAAATGAATGGCTTTTAGGCTACTAACATCCACCTGACATTTGCAAACATAGTTTTTCAACTAATTGGGACATAAATTGCAAGTGATACACTGGGCGCTCTTAATTACTGACCTCTTTATTTTTATTTTGGAAATACAAGTATGGCTCTGTTTATTCTAATGATTTGGCTAGAAAACATAATCTTTTGCATTAAGTCCCATTACTTTCGGCCTGTAATCAATGATATGATGTGGTTCCAGAAATTTGTACTTGTCAACATGTGTAATGCTAAAAATCCAAATGCAAAAAAGTTACCAGGTTCAGATTATGTTTACAAAACCATATTATCAACCAGGCATAAGATTTCATGAGAAACAATATAATTCCTTTGACTAAACCTCTCCAACCCACCAAGCTGTTGTTTAAGGATTTGAATTATTTACACTCAATATTCAGTGAAACCATGATACTGTTTGGTATCTGTGTATTACAGGAGAAAGTGAGGACTGCAGATGCTGGAGATCAGAGCTGAAAATGTGTTGCTGGAAAAGCGCAGCAGGTCAGGCAGCATCCAAGGAGCAGGAGAATCAACGTTTCGGGCATGAGCCCTTCATTCCTGAAGAAGGGCTCATGCCCGAAACGTCGATTCTCCTGCTCCTTGGATGCTGCCTGACCTGCTGCGCTTTTCCAGCAACACATTTTCAGATCTGTGTATTACAATCAGGTGAGATAGGTCACCTAAACCATGCCTGACCTTGTCTTGAGGACTTGCTCCATGTTCACTCTCAGAGAAGTGCTCCTGTCACAGGATTCACTTCACACTTATTCTTTATCTTTACCAGCTGGAGTGCACTGTCAGTGGGTTTCACTCAAGCATGTAACACAACTCAGCTTGCATAAGTCTTCAGAGTCTTTTTGTCAACCTTTCAAGCTGCCTCAGGATAAATCCCTTACTGCTCCTTTATCTGAGCCTTTTACTTGTTGGAATTTGAAACTCCTAATTTTCCCAAATCAAAAGGTACTTTCAAATGTCACCTATTTTGGATTATAAATGATGTTTTCACATTGTTTCCATTACGACACCAACTCTAAAGCAGACCCCACAGAGAGAATACAACTGTGTTCTGAGATTCAGGGCATTCTGAAATTAACTATCTCAGGCCTTTGAGAAAAATAAATGGTTGGTCTTTTTGAAGTAGATTAGATTAGATTACATTACAGGGTGGAAATAGGCCCTTCGGCCCAACAAGTCCACACCGACCCGCCGAAGCGCAACCCACCCATACCCCTACATTTACCCCTTACCTAACACTACGAGCAATTTAGCATGGCCAATTCACCTGAACTGCACATCTTTAGACTGTGGGAGGAAACCGGAGCACCCGGAGGAAACCCACGCAGACACAGGGAGAACGTCCAAACTCCACACAGTCAGTCGCCTGAGGCAGGAATTGAACCCAGGTCTCAGGCGCTGTGAGGTAGCAGTGCTAACCACTGTGCCACCGTGCCGCCCACAGATGAGTAGGTATTCTAAAGGAGATCTGTCTTAACAGTAAATGTACAAAATCCACTTCAAGAGTCCTCAGTAGTGTTAAGCTAGCAGAAATTAATAAACTGCCATATTGACCAACATATCCCTACGGTTATAGATTTTAAAAAGGCATCCATTCACCAGTACTCTTTCATTTCTTAAATCCTTTCTCACGATTAAAGTGTTGTACAGAACATTGAGAATGTGACGCAAGGCTGAGGAAACATCTTCTGTGGTTTCTAAAATACTGGTATCAAATTCAGCCTCAATTCTGGGATCAATCCAATAACAAATGTCTGCAGTCCCTCTGAAATCTCTTCTCCATTCACTTCACTTCCTGTTCAATTCTCCAAACAAACTCAGGTCCCAAACATGTTTTCATTCTAGGCCAGCCCCAAAGGAACCAATGTGGAGACATGCGAATCATGTCTAGAAAAAAACCCATCATTAACAAAAAAGAAACTTGCATTTACACAGTATTTCTCACAAGTGAACATCTCAAGGTGTTTTATGGTCAATTAAGTGTTTTTGAATTGTTGTCACCGCTGTAATGTAGGAAGTGCAGCATGTGTGCGAGATCCACAAACAGCAATATGATAAATCAGCAAATAATCTAATTGGTGGTGCCTACTGAGGGATAAATATTGGCCAGGATGCAACAGATATCTCCCCTGCTCATCTTCAAATTAATGCCATGGGATTTTTTACATCCGCCTAATCAGGCAGATCAGACCTCCGTTTTAATTCTCAAATGACAGATTGCACTCCCTCAGTACTGCAATGGACTGCCAGACTTGATTTTGTACTCAGACCCTGGACTGAGACTTGAATCCAAACCTTACGATTTAGAGAGGTAAGTGCTATGGAGTGATGGCTGATAGAGGGGCTGGACACTACTACTGGGAATGAGGTCAAAAGGCCAGGGAGGGTTAGGAGGAAGCCTAGCGTGTCAACTTCTTTGAGCTTCCGTGGAAAGCCAAGCTGGTAATGACAAAGGTAACAAGAGCACCAATGTAAATTAACAACACTAAACCAAACTTAATTTTAATGGAAAGGGCTTTTGCCCGAAACGTCGATTTTCCTGCTCCTCAGATGCGGCTGCTGCACTTTTCCAGCACCACACTCTCGACTCTCATCTCCAGCATCTGCAGTACACACTTTCACTTAGTTAATTTTAATGGAGTCTAGCATGTAGGAGATGTGAGAGGCTGGATAATCTGTCACTGTTTCAGTTTATTTGATTTGATGTCAAAAGGCAAAGTAATATCAGCCCATCATTACCCCATCTCAGTCAGGCCATTGTGAGCTTTTACTGACTACACATTTAGCCCTTTCTCTATGATGCGTAGGAAAACAGGAGTGTATAAGAGATTTTCTAACTACTGCAGGATTTTTTCTTACAACTGGCAATCGTGCAGGACTAGGGGAGGACTCCAAGTATATCCAAACAATCATTAATAAATCCAATAAGAAATTCTGGAGAAGCTTCTTTACTCAGTGTGGCGAGAACGTCAAAGTTTGCCACAACATGGAAAGGTTGAGGAGAACAGCACAGCCACATTCAAAGAGAAGTGAGATAGGCACGAAGGCAAAAGGATATGTTGACAGGGAAACATGAACTAGGGCAGGGTGGTGTCTTGTGTACAGCAAAACACCAACACTGAGTTGTTGGGCAAAGTAGCTGAAGCAGTCTTCCTCCTGGAAATATAATGTTTTTTTTGAAAAATGTTAAGATTTCTTTTGTGTAAAGATGCGAAATTCCTTATAATAAGATATAACACATTATGATACAGCTCAAGTATGCGTACCAGACATACTGCTTAAACAATGTTGAGCCAGAAACAGAAGATGGAAATAATTGGAGGTATAATCTGTCTCTATTTCATTTTATTTGATTTGATTTCCAAAGGCAAGGTGGTGGTGTTGACAAGGCCTGCCTTGAAAATACAGAAAATTGATGGATAAAAAAATCTGGTTGCCTGTTTGTAAATGCTCATTATAATAATAATTTTACTTTGCAAACTGACGCTAGAATAAATTCAGCAATTCCAATTTTTAAAAAAAATTCCAACATGTTAACTTGCACATTATCAGATTGGACAGGTACCAAATCCCAAAACTGATGGCAGCAATTCCAGACACTTGGAATTTACCCTTCGTTGCTACCCATTCCAGTGTCTGGTGACAACAATTCTTCCCAGGCACAGGAAGTTGGCGGTACACTGGTATTGTAACCAACTGGCCATCCTTAACATGCAAAATTGGATATGTAAGGGTAATTTATTGGACTGTTTTCCATGTGCATTCCTGATGGTGTGAGGCTGGTTTTTGAGAGATTCAAAGGAAGCAGCTTGGGTACACATTGCTCCACTAGGAGTTTGGTACAGAGTACTACCGGATTGAGAATAACCGATTCCTTTTCTTCCAATCTCATCACACACTGCTGTGCTGTTCCCTGACCATAAAGAAATCCCAAGGTTTTGGGGCACATCAGGAGTGCACTGAGCAACACGAGTAATGTCCAGTACAATGCCTGGTGGGATTTAACTAGCGATGCTCCTCAGTGGAGTGATTTGCACAGCAAGATTGGCACAACTTTCAGAAGGTATTCAATAAGGTCCTACGGAAGAGATTAGCATGTAAAACTAAAGTGCATGGCTCGGAGGTATTGTACTGATAGAGAGTAAACTGGCTGGCAGACAGGGAACAAAGAGTAGGAATAAATGGGGATCTTAGCGAAAGGCAGCCAGCGACCAGTGGTTGGACCCCAGCTATTAACTATATATATATATTAATATACATTAGATGAGGGAATTAAGTGCAATATCTCCAAGTTTGTAGATATCACAAAGCTGGGCGGGAGAGTAAATTGAGAGGAGGTTGCAAAGATGCTTCAGTGTGACTTGGCCAATGCAGTGAGTGGACAAATACATGCCAGATTGAAGTATAATGTGAATTAATAGGAGCTATTTTGGAAAAAAAAGGAAGTAGATTATTTTCTGAACAGCAAGATTTTGAAAGGAGGCAGTGCAATGCGACCTGGGTGTCCTTGTACAGCAATTGCTAAAAGTAAGCATACAGATGCAGCAGGCGGTGAAGAATGGTATGTTCATCTTCAAAGCAAGACGATTTGAGTACAGGATCACAGATGACTTGCTGCAATTGTACAGGGATTTGGTGAGACCACACCTGGAGTATTTATGCAGTTTTGGTCTCCTTATCGGAGGAAGCATGTTCTGGCTATGGAGGGAATGCAACAAAGGTTTATTATGTTGACTCCTGGGATAGCAAGATTGACATATAGAGAGAACTGGGTAAAAACAATGACTGCAGACGCTGGAAACCAGATTCTGGATCAGTGGTGCTGCCTGAATATAGAGAGAACTGGATCAACTAAGACCATATTCGTTGGAGTTGGAAGAACTAGGAGGGGGGAATCTCATAGAAACCTACAAAACTCTAACAGTACTAGAAAGGGTAAATGCAGGAAGATGTTTCTGATGAGCGGGGAGTCTAAAACCAGGGATCATGCTCTAAGGGTATGATTTGGCCATTTCAGACTGAGATGAAGAGAAATTTCTTCACCTGGAGAGAAGCGAGCTATAGAAAGTGGTTGAGGTCACAACATCAATGTTTCCAAGGAGGAGTTAGGTATGTTTTTAGGGCTAAATAGATCAAAGGGTATGATGAGAAAGCAAGAACAGGATAACAAATAGGATGATCTGCCACCATCAAATTGAATGGTGGAGGAGCCTTGAAGGACAAAAACGTTTACTCCTTTTCCAATTTTTAAAAATTCTCTTATGGTTGGATCAGGTGTCAGATGCTCTCTAAACCCATTTACCCACATTAGGGGGCACACTGCGGCTGCATCCTTACTGCAGAATGCATAAACATCACTCTATACCATGCCAGTACTGCAATATAAAGAATACCTACTCAGTTCTCAATTCCTCAGAGCTAAAGCATCATTAGGAACAGACTGAGTGAGGAGTTGTCAGGATGAATTGGGGCAGGATAGATTCATTAACTAGATTGGTGGATGGAGAAGAAAGAGTAGCGACGTGAACTGGAGATGTAGCAGCTGGAAGATAGAAGGGTGAGAGCTGAACTGAGAAAGAGAGAAGCAATATATAATTTATCAGAATCATGACAGGAAGATTAGCAATGTAACATGAAGATATTCAGCTTGTACCACAAGCTAATGAAAGGGAAACAGACAAAGGAAGTGCGTGCACATGAGAGATAGAGAGAGAGAGAGACAGAGACAGAGAGGGAGAGAGAGAGAGATAGAGATAGAGAGAGAGAGAGACAGAGAGAGAGAGAGAGAGAGAGAGACAGACAGCGACAGAGAGAGAGACAGCCAGTGACAGAGAGAGAGAGACAGACAGACAGAGAGAGAGGTGGAGGGAGGGAGGGGGGGTGGGGGGGGGGGGGGGGGGAGGGAGAAAGAGAGAGAGAGAGAGAGAGAAAAAGAGAGAGAGACACACAGACAGAGAGAGATACAGAGAGAGAGAGAGACAGAGACAGAGACAGCGACAGACAGAGACAGCGACAGACAGAGACAGCGACAGACAGAGAGAGAGAGACAGACAGAGAGAGAGAGACAGACAGAGAGAGAGAGACAGACAGAGAGAGAGATAGACAGAGACAGACAGAGAGAGGGGGATGGAGGGAGAGGAGGGAGAGACAGAGAGAGAGAGAGAGAGAGAGAGACAGAGAGAGAGAGAGACAGAGACAGAGAGACAGCGACAGAGAGAGAGATAGACAGAGAAAAGAGAGGATGAAACAGGAACAAGGTTCAGTCAAGAAAGATAATAGCTCTTAAGACAGCAGGAAGAAAAAGGAATGTTCACACTTCAAAAATATACTGAAGTTTCATATTGTAGCAACAAGATCTTTTGTTTCACCAACTTTAGAAATTTGTCATTACTTTAACTTTCCCATGTCACTGACTCTTCAATTTTTCCAAAGACACCCATTGTTGAATTTTACGCCTTAAAAGATGAATACCTGTCCACAGACCCATAGAACTGGGCCAATTGCATTATCTAAAATCTAGGCTTTTTAACAAGCTTTCCAGAGAATTGATCATCAGTTAGTTTTATTGCTCACTGGGTTAATAAGTTACAAATGTAATTCCCAAGTCAGTACAAGACAAGGGGATAAACAATCCTAAATTTGCCTCCAAATCATCACAGGGTAATCTATCGGTTCAAAAGGCAAAAAGCTCTTAAATCTAGACTATCAGAGCCCAGATCAGGATTCAATGTAGATTCCAAAGCAGCAAATTTGAATGATTGAAAAAGCCACCCAATTCAATAAACCCAGTAATAAAACAAGTGATGTTAGATACAGTAAATGATTGACTAAATGATTGACCACAAAGTGTCAAATGGATGTTATTTCAGTAATTTGACTTATTCCAATACCAGATGCATCCTGATCCCCATAGTAGTGCCCTTTTTTACAAACCAAAATTAGTACCAATAAGATCCAATGCTAATCATAATTTCTTATTTAAATAATTTTAATCCATTGTAATGGGATAATTCATTTTGATCCATTATCACAAGTTATAATAGACTTTATTCTTCCTTTACAAATGACGACAGCAGCAATTTTAAACAAATGCACTAATACAGTTTCCCATTCCTGCACTACGGTGTTTCTTTGCATGTATTTTTAACAACAGCGCAACTTGTCCACTGCAGTACCTACCTGTGCCTCTGGAGGTCCCCCTTCATCTCTGATCAGCAGGAGATAACTCTGGCCGTCTACCACGATCTCCTTCTTAAAGCGTCCACCTATCGCAGAAACAGGTTATTGAGATGGGCAAAATATGGCTGACAGCAGACAGGTCAGGAAAAGGCACAAGGTAAAGGTAATACCAACTACAGGGTGCACATACTCTACACTAGCAAAGGATGGATGTTTTTGGTAACACAGACAGACTGTTGACAATGGCTGAGAAGAGACAGACAAATCATGATGTGACCAACATCTACAGGTGAATTAGACAAAACGTTTTCACAAACATATATCGAAGAACCTATAACGTATATAATGATGAGTGGGCCATTGTGAAGCCCACAAGCAGATATTCTTGGTAAAAAGCAAGTTGAATTTATGGCTCTCTTAAAGCTGGGACATACAATTCAAAATGTGTTCAAAATTTGTGCTATCCCTCCTTACACCATTATTTGGATATTATAGAAGCAACGCTTCACAACCATGATAACGAATCACAAAATTATTATGGTACAGGATGAGTCCATTTGACCTATCATGTCTGCACCGGCTCTCTGAGCACTTTAACTTTGTGTCAATTTGCCGTCTTTACATCATCATCCTACACATTACTTCTGTTCAAATCATCGCTAGTGCTTTCTTGAATGCCTCAAATGAAGCACATTTCCAGGCAGTTCATTCCAGACCCTAATTACTCAATGTGTGGAAAACAATCTCTTCTCACCTTGCATTTGCCTTTTTTAACCAAAATACACTGTATCCTCTGTATCCTTTTACAAGAGCAGTTTCTCTACGTTTATTCTAAATAGTTTTTCATGATTGTGAAATCTTCTATCGAATTTTCCCTCAACTTTCCTCTTTCCAAGAAGTTCTCACAACTTCTCAATGTAATCTCTTAATTGATGTTTCTCATCCCTGGAATCATTCTCATAAACCACTAGTGCATTCTCTCTCATGCATCACAACATTCCTCAATGGTGTTGCCCAGAACTGTACACAATGCTCCAGCAGAGGTCTAACTAGTGTACTATCCAAGTTCAGCATAATATTTGTGCTCTTATACTCTATGTCTCTACTTATGAAGCCTAAAATACTGACTGCTTTACTATCAGTTTTCCCCATTTATCCTGCCTCAATAAACAATTATGCATCTACACTCTCAAGTCTCAAATGTTTTTGCACACCGGTGACAGTAATATTCTTTACTTTATATAGCCTCTCCACATTCTTTACACCAAATGGTATCATAGAGCCATACAGTACAGAAGAGGCCTTTCAGCCCATGGAGTCTATATTACCAGAAACAGACGACTACTGACATGAGTCTCACTTTCTTACACAAGACCCACAGTCTTGCAAGTTATGACATTTCAAGTTTAGTTTAAAAGGTTATGAGGTTTCTTGCATCATCTATCCTCCCAGACAGTGCTTTGCAGATTCCCACCACACCTCTGGGTGAAAACATTTTGCCTCATATCTCTTGCTTTTCAGCTTCAAATTATGCTCCCTTGTTGCTGACCCTGCGAAGAAGAGGAGCAGCTGCTTTCTACTTACCCTGCCCATGCCCTTCATAATCTTATCCATCTCTAATCAGATTCCCCCTCGATCTTCTTTGCTCCACAGAAAAAAAACTCAAGCTTTTCCAGCCTTTCTTCATGGCGGAAATGCTCCATTCCAGCCAACATCCTGGTGAACTTCCTTTGCAGTCCCTCCAGGCAACTGCATCCCTCCCATTACGTCACATCTCTCTGCACCTAACTTCATCAGTCACCTTTCCACCCTATCTGCCAACTTCTCAATGTCCTTTTGAAGTTTGACACTGTCCTGCTCACAGTTTACAATTTTTCCAAATCCCATGTCAGCTGCACAAATCTATATCATTTAGATATGAATTGAGAAAAGCAGTGGTCCCGATACAATCTGGAGGGAACTCTACTATGAGTCCTTCTCCAGCCTTGAAACTACCCATTAACTATTACTATTCTTCAGCCATGTTGCTACTGTCCCTTTATTTCATCACTCACAACTTCTCAAAAAACCGTTGCTTGGTTCTGTATCAAACACCTTTTGGAAGTCTATGCACACTACTTGAAGAGCCTTGCCTTTAATAACCCTCCCTTATCTGTACAAAAAGCTCCAGCAAGTTAAGTGCACATGATTTTCTTTTTTAAAATATATGATGACTTTTCACAATCAACCCATATTTTTTCCATGTGCCTGTTAATTCTATCCCAGATAATGATTTCTGGACATTTCCCCATCACATAAGTTAAACCTTTTCTGTAATTGCTGATCTGACCATTACAACCTTTTTGAACAACTGTGGATTACCTGCAATTCTCCACTTCTCCAGCACCACCCTCCGAAACCAAGGAAGATTGAAATATTACTGTGATTTACACTTTCACTTCCCTCAGTATCCTTGGATGAGACTAATCCAGTCCTGGTGCCTTGTCAAATTTAAATATTGACAGCTTTTGCAATCCTCCTTCTCACCAATTTTAAACTCTTCTAATTGCTGAACTTCCTCTTTTGTCACCATGATCTGGGCAACTTCTGTCACATTGGTGAAGACAGAAGCAAAGTGTTAACTCCTCTCCAAAGGCCTCTTGCCCTCATGTGTAAATCCCCTTTGTGGTCCCGAATTGGCCTGACTCTTCCTTTTACGACCCTTGCTTTTACTCAATAAAAGTTTGACATTTGTTAGATTTACGTCAGTCAGACACTTTAGCATCAATCATCCTAACAGCGCATAACAATAGCTCTAAACTTCCTATGTACATTCCTGAAGCAGCCAACCATACACACTTTGTGACTCTCATTGCGCTTGCCAATACACTGATATGAGAACATCTTGAGGGTACTGAAAAACATAGGGCACCCCTGGGAATACCAGGACACCCCTGTGTCCTGATACAGAAAATTTAATGCAAGTAGTTATCTTTTATCCAAGTTCTGCCCCAATGGTGATACTTTCACAGACAGTAAAAAATAAAAAGCTATCCTTTTAAACACATCTGTTCTTCTTTAAGCATTCTTCCACACATCAATATGCGTAAAATTTCTCATATAGAGTCATAGAGATGTACAGCATGGAAACAGACCCTTCGGTCCAACCTGTCCATACCGACCAGATATCCCAACCCAATCTAGTCCCACCTGCCAGCACCCGGCCCATATCCCTCCAAATCCGTCTTATTCATATACCCATCCAAATGCATCTTAAATGTAGCAATTGTACCAGCCTCCACCACATCCTCTCATTCCATACACGTACCACCCTCTGCGTGAAAAAGTTGCCCCTTAGGTCTCTTTTATATCTTTTCCTCTCTCACCCTAAACCTATGCCCTCTAGTTCTGGACTCCCCAACCCCAGGGAAAAGACTTTGCCTATTTATCCTATCCATGCCCATCATAATTTTGTAAACCTCTATAAGGTCTCGCCTCAGCCTCCGACACTCTAGGGAAAACAGCCCCAGCCTGTTCAGCCTCTCCCTGTAGCTCAGATCCTCCAACCCTGGCAACATCCTTGTAAATCTTCTCTGAACCCTTTCAAGTTTCACAACATCTTTCCGATAGGAAGACCAGAATTGCACGCAATATTCCAACAGTGGCCAAACCAATGTCCTGTACAGCTGCAACATGACCTCCCAACTCCTGTACTCAGTACTCTGACCAATAAAGGAAAGCATACCAAACGCCTTCTTCACAATCCTATCTCCCTGCGACTCCACTTTCAAGGAGCTATGAACCTGCACTCCAAGGTCTCTTTGTTCGGCAGCACTCCCTAGGACCTTACCATTAAGTGTATAAGTCCTGCTCAGATTTGCTTTCCCAAAATGCATTTATCGGAGTTAAACTCCATCTGCCACTTCTCAGCCCATTGGCCCATCTGGTCCAGATCCTGTTGTAATCTGAGGTAACCCTCTTCGCTGTCCACTACACCTCCAATTTTGGTGTCATCTGCAAACTTACTAACTGTACCTCTTATGCTCGCATCCAAATCATTTATGTAAATGACAAAAAGTAGAGGGCCCAGCACCGATCCTTGTGGCACTCCACAGGTTACAGGCCTCCAGTCTGAAAAATCTAAAAGAGTATTGTGTCCTCAAATCTCCAATGAATGGTGAAAGTTATAAGTTACAACCAGCGAATAAGCAGGTGGGAACAGGCTGACTAAACATCAAATTGGCACAAACTGTCCACACTGCCACTACCTAAATGCCACTGCAATCAAATCACAGGGGGAGAGCTGCCATAGTGTTTGGCTCAGTATAAGTTGGAGTAATGGTGAAGTGATACAGTCGCCGAGCATTGTGATGCAGGTGATGCAAACTTACCAAAACTTTCAAACAAAACATTAAAAGCCAGGCTGTCAACATAAAGAGCTAATGAGAAGTGGCAGAGTGTGACAGTTCCTGAGAGTGATGATTCAGAGGAAAACTGCTGTTCACAGTAGCGGGACACAAGGTAAAACGTATGTACCAGCTTCCATGATTGGGTTTCCTGGTTGGACTATATGAGCATTACTGGTCAATTCAGACAGATACAATCACTGTTTTACATGGAGAAGTGAACCTCCTCACTCCTGAATGGGAACATCCTCATTCAATTTTTTTTCATTCTGCTTCTCCAAGTGTCCCAGATAGCAATGACAGCTATACAGAAGTAGCAGTAGCTCTCCAAAGGGCATTGGTATTCATGAAGGAAAACCATCACGTTTGTCAACTCAGAATACAATCTGGAATTGATCAAAACAAACTGCTTTGGAGTGAATAGCAACTCAGCATCTTAATTTGAAGAAGTGCCTCTGTAGTAACTCTCACCAAGTCCTATATATTCATCACCTTTGTGCTGAGATCTAAACTGGCTTCAGGTTAAGCAATTTTTAAAATTTCACATTCTTTGGTTCAAATTTCACCATGGCCAAGGCTGAACCAGATTCAAAGGTTCTGTATTCCTTCCCTGAACCTCTGCCTCTTTCTTTCTTTAAGACAATCCTTAAAACCTTCCTCTCCTACCAGTCTTTTTATCAATGTTCTAATATTTCTTTATGTTGCTCCATGCCTGTGTCAATAATATTTTGATAAAACATCTTTGTTTTACTGCTTCAAAGGCACTATATAACTAGACTCCAGTACTTAGCCAGCACAACTCCAGATGTTTGCCACCTTCATCAAAGTAGATCTGTCTTCGTGTTTTCCCTGAACTCTAATCTTGCTCAGTTGCATTGGCTTTTCAAGCCTCACTAACTGAGCTGCACTGAAGCATTATTGCCCGCAGGCTTTGTCTGAGCTGCTCACAGCTTCCGCCAACAGAGCCAACAATTTGCCAACTTTCTCACGTCTTAAGGACTGGTGTGTTCTTAAGTGAACAGCCCAATTTCTTCCTTGAAGGACTACGTCAAAGATACATGGGGAGGTGGCAGGTGGATTCACCCACAAATATCCTCAAATTGACTGTGAAAATTAAGAGAAAAATCACTCCCTTGAATGGAACAGGTGGAATTGGTGAGGACAGTTCCTCCAGTCTCAGGATGGATCTCCCCAGAACTTATTGCTGACAACAATGTGGATAGCAAACCCATGGTTCTGGTCATGAGGAAGTCACTGGGAGTCAGGCATGGGGCGATGGGGGGAAAAGAAGGTTTGCACACAGCTGGTGAGAACTGTCATTGACCAAGATATGGGTATTGTGTGCAGACTTAAATGTAAGGACCTCCTGCTGGTTCTGAGCTAAGTAGCAGTGGGTGCATTTTGGATGAGAAGAAGGTGGCTGCAAGAGTATTGAGGAAGGGAGCTGCAAGTGGTGAGATTGCAATACTGGGGTGGGGGCTACAGCGAGAGCAATATGGTAGAAGGAAGCTATATATGAGATGAGAGGAAAGGAGGCATGGAGGGCAGTTGGAGGAGGGAGGTTGTACTGCAGAGAGAACAATTTTAAAACTGTCAACAAAGGAATACTCAGCTGATATGGAAGAAACCTCAACTCTGAGATAATTAATTTCTTGCAAATGAATGTAGAATCTCTAGTTTAGGGCTGCCTAAGTTCAGGAGTTACTACACTAGTAGCTCTAGTCTACTGTACTATTAGTTCTTGGAAAAAGAAATTAGTGGACTCTACAGTAACAAACACTGTCAATTGGTAAATACAAATGGAGATTGGAACTTGATGCAGCAAACAGGATTCGGATTAAAATATTCCAGCTTTGTGCATGTGCAATGGAAACATTTCAGCTGTAGCCTTTGTAATTTGCAGAAGGTGTGTTTAGAATGGTAGCGTGGTGTGTGTATAAGTATGTCAACTATTTTGAATAATAAATCAAAGGTTATCTTGACCTAATTTAAATGCTAATGTGTCTAGGAAATAATGCATGCCTTGTATTCTGTGGCTTTAACTTTAATTGAAAATTGATAATTGAGGATTGATAATTGATAAATCATATTAATTCTGCTTGCGTAGAAATGCAAATATCCCATATGTCAGGGCAAATGGAGAAGACATTGCTACTATGTGACTGTATTATTTATAAAATGAGTTAGTGATACTGAAAATGTAGCCTCAAAACCAAAAAGTCACCCTCAAAAATCAAGTAGTAGCCCTTGAGAAAATCTCAAGAGAACTCAAAGAAAAGTTTTTTTATTTCAAAAATATACTTTATTCATAAAATTATTTGGATCTCTATACAATTGGTCATGCCATTCTTGTGCACACATTACATTGCTTTACATACAGACATCGAAATTTATTTTTCATATATACAAGCCTGTACATTTACTATCCAGCTCTTCTGCTGAGGTGTCAGCGGAGCCCAAATGACTGGGTGACCTTCTTAGGCAGGCAATGTTACACAGTGGTCTTTCCCCACCGCGCCTTGGCGGCAGCTGCCCCAACACGTAGTCCTGGACCTTGGAATGTGCCAGTCTGCAACACTCAGTCGGGGTCAACTCCTTCAGCTGGAAGATCAACAGGTTTCGGACAGACCAAAGAGCGTCTTTCACCCAGTTGATGTTCGTCTCGGTATGCATCCCGGGAAACAGACCGTAGAGCACGGAGTCCTGCGTCACAGCGCTACTCGGGACGAACCTTGACAAACACCACTGCATTCCTCTCCAGACTTCTTCTGCATAGGCACAATCCAGAAGGAGATGTGTGACAGTCTCGTCCCCCCTGCAGCTGCTTCGAGGGCAGCGTGCGGTGCGGCAGAGAGTCCGGGCGTGCATAAAGGATCTCACAGGCAGAGCACTTCTCACCACCAGCCAAGCCATGTCTTGGTGCTTGTTAGAAAGTTCTGGTGATGAGGCATTCTGCCAAATGACTTTGACAGTCTGCTCGATAGGATCCGCCCTCTCCTTTTCCTGAAGGGTCTCAAGGACACTACGTGCTGACCACTTCCATGGATCTGTGGTCAAAGGTGTTTTTCTTCATAATAGAAAAGTTATTTTGACCCCTGCTGCATAACAGCTAAAAATAAACACTCCAGCCTGGGTCTGCCCCTGTTCAACTAAACCATTTTCATGGAACCATTGTTCAGTAACACCTGAACTGTTCTGATTGATCTATCAGAAAAAAATGGCCTTAAGCCTCTTCCCTATCACATGGCGGAATCAAGTGCTGCCATGTAAAACTCAAGGTTCTGTGGAAGTTACATTCTGACAGAATGTTGGAAATGGATTTCATTACAGGAAGGACACTGCGTTCCCTAACAGAGGTTAATGGTGCTGTACAAAATATCTGGAAACTCTTTTCTACTAAGCATAAAATTACATGCTTACACTGGGGAGAATTACAAAACAGTGCAAATGAATCTCTTGCACACATGCCAGAAATAGGGCCAATGCCCCTAGAATGGGTGCTGATGCAGATTATGTCTGTGCCATATGTCAGCAGCCTGCATGCAGGAACTGAGAGTTCGCAGTCCAGTCTGCCAGGGTGAAATTATTGCTGAATGCAGCTCACAATGCCAGGCATACTGAGGGTAAAAAAAGAAAATAATGGGCTGTTAACCATTCCCCTGCTAGAATATTCGGTTTGTGAAAAGCAGAAACTTATACAGTGTAAGATGCACCAGTTTTAATTAAACATTTGACTCCCATAATTCACAGCCTCCTTTGTAAGGGTTAAGTGCTCAAGTCTCAGTGGGTTGGCTCCTGATCATTATCCAATATTGCCACTGTGAAATGAGAGGACATCTGGTGAATCCGGGATCTATCCTGGATACAACACACTCTACAGCAAGTTGGCTCACATTCAAAGAATGACTGCTTGGGTTAAGTGCTTGAGAATTGCTAGTACTTTAGCAACAGCACAATGAAGCAAAAGCCATCATTAGGAGCAGAGTGGGGGGGTGGGGGAGGAAAGTGAGGGACATCATTAAAATATGATGCATCTACAGTGTCTGCTTTAAGGGGGTCTGGCAGTGATCCTTCAATTTACAGATCTTGTTTTTAGTCTCTAAGACATGGAGCAATATAAGAAGAATTTTTCTGCTTAGAGTAAAGAAGGTTAATAAGGGGAGATTTTAGACAGACATTTAAAACTAGATCAAGTCGTAATAAACCAGATAGGGAGAAGCTGTTTTCACTAGATGGATAAGTAACCAGAAGGGACAGATTTAAGGTAATAGGAAAAAGAACCAAGTAGCAGATGAGGAGATTTTGTTGAGCAGCATATTATGATGATCTGGAATGTGCTTCCTCCATCTGTTCATTCAAATTATTTTATACATACTGCTTTTGCATCTGATCTGTACAAGGAGCCTGTCACAGTGCCAATGTCATTGATAGTAATATATATCAGAAAAGAAGCATACTCCAGTACCCCTTACATCAGAAGCACTATCATTACCTGCACGAAGATGGTATTTCTAATTGTGACAGTAGTGAAAATTGGGACCCAAGCTCATGAAGAGCACTAAATAAATCAAAATTTTCATTCTTTCTCAGTTTTCTCCTTCCACTCCCTGAAGGTTTTCTGAACAGTGGCATCAATACCTCACCATTGTTTACATGCGCATATAAGACATAAATGCCAGCAGGTTACTTAACTACACAGATGTCACCTTCTAGTCCTGTACATGCAAGCTCTGTTGATCCAAATTTCCTAGCAATGTTTATTCAAGATCAAGAGCAGGACATTGGCTAAATTTTGTCTACCTTTAATTCAAGCACTTCACTGCAGTCCAACTACAACTCAAGGTGCAAAAACAGAAGTTGCTGAGAGTCCTGAGAAGGGTCACTGGACCCAAAATGTTACTTCTAATTTCTCTTCCGAGAGGTTGTCTAACAACTTCTGTTTTTGTTTCTGATTTAGAGCATCCGCAGCTCTTTTGGTTTTTACATCTCAAGGTGATTTGACATAGATAATCGAGTGACTATGAAATCATAAGGGTAAGAAAGACTAGGACATGCAGGCAAATACCCATGGAAAGTGACTTAACCTTCTCTCTCTAAACATTCATTAAATACAGCCACTATTACATCACCGAACAGGTGAGTTTCGAAGGTATACTTCAAATTCAGAAAGGTTTCAAAAAATACAATGCCAGCTTCCACTTTAATGCTGTTTAATAGCTTTGGGATTGATGGCAAGATTTTTTGGCTATGTTTACATGTTATTTTGAAGCATCTGTGTCCCTTTATTTTATGCATGAAAAAGAATTAGTATTGTCAATTTTTATGAAAGCCTATTTTCAATTCATTTCATTTCATAAGCTTTACTCTAAGATGTAATCCGAGAGTAAATGCCACGATTCTGTTGGCATAGCAACGCTTGAACAGTATGCTTTGAGTAGGTTACACAAAGCTCAGCTTCAACAATCCCGTTATGTACTGCTAGGTTTGTTGCTACATGATTCATAATGGTGGTCTTTACAGTCACAAGTCACATAGATCCCTCTATGACTCACTTCTATTTAATAACTGCAATCATCTCCAACCCTACAACTCTTCAAAATGTCTGGCATTTTGCACGTCCCCAATTTTCACTGCCTCACCAATGGCAGCCGTCTCCTTACAGCAGTCTACTCTGAGCTCTGGAATTTCCTCCCTATACCTCTAATTCTTTTGCCTCCTTGAAGAGGCTTCTTAAAAGCTACCTCTTTAACCAAGCTTTCACCACCTGAACTATTCGTTTACTGTGCAGGGGGTATCACATTTTAACATATATAGATGTCTTCATCATCTGCCCATGGAGCACCTTGGTAAATTATGTAGTTTATAGACACTGTAAAAGTGCAAGTTGTTGTTGTCAGATCTGGTTCTTAACCAGGCTTATAATCAATTCAATCTGCTGATGGGAAATTTCATTTCTGGTTTAGTGCCATGTTCGCTTAGAAAAGCAGTAACAAAAACATAAATAGAAGCTGGAGAAAGCTAGTGTATATCTTGGATGCAAAAGAGGTTCATGGTGTGAAAATTCTTATGTTATTCCCCATGACACAAGAAATAGAATGTGGGTAACCTGGTATTGAAAAATTTAATCAAGCATTTATTACAGTTCACTGCAATAAACAAACAATAGATCACACAAACTGTCAGAGTTAGTGTGGGGCTATTTGGTCATGGAGAATATTATGCATCATGCTTCAAGCTACCCCAGATTAAAATGAAGATTGCAACATTTGTACTGTCAGGACACATGTTATGATACAATGATAATATCATAAGCATGATTCTTAAAAGATATACTGACAGTGACAGTGAGACATAACACACATGCCATTGGACCTTTCAACCCTGCTCAGCTATTCAGTAAGATCTTCCATCTGCTATCTCCACTCTACCAGCCTCCATTATCCATTTATCCCTTCATATGCTTTTGTACCCAAAATTTCATCGACCTGCGTTGAATACAGAAAATGACTCAGCATCTGCAGCTCTTCAGTACAGACTCTGAATGATTCACAGTCCTTTGAGTGAAGAATCTCAGATCTAAATGGTTAAGGAAAAACATGAAGAAATAAAAAGAAACTCTTTTTAAGAAATAACTCAGAGTCATAGAGTCATAGAGATGTACAGCATGGAAACAGACCCTTCGGTCCAACCCGTCCATGCCGACCAGATATCCCAACCCAATCTAGACCCACCTGCCAGCAACCGGCCCATATCCCTCCAAACCCTTCCTATTCACATACCCATCCAAATGCCTCTTAAATGTTGCAATTATACCAGCCTCCACCACTTCCTCTGGCAGCTCATTCCATACATGTATCAATCTCTTTATGACAAAGTTGCCCCTTAGGTCTCTTTTATATCTTGCCCCTCTCACCCTAAACCTGTGCCCTCTAGTTCTGGACTCCCTGACCCTAGGGAAAAGACTTTGCCTATTTATCCTATCCATGCCCCTCATAATTTTGTAAACCTCTATAAGGTCACCGCTCAGCCTCCGACACTCCAGGGAAAACAGCCCCAGCCTGTTCAGCCTCTCCCTATAGCTCAAATCCTTCAATCCTGGCAACATCCTTGTAAATCTTCTCTGAACCCTTTCAAGTCTCACAACATCTTTCCGATAGGAAGGAGACCAGAATTGCACGCAATATTCCAACAGTAGCCTAACCAATGTCCTGTACAGGCGCAACATGACCTCCCAACTCCTGTACTCAATACTCTGACCAATAAACGAAAGCATACCAAACGCCTTCTTCACTATCCTGTCTACCTGCGACTCCACTTTCAAGGAGCTATGAATCTGCACTCCAAGATCTCTTTGTTCAGCAACACTTCCTAGGACCTTACCATTAAGTGTACAAATCCTGCTAAGATTTGCTTTCCCAAAATGCAGCACCTCACATTTACCTGAATTAAACTCCATCTGCCACTTCTCAGCTCATTGGCTCATCTGGTCCAGATCCTGTTGTAATCCGAGGTAATCCTCTTCGCGGTCCACTACACCTCCAATTTTGGGGTCATCTGCAAACTTACTAACTGTACCTCTTACGCTCATAAGGTAAATGACAAAAAGTAGAGGACCCAGCACTGATCCTTGTGGTACTCCACTGGTCACAGGCCTCCAGTCTGAAAAACAACCCTCCACCACCACCCTCTGTCTTCTACCTTTGAGCCAGTTCTGTATCCAAATGGCTAGTTCTCCCTGTATTCCATGAGATCTAACCTTGCTAATCAGTCTCCCACTGGGAAGCTTGTCGACCGCCTTACTGAAGTCCATATAGATCAGGTCTACCGCTCTGCCCTCATCAATCCTCTTTGTTACTTCCTCAAAAAACTCAATCAAGTTTGTGAGACATGATTTCCCACGTACAAAGCCATGTTCACTATCCCTAATCAGTCCTTGCCTTTCCAAATACATGTACATCTGATAATGACTATAAAGGTCCAAGATCACATATGGAGTGTGTTCCACGTTTTGTTCTGCAGTCTGTTGAGTGATCCAATCTTACCCCAGATGGTGCTGCAGCTACAAAACTAGCCTCCCATTACCCACAAGGGTTGCAAAGAATAATCGGCATGTGCTGAAACGCTGCAAATGTTTTAAGGGAGCCTTAATCAGTTCTTCAGGTGTAGGGGGAGGACAACGGGCAAGGGGCAGGAATCTAGCTTCCTCACGGTAGCAAATGTTCAAATTAGCTCACTATTTCAAGAAGAGGACATACCTCTTGAGCTTAGACTATTAACAAAATACAAATATGGACCTCTGAAATGGATGTGCTTCTGTATTTTTAAAGAAAGATTTATGATGATTAAATAAAATTTTTCGAATCAGGAAGGGAAATAATGTGCGGTTTTCATCATTCTTGATAAATACCCATGATTTTCTGTCTCCTTACCTGCAGCTCTGCCTCCCACTACAAATCTTAACTGTACAAATCCTATGTGCAAAACTAAGTCAAAGGGTTTAACACAAAAGGAACAGGGAAAGACAATACATCTAACCTGACTAAAGGTTCAGACCGTGCTTTATAATATGCAATCCAATTTAGTATTATCTCAACCTCAAGCTTTATTCTGCAGCTCACCATTTGTTGTGAAGGAAACCCTCCATTTTGCTTTTCCAGCAACTTCTGTTTCTGATTTATAGCATCTGCAGTTCTTTTGGTTTACCTTTTAAAGTGTTTGCTTTTGCTGGTGTAGGAGGAAACTTATTCCAGCAGCTTCACACGGTTTCATGATTTTTCAATGGGCAGTTCAAATGTGGTAATGTAAGTTAGCAATAAATATTGGCAGAATATTCAAGGTTTGTGTAAAGATTTGTAGCCATAGATGTGGATATGTCTGCCAAGCTGGGAAATTGATTTGCAGATGTTTTGTCACTGTCTAGGTGTCTAGCTAATCAACAGAATAAACAACCTACAAAAAAAAAGGACTGATAACCAGTGCTTTGAAGCCTCCTGTGAACAGCTGCTGTACTGTATCTTCTGGAATTTATTTGGTTCTATTCCTGCTGCTTCCAGTCGCTTGCTGTAGTGGCTGGTATATTGGGTCTAGGTCTGGACAGGGGGATAAGTGTCTGCAAATCAACTTCTCAGCTTAGCAAACATACCCACAAGTATGGCAACCGGCACCTGAGCTACAAATCTTTATGCAAATCTTGAACATCTAAGCATGAGACATGGTAAGGCAAGCAAGGAAATGGGAATTTGGTGCCAACCGCCTAAGCGCTACCTATGAACAACTCCGATTCCTATAGGGATGCTGAAGGAATCAAGTACTACAGCCTGTCAGATACAGACCACCAATCAACAACCCAAAGAAGAGAAACAGTCTCAGGATGATCCAAGTTATGATTACGGACTCACACAACAGACTACACAGGTACAGACGAACATTTGTGTGCCAAAAAATCATTAATTTCAAAAACAACCAATCAGAAGTAGACCACGACAATCAAACAGGCCATCACCATAGGACAGAACAGAACCAATACAGAAAGAGAATGGCAATACAAGACAAAATGACTAAGCTAGCCAACAACAGCGAAGACAATACGACTGACACCTGGGTAAGAACCTCTCCAATAGACAGCTCACAGACACAGAAAAAGCCAAGCAACTCAACTACAACCACAGGAATGCAAAGACAACAGACTTCCTAGCTGCACTGGAATATATGCTCAGAACTAATGGACTAACCGAAGAGACACAGCAAGCAGTCAGACAAACTAACAAAGAAAAGGCAAATGAACAACCTCAACACCAGAGAGGAGCCCTAAAAGACTCAAAAAGGACAAGAATCATAGTACCAGCAGATTAAAGCAGAATGACGGTTATTACAGACAAGACTGAATATATTCGGAAAGCAGAGAAACTATTTGCAGATACCTACATCTATCTACATTACAGCTAACCAATAGAATAAACAACACACTAAGGAACTTACAAAAAAAAAGGGCTGATAATCAGGATTGACCTACAAAGGATAAAACCAGAAAGCAACAACACACCAAGATTTTACTGATTACCCAAGGTACACAAAGCAGACATACCACTTAGACCCAATATGGGACTTCCAGGAAGTCCATTACATAAGCTGGCAAACGAACTCTTAAAAACTGAAATATCTTATTAGCAAAGGTTGGTGGGGTGGAAGGTGAGGACCAGGGAGGATCTGTCCTTGTTGCAGTTGGAGGAGTGGAGTTCGCGGGCAGAGGTGCGGGACATGGATGAGATGCATTGGAGGGCATCTTCAATCACGCGGGAGGGGAAATTTCAGTCTTTAAAGGAGGCCAACTGTTGTTTTCTGTGGTGGAACTGGTCATCCTGAAAGGAGATTCAGCGGAATTGGGAATACGGGACACGACAGGGAAGCTATCAACAAGGACAACATACCCAAATTACTCGATGTGCTTGATGATGCACCTCACATTCAACAACCAAATATATGAACAGATCAATGGGAGCAACCACCTCTGGGGTCATAGCTGAAGCAGTGCTGCAAAGACTGGAACAAACAGCGCTCCCACAAACCTGATCCAAACTCTGGATCAGATATGTGCATGACACTTTTGTTAACATTAAGAGAACAGAAATTGAGAAAACACACCAGATTATCAACATTATGCTCACAGGGACCAAGAGGGAAAAAAACAACCAACTCCCAATCCTGGAGGTGATGGCAGAAAGAACAGAATGGTGAATGCACTATAGGAGTGTCCAGAAAAGCCACACACACGGACCAGATCCTGAACTACAACACCAACCACCTGAACACACACAAGAGAAGCTGCATTAGGACCCTGTTCAAAAGGGGTACAACACATGACAGCACTCCCAACCTGTAAAGAGAAGAAAAACACCTCTACAGAGTCTTCAGCAAGAATGGCTACCCTCGCAACATCATCTGCAGATGCTTAGCAAATAGACAACCTGATGAGGACATGCCACGATCTAACACACTAGCCATGCTATTTTGTCTAAAAAATGTCTTGATACTAACAGCCAGACTTTGCCGCCCACTGGGATCCATGACAGCCCATAAACCGACAGTCACTATCAGACAACAACTCACCAGGATAAAAGACCCTAAAACCATCATGTGTGAGACTAACATAGCTTACAAGATTCCATGCAAAGACTGCATGAAACACTATATAGGAGAAACAGGAAGACAACTAGCACTCCGCATCCATGAACATCAACTAACCACACAACCAGCTGTCCCTCTTAGCCAGACACACAGATGACAGGGCCACTAATATGACTAGGACAACACAACGATCATAGGACAAGCTAAGCAGAGGCCAGCCAGAGAATTTTTTAGAAGTATGGCACTCATACATGAACGTCATCAACAAACACATAGACCTTGACCCAATATACCGGCCGCTACAATAAACAATTGGAACCAACAACCGGAAGCAGCAGGAACGGAACCAAATAAATTCCAGAAGACAAATACAGCAGCACTTCATAGGAGACGCCAAAGCACTGAAGATATTGCCTTGATAGGGGATGAAACATTTCCAAATCAACTTCCCAGCTCAGCAAACATACCCACAACTAAAGCAATAGGCTGAATATAGATAAAGTAGAAATAGTAGAATCTACATTATCTATCAACCTCGTCAACTGGAATGCTCCCTAATTGGAATCTCTGACATCCCCACAGGGCGTCACTGTTACTACAGAAAATATAACATCAGTGTGAAGTGATTGTTAAAGAATTGGCTAAAAGTTGAAGAATCTTTCTCTTGCGTTCACAGTGAAAAGAATTAAAGATGGAGAGCCTCTAAGCCTTCTCAAATTGCAGTATAGATTAGGGCATTTCTTCATTTAATCCTACAATTGCCGCAACAATTTACTGCACCACCTAATCCCAAATCATGCTGGACCATGTAACTTTTAAGCGTGAACATATTGCTTCCACAATTATAGGAACTGGTAACCAGAACATACAGACTTATGATAGTTAAGTGAAAACGCAGGGAGGAATGACATTTAGTGTGATTCAGGATGCATTTCTTTAAAGGATAGTGGAATCCGACTTAACTGATTGATAGTTAAGTAAGAGGATTTTGAAGGGATATGGTACAGCAAATCTCTTTCAATGAGGAAATACAGGCACGATGGCTGAACACCTTTCTGTGCTGTGATTGTGAGAATTTATGGCTTAGTATAAAGCCTAGTATGTCAAACAACAGTGCTTTATAAAAAACATGACCAGGAAAGTAATGCGCCAACAATCAAACTCTCAGTTTAGCAATTACAAACACATGCACAATAATCAAACATCTGTAGGACATGCGTCACTGCACATACCGCACATACTGTAACTGAATACCAGAAACAAAGTCTCCACAGTGAAATACATGACAATCACTCCATAGGTTATTCAACGTGCCAAGGTATCTTGTAGATGCAACCAAACAAATTTGGCAAACAAATTAAGTTATGCAAAATCATGAGAACCTTGTCCCCTACATCAGTAAATCTGGAAAAAATATACTGACAAATGAACATTAATATTCTTCAATTAAAAACAGGAAATGCTTGAAATACTCATTTACTTCCAATTTTTTTTTGGTTAAACGATGATTGCTGCAAGCAATAGATTGGTCCATTACCTCAAGTCAACAGCAGAAGGGGACGGAGTCCAACGCTGTTGAGAAAACGCACCATTTAAACTGTCACAGTTTAAGGATGATGCATCATTTTGCTCAGTAGCTCCAAGTATCCAACAATGCACTTTATTCAATTATTCAGGCAATTTAATGACAAGGATTCGAATAATTTCCATACACAATCTCAACAACAAACTGCATTTAAACAGCATCTTTATCATCGTAACACATTCCAAGGTATTTTTTTTATAAGCTATGCCAGACAAAGTGACACTGAGCTGTGGAAGGGGATATTAGCTCAGATGAAGGCTTGGTCAAAGAGCTTGCATTCAAGAAACCTCTTTAAAAAACATATTGGAGGAAGAGGTTTATGGAGAAAATTTCAGAGTTTGGCATCAAGACATCTAAAGCATAATGACCAACGAAGGGAAGTAGTAAATTAGGCATTCACAGAAAGCAGATGAACACTATCTTAGAGAATTGTAATGCAGTTAAGGGTGAATCAAGAAATAACAGTGTTGAGTGGGATGGGTGCTACACTTCGAACTTAGTATAATTCACTCTTATCGTATGAAGATTTTTTAAAAAATCCTTTGTGCTCTTCGAAAGCACTGGGAGGTTTTGTCACAGTCCCTTAATACATTATTTCACAACACTAAAAACAACTGTGTCCAGACATCACCAAATGAAGTAAATTATGGTTTAACGTTGAGTGTTAATTGAATAAATGTGTGCGTGTGTTTCAGTAGTGAAGCAGAAGAAAAACAGTAACAGCACAATGGTGTTGATAACATTTACGTTACGTAATTATGCTGTTAACATCTCTTAATTCACCCACCACGTACAGACCAGATCTTGCTGCAAAAGTAACAGTGTTTTAATAGTTTCCAAAATTCAGAGAGGCTTGGACTAATGCTCCAGTGACATCCAGTGATAAATCCCACTATAGCAACAGAGAGAATTTAATTTATGATTTGTAGGACCCAGTGTTGGACTGGGGTGGACAAAGTTAAAAATCACACAACACCAGATTATAGTCCAACAGGTTTATCTGGAAGCACTAGCTTTCGAAGCGCTGCTTCTTCATCAGGTGGTTGTGAAGCAGGATCATAAGACACAAATTTATAGCAAAAGATCACAGTGTCATGCAGCTGAAATGATATATTGAACAAACCTAGTTTAAGTCTTTCATCTTCTGGAATGGGTTTGCTAGTTTCAGGTCTTTAATATGTAAATCCTAGAACTACTTTTAAGTTACATTCTCAAGATAACTCAAGGTTTTATAACAAAAGGTGCCATTTCAGCTCAGACAATGCATTAAAAGGTGTGAGGTTAATTCTGTCTATATCCCAACCTTGAGTCAGACTGGTTCTACTTCTAAAGCGGAATTTACAAGATATTACATAGATTGATTGCCTGTAGGTTATGAATGTTTTGAGCAAATAGAATGTATATGTAAATATAATTCTACAAATATAAATTTATCCCATAAACTTATATGTATTTGTGCATGCAGGAGCGAGACACACACATAAGTTTATGGGGTAAATTTATATTTGTTGAATTATATTTGCATGTACATTCTATTTTGCTCAAAAAATGCATAACCTACAGGGAGTCAATCTTGTAATATCTTGTAAATTCTGCTTTAGAAATATAACCAGTCTGACTCAGGATTGGGATATAGACAGACTTAACCTCACACCTTTAATGCATTGTCTGAGCTGAGAAGGCACCTTTTGTTATAAAACCTTGAGTTATCTTGAGAATGTGACTTAAAAGTAGTTCTGGGATTTACATATTAAAGAACTGAAACTAGCAAACCCATTCCAGAAGATGAAAGACTTAATCTAGGTTTGTTCAATATATCATTTCAGCTGCATGACACTGTAATCTTTTGCTATAAATTCTGTGTCTTATGATTCTGCTTCACAATCACCTGACAAGAAATAGCGCTTCGAAAGCTAGTGCTTCCAAATAAACCTGTGGGACTATATCCTGTTGTTGTGAGATTTTAAAATTTAATGTAGTTAGTCTAGAATAAAATTCTACTAATTCTACGAATGATCATAAAACTATCTAAGTGCTGTATAATCTAAACTGATTTCACTCATACCCTTTTGGAGGAAGAAATCTGCTATCCTTCCTAGTTTCTGAAATACACATGATTCCAGAGGAACCTCTGAAAAGGCCCATCAAACCACTCAGTCGTATCATACAGCAACACAAACAAAAAATGCTTCATGGATATACTATCAGCAAATGCATTGCAGCAGTTTAACAGCAATAAAGGAAGACAGTAAATACTGTCCAAGCCACTGCCACTTGCAACTCAAGTATAAGCTAGCAGGTTCAGCAATATGTTATGAACTGCAAATCTCCAGAATTTGTCAAACTATTTATGTCACTTCACTACCTGCTTCACACAAACAGCACAGTGCCTCATGGCTGCCTCATTATTTGCACTTGCACCTTAAATGAGCATAAAAGTAATCTTCATACAATGTGAAGATTAGTGGGAAGTCAGAAGATCGTGAAGCCTTTAAAAGTCAGACCGTAACTAAAAAGCAGTGGGGGGGGGGGGTTCAGACCGTAACTAAAAAGCAGTGGGGGGGGGGAAAGAATGAAATATGAGATATGAGAATACACAAAATTTGCAACTTTTTATACAAGAATTTCTGAAAGGCCAGAGAGAGGCTGGAATAAACATTGGGTTACTGGAAAATGAGGCTGCATAGGCAGTAATGGGGAATGAAGAAATGGCGGAGAAACTGAATAGATACTTTCAATCAGTTTTCACAGTAGAAGACACCAGCAACATACCAGAACTTCAAGAGAGTCGGGGGCAGAGGTGAGTGTAGTGGCCATCACTAAGGAGAAGGGGCTGAGGAAGTTGAAAAATCTGAAATCACCCAAACCAGATGGACTACACTGTAAAGTTCTGAAGGGGATAGCTGAGGAGACTATAGAGGCAAAAAAACTGCAGATGCTGGAATCTAAGATAGTCAAGCAGGAGGCTGGAAGAACACAGCAAGCCAGGAAGCATCAGGAGGTAGAGAAGTCAACTCTTCAGGTGTAACTCTTCTTCAGGAAACTGTAAAGGTATTGGTGGTGATTGTTCAGTAGGGTCCCAGAGGACTGAAAAATGGCTTATGTAACACCCCTGTTTAAGAAAGGATGGAGGCATTAGACAGGAAACTATAGTCTGGTAAGCCTGATTTCAGTTTTGGTCAGACTTTATTAAGGATGAGACTGCAGAGTGCTGGAAGTGCACATTAAATTAGGGTGGAATCAGCACAGCTTTGCCAAGGGAAGGTCATGCCTGAAAAATCTGTTAGAATTCTTTGAAGAAGTAACGAGCAAGTTAGATAAAGGATAGCCAGTGGATGTGATGTATTTGGATTTCCAGAGGGTCTTTTGCAAGGTGACGTATAGGAAGTTGCTAACTAAGACAATAGCCCATGGTGCAAGGGGCAAGATACTGGCACGGAAAAAGCATTGGCTGACTTGTAGAAGGCAGAGAATAGGGATAAAGGGATCTTTTCCAGGATGGCAGCCAGTGACGAGATGAGTTCCGCAGGCGGCAGTTTTGATACCACAACTATTCACGCTATACGTTAATTATCTGGGAGAAGCAACCGAGAGCATGTTGCTGAGCTTGCAGATGACGCAAGATATGTGGACAGACAGGTAGTTCTGGGGAAACAGGGAGGCTAAAGACTTGGACATGCTAGGTGAGCGAAAGACAAAAATAACTACAGATGCTGGAATCCAAGGTAGATCAGCAGGAGGCTGTAAGAACACAGCAAGCCAGGCAGCATCAAGAGGTGGAGAAATCAATTTTTTTGAATGTAACACTTCTGGGCAAAGAAGTGATTGATGGAATACAATGGGAAAGTGTGAGGTTAAATATTTTGGTTAGAAGAAGAGGTGCAAAGTATTTTCTAAATGGGGAAAGGCTTTGGAAATCTGATGCATGAAGTGACTTGCCAGTTGGAGTTCAAGGGTCTCAAGATTCAGTTGCCAATTAGGAAGGTAAATGCAATGTTGGCGTTCATTTTAATAGGGCTAGAATACAAGAACAAAAATGTACTGCTGAAGCTGTATAAGGCTCTGGTTAGACTGCATTTTGAGTACTGAGAGCAGTTTTGGGACCCTTATTGAAGGGAGAGTGTGCTGATGTTGGAGGGGGTTCCAAAAGAGGTTCACAAGAATAATCCCAGGGGTGAAGGGCTTGTCATATAAGGAGCAATTGAGGACTCTGGATCTGTATTCAGAGTTTAGACAGAGGGGGGGTATCTGATTGAAACTTACAGGACACTAAGGTCTGGATACAGTGGAAACAGAGATAATGTTTCCACTAGTAGGAGAGACCAGGACATGGGGGCACAGCCTCAGGGTGAAGGGATGACCATTTAGAACTGAGAGGAGGAGAAATTTCTTCAGCTAGATGGCGGTGACACTGTGTAACTCACCGCCACAGAGGGCAGTGGAGGGCAAGTCATTGAATAGATTTGAGACAGAGACAGATAGGTTCTTGATTATTAAAGGCTTCAAAAGTCACGGGCAGAAGGTAGGAGAATGGGGTTGAGAAACATATCAGCCGTGATCGAATCGCAGAGCAGATACAGTAGGTTGGATGGCCTAATTCTACTCACATCTTACGGCCCATGGTCTCATTCAATTCAGCACAAAACATTGGGACTGACATTTAACACACACAGTATTGTTTTAATAGTTAATTGTTAATAGAAATCAAAGTTTGTGAGAAGATTTGTAGCTCGGATGCTCGTTGCTGTGGTTCTGTTCGCCGAGCTGGGAATTTGTATTGCAGACGTTTTGTCCCCTGTCTAGGTGACATCTTCAGTGCTTGGGAGCCTCCTGTGAAGCGTTTCTGTGTTGTTTCCTCCGGCATTTATAGTGGTTTATCTCTGCCACTTCCGGTTGTCAGTTCCAGCTGTCCGCTGCAGTGGCCGGTATATTGGATCCAGGTCGATGTGTTTGTTGATAGAATCTGTGGATGAGTGCCATGCCTCTAGGAATTCCCTGGCTGTTCTCTGTTTGGCTTGTCCTATAATGGTAGCGTTATCCCAGTCGAACTCATGTTGCTTGTCATCTGCGTTTGTGGCTACTAAGGATAGCTGGTCGTGTCGTTTCGTGGCTAGTTGGTGTTCATGGATACGGATCGTTAGCAGTCTTCCTGTTTGTTCTATGTAGTGTTTTGTGCAGTCCTTGCATGGGATTTTGTACACTACGTTGGTTTTGCTCATGCTGGGTATTGAGTCCTTTGTCCTGGTGAGTTGTTGTCTGAGAGTGGCTGTTGGTTTGTGTGCTGTTATGAGTCCTAGTAGTCGTAGTAGTCTGACTGTCAGTTCAGAAATGTTCTTGATGTATGGTAACGTGGCTAGTCCTTTGGGTTGTGGTATGTCCTCATTCCGTTGTCTTTCCCTTAGGCATCTGTTGATGAAATTGCGGGGGTGTCCGTTTTTGGTGAATACATTGTATAGGTGTTCTTCTTCCTCCTTTTGCAGTTCTGGTGTGCTGCAGTGTGTTGTGGCCCTTTTGAATAGTGTCTTGATGCAACTTCTTTTGTGTGTGTTGGGGTGGTTGCTTTCATAATTTAGGTTTTGGTCTGTGTGTTTGGCTTTCCTGTATACCTTTGTGGTGAATTCTCCGTTTGGTGTTCTCTGTACCATCACATATCGGAATGGGAGTTGATTGTCCTTTTCTTCCTCTCTAGTGAATCGGATTCCTGTGAGTGTGGCGTTGATGATCCGGTGTGTGTTTTCTATTTCTGTGTTTTTAAATGATTACAAAGGTGTCATCCACATATCTGACCCAGAGTTTGGTTTGAATTTGCAGTAAGACTGTTTGTTCTAATCTTTGCATTACAGTTTTTGCTATGGGTCCAGAGATGGGTGAGCCGATGGGTGTGCCGTTGATTTGTTCATATATTTGGTTGTTGAATGTGAAGTGTGTTGTGAGGCACAGGTCCGGTAGTTTGAGTATGCAGTGTTTGTTGATAGGTTCCCCGTCTTGTTGTCTGTTCTGTATGTCCAGCAGGTTGGCTAATGTTTCTCTGGCTAGCGTTTTGTCGATAGAGGTGAACAGTGCCGTTACATCGAATGAGACCATAGTTTCTTCCTTGTCTATGTGTATATTTCTGATGATGTCCAAGAATTCCTGTGTTGACTGTATAGTGTTTCTGGATCCGCTGATCAGGTGTTTCAGTTTCTGTTGTAGTTCTTTAGCCAGTTTGTGTGAAGGTGTCCCTGGTAGCGATACGATGGGTCTAAGTGGGATGTCTGGTTTGTGCACTTTAGGTAGTCCATAGAATCTGAAGGTGTTGTTGCTTTCAGGTTTCATTCTTTGTAGGTCAAACCTGGTTATCTGTCCGTTTTTTTGCAGGTTCCTCAGTGTGTTGTTTATCCTATTGGTGAGCTGTGGGGTGGGGTAAAACTCCCTCTTTTGGTAGGTGTTGGTATCTGCAAGTAGTTGTTGCGTTTTCTGGATGTTCTCTGCTTTGTCCAGGATGGCCGTCATTCTGCCTGTATCTGCTGGTAGTGTGATTATGTTCTTATCATTTCTTAGTGTTTTCAGTGCTTCCCTCTCCTTGGTGTTGAGGTTGTGAGTTTGTCTTTTCCTTGTTATCAGGGTTATGTTACTTTGTCTCACTGTTTATTGTGAGGGAATGGAATTGTTAAACAGGGATCAATTTTACATTGTTCAAGCTTATTCTTTAAGGTACTAGTTGTTGTTAGAAATACCAATTTTTAAAAGTTTCCTTCTTTTAATTCAAGTTTCATTCTCTGTTTATATCACACTCCTGTTGCTGGGTTTGCTCTGATTCAGCCTATTTCATTCTCCATCGCTCTGGTTGCTTTCTCAAGTCTCCAAACTATTCATTGAGGAGGACAGACTGTTGTGCCCACCGGTTACAAATTTCCCAGATGCATGTTACCTGAGGGAGGCTCATACTTCCAGTAAGTTTGAAAACAGGAAACCTTCGGGTTCAAGGCTTCTGTAAAAACTATAACGTGGCACAACAAGAGATGCTATACTTCAACTCTGTAGGTATATGAGCTAGGTTTGCCAAATATACCCAGAAAGGTAGGACAGTAAATTGTCAAGTGGAGGTACAGAGACTAGAAAGGGATATAGACAGGTTAAATAAGCACACAGAAATATGGCAAATGTAGTATAATGTGGGAAAATGTTCACTTTGGCAAGAAGAATAGAGAAGCAACATACATTTTAAATAGAGGGAGATTGCAGAACTCAATGGTTAGGGGATCTGTAGAGGGTGTCCTGGTACAAGAATGACAATAAGTTAGTGTGCAGGTACAGCAAATGAATAGGAAGGCAAATGATATATGGCATTTTTTGCAAGGGGAATAGAATAGAAAAGTAGGGAAATTTTACTGCAGCTGGTGTGACCATATCTGGAGTACTGTGTAAAGATTGGTCTTGTTATTTGAAAATACAAGAATGTGGAAAAACCCGTGCACCTGAGAAATTGGTAAATGGTGAGAACAACTGTCTATCCTACTTAACCAATTATACACAATGTAGGACCAAATTACAACAGATGCTGGAATCTGTATTGAAAACTACAAATGCTGGAGATCACAGTAGGTCAGGCTGCATCCATGGAGAGAAAGCAAGCTAACATTTCAAGTCTAGATGACTCTTCATCAAATAAGGCTTGAGAAAGAAAAAGGAGTGATGGAGAAGGAAATTAGACTGAATTAGAGTGAAACCAGCTACAGGAGTGATAAAGTGAGAGAATGAAAATGGGATTAAAAGAAATAAATTTACAAAAATTGATGATTGACCACTAATAACTATCAGATAACTGCATAACATACAAAATTAAATCCACTTTTTTTTAAAAAGACAACTCATCATTGAATCTGTGTCAATCTAGTGGAGCATGCTTAATTGAGACATACTGCTTGCATTGAACAGGCTAATTGCTACCTGTTCTTATCATCTCACTTCACTCACACTCCTACCAGTTTAAAATCACACAACACCAGGTTATAGTCCAACAGGTTTAATTGGAAGCACACTAGCTTTTGGAGCGACGCTCCTTCATCAGTGTTACGATCGAGCCCTCCACAATCACCTGATGAAGGAGCGTCGCTCCGAAAGCTAGTGTGCTTCCAATTAAACCTGTTGAACTATAACCTGGTGTTGTGTCATTTTTAACTTTGTACACCCCAGTCCAACACCGGCATCTCCGAATCATGACTCCTACCAGTGTCAGACAGTCTTAATAACCTACAGGTACATTTGGTATAATTAACTACCCAATTTAATCTAAGTTCAATAAATACTATTTTCCTTGAGATGTCAATGTTAAAACACAGTGTGGTGGCTGGTATTGCCAGTGTTTAGCAAAGCCCATCGATTGCTCATTACTGTACGCGTAGAAAGCTTGAAATTAGTTTGAGTCACTCATCAAGACTTTTTGTTATCTTTAGAAACGAGTGGAAGGGTTTTGTGGTAACATTCCTAGTTCTGGGCCAGGATTTCCATGTTTAAATCCCATCTGCTCCCAGAGATGTGTCATAGTATACCTGAGCAAATTAATTAAAAATATCTAAAAATATGCAGATACAATAATACATACCTCAGTCTACAACATCAGCCAAATGCTTAAAACCGCCTTCCCCTTGTATAAACATAAGGTATTCTCCACCAGAGATGGCTCCAGGGTTATTTAATGGCATTGAAAAATTAATTAGCATTCTGGATTTAAATGCAGAGAAATGTTTTCCATTGGTGGGACAGTGCATAACAATAAGCCATTAATGTAAGAGAGTCATTAATAAACCCAATAGATAATTTAGGGGAATCTTCTTACTCACAAAGGACGAAGGTTAAAGGAATATAAGGATTTGTAATAAGATTATATTATTTTTCTATATTCTTTCACGGTCTACATTTACCAAGTTGCTTGCTATTTCAGAGGTCAATCAAGAGTAAATCACATGATTGTGGATCTGACATCACAGGCCAGATTGGATAAGGACAGCAAATTTCCTGACAGACATTAGTAAGCCAGATGGTTTTCCTTAACAATTGATTAATCAATTCCACCAGCTGCTGTTTGGTTTTGAACCCATTTCCCCAGAGCATTAGCCTGGGCCTCCAGATTACTAGCCCAGTTTCATTACCGCAACACCACCATCTCCCCATCAAGTGGGAAGAGGCTCGTGGTGAGCATAAACAATGACACAGATTAGTTGTGCTGAATGACCTGTTTATGTGATTCAAATATTAAGTAAATCTATGACCGGTTCTGGCAAATTTCAGATACGCTACATCTGGACTCAGGGGACCATGGATCTTCCAGTTTCTCAAAGTGGAAGCTCTTTCAGTAGCTCACTGGGGGTGAATACAAATTAATTTTAGTATCAGCAATTATAATACGATTGACTGAACTTTGCATTCAGTTTGAGGTGGAGAAGACTGGGTCCAAGATTATATTTTAAAATCTAAATAAGAGCATGAAAGCAGAGCTCGTGAAAGCAAACTTGCAAATTAAGTTAGGTCAATAGAGATGGAAAGGCAGACATTTAAAGGGCTGTTTCAGAACACACACAATAGATACATTTCAAAGAATAAAATTCCAAAAGTAGGACCCACCATCCAGTGTTGAGTAAAAACAAGTAATAGATACATATATATTTTTAAGATATTAGGAGGAAGGTATAGAGGAGATGTCAGAGGTACATTTTTTACGCAGAGAGTTGTGAATGCATGGAATGCATTGCCAGCTGTGGTGGTAGAAGCAGAGTCATTAGGGACATTTAAGCAACTGCTGGACATGCACATGGACAGCAGTGAATTGGGGGTTGCGTAGGTTCGGTTATTTTATTTTAGATTAGAATAATCCTTGGCACAACATCGTGGGCTGAAGGGCCTGTTCTGTACTATACTTTTCAATGTTCTATACATACGTACACCAAGTGTAAAGATCGGTTGCAGGTCCGATAAGTGACAGATCACAAGAGTGGACAGAATATAAACACAGCAAAGAATGATTGAGACAGGATGGAAAAATTAGAATATGACAGAGAGTTAGATAGAAATCGGTAAAAAGGAAAAGAGTTAACAAGTAATTGAGACTGGAATTAATCATGGAAAATAGAGAGATGGTAAATCAATAGACATTTTGCATTGGGTATTTTTTGTGGAGGTACAAGTAACATCCCAGATATAGCTTCTTATTGAATAGGAGAGCAGGGTCGAGGGGTCAACTGGCCCTGCTCCTAATTTGTATGTATGTATGTTCATCTGATCATGTTAAGTATAAGTAGCAGGAGAGTTCAATATTTCAGGTTCTTCTAGGTCACTGTTCAAAGTCAACTTGTGAGAGATACCAAAAAGTTGCCAGTAGCCAGGGCACTTCAATATGAATCAGTGCTTCTGCGGTAGAAATGTGATAAAAGTACAAGCCATGTTAGGAAATGAAATTTAAATACAGGTTATATAAATATCACTCCTGCATAGGGGCGGGGGCGGGGGGTTATGGGTATCACAGTGAATTAAACTGAACATATTCTCAATGAAAAATGCACCGAATAGGGTAAAGTCTGCTTTTTACATGAGTGCAATTCTAATCAGGACAACAGAATAAACATAATTTTGCAAGTGTGAGACACGTTGCCAATTGCTGACTAAAGTTGTACTCATGGGAGATAATAAATAAGTGAGTGTTCAATGGCCAATAAAATATCCAGCATTTAGAAGTATAAGATTCAATCCACTGCAAGACTGATAAATTACCATAAGGGGCTAACAACTAGTACTAGGAGAAAGTGAGGACTGCAGATGCTGGAGATCAGAGTTGAAAAGTGTGGTGCTGGAAAAGCACAGCCAGTCAGGCAGCATCTGAGGAGCAGAAGAGTTGATGTGTTGAGCGTAAACTCTTCTTTGCTGATGAAGAGCTTATGCTTGGAATGTCGATTCTCCTGCTCCTCGGATGCTGCCTGACCGGCTGTGCTTTTCCAGCACCACATTTTGACTCTAACAACTAGTACTGTTCAGCTTATAGGTGAATTCAAACATCAGGAAGGCCTTAATATGACAGTAATGGATGATTTTGTAGATATTTTCTAATCAACATGTTTTGAGATATTATGACACACTTCTGGAACAGATGGGACTTGAACATGGTCCTCTTGGTGCAGAGATAGGGACACTACCACAGCAGTACAAGAGACCTGCTGGACGATTTTGTATGTTGTAGCCATTATTATAGGTGCCATGCAAAGGCATTCACTTTGTGGGCTAATCAAAATCTTTGTGACAACTGCAATAAAATCACAATGATCCCTCAACCTTCCCAACTGCATTATATATGCATGGGAGCGGAGTATAGAGAGGATGATGCTTATCAGGAAAGTTTATAAGTGAGGAAGGTTTGTGACACAGTCATAGTATCCCTGTGGGGCAGAAGGCCCAAGTTCAAATCCCATCTGCCTTGGAGATATGTCATGGAATGTCCAATCAAGTTGATAAAAATAACTAAACAGGTGAAGGGCTCTTTTCTCCTCAGAGAGAAGGCTGAGGAGTGACCAGAAAAAAGGACTTTAACATTACGAAAAGGCAGAAGTAGAGAAAATGTTTTCACTTGCAGGCAAGTCTACAACTAGATGGTGCGAAGTCAAGATAGCCATTAATAAACATGCTAGGGAATTCAGGAGAAACATCTGTACCCACAGAGTGGTTAGAATGACACAAAGGTGGAAGTTGAATTACATTGATGCATTCAAGAGCTGTTAGAAAAACACATGACAGAGAAAGGATTACAAGGATATGATCTTTCATTGAGCTTATAGCACAGGGTCAGACCATTTGAATGAGCGTATTTGCACTGTCCTTTTTAATTTTTTTAAAAATTCATTTTTGGCCACCATGCAGGGCTGTCAGCCACTCTTGGTAACAGACACTGAAGTCCCCTACCCAGAGTACTTTCTACAACCTCACCACTGTAAACGAGTCCTCAAAGCGTAATTCATCATGGAGATGTACTGATTTATTTTAAGCCAAGGTGGGGTTGTGGAAGGCTTCACAAGTTCAAGGGTGATGTTGAAGATTCTCTCCCAAATGTATACCACATTGTAGCCACCTCATCCAGAATGGTGGTGATGATATGTGGAACCTTGATTCTGAGAGTATGACTCCGCCCTTGTGAGTCAGCTCTTCCAATTTTAGCATAAGCCTCAGGATAGTGGCCTAGGCACAACCAACTGTATAGAGTAATAGAGATGTACAGCATGGAAACAGACCCTTCGGTCTAACTTGTCCATGCCGAATAGATATATCCAACCCAATCTACCTGCCAGTATGGAAGTTATTCTGGCAGTTGTGTAGTTTAACTTAGTGTTGCAATATATGCCCAGGATCATGTTACAGAGCTTCAGTAACAGATAATGGTAGTGCATTATGAAAGGCTAGTTAAATCACAGGTAGATGAGATAATGCTGAAGATGATGGTGTTTTAATGTGATAGGTTAAGTGTAATATGCTGATAAATTGGACAGGGTTGAGTTTCCTGTTGTCATTGTCTAGGTTTCAGGTGGTCCATCCATTTTCATTTTTGTTTAAGACAATTTAGTGGTTTTGATATAACTTGGTGGCTTGATAGGCCATTTCAGAGAGCAGTTAACAGTAACTACTTTGCTGAGAGTCTGGAGTCACATGTAAGCCTGACCAGGTAAAGATGGCAGAATAGGTGGAGGGGCAGGGAGGCTGCAGAAATATTTAAACAGGTTAGGAGAGTAGGCAAAGAAGTGGCAGATGAGACACAACGTGGGAAAGTGTGAAATCTTACACTTTAGTCGGAAGAATAGAGGCACGGACTGTTTTCTAAAGGGGGAGGAAATTTAGAAATCTGGAGTACAATGGGACTTGGGAGTCCTAATCCGGGATTCTCTTAAGGTAAACTTGCAGCTTGAATCGGTAATTAGGAAGGCAAATACAATGTTGTCATTCATCTCGAGAGGACTAGAATATAAAAGCAGGGATGTACTTCTGAGGCTTTATAAGGCTTTGGTCAGACCACATTTAGAGTATTGTGAGCAATTTTGAGTCCCACAACTCCAGAAGGATGTATTAGCCCTGTATCAGGTCCAGAGGAGGTTCACGAGAATGATCCCAGGAATGAAAAGCTTAACGTTTGAGGACTCTGGGAATATACTTGATGGAGTTTAGAAGGATGAGGAGAGATCTGATTGAAACTTACAGAATACTCAATAGCCTGGACAGAGTGGATGCTCGAAAAAGGACCCAAGGGTAGAGTCTTAGAGTAAAGGGAAGACCCTTTAGAATGAAGAGAAGGAGAACATTCTTCAGCTAGAGTGTGGTGAATCTGTGGAATTCGTAGCCACAAAAAGTCTGCGGGGGCCAGGTCATTGAATATATTTAAGACAGAGATAGATAAGTTCTTGTTTGCCAAAGGGATCAAAGGTTACAGAGAGAAAGTGGGAAAATGGGGTTGAAAAACTTATCAGCCATGATCAAATGGTGGAGCAGACTCGATGGGCCAAATGGCCTAATTTCTGCTCCTGTAGTCTTATGGTCTTATTTCCTTCATTAGTGAATCAGATGGATTTGAATGAGAATGGTTTCAGGGTTACCATCTGCTGTATTGGGTTTGAACATGGATATTACTTTTAGATTACTAGCCTAGTGACAATGCTTTTTTAGACTGCGGTTCACACAAACCCCCTTTACTGTTGCTACTGAAAGACAAATTGCTCGCTGTTGACTTGCGAGGAGTTTCTCAGAGCTGTTTTCTTTTGGAATAAATAGGTCAATAATATACAGGTTGAGTCCACCAGTGGCAAGCTTGGCCTGTAGAAGTAATTGACAAGACTTTAACTCAAAACTCACTCCCTTACATAGAGCTGAAATTGTGCCCCACCAGTTAAGAACTCACATCAGTGGAAATCTTCGTGCAGGTCTACACAATGCAATCTAGATTTCTCTGCCACACACGCAGCTGAAAGGTACACAATTTCGCATTCAAAAGTTAAACTTCAATAGTAATTCTAATAGAGTCTTACATAGCGAATGATCTGCAGCAAGGTTTCAATACAGAAATGGCTGGATACCAGAAACATTCAGGAAACAAACCTTCCTATGCTTGGCTGAACGTATGGAAGTAAGTCAATTTTTTTTGTAATTAAGACACGAAACAGTTTAGAGCAAGTTTGTGGGAACTAGGCTACAGCCCCCTCCTTCTGTGAATCTCCATACAGAAATACATTTGCCATATAGGGAATGCAACAAAGGGTTTTCCAAACTGATTTCTTGGATTCTGGGATTTGCCTGTGAAGAGACAATAAGGAGACTATATGTTCCGGAGTTAAGATGAATGACAGATCATCTTATTGGAAGATACAAAATTCTTACAGGGAGTAGCAGGGTAAATAAAGGAAGGAAGTTTACTAGCTGGAAAGTCTAGAACCGAGAAGAGTCTCAAAAAAAGAATTTGACCCGATAAAAGTGAGATAAGGGTAAATTTCCACTCAGGAAGTGAAATCTCTATTTCAGTGATCTCTGGAGGCCCAGTTTTGAAGTATATTCAAGACAGAGGTTGATAAATATTTCTAGATCTCTAAATTTTAAGGGTGGCATGGTGGCTCAGTGGTTAGCATTGCTACCTCCCAGTGCCAGATTCCAGCACTGGGTGACTGTCTTTGTGGAGTTTGCACATTCTCCCCCGTCTGCGTGTATTTCTGCCGGATGCTCCAGTTTCTTCCACAGTTCAAAGATCTGCATATGAGGTGGATTGAACATGCTAAATTGCCCCTTAGTGTCCAGGGATGGGCAACTAGATGGATTGCCATTGTAAATGTGGGGTTATGGGATAGGGAGGAGGACTGGGTGGAATGCCGTGAAGAGATTGGTGCAGACTGAATTGGTCAAATCCACACTATAGGGATTCTATGATTGTACATATTGAAGCTATCATGGGATATGGAGATAATGTGGGAAAATGGCATAGAGACAAAGGTTGAATGGTGCTGCAGGTTAGGTGGGCCAAGTGGCCTACTTCTGCTCTAGATTTTTTTATGCTTCTATGATTCTGATGAACGACATTTTCTGATCTGGATTTATTAGACTGTAAAGAAAAGATTTCACAAACAACGAGCTACTTCTGCTCATTGTTAATCTGTACTCTGATGGGAACCTTTCTATGTATTGCACACTTAATACAATTCAATGCAGCATTGACCATGAATGAATCAGTATTTAAGATAGTGATTCTCTGTGCAACTTGATTTTCTGGGTTGGCAGGAAGAGGGGGATATTTTTAATAGTTTCAGTGCCTTTATTTCTATTTCATTCTATGAAGAAACCTTGGAAAGAACCTTCAAAAATATAATTTTAAAAAATGTAATGAACTGACTAAAGAAGCAGAATTTATTGTCCTTATGTGGGAGAAGCTACAGGAAAGTTTGAGAGAGGTGTTTAAAAATCTCAAAGGTTTAGATGGAGTAAACAAAGACAAATTGTTTCTAATGCTAAATGGAATGAGGTGTCAAACAGAGGACAGAGACTTAGGGTGTTTGGCAAAAGAATTTTTGAGGCAACAGGAGGAAAAATTACACGTAACAAGTGGTTAGGATTTGGAATGGACTGGCTACTAGATACAGAATCAATGATAGCTTTCGAAAGGAAACTGGAAAAATATGTGGAAAAAAAACTGCAGGAATATAGCAAAGAGCTAAAGAGTGGGATTGTTCTTTGAAACTCCTGATGAGCCTAATCGCCTCCTCTCCATGCTGTACTTTTCATTCATGATATATAATGGCTTAACTATATGTTGCTGACTAGATTTAATGCACAACAAGACTGCACTGTGCTACTCTATAGAAGCACCAGAGATAACAATTTGCAAGAAATATTACTGCTCAACAAGCCGCAATAATTAACTGCACAGAGACATCAGGTAGCATTTCTGGGTCAATTCACTTGAGTTGATGCCATGCATGCTGTCAAACGTGGTAACATGCATAAAAAGCTTATTGAATGGAGAACAACCACACCACTTTCTCTGGCAAGCACAAATTACCTCGCTGACACCATGAGAGCAAGTAATTTTTCACAAAACGTTTACAGGCCAGAACAGATATAAAATGGCGTCCAACACCCCATGAGGTGAGATAGAATCCCACCTGAAAAAAAAAGCCACTTTGGTGAGGTCATAGTCATAGAGCTGTATAGCATAGTAGCAGACCCCTCGGTCCAACTCATTCATGCTGACCACATATCCTAAATTAATCAAGTCCCATTTGCCAGCATTTGGCCCATACCTCTCCAAACCCTTCCTATTCATATATATATCAAGATGCATTTTAAATGTTATAATTGTACCAGCCTAAATCACTTTCTCTGGAAGTTCATTCCATTCACACACTACCCTCTGCGCGAAAAAGTTGCCCCATAGGTCCCTTTCAAATCTTTCCCTTCTCACCCTAAACCTATGCCCTCCAGTTTTAGACCCTCCATCCCATGCCCCTCATGATTTTATAAACCTCTAAAAGGGTCACCCCTCACCTCTGATGCTCTAGGGAAAATAGCCAAAGCCTATTTCGCCTCTCCCTATAGCTCAAATTCTCCAACCCTGACGACATTTTTTAAAATCTTTTCTGAATCCTTTCAAATTTCACAACATCCTTCTTATTGTGGACCAGAATTGAATGTGGTGTTCCAAAAGTAGGCTAACCAATGTCCCGTACAGCCACAATATGACTCAATGCATTGATCAATAATGGCAAGCATACCAAATGCCTTCTTCACTATCCTGCCTACCTGAGACACCACGTTCAAGGTACTATGAACCAGCACTCCAAGGTTTCTTTGTTCAGCAACACTCCCCAGAACCCTACCATTAACTGTATAAGTCCTGCCCCGATTTGCATTTCCAAAATGCAACAATCGTATTTATCTGAATTAAATTCCATCTTCCAACCCTCGACCCATTGATCCATCTGATCAAGATTCCATTGTAGTCCGAGATAACCTTCTTCGCTGTCCATAACATTTCCATTTTTGGTGTTATCTCCAAACTTATTAACCATATTTTCTACATTCACATCCAAATCATTTATATAAATGACAAAAAGCAGTGGACTCAGCACCAATCCTTGTGGCACATCGCTGGTCACATGCCTCCAGTCCGAAAAGCAACCCTCCACCACCTCCATCTGTTTTACACCTTCGAGCCAGTTCTATATCCAAAATGGTTAATTCTCCTTGTATTCCATGCGATCTAAACTTGCTAACCAGTCTACCATGCAGAACACTGTCAAATGCCTTAAGTCCACATAGATCATGTCCACTGCTCTGCCCCCATCAATCCTCTTTGTTACTTCTTCAAAAATCTCAAGTAAGTTTATGAACACAGCCATGTTGACTATCTTTGCCTATCCAACTGCACATAAGTCCTGTCCCTCAGGATTCCCTCCAACAACTTACCCACCACTGATGTCAGGCTCACCAGTCTATAGTTCCTGGCTTGTCCTTATCACCTTTCTTAAATAGTGACACGTTAGCCAACCTCCAATCTTCCGGCACCTCACCTGCGACTATTGATGATCTAAATATCTCAGCTAGGAGCCCAGCAGTCACTTCCCTAGCTTCCCTCAGAGTTCTCGGGTACACCTGATCAGGTCTTGGGGATTTATCCACTTTTATGCTTTTTAAGATGTCCAACACCTCCTCCTCTGTAATATGGACATTTTTCAAGATACCACTATTTATTTTCCAACATTTCATATCTTCCATATCCTTCTCCACAGTAAACACAAATGCAAAATAATGGGGTGGCACAGTGGCTAGGGGTGGCACGGGTGGCTCAGTGGTTAGCATTGCTGCCTCACAGCGCCAGGGTCCCAGTTTCGATTCCAGCCTCGGACGAATTGTCTGTGTGGAGTTTGCACATTCTCCCCTTGTCTGCGTGGGTTTCCTGTGGGTGCTCCAGTTTCCTCCCACAGTCCAAAAATGTGCAGGTTAGATGAATTGGCCAGACTAAATTGCCCGTAGTGTTAGGTGAAGGGGTAAATGTAGGGGAATGGGTCTGGGTGGGTTGCTTTTCGGAGGGTCGGCGTAGACTTGTTAGGCCGAAGGACCTGTTTCCACACTGCAAGTAATCTAATCTAATCTAATCATTTAGTATCCCCCCCATCTCCTGCGGTTCCATGCATTGGCAGATTTGCTGATCTTTGAGGGGCCCTATTCTCTCCCTAGTTAGACCATAAGACATAGGAGTGGAAGTAAGGCCATTCGGCCTTAGTTATCCCTTTGCCCTTAATTTATTTGTCGAATTCCTTTGGATTCTCCTTAACCCGTTTTGCCAAAGCTATCTCATGTCCCCTTTTTATCCTGCTGATCTCCCTCTTAAATATATTCCTACTGCCTTTATACTCTTCTGGGGATTCACTCGATCTCTGCTGTCGATACCTGACATATGCTTCCTTCCTTTTCTTGACAAGAGCCTCAACTTTTCTAGTCATCCAGCATTCCCTACACCTACCAGCCTTGCCCTGACAGGACCACAGCATCTCTGGACTCTACTTATCTTATTTTTGAAGGCTTCCCATTTTCTGGCCATCCCTTTACTTGCAAACATCCAGCTCCAATCAACTTTTGAAAGTTCTTGCCTAATATCTTCTAAAGTAGACTTCCTCCACATTAGAACTTTAACTTTTAGATCCGGTCTATCGTTTTTTTATGACTATTTTAAATCCAATAGAATTATAGTCACTGGTCCCAAAGTGGTCCCCACTGACACCTCAGTTACCTGCCCTACCTTAGTTTCCAAGAGTAAGTCAAGTTTTGCACCTTCTCTAGTAGCTACATTAACATACTGAATAGGAAAACTTTCTTGTACACTCTTAACAAACCCCTCTCCATCCAAGCCCTTAACACTATGGCAGTCCCAGTCTATGTTTGGAAACTTAAAATCCCCTACCATAACCATCCTATCATTCTTACAGATACCTGGGACCTACTTACAAATTTGTTTCTCAGTTTCCCACTGACTACTGGAGGGTCTATAATACAATCCTAATAAGGTGTTCATCCTTTTCTTATTTTTCACTTTCACCCAAATAACTTCTCTATCCATATTTTAGGACTATCCTCCCGAAGTACAGCTGTTAAGGTTTCTCTCCTTTCTTACACCCTTCCTCCCTCCCTTCTCACCCCCTCAACTTTCTATCCTTCCTTTGCATCTATAGCCTGTAACATTAAGCTGCTAGTCCTGTCCATCTCTGAATCATGTTTTTGCAACCACTATGATATCCCAGTTCCATGTACCCAACCATGCACTAAGTTGATCTGCCTTACCTCTAAGGCCTCTTGCATTGAAATCAATTATGTTTAATTTATCAGTCCTGCTTTGTTTTCTACTTTATTGCTGCCTGGCTTGACTGTTTAACGTTCCTTTTCCCAACTGCACCAGACTCAACTGATCTCATGAGTACATCCTGCCCCTACCCCTGCCCCCCCCCCCCCCCCCCCCCCGCCACCCATTCCTCCCCCCGCAGTGCAATCTGCCCTTCTTATACTGGCCACTTCTATCCCAGAAGAGATCCCAATGATCCAAAAATGTGAATCCTTCTCCCCTACACCAGCTCCTCAGCCAATGACTTATCCACTCAATCCTCCTATTCCTACCCTCACTAGCTCGTGGCACTGGGAGTAATTTGGATATTACTACCCTAGAGAACCTACTTTTTAAATTCCTGCCTAACTTGCGATGTTCTCTCCTCAGCATCTCATCCTCTTCATATGTCGCTAATTCCAACTGGTCCTTCTTCCTTTTCAGAATATTCTGCAGCCTCTCCAAAATATCCTTGATTTTGACATAAGGGAGGCAACACACCATTCTGAGGTCTCATGGTGCTGATGAAAAGTTCTTCGCAGGAAAACTATATCTCATCAGTAGCTGGTAGCTTCAAAACAGCATTGAAGAAAGCCAGTTGAACTGAAACAAAATCATTGAGTGATTCCAGGGAGGCCCTTGGATATTTTGCAAACAACTTCTCAAAAGCACCTCAGCAACAGGAAGATTTTGAATTTTTTTCCCAGTCAGGAAGCAATTATCCTTCAGAAGAAGAAAACTGTTGCAGAAGATGGGAATAGTAGCACACAGACAAAAAAATGTACAGGCAGCTACATCTTCCAGAAATACAAATATGATGTTATTGAAACATCATAGGCTGCTGCCTTACATTACAGGACATGTCTAACATAAAGACTGTGGGGGAGAATAAATTAAGTGTGTAGCTTTGTTATTGAAATCTCAGAATAAATCAGTTGAAGAGAAGCTTTTAAATTCCACCACATGTTCCTTCCTTGTTTGTTACATATACCTTCTGTGTTTTCCACAAGTACCTAGATCCTCAGGTGGCACACATCAAAAAAGACCCTCAATCCTATCAAAATATCTATGTGAAGAGGTCACGGAGAGGAGTGTCAGTTGATTGCTTTTCTTCAACACCTGTTTCTCCTTTGAGGCAAATGCAAAGACAGAACACAGGAGCAAGAGTCGGCCAGTAGGCCCACCTAACTTGCTCCACCATTTAGTACAAATATGGACTATCGTTTAGCTAAATGTCATATACCTGATCTCTTATTATACCTCATACTACTTTGAGGGTCTAGAAATCTATTCCTTTCTTTTTAAAATATATTCAGTGACTTGGTCTCCACAGCTTTATGTGGTAGAGAATTCCACTAGTTAACCAACTTCCGAATGAATAAATTATTCCTCATCTCACTCCGAAATGAAGTACACATATCCTGACACTATAAACCCCTTGGTGTAGATCCCCTATATACAGGAGAAACAGCATCCTTAAATACAGTACATCCAACACTGTCAGAATTCTATACATTTCAATAAGGTTCCTTGCTCATTCTTCTAAACTCCAGGAAATATGGCATATTTGATCTAATTTCTCCTCATTCAACAATCCTGCCATCCTAGGAATTGGTGTGGTGAACTTTCACTCCACTCACTATATAAAAGTATATCCTATGTCATGCAAGACCACCAAAACTACCCACAATACTCCATGTTTGGTCTCAAGGATAGTGAGATGTAGTTTTAACTGTGATAAGACAAACTCCCATACTCAAACCCTCTTGCAATGAAGACTAACATACCATGTGTTTTCCGAATTGTTTGCTGCACCTGCATGTATGCTCTCAGTGACTGAATTACAAGAACACCCAGATCCCATCATACATTAATATTTCCAATTTAATATGCTGCTATTCTGTTTTACCTACTTAGTTTCTGCTCTACATATGATATGTACATATCATCTTTAGCGTAACAAAACATCTATGGTGCTTCACAAAGACATTATAAAACAAATTTTGACATGAAGATCCATAAGAATGTATTAGGGCAGATGACAAAAGGTTTGCTTAAAGAGCTAGACCTCTTTAGCAAAGGCGGACAGTGAGGTTGACAAGGCAGAGGGCTTTAGGAAGGGAATTCTAGAGCTTAGAGCCTATGTAGTTTATGTCACCATCACAAAGTGAAATGAAAAACTGGAGATTCTCAAGTGGTCAGAATTAGCAAATCATGGATATTTCAGGATGGTCACTGGGCTGGAAAAGATTACAAAACTGTGATTATGGAAGGATTTGGAAACAAAGATAAGAATTTTAAAACTATGGCATTGTTTCATCAAGAGCTCAGCACAACATTAATGGACAAATGGGATTTGGTGCAAGCAAGGAGACAGCAGCATTTTCAATGTGGGAGGCTTGTCAGAATTGCATTGAAATAGTTCAGTCTAGAGTAAATGAAGGCAAATATGAGAATACCAATTGCCAAGAGTTGAGGCAGAGGTGGAGGGACAGAATGTTATAAAGGTGGAAATAAGAGGTTGCAATTTCAGCTGAGAGTAACATATGGTATTGAAAGTGCAAACAGTGGGTTCAGCCTTACGTCAAATGCCATGGAGATGGATAAAGTCTGGCAACAAAACAGAATCTATGGTGTGACCGAAAACAACTGGATTCGGTCATTCTAATATTTTAAGTAGCACTCGATGCAGAAGGTGGAGTCTGAAGAGATAGGGTGAGGTAGTGCTGGGTTTCATCAGCGTACATGCAGAAACTAATACTTTGTCACTTTTGTTAATGTCACTGAGTGACAACATGTAAGTGAGAAATAGGAAGTGGTTGAGGATGGATTCTTCGGGGATCCCTGAGGAAATTGTGGGGGAACGGGAAGAGAAGCTATCAATGGCAAATCTCTGGTATGATTGGAGAGATAAATGAACAAGCGAGGCTAATGTTGAGAAGAATGAGGAAGGATAGTTGCCTTTGTAACAGACAAATGGGATGAGATTTGTGCTTTCATCAAAGCCATTTCAATACCCTGAAAGGGTGGGATACCCAACTGCCCATGACATGATTTCCATGTTGTGAGAAGGAACTCAATGCGTTGAGAAAGAAAAGCACAGAAATGCACTCTTACATTTTAGCAGTTTTCCCACCTGAAGTTGGTGGAGATAAGAATGTGTTGGCAGAGGAAAAAATCTTGAATTAATAGGTTTCCCTGAAGTCAACCTCCTTCAATAGAAAACGAAGGCTAATCATGTCAAACTGCTAATTAGAGTATTGGTTCTCCACTAACTACACTCCAGGTGGCACTTGTCATGGTGTTACCATGGCAACTTCTCCGTGTTTGCACTGCAATTCCATTAGCCAAAAAAGATAATCAAAGAACAGGAATTATTTTCTCCAGCAACATTCAAAACAGAGGCAGAAGTTTTCTACATTCAATATAAATGAATAAATACAGGCAGTATTTGCCAGGGAAATGATTATTCTGACAGAAAACATGGGATTTACTACAAGGTGCCTGATAGACAAACAGATTGAGATGTTTCAACATTACAAGGATGGGCACACTGAACAATCAGAACTGTACTGTACAACATTGGAACCTCTTCCTTCTTGAAGAGAGGATTGCTGCTGCCACGAATATAGTGTACAATTACCTGCATCCATGTCTGCAAAGAATGGAACAGCCAGTCATCAGTAACAATATGACTGAAGGCACACATTTACTGCTCCTAAATTGCCTAGTGTATGCCAGTAAGCCAAACACAACTGCACAGACAGTGTTTCTTTTTAACTTAATCCCTCTGGATCATTTGTGCATGACCTATTTTGTACAAGCGTGCACATCTAAACGTCTTAACCTGAATATATAAATTAGAAGCCTGAGGTTGCTTCCCGTTCAGTCATTTGGTTGGCAAACTGCAACATCCTTATTTTACTAAATATTGAATGTTTTTCTTAAAACAGGGCACCTAACATTAATCTATCAAAGTGTGATATGAGCATGGTTTGAAAACAGTTCAAACTTAGGAGTGGTTTGAGAGTTCCAAACGCAGGAAATAAAATCAGTAAAGTGGATTTCAATCATACAAATACAGTTTTATTTACAATGCGTTACTTGGGAAATAAGGCTGAAGCAGATAATTCTTGACTGTGTATCAAGAGATTTTTGGGCTCTACAAGTTGCTGCAGCTGGTGAAAAGATGTGGTTAAATTAAACAGAGGTGTCAAGCTCCAATTCTGAGCTATGTCAAACCAGTGGAATACAGGCTGCTCCAACAGCTTTCAATGCCCTACAGTAGGCAGTAATTGGATAGGTTAGGATGCCACAGCATTCCCATTTGACCTGAAGCAAATTCTGTGGAGAAAGACAGTTAAGTGCTGTAAAAGCAATCAAACTCTGCTGAAGAGGAGCAAAGAAGTACATTTGTGTGGAGGTACATGGGCATACATTGTTTGGACTCATTCCCAAATATTGGCTATTAGAGTGAGAAATATGGAATCACATCAGAGCAAATGATCAACACCATGAAGGGATATGAAATAAAGCACGAAAAAAATGCGAGGAACTAAGTGGAATCACTTGCCTACTCTCACAACTCAATAAGTAATCACAGACTAACGGAAAGCAGCCAAGCTTTTATGAATACAACGCTTTAAAATGGCTTTTGGAAATAGAAAAACATAGCTTCACAGACAAAATACACCTCTCCACACAAATGCACCATTAAAATGGGTGAGCTATTTTAAATCCTGCATTAAATTTAAGATCCTCCTGTTCATTATCACAGACTATTTAAATTATTAGTACATTGAGATAAAATTAGCAAGCTGGTTTGTAAATTTCAGATTGCTCTTGTTTAAGCAACGCAATGCTTAACTGTTAAACTGGGTAGATTTTGATGATCAATGTTAACAGAATGACTGTCTGGGAAGCAAATGAACCTGGAGATATTCTGATAGCTTTTGTTATTTTGGAAAACAGTCGGTTTAACCTTTAATAGTTAATAAAATGTTCCAAGGTAATTTCAGCAGAACAAAGCAACACACGTTTTTAGAAAGATGCATGTTGGTAAGAGAAAAAGACAAAAAAATTTGATAGCAGCTGAGGTAGAAATTTAGCCCTTTTTGACAGCACACACTAACCAATAAAGAGAGGCAATTACATAATTATAAAGCAGTCTGTAAACAGATAGAGACACAAGAATTGCAGATATATTCAAAGCACACCACGATTTAGGGGGAGGAAGTAGGAAACAACTAAGGATCATATTAAAATATATTACCAAATTACTTTCATTCCAGAAGTATGAATCACAAAATATCCCATGCATTATTCTGGGTATAAAGACCAAATATAAACCACAATGCAATTAAAAGCTTTCAGTGGTAGGTGTGAGGGAGGGAGAGGATGACAGCTAATGCAAGACAAAAGGTAAAAAAGTAACCTCCATCAGTACATCTTATCCCATTAATATTTTTCTCTTTTTAACCTTAAGTTGTAGATCTGCTCATTTTAACAGACTGTGTGCTAAGGGAGCATGGAGAATATCATGAGCAACATGTATAATATTCAGAAATGACATTCTAAAGTCATCATTGGAAATTTCAAAATATAAAATCTATGTGAGAGGAACACATGTCCCACAGTTGTGATTAAATCAGTCAAGATGGGTCCTACAACTGCCAGAGCACTGGGCAGGAGAATGCTGTTTCCAGACAATTACGAAGTATGTTTATTTAAAATGAAGCTCAATATCTAATGAACATCTCCTATACTAATCAATAATTGAGTGAAGTGTTTATCATCCTGTAACTCAGTGGCTGCTGTTACATAGCAACATAGGTGCTAGTTCACACAGCCTTCACTCAATCAATCAGTCATTCTTTACGTCAGGGTATTCCACAAAAAGAACATTAAAACTAAGGCTTTTGCCACAAAGACACTTTGGCAGATAGTGGTCTGGAGTGGGAAATTTGGCAAGATTTCCCGAGACATCAAGATTCACTGCAGTACCCAAGGGTGAACCATTCCATAGGAGATTAGATAACTCAGCATGGGAAAGCTTTGAGACTTGGAACTATCACAGCACACGCTGTGGTGCATCTAGCTACTGAATAGTAATGAGTACAATTCCATGGACTATTATCCCAGCACGATCCGTACAATTTGAGGGATTTCAGTCAACTGAGCACAATCTGTACAAATTGGGCCAAGAATCAGCTAGCTGGCCTTTATTCATTAGGCGAAGACCTGGTGATTTTACCTGTGTGCTAAATCTGAGCAGCTCTATTTAACATTACTTGTATATTAAACTAGCAATAATTAATCTGTATGGCTGCATCTCGACTGAACAATAGAAAGGTCAAAAAAGTATCTTCAATTGATCTCTAAGTCTAAACCGAAACAACTCAATAAAATGAAACTGCTCTTTGCTTACCCTCAGGTGATTCCTCCTGAACGTACGTTCCTGTCAGATATCGATGGACCAAGGCAGATTTGCCACTGGCTAAATTACCGACAATTCCCTGAAAGACAAGATTCAGTGTCAATGAGATATCTTTCTACCTCAGGGACAGTTTGGAACATTATAGCCTCAGGTTGTGTCTCACCACTGTGGATATTATACAAAACATAAAACCAGTTTATGTGGAATTCCAACTGGAACACTCATATCCATTAGCTTCATGACTTCACTTTGAAGGAGAGATTACAACCTCTAGCAATCATTAAATAATTAAACATCTCTGGAACTTAGGAAAATTCAACAAACCACTTTAAATGGTTATCACAGCTTCTAGTACAGCAACAATTGAACATCTCAATGTAATCTGATATTCAATTGATTCTGTACCTTCCCATTTGCAATAACAGTTTTACAGATAACACAGCAATTTCTGCAAGGCTTTAAACAAAATCCTTAAAATTCTGCATACAAAAAGTATTTAGGTCGATATGCAGTGAGGCTGCCAAGGGTTTAAGGGTTAATTTCCAAATGTTCTCTCTGTCTTCTGCTTATGCAACCTACTTTACAAAAAACTGCAGCCCAATTCAGTCAAGTCCTCGCTTGATCATCAAGTTTAAAAAGAAACAAACATCTCTAGATTTTCCAGGAAGCCTCATTTCGAAACAGTGCAGTGCATGTGCTGTACAGACCACAAGCTGGTCAAGGAAAGAAATCCAATGTCAAGGGAAAACAACCATATTACTGCATGAGAGCAAAGTGCTGACTGATTGGCATGTAGACTTCGAACGTTATAGGCAGTGTCATGTAAAAAGGAACCAGTTATATGATGACCGACAGTTAACTGTAAATCTTTGCTTCAATTTTAAACCAGTCAAGTTAAATGCAATTGGTCAAGGTCTTACCATGGGAAATGTCCCAGAGAATAACTGTAATTGTGATTGTGTTTTATTGAAATAGATGTCCTGTGTTGTATATTCTTCCTGACTACAAAGAACAAAACACTATGTATTGATATATATAGCTTTGTTAATGTACACACACAAGATTGATTGACAATCTTAAATTGGCTCAGTATAATTCTTTTCACACAGGATTATCCAGCAACTGTTTTCCAATTACAGAATCACACCTGAAATTAGACACTATTGTAAGATTTACAAATGTAGACTGGCTGGGGATGGTTAGTAACTTGCATGTTGGGAACTGTCGAAGGGATATATTGCTTTATACAATCCAAGGTTGTTAGATGTCTGTGCTACAGCTGGTTTTGAGCAAGCTTTTCACCTATATCATGAATTTTGAAGAGACCATATAAGCCTTCCATTTTGATAACATTCTCTTTTGACATTGCTAGCCTATTCAATGAAGTGTAGTTACATCAATATTGCAGATATATGATAGTGATCTATATCTGCTGCTGTTTTGTGAATCAGTATTCTTTGAACCAATGAACTTAGCAACTTGAGCAGTTAAGCTCCTTTCAACAACATCATGTAGGCCAAACCAATGGTGTTGCCATGGGATTTCCATGAGGCCAACTATCTCAAATATCTTTGTTGGGTTCTGTGAAGAATATGTTTTTGAAGGAATGGCACCTAGCCTCCGATTCCTTGCATATTTTCAAAAGTAGAAGATATGTCTATTTTATTGAATCTGCAGCTGAATGTAAGGCCCCTTTCATTAATGCCCTAGTTGAGAAATTGGCCAAGGGTTGTCTAGTCTTCGAAAGCTACCTTCCCTGTTTAGATTAGATTCCCTACAGTGTGGAAACAGGCCCTTTGGCCCAACCAGTCCACACACCAACCCTCCGAAGAGTAACCACCAAGACCCATTTCCCCTCTGACTAACGCACTTAACACTATGGCCAATTCACCTGACTTGCACATCTTTGGACTGTGGGAGGAAACCGGAGCACGCGGAGGAAATTCACGCAGACACGGGTAGAATGTGCAAACTCCACACAGACAGTTGCCCGAGGTTGGAATCAAACCTGGGACTCAAGCACTGAGGATGTCACCTAGACAGGGGACGAAACGTTTGCAACAAAAACTTCCAGCTCGACGAACAGAACCACAGCAACGAGCACCCGAGCTACAAATCTTCTCACAAACCTGGGACCCTGGTGCTGTGAGGCAGCAGTGCTAACCACTGTGCCACCGTGCCGCCCCCGTGGGCATTGGGATTTCTGCAGTTCCGTGCTCTCTAAAATTAGCTTTGTTGGCAACCTTATAAGTAGGGCCCAGGAAACATTAATTTTGCAAACTTTCTGCTGAAATAAGGTGCATCAAATACTTAGGTGCAGTACTGTCAGAGGTGCTGCCTTTTGGATGAGATGTTGAAAGCAGTCCGCAAGTCTGTACTGAAGATTCCATGGCACGACTTTGAAGAAAAGCAGGCAAATTCTCCTCAGTATCCTGCCCAATACGTATACCCTCAGACAACATCTCAGAAATAAATTATCTGGGTCATTGTCTCATTGTTATTTGTGGGACCTACCTGTGAGAAAATGAACTACTATATTTCTCACATTACAATAACTTTGTTGACTGAAAATTGTTTTTAGACTTAAAGGGATCGGGGAAGGTGTTCTATAAAAGCAAGCTTTCTTTCAATTTCTTTATTTTAAAATTTGATTCCTAACATGCTTCTCTAACACTTTACTGAAAGTTCAAAACATGTACAGAGTACTGTGGCTCCAATGCTCTTCATGACTCAGCTTTAATGAATCCCACGGCTATTAAAGGTGACGAAAAAGGGCGAGTAACAGCAAAGAGGCCCACAATCAGCAGAAACCAACAAATTAAACAGAATCGCAGGTGGCCCTTTGCACATTGTCCTGGTAGGAATATAGTAGTACCCTTTAAGCAATTCCACTGAATTGTAATAGCACAAGTGCCATGTAACTGCAGGAGATTTATCCCTTCCCCCTACCCAATTTCTTTTTCTCTTATTCTTTGATCCCTTAGGACCATTCTCAATCCTATGACCAAAAGGAACAGGGAATGGAGCTGCTTTGTATTCTCATTCTGCCATTAGTTGCTTCTGGGAGGTATATTCAAGAAACCTAGCAATGCCAAAGAGTACAGCTACACTCTCACTTTCTGGCTAATCATTCTATCACGCTAGATTAAAATATACAGGATTCAACTGTAAACTGTAACAGGCCAACATAATCTACACTATTTTATTAAAAAGTGCACAGACACACACACCAAAAATTTCAGCTACAGATGAGACACAAAATGTTGCCTCATTAAGCAACTTCCAGCCATCACAGACTTATTCAACAAGATTTTCTTTCCGATATCCTCTCCAGCAGAATACTACTCAACTGCACAATTGAAGTACTTAGACATCAGCTGATACAAGAGGACACCGTTCAATTCTTGAGCTTTTCCACAGCAGGATATTGGCATAGAATCTGCCTCTTGTGTGTGACAGGGTTCATTACTGAGCCAAGGGTGGCAGAAGGTTGGATGATGGGCTGCTTTATCAGCCTGGATTCATGCATGAAACCTTGGATTTTCTCTCATTTTTGTTCATCAGCATCTTAGTTCCATAATTTGTAAAGGCTGTGGAAAGCCTGCAATGTTCTACTTACCCTTTTTTCCCCCTCCAGTTTAGTAGTCCCTTTTAATTATCCTTTCATTTCAATTTTCATTTGCATATCATCCTTCCTTTGCTGCATGTTTGCACTCCATGCTTCTGTCCAAATCCTTATGATTTGAAGCACAAAATCAAACCCAACTCCTCCAGTTTTGCTATAATTTCTTTTGTTCAACAATTGCAGCACCAAAAATATATTTTTGAAGCTCTCATTTCAGTATAGAAATTATGATTCCTCCCTTTAAATCAAATTCTTCTATCTCTAACTTGTAACTACCAGCTCAACATTTGAGCATTGCTACATTTTAGTACTTTAAACAAGGAATGCAAGTAAAAATGTTCGCTTTTCAAAGAAAAACACGATTTAGGCTTTAGCACTTCCAAGGAGCTTACAGTCAGAGCAATATTCTGCTTTCCTGTTGTTACGATACTGGGTAAATCCTTCTGATAATTTAAATCAGCCACACAGAAAAGTCCACTTCGTGCCATAATCTGTTAAATTTCAAGAGGCAAAGAACTATCTCAGAAGTAAAAATTAACAATTTTATTCTTTAAGTCCAACAGAGAACATTTAAGCAAAACTATTTACAACTCCTTTCTCATAAACCTATCTGGTAGATGTTGAGTTTCTTTGAAAAGTAATCCCATCATCATCTCCCTGTAGCAGTCTAGCTCCAATTCCTATGTCACTAGCATCGATGGCAACTTAGAAGGTTTTGAAACATTGGTGTGGTGGTTAACATTGCTTTTAAAATCTCAAATGCCTCCTGGCATTGTTCTGTCCACCGAAACTTTGTGTTCCTCTTCAGCAAATCGGTTAACGGTGCCACTACACTGAAGAAGTTTGGAACAAACTTCCGATAGAATCTGCTGAGCCCCAAGAATCTTCAATGGCTTACGTCTTTACGTTCCCTGGCATCAACCTTCCATGACCAATGTTGTGTCTCAAGAATGTTACCTCTGCTTTTGCAAATTCAGTTTTGTTTAAGTTTATTACCAGTTTTGCTTCTCGTAGGTGTTCAAAGAGCTCTGCCAACTGTACCATGTGATCTTTCCAGGACTTACTAAAGATCACCACATTGTCTAAATAGACTGCAGTTTGTTAACTCAGCCACAATTCTGTTCATGAGCCTTGGGAATGTGGGGGTGTGTTCTTCATTCCAAAGGGCATCACTTTGAATTGATATAGCCCATTTGGGGTTACAATCACAGAAATGTATTTCGCAGTCTCTACTAAAGGTACTTGCCAGTAACCATGCAGTAAGTCCAACTTGGTGATGTAACTGGCTTGTCCAACTTGCTCTATACAGTCCTCCAATCTCAGTATTAGATATGAGTCCAATTTTGTAATGGCATTGACCTTCTAATAATCCACTCAAAATCATCGAGTCCTGTCCGGTTTGGGAACTAAGATGATTGGCGAACTCTACTCGCTCTGGCTCGGTTCGATGATATCCTTGTTGAGCACGGCCTCCACCTCCCTCTGGACCTGTCTGGCTTTGCAAGGATTAAGCCAATAGGGGTGTTGTTTTATCGGAACAGTATTTCCTATATCTATCTCATGTACATAGTATTAGTCCTCCCCATCTGATTCTTACATATGTCTTCGTACTGCAGTAACAAACCTTTCAAATGTGTTCTTTGCTCCTGAGACAGATAGTTTACTGACCTATCCCACTCCTCAAGGACTTCATTTTTTTAAACATATTTTGAGGCACATCAAAATCCACAACATCTGAACTCTGCAGGGCAGTAACTAATACCTGATAGTGTTTTTCTACTTGGCACCTTTACCAGACAGTTCAGCTGACTTGATTTTTTTTTCCTCAATTTGATAGGGACCACTAAACCTGGCTTTGAAGGGATCTCATATCACTGGTAACAGTACTAACACGTCATCCCCTAAGGAAAACAGCTGAGTCTCAGAGCTTTTATCGGCCACCTGCCTCATTCTATGCTGTGCCCTCTTTAGGTGCTGTTTAGCTAACTCACCTATTCGATTTAATCTCTCCCTCTCCTCCGCCACACAATCTAAGTGTGGGATCTCTGACTTTGGTCCTGTCAATTTCCCTTTAATTAATTTCAAAGGGCCTCTCACTTCATGACCGAATATTAACTCAAATGGAGTAAACTGAGTAGATTCATTTGGGGCACCCTAATGGCAAACAATACGAATGGGATATCTTTATTCCAATCATTCGGGTAATCCTGACAGTATGCTGTCAACATGGCCTTCAAGGTCTAATGCCACCTTTTTAAAGCTCCCTGGGATTCAGGATGATACACACTGGATTTAAAATGCTGTATACCTAAGCTATCCATGACCTCCTTAAAAGGAGGTCTAGCAGTAAAATTAGACCCTTGGTCTGACTGAATGTCTCTGGGTAGTCCATATAGTGTGAAGAAAGCTACTAAATCCTCAACCACCCTTTTTGCCTTGATACTCTGTAATGGAATTGCCTCCAGAAATCTGGTAGACATATCCATTATGATTAACAAGTACTTGTTCCCAGTACTCGGGAGGGGATCTACATAATCAATTATAACCCACATGCAAGGTTTTTTGAATGTGGAAATTGGCAACAAAGGTGCTGGTTTGATTACCGCCTGTGGCTTAACTATCATTTGGCACGTATGACATGTACGGCAAAAGTTCACATTCTTCTGCATTCCAGACCAATAAAAATGTTTTTGTACCTTTGCCTGAGCCTTTTGTACCTTTGCCTGAGTCTTTTGTACACGTAAGTGACCTCCTACATATAGGTCATGTGCTACACATAACACTTCTTGTCTATATGCTACCGGCAACACAACCTGGTGTACTTCAGCCCATTTCTCCTTGGCACTAACCTGCCGTGGTCTTCATTTTCATCTTAAGATTCTATCTTTCAGATAATAACCCTCAGGAATATTGTCTGCCTCCTTTTCGGAGTACACATTCACATATATATCTTCTATCATCTTGTCTTTCTGTTGCAAGTCCCTTAGCCATTCAGGACTAAACAATTCTGCCTGACCTTCTGCCTGTTCAGGTTTTTCCTGCACCATTACGTCAAACAAGGTTTCCGCTAACTGAACCTCAACTCCTTCATCTTTCTCTTCAGTTTATTGCTTCATGAAGTGACTTAGGATAGTGGGATTTTGTTACTACATAGTCTGGGAAAATACTTGGATATTTTTCTTTTAACTCCTCAGTTTCTTGATCTCCACAACAAGGGGTGTCACACCCACTTTGGACCCTGTTAAATCATTCTCAAGAACAAACTGGATTACTGGAACTGACTCTGTCAATCACTCCCACTGTTACTTCCCCAGTCTTAAGTTGGCACTCCAATCTGACCTTACATAGGGGGTACACTAAATTTCTGTCCATCTATCTCACAAATTACCACACTCTTGGGTAACGGATGAGAAAGCATGCAAATGTGCTCATCTCTTCCTTTTAGAGACAGGTTAGATCCTGTATCTCTCAAAATTATAATTTCTTGCCTTTCTCCCCCTTTATTTTTGAGTAAACTTTACCCTCACAGGCAAATTCTTTATAGAGATCAGGCACTAACTCCCTTACCCAGCCCTCGCCTTGGCTGTGCACACTCCTAGTGCTCCTTGGTTTTCTTGGGGTTTCCTTTACTACTTTCACTAATGCCATTGGCTTAGCTTCTTTGACCCTATCTTTTATCACAATATCTTATTTTAATGACCTGCACTGGGACTTCACTTTTCCCACTTTACCACAGTGGAAACATCTGATGCCTTTCACCTCCTTTCCACCCTCTTGAACTTCTTTTGTAACTTGTGGTAAAACACTTACCAGTGTTCTCTACCCAGTAGGATCTCCCCTTCTCCCAACTTCTATCCCTCACAGGATGAAATTCTTGCTGGGAGCTTGTCAAAGGCATCAACATGTATTCATCTGGTAACTGTGTTGCTTTTCTCACTTCCTGAACCTTCTGTCTATCCACATGAATTCTTATCATCTCTGGAAGTGAGTTTTTAAACTCCTCCATCAGAATACCCTCTCTTAGAGCCTTATAGGTCTTATTTGTAAGGCCTGCATCCATCCATCAAAACAACTATGTTTATTTCTTTCGAACTCAACATGAGTCTGACCTGGTTCCTTCTTTATGTTTCTGAACCGCGTCTGTACGCTTCTGGTACCAATTCATAAGCACTTACAATAGCCTGTTTGACCTCTTCATAATCTCTTGACACCTCATCTGACAGCGCGACAAATACCTCACCAGCTCTGCCGACCAGTTTAGGCTGAACTAGCATTAGCCATAAATCCTCGGACCACCCCATCTGTCTAGCCAATTTTTTCAAATGAAACAAAGAGGGCTTTGACATCTTTCTGATGAAATGTGGCAGAGTTTTGACACATTTGTATATATCACTACCTTCTCTTTTAATCTCTATCCTGTTAACTTGACTTTGCTGACTAAGGCGCAGCTCCTCAAGTTCAAATTCTCTCTCTTTTTGCTCAGCTAAGAACGTTCTTTCTTTTTCTTCTCTTTTTCTCTCGCCCTTTCTTTTCTCTCTCTCTCTCTCTCCCCCCCTTTCTTTTCTCTCTTTGCTCAGCTGAGAACCTTCTCTCGCTCTCCTTTTCCTGACTCCCTTTGTTTATCTTCTAACTCCATTTTCCTCAATTGTAATTTAATCTTTTCTAACTCTACTCCACTTGTCTGTTTCTCTGACACAGAGGTGTTTGAGTAATTCCCTTACAATTTCAGCTTTACTTTTATCCTTTGTTAAACCCAATTCTAATCGGTTTGCTAATTCTAAGAGGATGGTCTTTTCTTTCTAAACTTTTTTGGCAAATTTGGGAATCATCTTCAAACCCCAAAACCTCTCTAGCAATTCTAAGAGTCATTTCTCTCACTTTTAATTTAACCAACCACAAGTAACTTAAATTAACCAAATTCTCTCACATATTTACAGATTTAGGACACTAACTGGCAAGTGTTTGAAAATACTGGGCTTTTGTCGTACCCTGAATCTATTTGAATCTATCCAAATCTCAGACTGGATCTGTCAAAACCTGTTCAAATCCCAGACGAGCCCCCAAACTGTTATGACATGGGTAAACCCCTCTATTAATTTAAACCGGCCACACAGAAAAGTTCACTTTGCGTCGTAATCTGTTAAATTTCCAGATATCACTATTTAAAGTAAAAATTAACAATTTTATTCTTTAAATCCAACAGAGAACATTTAAACAAAACTATTTACAACTCCTTTCTCTTAAACTTATCTTTTACCTCCCACTCTACAATACTGGTCAGATAAACAAAATTAAGATTTACAAAAAATAATGACGTTTCAAAACCAGCCAGCTTTGTCGATTCTCCTTTGTAGATTTTCCTCTGTATTTTCCTGGGTCATCTTTTCTTTGGTCTTCTGCTGCACAACCTTTCTTATGGACAGGTACCTTTCAGAGAGCTATTCGGCTAGCAGCCTGTACTTGTTGGTGCTTTTTGTTGTTCTCCCCCAAACTGTTCAAAATGTCCAGTTTTATACCACCAAAACATTGTATCATTTCATTAGTTTTAGATTAGATTCCCTACAGTATGGAAACAGGCCCTTCAGCCCAACAAGTTCACACCGACCCTCCGAAAAGTAACCCACCAAGACACATTTCCCTCTGATGAACGCGCCTAACACAATGGGCAATTTAGCATGGCCTAAACTGCGCATCTTTGGACTGTGGGTGGAAACCGGAGCACCCGGAAGAAATCCACGCAGACTCGGGGAGAATGTGCAAACTCCACACAGATAGTCGCCCGAGGCTGTAATCGAACCTGGGTCCCTGGTGCTGTGAGATAGCAGTGCTAACCACTAAGCCACCGTGCGATTGTTCACCCACTAATAGGGAACGTGAGCTGGGTTTAGACCGTTGTGAGACAGGTTAGTTTTACCCTACTGATGTTGTGTTGTTGCAGTAGTAATCCTGCTCAGTACGGGAGGAAGCGCAGATTCAGACATTTGGTGTATGTGCTTGGCTGAGGAGCCAATGGTTCAAAGCTACCATCTGTGGGATTATCATTCCAAACAGTAAAATTCTAATTTGATTAGAATTTGGTATCTGGGGCATAATATAAACTGATTGCCTGAATTTGAATTGTTTTTGTTCCATGGCAACACAACTCCAGTTTTCTGTTTCAACCAAATGTGACATTTTTAAATTGTTCAGCACACTCTGTGCTTTCAGTTAGTCCTTGCCAGCTTTCTCTCTCTCTCTCAAAGGTACAGTACACACCTACATCTTCATAACACTGTCGAAATGAAGAATCATGGCAGATTGCTGAGAATAAAAGAAAATTCATACAATTTATAATTTGCACAAATTATATTTGTATCACACTTTCCATGACCATAGGATGTCTCCAAGTGCTTTACAGTAAATGAAAATTATTTTGACATGTATAACTGTTTTGAAGGAAATGCTTCATCTGATTTGCACAAAGCTTGCTCCTATGAACAACAACGTAATAAAAATCAGATATTATGAGACATTGATTGAAGGTTAAATATTGACCAGGACACTAGGGATTGCCATCCAGGTCTTCTTTAAAATATTGCCTTTGGATCTGTTACCTCTGAGAGGACAGCGCTCCCACAGGGGCTGTTTGCTCATGTCCTGAAGAGGGATTTGAACCCTAAGTCTTGTGTCTCATAGTTGGTTGACATTAAGATATAAATTAATTACAAGCCCAGATTAACCATTAAATCAGTGAATATCTATTCTATTCCTTAGTCTGATCATCACTTGCATTGCTAGATTTGTTCATGCAGTATTTTAAAAGGAATAATATCCCTTCAAACATTTAAGTGTCAAGGGCCAGGAGGATGGATTAAATAAAAAGATTGCAAAAGTGCCAGTTATATGAAGTGTTACAGATCACTAAGCCAAGGAATTGTGCCAAGTACATCAGCATTGTGAACTCACCTGTTGTTTTAGCTGCTGGTTAAACTGAAGCATATTTGATACAAAAGACTGAAATTCGACAAGTCAATATTGCAGTAAGCGAGAACACTGAAGTTTACAGGACTGACGTTTCAGAATTTGTAATGTAAGAACAGAATCTCCAATTATAATACACTACTGATAAGAGTGAGCCTCAGCACGTTCAGCAATTCAACATCTCTTTAGAGTAGACTGATCCTGTTTGAAACATTAATCAAAACATTGCTATGTCCAAAAGATTATGGGCATAGACAGGAAGGAGGATAATTTTTAGTGAAGTAAGAATGGTATTTAGCCAAAATCTTTACTGAAATGATTCAAACAGACAATGACAAGACCAGGAAGATCTGAATCTGAGACTTGAGAAGAAAAGGGAGATGCTAGTGCAGTGGCATAGCCACTGGGTGAGTAATTTAGAACTCCAGGCCAATGTTCTAAGGACATGAGTTCAAAGTCCACCTGAAGTCAATAAAAAAAATCTAGAATAAAGAATTGGCCTAATGGTGCCTGGAATGACTGTCGACTGTCATATTTAAAAACAAAACCCATCCAATTCACTAATGTCCTTCAGGGAAAGGAAATCTGCCTCCTTGTCTACATGTGACTTCAAATCCAGAGCCCTTTGGGCAGTTAGGGATTTCCAACAAATGCTGGCTTGACTAGTAACAGCCACACCAATGAACACATTAAAAAAGGGAATGAGCAACAGTTTACAAGGATAGAGGGCTTGAGGGTAAGTTTGTTCAAGATGGGAGGTGGAGGCAATATTGGAAAGAAGAGGAATCACCTTACAACATCAGTTGGTATGGGCACCAGAGAGGAAAAGCGTTAGGAATGGTTGAAGCATTACATAAATATAGCCTTATGAAATCTTTCAGATAATGGAGATTAACTGAGACCAAAACAACACAAATTTAACAGCAAAGTTGAATAAAAACTAGGATTAATAATACTAAATAAAATTAAGAAAGATAGAGAAACAATGATTGGAATGGTGTACATGAATATGGACAAAGGCCAGCAGATAATATAAAAGATAATACCAGAGGTTGTGAAAGCACAACTAAAGTAAATAGCTGACTGAATAGAGGATAGGAATGCTTAAGAATAAAAGGTAAATCTGGTTGTGGAGAATGGTATTATGGCAGAGGTATATTAAAAGGTGGTGAACGCTGAAAAATCTGCCAATTTACTGAAAATAAGCTTTACCCTTACCATTGACAATCACAGGCATAAACCTTATACCTGTGGGTGGCAGTGTGACCAGACAATTCAATTTACAATGTATTATGGTACCATATTAGGTTGAAAAGCAGCAGATTATATACTGTATACCACCAGCCAACATTCAATTGAGGTGAGCATCCACACAATGGGTCTATAAGGCAAATTACAACCAGGGTAAATGAGATTGTTAAAACTTTCCAAACTCAGCAGGTTCAACAGTGGAGCTGAAAAATGTGTTGCTGGAAAAGCGCAGCAGGTCAGGCAGCATCCAAGGAGCAGGAGAATCGACATTTCGGGCATAAGGGCTTATGCCCGAAACGGTGATTCTCCTGCTCCTTGGATGCTGCCTGACCTGCTGCGCTTTTCCAGCAACACATTTTTCAGCTCTGATCTCCAGCATCTGCAGTCCTCACTTTCTCCTCGGTTCAACAGTGGATCCCTGCAAGGGAAAGCCATTCAATCCATACATTAAAAAAAACCTTTCTTTCTTACCAAAGATATTTTATTGCAGCTAAATCTGGTATGCATGATGTTTGTCTTCCTGCAAACTTTAAAACAGGTCATAGAGTCAGAGAGATGTACAGCACGGAAACAGACCCTTCGGTCCAATTTGTCCATGCCAACCAGATATCCTTAATTTGTTCAGATAGCCTAAATTAATCTAGTCCCATTTGCCAGCATTTGGCCCATATCCCTTTAAAACCTTCATATTCATATACTCATCCAGATGCCTTTTAAATGCTGTAATTATACCAGCCTCCACCAGCCTATTCAGCCTCTCCCTTTAGCTCAAACCCTCCAAACTTGGCAACATCCTTGTAAATCTTTCCTGAACCCTTTCCAGTTTCATATCACATTCTTTGGCATGTTATTCCATACACACCACCCTGTGTGGAAAAAGTTGCCCCTTAAGTCCCTTTTAAATCTTTCTGCCCTCACTTTAACCTATGCCCTCTAGTTTTGGACTCTCCTCTGGGAACAGACCTTAGCTATTCAACTTATCCATGCCCCTCATAATGTTATAAACCTCTATAAGGTGGGGACAGTGCTAAATGTGGGATGCCAGTGACTACCCTTCACATCAAATGGCCTAGCAAAACTAAAGTCAATGGAAATAAGAGGGTAAAATCTCCACTAGTTGGAATCATATCCCATACAAAGGAAGATAATTGTAGCTGTTGGAGATCAGTCATCTCAACTACAGGACATCTCAGTTGAAGCTCCTCACGGTACAGTCCTAGGCCCCACTATCTTCAGATGCTTCATCAATAGGCTGCCTTCCAGCATAAGATTAGAATGTGCAATATTCAGCACCATCTGTGACTCTGAACATATAGATGACGTGCATGGCTGAAGAATAGCAACGAACATTCATGTCATACAAGTGTCAGGCAATGACCATCCCCAACAAGAGAGAATCATTTCCCCATGACATTCAGTGGCCCCAACAAGAGAGAATCTAACCATTTCCCCATGACATTCAATGGCATTAGTGGTTACCATTGACCTGAAGCTGAACAGGACCAGCCATATAAATACTGTGACTGGAAGAAGAGGTCAGAGCTATGAATTCTGCAGGCACTTGTTTCCCTACTTTTTAAGCCAGGTAGCATCAGGCAGTGGAGAAGTCAACATTTCAGGTGTAACCTTTGTTCTTCCAGCCTCCTGCTTGTCTACTTTGGATTCCAGCATCTGCAGTTTTGTTTTGTCTCCCCACTCTCTAAGGCACAATTCAGGAGTGTGATGGACTACTGTTCATTTGCCTGGATGAGTGTAGTCTGGCAACATTCAAGCAGCTCAAAATCTTCCAGGATGAAGCAGCCTGTTTGAAGGGTGATTGGACATTGAAACATTGACTCTGCTTTCTCAACAGAGACACTGCAAGGCCTGCTGAGTTTTTGTCTCAGATTTCTAGCATCTGCAGTTGTGTTTTTGTTTTGCAGCCTGTTTGAATGTCACCTTATCAAAGGCCTTCAACATTCACTCCCATCATTGTGTACCACCTACAATTTGCAGTGCAGCAACTCACCATAGACAACACCAAGACACCTAACTTGTGGAAGATCAGCAGTTGCAAGGGGACATTACCACCTGCACGTTCCCCTCCATGTACACACCATCCTGATTTAGAATCATATCACTGTCCCTTCATCATTGCTGGAACAAAATCATTGAACTCTCTTCCTAACAACACTGTGGGTGCACCTACATCACTTAGACGGCTGCAGTTCAAGATGTGAAGCTGCCGGTGTTGAACTGGGGTAATAAAGTCAGACGGCACACAGCACCAGGTTATAGTCCAACAGATTTATTTGAAATCACAAGCTTATGGAGCGCTACTCCTTTGTCAGGTGAAGTCAGGTTCACCTTGTGTTGTGCAACTTCTGATGCAGTTCAGGAAGACAGCTCTTCTAAGCTTCTAGTTTGGTATGCAAAGCTGAGGGGAAGGAAACACCACAATGTAAGCTCTGGCTTGAAGACAGCACTCTCATCAGATTTTTGAGAGTTCAAATCCTACTCCCGAGACTTGAACAAAAAATTCAGATCGACACCACCAGTGCAATACTGAGCGACATTAAACTGAGCCCCCATCTACTCTCTAAAGGACAATAACTCAATATTTTGGAGATAGGGAAGTTATTCCCCACCTCCCTGAGCCAATATTTTTCCTGAACCAGCATCACTAAAATAGAAACTAGACGACATCATGATAATATTTATGGGAGCTTGCTGCGTGTGAATTAGCTGCCATATTACCGAGAGTGACCACACTTCAAATAGTACTGCATTGGATGTAAAACACTTTGGCACCTCCTGCAGTTGTGAATGACTGTCATTTTTTAATTTAAACTTCTAAGTTACTTTCCATTGTTTTGGCCACTATTCAATGCCTCTCATATTAGTACAGTTGAGAATAGGAATTTGTCTATTAATGCGAACACATGCTCTAACACTCTGCAGAACTCGTTAGAATTCCAACTTCCCCCACTATCCCCAAGATGATTAACATGAGCACACATTTCTTAGGACAATACACCCACTTCTCAGGCAGTAATCTATTTTCCTGATTCAGAGTAAATAACATGAAGCAACAATTTACGATGAAATATGGATCACATTTTCACACTAATTGTTTTAAAACTTGCAAGCAAATTAAAGTTGTTACTTTGATGCTACCATCGGCAATGTTTTGGTGCTTAGTAGCTAAGTGCCTTGCACCTTTACAATATAGTTATAACTCAACACACTCCAAAAAAAAGTGCAGTAGGTGAAAGGGATCCATTTTCCCAGAATTCAAAATTAACTGAGTTTGTTTAGAGAAATTTTTTTGTAAGTCAAATATTTTTAGACTTACTTATCAGCTGGGCAATTGGCCACAGAGCAACATCACATGGTCCCTGAAACATACATTTATACATGATGCTCAATTTAGTACTGTTTGACATGCAGTCACTGCTGTAATGAAGAAAATGTGGCAGCCAATTTGCAGCAAACCGATAATGAATGGATAATCTGTTTTTCTATCATTGTTCAGAATATAACTAAGTCCTCGACACAAATATTAATTACCTTGCTCTTCAAAATAGTCCAACTGGGATCGACTACATTCACATGAAAACAGTCGCTGTTTAAAGTATCAGCTGAAAGCTGTAACCTCTGACAGTTCACCTCATAACTGCGCTGTTCAGCCTAGATATTTGTGTTGAAGTCTCCGAAGTGGGGGTTGAGGCCATTACATTTTAACTCAGAGGCAAGAATGCTGCCAACTGAGCCATGGCTAACATTATTAATTATACTGGACTCTCCAAAAGCAAACAATACGGGTGCCTTGCAAACAACTCCAATAGCACTGAATATGCACTACAAATGATTGCAATTGTTCGAAATGTTTTAAGAAGTTTGATAATGATGTTGTTGTAGATTCTTTTAGCAGTTAAGACTTATCTGACTGAGCATTTGAGGCTTCTATCACCTTTGTTCTTTGGAAATCCTTTATACAGAGTTACAGAGATGTACAGCACAGAAACAGATCCTCTGGTCCAACTCGTCCATGCCGACCAGATATCCCAACACATTCTAGTCCCATTTGCCACCACTTGGCTAACATCCCTCTGAGTGGCACGGGTGGCTCAGTGGTTAGCACTGCTTCCTCACATTGTCAGAGACCCGGGTTCAATTCCCGCCTCAGGCGACTGACTGTGTGGAGTTTGCACATTGTCTGCGTGGGTTTCCTCCGGGTACTCAGGTTTCCTCCCACAGTCTAAAGATGGGCAGGTTAGGTGAATTGGCCATGCTAAATTGCCCATAGTATTAGGTGAAGGGGTAAATGTAGGGGAATGGGTCTGGGTGGGTTGCGCTTCGGCGGGTCAGTGTGGACTTGTTGGGCCGAAGGGCCTGTTTCCACACTGTAAGTAATCTAATCTAAACCATTCCAATTCATATACCTATCCAGATGCCTTTATGTTGTCATTGTACCAGCCTCCACCACTTCTACTGGCAGGTCATTCCATACACCCACCACCCTCTGCGTGAAAAGCTTGCCCCCAGGTCCCTTTTCAATCTTGCCCCCTCACCCTAAACATATGTCCTCTAATCCTGGACTCCCCCCACCCCAGGGAAAAACTCTATTTGCTCTATCCACACCCCTCATGATTTTATTATTGTCTATAAGGTCACCCCTCAGCCTTCAATGCTCCAGGGAAAACAGCCCCAGCCTATTTAGCCTCTCCCTAAAGCTCAAACCCTCCAACCACGGCAACATCCTTGTAAATCTTTTCTGAACCCTTTCAAGTTTCACAACATTTTTCCTGTCGAAGGGAGACCAGAATTGCATGCAAAATTCCAGAAGTGCCAAACCAATGATTCCTGATGAAGGGCTCTTGCCTGAAACATTGATTCTCCTGCTCCTTAGATGTTGCCTGACCTGCGGTGCTTTTCCAGCACCCCACTCTTGACAATGTCCTGTACAGCCGCAACACCACCTCCCAACGTCTGTACTCAATGCACTGACTAATAAAGGAAAGCATACCAAACACATTTTTCACTATCCTATCAAGAACTAGGATTCTAGAGCTTGGGGACATAGTCTGGGAATTAGAGCCAGACTATTCAGGAGAGCTGTTAGGAAGCACCTCTACACATCATCTCTCCTGAATAGTCTGGCTCTAATTCGCAGACAAATGGCAGCAGATGGTGGATCGGTAGGTAATTTTGAGTCTGAGATAGATAGGTTTTTGTTAAGCAAAGGTATTAAGGGACATGAGCCAAAAACAGGTATGTGGAGTTAGGCTACAGACCAACCATGATCTAACTGAATAGCAAAACAGGCTTGAGGGGTTGAATGGCCTTGTTCCTATGAGTGATCTCGTATCACTCATCATTCAATACCCCAACTTCTGGAAGGCATCACACAACAATCTGCGAGAGCAGATTGACTTAGTTTTCCTTCCAAGCCAAGAGTCACTGAGGCACAATTGCCACTACCGACTGGGGTCAACAAATTCAGAGGGATCCATCCAAAGGCCCACATCAGTTGTCAGGGATTTTATGCATTTTTCCTAGACTTTTACTTCCCTGTACGATCTAAAAGATTTTATCTGAAGACTATACAGTAAAACACAGGGCATATGGAACATTGTGTGACAGTAATTGTATTAATAACAAGATGTTCTAGTGCTAAACTCCCCAGGGAGCACTTCACCAAAGAGCCCCTGGAAATAAATAGTAAGTGTTCTCCCATCATCTCCATAAAGGAAGACCCAGCCATGAAAACAAGCATCTGCTTCCGAAACACACCATAAACTGCTGTAACACACAGATTATATTCCTACAATCATGAAATGAAAAGGAAAATTCACTTGTAATAATCATTTAATTGCTTGTTTGTTTATTTGATTCGTTTATTAAGAGAACATTACTCAGTGAATGCAGTGTTCACATCTAGTTTCAAGAAAAGTTCAAGCAGATAGGTTTAGGGTGACAGAGGAAAGATTTAAAAGGGTCCTGAAGGGGCAACTTTTTCCACATAGAGGGTGGTGCGTGTATGGAATGAGCTGCCAGAGGAAGTGGTGGAGGCTGGTACAATTACAACATTTAAAAGGCATCTGGATGGGCACATGAATAGGAAGGGTTTAGAGGGATATGGGCCAAATGCTGGCAAATGGGACTAGATTAATTTAGGCTATCTGAACAAATTAGACCGAAGGGTCTGTTTCCGTGCACCTCTATGACTTTTTAATCCCCAACCAGTGGAAATAGTTTATTTAACTTGCCTTCTTCTGTTACTACCTTGAAGATTTCAATCAGATCACCTATTAACCTTCTAAATTCTGGAAAAAAAAGCCTAATTTGTCGTCTTGTAGCTTAACCCTGAAGTCCAGCTATCATTCTTGTAAATCAATTTATACTTCCCCAATACCATTATATCCTTAAGGTATGTTGCCCAGATCTGCTCACAGTATTCCAAGTAGTACCTAACCATAAACTTTCGTGATTACCTTCTGCACCTGCTTCTGGCATTTTAAAGGTTTATGCACCTGAACCCTCAAGTCTTCTTGGAGATTTGCTGTATTTAATTTCATTTCATTTAGATTGATGTCAAGGGTTGGTCACACTGCTATGATATTAGAAGGTGAAAGGTAAAGGTGCAATTGCCATAGTCTTACTAGAGCATAGGGCTGTTCCCTCAGCAGGGACTGAGAACACGAGAGCATGAGAGAAACCACTGGTGGCGATGGCCGGAGGGTCACCATATCTCAGGCGAGGGGACAGTCAGAGTCAGAGAGATGTATAGTATGGAACAGACCTTTCAGCCGAACTTGTTCATGCCAACCAGATATCCTAAATTAATCTAGTCCCATTTGCCAGCATTTGGCTCATCTCCCTCTAAATCCCTTCTATTCATATACCCATCCAGATACCTTTTAAATGTTGTAATTATAGCAGCCTCCACCACTTCCTCTGGCAGCTCATTCTCCTTGTGTGAAAAAATTGTCTATTTGGTCCCTTTTTATCCCTCCAATGTGATCATATCCTCCTGATATGATTGCAAATTTTAGATGCATTGTTGAAGGTATTCAAAGTGACAATATAGATTTTTAGTGTCTTGGGGAATCAAGGGATATCACAATAATGTGGGAGACAGATATTTGGCCATAATCAAATTTAATGGCGGAGTGGTCTCGATGCAAATTCTTTTTATGTCTTACATTTTTTAAAGGTCCGACTGAAATACAGGTTACAGCTACAAATGTCTCAGTTTGTGCTGGCGTCCACTAAGTAAAGTTGTCAGTACAACATTGTGCATAAAGAATATTGCCAAGGAGGAATAATCAAATCTCTTGAATTTGCCTGCTCTCTTTCATGTCTTTTGGCTCTCTTTGGATCTAACTGGAATAATGACAACAAACTCTGAATCTTGCCCACAACAACATTATTGGGTTTCATCTATCCAGTTTTAATTTCTCCTTACCATTATTGCCTGCCTGTCTGTGTGTTTGCCCGCCTGCATCCTCCTCTGGCCCCATGTTCCACTACCAAACAGCAATAAACAAGCATTTAAGAGTTATTCTATATTATCATGCACAGGTTGAAAAGGTTCACCCTTTTTTCAAATGACTTAATGCTCTACTTCTGTTAAGTTAATCTGTTAAAGTTTATTTAACATTGCAAATAGTAGTCAGCAGTTCCAGTAACAAATTTTGCCCTTTCGTTAAACGAAGAACTGTAGCAACATGAAAGCATCTCAAAGAAAAAAAAACATCTGATAAGTAAGTGAATTATTCTCTCCTTTTCATTTATGCTGTAGAAAATACTAGTTGGTCAATACTCTTCTGATTGGAAAGTTACCATCTCAGCATATTGGTGCAAAGTACCCTGTGTGCAAAATAAGGTTAGACTCTGAACTATAACCCATGACTGAGATTTATGCGGCTCTGCGCATGAACAAGGAAAAGAAACCAAAGGAAAATAGCTATACCTGAGTGTAACCAATGAGTTTGGGGAATAAGTACCATTAAAATTAACAGAGCCCAAAAGGCAAAATTGTAAATACAAAGACCCTGACGTTGGGCAGTGGAAGTGGGAAGCAGGCAGACATGATTGATGAACGCAATTAGAATTTTCAGGCGATGATGCAACAGAGGGAAATATAAAGAAGAGTGGAAAAGTGATAGCAGGGAGAAAATAAGATGTAACATATTAATCTTAGCATTAATGAAACAGATTAGGTCCCAGGCTGGGAGCCCTCAAATCGATTCTGTCCACGCTTGAAATAAGTACTTTCTTGCTGTTACCATAGGAAATGCATGCAATGAAGCATGCATGAAGTGAGGAATAAAAACTACAATTTCAATTGATTCAAGACAGATTCTGTTCAGTCTTAAGCATTTCGAGAAGCCAGGCATGATTTCCAAGCTAAGGCCAACAGCCTTTCCCAGACCTTAGCACACAAGAGTAGATTGCTTTTTCTTTTCAGTCCTTCCACTCAACCATCAAACAGCCACCCTGTCAGAAACATCATCGATAGGGAGGACGATAAGGAAAAAGTTATAGCAGTCTATAGTACAATCAAGTACGCGAAACATTAACTTCAATGAATTTATAGATAGATTTGCAAAGAACAAATATACTCCATTCCAACCTCAGCCTCACTAGAAGGGACAAAGACAAATGCAAATGCCCCACAGGTTCTAAAGAGTGCAGAAACTCTGATCAGCATTGGAAACAATACTTTATACCCTTATTAGATTAAAAATATACATACTTTTAATCAGTTCTACCCAGGAATTTCCTATCAACTCTATAGAGAACAATTCAGGGATCAACGTAGAGTGGATTAGTGTGGAACCCACTCTCACTCTTTCAGTGGGAAGCATGTCTTATCCTGTCATTTAAATGTCCAGTAGCCACAATGACAGCTACTGAGAAAGAAGTAAGCATGTAAAGGTGAGTGCAGGTGCAGGGTGAATGAGAGGTAAAGGTGTCACGTGGGTTCAAGAGTTGGGAGGCAGGTGGGTGAGGTAGTAAGGTGTCATGTAAGAGGGTGAAGGGTTTTGGTTCATGGGAATAGGGTTTATCAGGTCAGGAGAACAGAATGCATCACAGAGGGGCTGAGGAGCTGTGTATTGGCCTATGCGCCAATGTTGATGGCTGGGTGTTCGGTTTAATACTTACTCAGGAATTAGAGTAAGATTTTAACATCCAACCTTCCATGGTAACTAACAGACTTAAGTTCACAACCCTCTGCAATCTCCAACTTTAATTCAGAGTTGGAGACTTTTTTTGAAGAGTTCTAGATGCTGGGAAATTGTTCTAAGAAAATTTAAGTATCTCAGGCAATTCTTATAAAATCAGCTGCATTGGAATTGTTGTACACACTCAACCCCATTTTCTTGCTGAATGAATCTCCAATGATTTCTGAAAAAGAGAATTCCACAGACTAATAATGCTCAAAGAAAAAAAAAATTCTCCTCACCTGATTCTTAGACTGTATCCTTTCATCCTAGTCCCCAATACAAGGGAAACCACTCTCCTGGTCAAGTCCTGATTCAATAAGATAACTGCTCATTCTTTTAAACATCAACAGGTACACTCCAATCCTGATTAACCTTTCCTCACAAGAAATGAGTGTATCTTTTCTGACTGCCTCTAATAAAATGAGACGTACTTTCAAATAAGACAATCAAAATTGATCACAATACTCCAGATGAGGTCACGCCAGTGTCGTGAGCAGCAGTAACAAAACAATCATTTCATATTCAATTCTCCTTGCACAAAATCACAACTTTACATTTCCATTCCTAGTCCTTTGCTGAACCTGCATGTTAACTTTTTTGACTCATGAACCAGGTCCCTCTATATCACCAACTTCTTCAATTTTGCTCCATGTAAATAGTATATTACTTCTCTATTCTTCTTGCTCATGTAGACAAGTTCATATTTTCCCACACTAGACTTCATTTGTTGATTGTTTGCTCAGTCAATTAACTTATCAATTATCCATTTTCCATCTCTATCGCCTCTTGTCAACTAACTTTCCTATCTATCTTAGTGCCATGATAAATGTAACAGATGTACATTTGGTTCCATCATTCAAGTTATTGATATAGATTGTGATGGGCTTCAATATTTACAATGTCTGCTGCACTCCATTTGGTACAGCTAGCAAATTAAAAAAAACACTTAGCTCTGTATTCTGTTGGCCAACTCATTCTTCATCCATACTAACATGTTCTACTGCTGCTACCGATCCCAATTCTCCACCCCGCCCCCACCCATTCCCACCTTCACACCCATGAGCTGTGATTTGTGTAGTAATTTTGATGTAGCATCTGATTAAATGCTTGTTGGAAATCCAAGGAGAACGGATCTATAGGTTCCCCTTTAACACTTGTTTGGTATTTCATCAAAAAAATTTTTAAAAATCAGATGAACACAATTTCCCTTTCACAAAATAATGTTTTATTGTCTGCTCATTTTCTGATTTCTCAGGTATCCTCCAATATCCTCCATAAAATTATGGATTCTAGCACCTCTCCAATGATAAATATTAGACCAACTAGCCTTTAGTTTTCTTCTTTCATGAATAAATACATTGACTATTTTTATTCACTGGGACACTTCCAAAATCTAAGAAATTAAGAAGATTATAACAGATGAATTCCATAGATTCACTACGTTCAGAGAAAAAAAAATCTTCTCATCACTGTCTTGTCTTAAACACTCAAACCCTTAATCTGTAATTATGTACTCTGATTCGAGATTCCAAACGCCTTCTTCACTATCCTATCTACCTGCAATTCCACTTTCAAGGAGTTATGAACCTGCACTCCAAGGTCTCTTTGTTCAGCAACACTCCCAAGGACCTTACCATTAGGTGTATAAAGTCCTGCTAAGATTTGCTTTTCCAAAATGCAGCACCTCGCATTTATCTGAATTAAACTCCATCTGCCACTTCTCAGCCCATTGGCCCATTTGATCAAGATCCTGTTGTAACCTGAGGTAACCTTCTTCGCTATCCACTATACCTCCAATTTTGGTGTCATGTGCAAACTTACTAACTCTACCTCTTATGCTCACATCCAAATCATTTATGAAAATGACAAAAGGTAGAGGACCCAACACCGATCCTTGTGGCACTCCACTGGTCACAGGCCTCCAGTCTGAAAAACAACCCCCCACCACTACTCTCTGTCTCCTACCTTGCTAATCAGTCTCCCATGGGGAACTTTGTCGAACGTCTTACTGAAGTCCATATGGATCACAGCTACCATTCTGCCCTCATCAATCCTCTTTGTTACTTCTTCAAAGAACTCAATCAAGTTTGTGAGACATGATTTCCCATGCACAAAGCCATGTTGACTATCCCGAATCAGTCCTTGCCTTTCCAAATACATGTACATCCTGTCCCTCAGGATTCCCTCCAACAACTTGCCCACCACTGACGTCAGGCTCACCAGTCTATAGTTCCATGGCTTGTCCTTACCACCCTTCTTAAACAGTGGCACCACGTTTGCCAACCTCCAGTCTTCCGGCACCTCACCCGGGACTATCGATGATAGAAATATCTCAGCAAGAGGACCAGCAATCACTTCTCTAGCTTCCCACAGAGTTCTCGGGTACACCTGATTAGGTCCTGGGGATTTATCTACCTTTAACTGTTTCAAGACATCCAAGCACTTCCTCCTCTGCAATCTGGACATTTTGCAAGACGTCACCATCTATTTCCCTACATTCTATATCTTCCATATCCTTTTCCACAGTAAATACGGATGCAAAATACTCATTTAGTATCTCCCCCATTTTCTGCGGCTCCACACAAAGGCTGCCTTGCTAATCTTTGAGGGGCCCTATTCTCTCCCTAGTTACCCTTTTCTCCTTAATGTATTTGTAAAAACCCTTTGGATACTCCTTAATTCTATTTGCCAAAGCTATCTCATGTCCCCTTTTTGCTCTCCTGATTTCCTTAGGTATATTCCTACTTCCTTCATATTCTTCTAAGGATTCACTCGATCTATCCTGTCTATACCTTACATATACTTCCTTCTTTTTCTTAACTAAGCCGTCAATTTCTTTAGTCATCCAGCATTCCCTATACCTACCAGCCTTTCCTTTCACCCTAACAGGAATATACCTTTTCTGGATTCTTGTTATCTCATTTCTGAAGGCTTCCCATTTTCCAGCTGTCCTTTTACCTGCGAACATCTGCTTTCAAAAGTTCTTGCCAAATACCATCAAACTTGACCTTTCTCCAATTTAGAACTTCAACTTTTAGATCCGGTCTATCCTTTTCCATCATTATTTTAAATCTAATACAATTATGGTCGCTGGCTCCAAAATGCTCTCCCACTGACACCTCAGTCACCTGCACTGCCTTATTTCCCAAGAGTATGTCAGTACATCCACATACTGAATCAGAAAATTGTCTTGTACACAATTAACAAATTCCTCTCCATCTAAACCTTTAACATTATGGCAGTCCCAGTCGATGTTTGGAAAGTTAAAATCCCCTACCATAACTACCCTATTATTCTTACAGATAGCTGAGATCTCCTTACAAGTTTGTTTCTCAATTTCCCTCTGACTATTAGGGGGTCTATAATACAATCCCAATAAGGTGATCATCCCTTTCTTATTTCTCAGTTCCACCCAAATAACTTCCCTGGATGTATTTCCGGGAATATCCTCCCTCAGCACAGCTGTAATGCTATCCCTTATCAAAAATGCAACTCCCTCTCCTCTCTTGCCTCCCTTTCTATCCTTCTTGTAGCATTTGTATCCTGGAACATTAAACTGCCAGTCTTGCCCTTCCCTGAGCCATGTTTCTGTAATTGCTATGATATCCCAGTCCCATGTTCCTAACCATGCCCTGAGTTCATCTGCCTTCCCTGTTAGGCCCCTTGCATTGAAATAAATTGCAGTTTAATTTATCAGTCCTCCCTTGTCCCTGCTTGCCCTGACTGTTTGACTTGCTTCTGTTCTCAACTGTACCAGTCTCAGATTGAACTCTTTCCCCACTATCTCCATGGGTCCCACCCCCCCCCCCAATTTACTAGATTAAATCCTTCCGAGCAGCTCTAGCAAACCTCCCTGCCAGTATATTAGTCCCCTTCCAATTTAGGGGCAATTCGTCCTTCTTGTACAAGTCACTTCTACCCCAAAAGAGATTCCAATGATCCAAAAATGTGAATCCTTCTCCCATACAACGGCTCCTCACCCATGTATTCATCTGCTCTATCCTCCTATTCCTGCCCTCACTAGCTCGTAGCACTGGGAGTAATCCAGATATTACTAATCTCGAGGATCTTTTTAAAATTTCTGCCTAACTCGCTGTAATCTCCCTTCAGAATCTCAACCTTTTCCCTTCCTATGCCATTGATTCCAATGTGGACAATGACCTCTTGCTGGCCCCTCTCCCCCATGAGAACATCCTGCACCCTCTCTGAGACATCCTTGATCCTGGCACCAGAGAAGCAACACACCATTCTGCTTTTTCACTGCTGGCCACAGAAACGTCTGTTTGTACCTCGGACTACAGAATCCCCTAACACAATTGATCTCTTGGAACCAGATATACCCCTCATTGCATTAGAGCCAGTCTCAATACCAGAAACTTGGCTGTTCATGCTACATTCCCCTGAGAATCCATCACCCCCTACATTTTCCAAAACAGCATACCTGTTTGAAATGGGTATATCCACAAAAGACTCCTGCACTAGCTGCCTACCTCTCTTACCTTTTCTGGAGTTAACCCATCTGTGTGACTGTAACTGAGACTTTTCCCCCTTTGTATAACTGCATCCATCACATACTGTTACTGTGCAAATTCCTCATTGCTGCTAACTGTCTCTCCAACTGATCCATTCGATCTGATAAGATTTGCATCCAACAGCATTTATGGCAGATATAATCTGCAGTAACCCAAACCTATAAGAATATAGCATTCATTTTGCTTTTTGCTCTTGAACACCTCCTTCCCTTCTTTCTCTACAGCCAAAAACCCACCATCTCTCCAGCTCCCTTCAGTTCGGAAGTCGTCACACTGGACTTGAAATGTTAACTCTCTCCACAGGTGCTCCCAGATCTGTTGAGTTTTTCCTGCAATTTCTGTTTTTAAAAGAGAAGAGCCTGCACCCAGATGGCTGCAGAACATGAGAAGAAATTGTCCCAAATGCACTCTACAAACTAATTTTCAAGGCTAACAGATTGAAGTCGGCAATGATTGTTGCAACACCTTTGATTCTCCAGCCACAGACACCTTCTGCAGCTAAGTTCGCTATGGGAGTTTCTTATGGGCTAGTTAAAGTAATATGTTTTGGAGGTTATAAGGTACAGAAGTGAGAAGCTGTGTCTCACCATGGTGAAGGCTCATTGCCGGAATAACACAAGGGTCGCTGTACTCTAAAGAATGCTATAAGTAACTCAAAAGATTCTGTGGCACAGTGGCAGTGTCCCTGCTTCTGGGCCACATCAACATTAATGTCCCACCAACCCCAGCAGTGAGTAATAACATGTCCAAACAGATCACTTCAAATTACATACAACTAAACCAAAGGTCAAATTACATACAACTAAACCAAAGGTCAGCTTGCGCCAACATTCTCTTTGGTGAGGAAGACCTATAGATTAGATTAGATTACTGACAGTGTGGAAACAGGCCCTTTGGCCCAACAAGTCCACACCGACCCGCCGAAGCGCAACCCACCCAGACCCATTTCCCTATATTTACCCCTTCACCTAACACTACTGGCAATTTAACTTGGCCAATTCACCTAACCTGCACATTTTTGGACTGTGGGAGGAAACCGGAGCACCCGGAGGAAACCCACGCAGACACGGGGAGAACGTGCAAACTCCACACAGAGAGTCGCCTGAGGCGGGAATTGAAACCGGGTCTCTGGCGCTGTGAGGCAGCAGTGCTAACCACTGTGCCACCGTGCCGCCCACCTGTACTGACATGGTGCAAAATTTCACAATCAATAAAAGTAACCCAAAAGGTTTTCTACAGCATCACCACAAGAATAACTGAATCTTTTTGGGAAGAATAAAAATCTTTGTGGCTAAGGATTATCAGCCCTTCCACAACTGTCTTTTCGAATGGCCATTTATTCAATTATATAATCGGGAATTAATACAGTACAATCTATTGATATATAAGTTAGGTAACCTTAACAGCACATCATCAACAAGTGGCAAAATAAAAGTTTAAATTTGGCCTCTATTTTAACAAACAAATTCTACAAGTTGCTCAAATCTAAATTCTCATACAGCATGGAGACAGACCATTTGGTCCAACTTGTCCATGCTGACGAACAAGCCCCATTTGTCTGCGAGGACCATATCCCTCTAAACCCTTCCTATTCACGTACCTATCCAAATATCGTTCAAATTTGTAACTGTACCTGCATCTACCACTTCGCTGACAGTTCATTCCACATACAAACCATCCTGTGTGGAAACAGTGCCCCTCAGGCCCCTTTTAAATCTTTCTCCTCAACCCTAACATTATGCCCTCTGGTTGTAAACTGCCCTACCAGATGGAAAACACCCTTGCTATTCACCTAATCTATGCCCCTCATGACTTTATAAACCTCGATAAGGTCATCCCTCAAATTCCCACACTCCAGTTGAAGAATCGCAGCTTATCCATCCTCTCCTTATAACTCAAGCCCTTAAGTCCTGGCAACATTCTTGTGAATCTTTTCCGAACCCTTTCCAACTTAATAATATCCTTCCTATAGCAGGGCAACCTGAACTGTACACAGTACTCCAAAGGTGGTCTCACCAAAGTCCTGTAGAACCGCAACATGATGCCCTCATTCTATATCTAACGATCTCAGCAATGAAGGCAAGCATGCAAAATGTGTTCTTTACCATTCTGTCTACTTGTGATGCAACTTATAATGAATTGTGTACCTGAACCCCAGGTGTCTTTGTCCTAACACCCACTATCAGATTTTATTGGTGAGTCCTGTGAAAGGATGTCAGTCTTGATCAAGGTTAAACTACAAACCCCATTATGTCTCACCTAGAAATTATCAATAGAAACTTAGCACAATTCATTTTTTCTTATTCATCAAGGTGACATCCTGATGCTAACAGCAGAATGCCCTCTGTGCCCATTATTCTCCACACATTAGTTTTTCTAAAGTAATAATGTGAATTATTTTCACATATAAAAGATCACCTCTGATTTAGCGTTTTATAACAGAAGCAGAAAGAAATAAAAGTTTGTATTGTTGCTTTCCCAAAATTTATTGCAATACACAAAGAACCATTGTCAGGATTCCTTACACTGTGCAGATCCAAGCTCATAAAACATCTAGATTTTGAAAAATCTTGCATTAATACCAGACAAATTACACCAATAGTCAAACATCTCAAGATGCTTCACGGAAGAATAGTTCGACAGTCGCAAAATATTCAGAAAAGTGACAAAAAGCTTGATCAAAAAGGTAACCTCTCAGGAACATCTAAAGGAGGGGGAGGGGGTTGAGAGACAGGAAGGCACTCCTGAGGTAAAAGCAATGACTGCAGATGCTGGAAACCAGATTCTGGATTAGTGGTGCTGGAAGAGTCCAGCAGTTCAGGCAGCATCCGAGGATAGGCAAAATCCAAGGACAGGCAAAATCGACGTTTCGGGCAAAAGCCCTTCATCAGGAAAAAAGGCAGAGAGCCTGAAGCGTGAAGAGATAAGCTAGAGGAGGGTGGGGGTGGGGAGAGAGTAGCATAGAGTACAATAGGTCAGTGGGGGAGGAGATGAAGGTGATAGGTCAGGGAGAAGAGGGTGGAGTGGATAGGTGGAAAAGGAGCTAGGCAGGTCGGACAAGTCAAGGAGACAGTGTTGAGCAAATGTGGCTATAGTAGCGGTTTGTTTCAGGACATGGTTGAAGAGCTTCAGGGCAGAGGAAATGACCTGGGAGTTGCAGTGGGAGAGAGACTCCCTGAGATTCTTGTAGAGAGAGGAGGAAAACTTCTTACTGACCCTTGTAACACCTCACAACAAATACTCTGCCAATTTGAAGATGAGTTGTTTATTCCTACTTTGTTTTCTGTCCTTCGATCAATTCACAACCTATGGCAATATATTCCTCCCTATCTCATGAACCTTTCCCATACAATACAACCATTTCTGTGGTCCTTCATCAACTGGTTTTTCAGAATACAAGTCGTTCTGCTATAACGCACATTTCGTTAATGCGAATTCGCTGTAACGCGATTGATGAATTGGGACGCTGTTTCTAACGCGTAAACCTTTAAAGCCTATGTTGGCTATAACACGATTACATCGCCAACACTTTAAGTCCTGTTGCTATTTTTCTATAACACAGGGTTGCACAAGAACTGACTGTACGAATATATTACTGCACTGCTTTTCCTTTATCCACTCTGCTCATTTCATCCTCAAGTACTTGAATAGATTTGTTTTCCCAGAAAATCACATCGACTGTGTCTGGTCATACTAGGATTTTCTAAGCACTCTGGTTCATAGGTAGGAATGCAAATTGTGAAAAAGCTCAAAAGGATATTACAAAAGGGATAGAGATAGGTTAGGTCACAAAGCAAAATTCTGACCAAATGGAGTATAATGTGGGAAAATGTTAAATTGTCCCTTTGGCAGAAAGAATAACAAATCATATGATCTAAATGTTGTGAGATTACAGAGCTCTGTGATGCAAATGGATCTGGTTCCAAGAGTATGCATTACTTACATTAGTATGCAGGAACAGCTAACAACAGAAGGAATGCTAATAGAAAGTTATCGTTCATTGCAAGGGGAATTGAATACAAAGGTTATACTTCAGGACACTGGTAAAACCTTAGTTGAGTACTGTGTACAGAATTGACCTCTTTAGAATTTAAATTCACGGGAAGCAATCCAAAGAAGATTTACCAGATTAATACCATGGAATGGGTAAATTGTCGTATGAAGAAAGGGTTGACAGCCTAGGTTTATACCCGCTGGAGTTAAGAATCACAGGCAACTTGATTGAAACATACAAGAATAAGTACTCCAAAAGCAGCCTCACCACTATCCTGTACAACTGCAACATGACATCCCAACTCCTCTACTCAATGGTCTGAGCAATAAAAGCAAGTGTGCCAAACATCATCTTAAAATCTACCTGTGACACAACATTCAAAGAACTGTGCACTTGAACTCTACATCTCCCTTTTCGACAACAGTACCCAGGGCCCTACAGCTAACTGTACAAGTTATGCCTTTGTTCATCTTACTAAAATGCAACACCTCACATTTATTCAAATTATGCTTTATCTGCCACTCCTTAGTCCATTGGCCCAACTAACCAAGATTCCTTTGTAATCTTAGATAACCTTCTTCACTGTCGACTACATCACCAATTTTGGTATCACCTGCAAATTTACTAACCATGCTTCCTAAATTAACATCCAAACTTTTTGAGGACCTGACCAAAAAAAAAGATGAACTGATAGAGCGGTAGACATTGTTTACATGGACCTTAGCAAAGCCTTTAACAAGGTTTCACATGGTAAACTGGTTAGTTAAGTTAAATCACTTGGGATTCAGGAAGAGCTTGTTAATTGGATACAAAATTGGCTTAACGGTTGGAGACAGAAAATGGTGGTGGAGGTGGAGGGTTGTTTTTCAGACTGGACGCCTGATGAATGCTGGGTCCACTATTGTTTGTCATTAATATAAATGATGATGAGAAATCTATGACATGCTGTGCACTGCTTATGTTTCTCAGGTCTTCTGATTTATATGGACTTACTCAGTTAAGTTCATAGCCCATATATAGCATAAGATGGAAGCTGTAAGTAACAGCAATTCATAAAACAGTAACCATTTCCTATTGTGTGAAGGAAATCTCATGCATGTTTGTAGTGCTTAAATGCTCATACAGTAAGCCCTTGTGAGATATGCAGAAGCAAAGTGACTAAAAATAGATTTGTTACCTAGTATGGTGACGAAACGTCTAAAATAAACCTTCAAGCTCGCAAGCTTACTTAGATTTCAATAATTATGCAGAACTTGTTCTACTAGCACTGAAGGTAGAAGTCAAAAGGTTGAAAAAAAAGTGACAATTTCTCAGCCATGAATGATACATCAAGATATGGTCTATAAGAACCTTGTGGTATGTGAAGAATGCTCTTGCAGAAGTTAATTTAACCAATAATAGATTGCAACACTTTTCACACACTCAGAAATAAAATGTTATGAATAAAAGGTGGTACATACTCAGCAGGTTGGACAGGACTGTTCTCAAAGAAGCTCAAAAATCCTATCCCTCAACTCTCCTTATTCAGGCTTGGTGTCAAATCTTGCTTGATAATGCTCATGCGTATTATCTTGACTTCTTTTGTTACGTTAACAATGGCAATTAACTCAAGATGTTAGTGTTGAAAGAAGTAGAGTTGAAGTTGTAAGTTGGTGATCTTTTTGGTCAGAACTTGTTGTTAAAGATACAAGAAACTCTACCTTTGCTATGCTTAGGTGTGCCCCCAAGAAGGCAGACATTGTAGAAATTTTTCCACTGTATTCCGACAATGGAGTATATGTGACAAAAGGAGTATATATAGAATAAATCCTATTCTTTGAGACAGAAAAAGAATCAACAAATATTGGAAGTGATTATTAACATAATTTCATGAAGAACTTCAGATGACATATCAGCCTTCAGAGGCACTGTTGATTTTAAAAAAGGGCAGGCAAATGGCAGCATCCCCACTTCCACTCCACCCTGCCATCACCATCACCAAAAAGCAGGTTCCACCACTCAATTAGATTGTGAATGATACACATTTAAACATCATCTACCTGGTTTGGCTTCATAACCCTTCATACCCTTACCTTTAAACAAATGTCTGTCATGAAATAATCAATTGACCTCAACCTAACAACCTTTTGAGAGGTGAGCCTGGGGTTTCATTAGAGCATGTGTAGAAAAAGTACTTCCTGAAATCACCTAAGTTTCAACTTTAAAATTCTCCTCCCTTGCTCAGAATTCTGCAACTCCAGCACGCAGCCCCATACTGCCACAGCCCCACCCAGAGGGGAATATCTTCATTCTATCTACCCACTCAAATCCTTTAATCATCTTAAGTGCCTCAATTAGATCATCCTTAATCACATACACTTGGTGAAAAGTAAGCCTAATCTATGGAACCTGCCTTTACAATTGAAGTCTTTTGGCCTTCTATATTTAGATTCTGGTGAACTTGCTCTTCTACTGCTGCAAGACAATACATCGTTCCATAGGTGTGGTATCTCGAATTAAATGTAACATTCAAAGTGGTGTCCAACCAGAGTCTTGTATAACTTCCAGCCTTTTGTAATCGAGACTGCTTGAGATAAATGTCAACATTTCCTTAGCTATTTTGATGTGTCCTCTTGATTTTGTAATTTTTGCACTTATATAACTAGACAGCAAACCATAGCAACTAGCAAATGCCAGAGATGAAGAAGAATATTTGGTGTACTACTACACCTTGTGTGGGGTGAGACCTGGAGCTGAAATCATATTTTACTTTCTGATCACTTGAGGTTGTGGTTTGTTCACATGATGACCATGAGAGAAACATAAAGCAAAAAGAGATAGTTTGCACGTGTGCAACTTCCCAAATGTCCACTGAACGTGCACAGCAGTGCAGAGGTCAAGACAACAGACAACAGCATAATGAAAAAAACCCATTAGGATCCTTTCTTCTTCAAAACAGCCCAGACCAGCTTAACATCGTAGCATTTGACCGCTTTCTAACTATCTTGATCTCAACTGCACCTACTGCAAACTCTCCCAGTTACTGATTCATGTTTGCGTAAAGAAACATATTCTTGCATGTGTCCTTCAAGGCTCAGAACTTGTATCATCCTGTCCTCCATCCCAAGCAATCCGAAAGCATTGTTTCAGCTTTTGCTTTACTTTCCTTATTGTTAATTTATCAAAGCTGTTGACACAGAACACAAGTAGTAGAGCAATAAATCAACCGAAAGTAAAAAGGACTGCACATCCAGACATTCAGAGAAACTCACGAGGAGATCAAAGCCCCAGTAACCAGGGATTAAAATTCAGTGGATGGAGAAGTATAGTGTCATAGAATTGGCAAACAAAGTGAAAGAACCAAGCCAGGAAACTAGAAGTCATTTATTGCCAGTGGTAGGAAAGCTACTTGAATCTTTGCTGAAAAAAACCTGCAGACAGATTATAATATGAATTGATTATCATGGTGTCTCCGTAGAAGGCTGATTTTTAATCAACTGCATTAAATTATTTGACAAAGACAATGCAGTATATGTGGTCAATAGGGACTTTCAGCAACCCTTTGATAACAGTAGAAACACATGATAAAGATCAGACGCCTGGAGCAAAGTAGCAGAATCAACCGAAAGATGGTAGCAGACAAAAAGAAGGGAGGTTTAATTACAGTATCTCGGACTGGTGGGAAGTGGAAAAAGTGTAATGCAGGGATCACTGTTGTTCACTAAATACAGAATTAATCTGGATACAGAATTGGAGATCCAGTATCATAATTTTCCAAACAGACCAATTTGGAATGTGCAATGTGGTGCACAGCAGCACAATAAAGTTAGTTCTAGTCAAACCTACACAATAGGTTGGTTAGTAGCAAATCAAATACCTTGTAGCAAAGTTTGAGTTTGCTTAATAGCAAGAATAAGGAGGTCATTTATTGCTTGAAAGGTAAGAAATTAAGTGGGATACAGGACCATAAGATCTTGAAATCGAGAGATAAATTGCCAAAACAGCAATATAATTGATGAATGCCATGAAGGGTTCAAAGTAAGTACATTTCCACAGTAATGGGATTAAAGTACTGAGATACTGTTAAATTCAGATCGAGCCTCAGTTAGACAAAACGTGGAGTGTCATATGCATGTGTAGTATCCATAATATAAACACTATATTTCTATTTTGTTATTTGTCCATAGGACAGGAGTGTCCTAGCATTTATCAATCACCCCTAATTGCCCTTGTGAAAGTAATGCTGATGTGACTTCTTGAATCACTGCAGTCTGTGGAGTGCAGGAAGACCCAAAGTGTTGTAAGGGAGGGAGTGCCAGGATTTTCACCCAGTGACACTAGAGGAGCAACAAGGCATTTCCAAGTTATGATGGTGTGGGGCTTAGAAGGGAACTTGCAGGTGGTGTTCCCATGGATCTGCTGCCCTGTCCTTCCAGGTCAGCAGTTCTCAATCTTTTGCATCTGGTATGCCACCAATTATTTTGTCAAAAAATTCTAGTCTCACCATAATAAAACCAAAACCTCACTTCTTTTTTCACCTCAAAGAGTGTACTTTTACTTGCATATTGGTATTAGATTAACCATAATAGAAATGTTTTATGACACAAGTTCAGTGATTTCACTGACAGTGTTGCATTGCTAACCTCCAAAAGAAATCAGAATGAGGTAATGATCTCATCATTAATCAGAAAGCTGTGGATACTTTTCATTGGCAAGCATGTCAAATCTCAAGGTCCCAACTATGCAACCTTTACTGGTTGAAAAAACATTATTCTAAATAGTAAAAGTTGTAAGTTTGGAAGGTGCTGCTGAAGGAGCCTAAGAAATTTATGGCATGATTTGGAGATGCCGGTGTTGGACTGGGGTGTACAAAGTTAAAAATCACACAACACCAGGTTATAGTCCAACAGGTTCACCTGATGAAGGAGCGTTGCTCCGAAAGCTAGTGTGCTTCCAATTAAACCTGAGGACTATAACCTGGTGTTGTCTGATTTTTAAATTTATGGCAGTGCACCATGGAGATGTGTACACTGCTGCCACTTTGTCAGTGGTGAAGGGAGTGAACATTGAAGGTGGTGGATGGGCTGCCAATCAAGCAGATTTCTAACATCTGCTTAAAATTTCACACTGCTCACAAATTATGGAGAAGTAGAATGAGAATAAGGGTCGTAAAGAATTTCTTCACAGATAATGGCAGAGATTAAACTTGCAACTGAAAGAAATGACTCTTATACATGCATGAGCAAAAAGAGAATACAGATACGTGACAGGATGGGAACTGATAATTCAATGGGAGGAAGAGCGCAGACTGGTTGCACGAATGGCCTGTTCCGTGCTATACATTCTATAAAATTTTTCATGTTTTGTTTCCCATTTTATTTGTCACTTCTAAACATTTTGGAATGGAGAAACATGTTGCTCCAGGAAAGCGTCACCCAAAGCTTGTCAACTTCCCAATTGAAGTGAAAAGGAATAGCCCACCTTGATGGAAATGATAACCAACCAATAGGAGGAGATAGGTAGAAACATTTGTAATCATGCCATGAAACTTACAGGAGTATATCCAGCCAGAAAGTGCGACCCTAATCACGAGTGTAGACTAGTTTCCAACTTTGTGGCCTCTCATGCTCATGTATCTCATTCTTATCTTCAAATCTCTACATAGTCTCCTTTCTCCCAATCTCTGTAGCCTCTTCTAGCCCTTTAACCCTGAGAGATCTCTGAGCTCATATAATTTTGGTGTCTTGTGCATTCCCTAGTTTCATTGTTCCAGCTGTTTAAACCTTGAGCTCTGGTATTTCATCTCTCAACCGGATTTTCCAGTGCTCATTCCTCCATTCAGAATATTTTTAAATCTTTGACCAAGCCTGTCCTAATATTCCCTTATGTAGCTTGAATCAAAGCACATTCAATAAGGCTCCCACGAAGCACCTTTGGGCATCTTACTACATTAAAGGAGCTACATAAATGCAAGTTGTTGATATTTATGTAGCTCTGCAATGTGATGAAAATACAAATCCTGGTTGCTATAATTTGATTTGTGCAAAGAACCACTCTCCTCACATGATGGAACTCTGAATGCCAGATGCTAACTATTCTGAGGAGATAAGTTTCATAACTTTAAACAGATTGATCAAATGCCTTACTGCTTTGCTTTTGCTGTAGGTGTAATATTTTGGGTTGCTGGAGTGTTGAGTGCACATATTTTTGCTCCAAATAAATACACACACTACAACAACAATATGGAGGGGTCCAGATCTAAAGGTGGTGATTATGTGAATTGTTGCATTGGCTACAGCTCAAATCTCCAAAATTTATCCTAATAGTTTCAATAAAAGCCTTTACTCTCCATTGTAGTACTGGGAGAGTTTTCTTCTTTATCAGCAGCATTCTGGAATCAAGGAGGACTTGCCTCCAATCTAGTTTTATTGATTTTTGACTGGTCCAATATAGGGGACCTACAGACTGTGCCACTTCCAGAGCAGGTGGTCGATTTGGAGGATTGAGACTTCTGTCCAACACCTCGACTGTCTTTCTGCATGCCTCTCACAAAGTCTTGCAATGTGCTCGGCACCCTCAAGAATAAACCTTCTCCCCTTTTGGTTAGCCACAGGCTACAGAATTCTTTGCATCAGTGGGTCATGTGCTACATTCCCTATAATTTTGTTTTCAATTTTCAAGATTCATGTGTGGCAGAAGTTTCCAGAACCAGAAGTCAATATGCTAACATGATGATCAGCACGTGCAGGCCCTCCAAGTGACTGTGGGTTCCTCAGCTTTGAAGGAATATTCGAGGTGTGATCTTTTTATGGACGCTTTTAAAATATCCCTAATGTGTTCCTGTCTTCCTGAGTGTCTCCTGCTGCAATGGAAAGAAATTGATTGGGCTACACGGTTGGAGGTGCTTACTTTTGGACGAGGTTAATCGGCGATTCACATTTATCTCTCAGATAGATGTAAAAGAGTCCGGGATCTAAGCTGCCAACAAGATTACTAAAAGCAGATTAGCTGTGAATATAACTTTACAGTCGGTGGTGGCTTGCTCAGTACAATCTGACTGCCATGTTTTTAACATTACAACAATGACCATAATCCAGAGTACTTTACTGCTTCAACAAAGCACTTTGGAAAATCTGAGGTTGTGAGAGACATTAAATAAATTTATCTATTCCATCTGTGTTTTCAATAGCTTTAAGTTAGAAGAGGATTCAATCACTAAGCAACATTACATATTAACAGAAGTCGTGGGAAACAAGTAATCAAGTAACAAAACCATCATGAGATTATACATCTTGTAATCTTATTCTTTCGGATCTTGAAGTCATTGTAAGATTGACTCTCAATGTTATTTCACGTTTCATTTGCCTCCTCATTTCACTTGACAAATTCCTGCACAAGATAGGTTTCACATTGTAAACTGACAGGAAAAGTTGTGATCCCAGCCTAAAATTACAGGACTGCATTTCTTCGGCTGCAGTACACAACTGCACAGGAACGAGTTGGACTCCCTGAAGAGTGCACTCCCCGCTCGTGTACAACATTTACACAGAATTGTAGCATACCTGGTGTTGTGCGCATGCAAAGTAGCAGAGAAATGACAGGCAAGATGAAAAGGTCAAAAACTCAACACGCATATACCAAAGAGTCTGTTGACAGGAGTTGGTGAGTGATGTCCTGATGCCCTATGTAATGGGTGGTTAAGTGGCTGTGCCACTGCACAAATTAGATGTAAAAGAGAGATGTACGATTTAAATCACGAACAGAGCATTGAATCACTCCTGGAAGAAAATGCATCCATCAGCAGAGATTTAGAATAGATGCAGAAGATAGTGCATTTTAAGGAATGTAACTAGGTAAGACTACTCAATTCTTCAAAATACCAGGTAAATGGACCAAGATCTCTCAAAATGTTATCCTTCAACCTGTTCTATAAATAACTGCTACTTGTGTCAAATGCTCTCAGACCTTTACAGCTCTATCATTGAAGGTCGCAACAAACAACAGAGACTTGCCACAGTCCCATTTCTATGTTTGCACATCAATAATCCCTTTTTCTAATTTCCATGCAGCCTCTGACGGCATCATTTGTTAGCACTGAACTGTTCCTATTTTTTATGGTGCTGATCCTCATCTCCTTACAGCACAATGAACAAGATGATGGATTCAACAGGATTATATTTAATGCAGTTACACAATGGTTGCTTTTGAAGAGATGGCATAGATCTACAAAAGCTTTTTTGTAAAGAAGAAATATACCAATAATCTTCACCATTCAGCCCTGTGCTCTCTGATCTCCTAGTCTTGCAAATATCTCATGAAAATTGTCATCCTTGCTTTCAAATCCCTGCATGGCCTCCCCATTCCCCAACTTTGCAATCTCACCCAGTCCTATGATCCACTGAGGTTATTAAATTCTGACACCTTATGCTTTCCTGAATTCAACTGCTCCATGACCAGTGACTGCACTTCCAGGTGCCAAGGCCTCATGGTCCGGAATTTCCTCCCTAAATCTGCTTGTCCACCACTCTCTCCTCTAAGATACTTGTGAAAACTGATTTGCTTGAACAAGCATTTGGTCACCCAAGCTAATCTCTGATAACACTTGCAAAAGTCTAGAGATGAATGTTCTATTACTTTAAAAGTACTATATATATGCAAGTTTTCCTATTCACTCTTCAGTGCTTTACAACATTGTGCATATAGAGGTGTACTAGTTGAAGTGGAATTCTACTAGACTGACTTTTTTAAAATTCACTAACCTTTGCAGGTCTGCAGGTTTTAACAAGATTCTGGAAAGTAGCCAAACCTAGAAAATGTCTGCGCACTCCTAAATCGCAGCCCACACACCTCGAGTATTATGGCTAGCCGATACAAATTCAGCTAGATCTAATTCAAAATGTTTAAACTGCAGAAAGCCTGAATCAGCTCATCTTCAGTAAATCATCATTAAACAATACAAGACAGGTAAGGAGAGAGCAAAACTGCAGAAAAAAGATTTAATTCTAGTTTCAAATAAAAATAAAACAGTTTGGGAATGTCCTCTGGGCATAAGATGCAAACAAGAAAAGTTAAACTACTTAGTCCTTTAGCATTAAAATAGTCCCATGGCATATTATAGCTGGAACTGGGAATCAGCATTTGCAAAGGAAAAATGAATTAGGTAACAAGCAGAAAATTTAATCCAAGAGACAGGTTTTAATAAAAAAAAAGGTTTGATGATAGAAAGGAAAATAAAAATCAAGGGAAAGTGGCCAAGCGAACCTGAGAAAGGAAAGACTCCAAATACCAATGGTGGGCTATACAGAATGATCAGAGAAGATCAGAATCAAATTATCAGCAGGACTCATGGAAATGGACAAAGTTATCAAACACAGATTTGCTTAATACCGGAGTGGTGAAAGGGGATTCATAGATTCGATTTGATTTGAGTACATTAAGCATTAAAGTTTGTGGAGAGGGGAAGTTGGTTGGAAAGTAATTCTGATAGGTCGGAGAGCAGGGTGAAGCAGATAGTTGGGGAGGAAGATGGACAAGTAGGACGGGTCGAGAGGGCAGTGCTGAATTGGAGGGTTGGATATGTGATTAGGTTAGGGGGGAGAATTTGGAAACTACTGAAGTCAATGTTGATGCCGTGTGGTTGAAGATCCCAAAGCAGAAGATGAGGTGTCCTTCTGGGTGGCTTTGATTTGGCAGTGCATGTCCTTGGGGGAGTGGGAGGGGGAGTTGAAATGGCCAGTCACAAGGCAATGGGTTAGTCACAAGTATATTCACAGGAGACTGCAAATGTTATTACAGATGTTTAGCAGGTCATTCAGCCTTTTGTGCCCATGCCAGGCAACAAAAATTAAACTACATAAATAAATATTCCAGATCATAGCCCACAGCCATGGAGGCTCTGGCATCGCAAGTGAATATCTAAACACTGCCTAAATGTTTGAACTTAACAATTTTATTACACAAAAGAAGCAAAGCAAATAAAGCCAAACCTGGTATAGGTTTTGTTTAGAAAGAGCTTAACACAAACACCAAAATACATTTTCAACCCATTTCCCAACACTGTCTAATACACAGACTTAACTCCAGAGAAATATTACCCATCTCAGCTGATTAAATCTTTACTTAATTGCTGCTCTTCAGTTTATTTCCTTTGGACGGTTGAGACCTTTCGTTTTAAGAATGATTCCTGAGAGTTTGTTGGCATGAACCTTCCCGATGACCTAAACATTTTCATTTTCAACAAGTTGAAGATGACTATCCAAACTCTCCTAGGTTGGAAGCTGCAGAAACTAGAAACTGCTTCTGCCAAGATAACTCATTTTCTTGAAATAAACTGAAAACCATGGTTCTCCTTCAAGGAGAAACATCTGCATTCTGAACGGAACCCTGGGTTCTTTCAAACTAAAGCCTTGTTGATGAACAGGGGTTTAATGCAAAGCATAGTCTGCTTCATGGGGAAGCAAAATTGAGACAACTGCCCTTATCATCTGACAGCCACGTGAAACAAACTGATCAAGAGTATTACTACACCCTGAACATACTTCTCTCCTTCACCATTCAGGATAGCTGTGGCATATCAGTGAAAAGGATAGCAAAAGAAGAAAATAATCTGAGTTTGTTAATTTAAACATATGGTAAGGTCTGCAATGGACTATTAACAGTTTGATAGTACACAAAACACCAGGAAAGCAATAGTGAATTCATGATACTACATGCCCAAGTCTGCAAATAATTACCAAATTGCGTGAAATGCAACACTCCCTTCCCTGCTGGCCGTATAAAATAATTGCCATTTGCAATATAACCAGCCTAAATCCCTGCTTTTATCCCCATATACTATGCCTATAATCTGGAGTTTACTCTACAGGACATAATCCCTCAGTAAGAGTCACTCGAGGGAAGCAATAGCTAAGTAGCATTATCGCGAGACTATCAATCCAGAAACTCAGCTAATGTTCTAGGGACCAGAGTTTGAGATGAAGGCTGAATTTAATTAACTAAATCATTTTTTTAAAATGTGGAATTAAGAATCTTCTGATGACCATGAAATCATTGTCAAAATATCTTACCTGGCTCACTAATGCCCTCAGGGAAGGAAATCTGCCATCCTCATCTAATCTGGCCCACATGCACCTCCACATCCAGAGCAATGTGGTCAACTTTAAACTGGCCTTTGAAATGACCTAGCAACTAACTCCGTTGTATCAACTGCTCTGAAATATCAAGAAATAAATGAAACCAAACGGAGCACTGGCATCGACCTAAGCACTAGAAATGACAATGGCAGAAACCGCTTTGTGGACCCTCCAACATCTGGGGTTCATGCCCAAATTGGGAGAGCTATCTCATGCACTGGTCAAGCAACAGCTTGACAAAGTCATTATCACTGATTCATATCTTACAATACCTCAGAAACCACCTTCATCATCCCTGGAGATGTCGTGTTCCACTGGCAAGCAGAGGTGGGAGCATAGTGGTACAGTCAGGAAGGCGTTGCCTGGGAATTCCTAACATTGACTCAAGATCCCACGAAGTCTCATGGTTTCAGGTTAAACATGGACAAAGAAACTTCATGCTGATTACCATGTACCATCGCCTCTCAACTGATGAATCAGTACTCCTTTACGTTGAGCAACACTTGGAGAAAGTAGAGAGTGTGGTATGGGTGGGGTACTTTAATGACCACCAACAGTAGCTCAGCAGCAGCACTAATGATCGAGCCTGTTGGGTCCGAAAGATCAAAGCTGCTAGGTCATTTGCAAGAGATGATGATGGAAGCAAGAGAGAAAAATACACTTGACCTCACCTTTACCAATCTGCCCGCTGCAGAGGCAGGTACATGACATTATTAGTAAGAGTGACCATTGCATGGTCCTTGTGATGACAATGTCCCACTTTCACACTGGACAGAGTTTGAACAGATCTAGCAAATCAGGTTTGGGCATTCATGAGGCACAATGGGCCATCAACAACAGCACAATTGTACTCAACACAATCTGCAACCTCATAGCCCACAATATCCCCCACTCAACATTACCATTAAGCCAGGAGATCAACCCTGGTTCAATGGACAGTACAGAAAGGCACGACAGCAGTAGTACCAGGCATACCTAAGAATTGTGAAGCTACCAAACAGGACTATATCATTAGCAGCAAGTAACAGACAGAGCTAAGCAATCTCACAAGCAAAAGATCAGATCTAAGCTCTTCAGTCCTACCACATCCAGTCATGAATGATGGTGGACAATTAAACAACTCACTGGAAGAGCCCAACTCATCAATGCAAAAGTTAAGGCTCAAGTATTTGCAGGAATTTTTAGTCAGAAATGAAGATTTTGGCTTTTTAAGTAGGCTTTTTTAAGTAATTCCCAGCACCACAGACACCGGTCTTCAGCTATTTCAACTCATGCTGTGATATCAAGAAACACTGGAGACACTGGATACTACAGGGGCCCTAACAACATTCTGGCAATAGTACTGAAGACTTGAGCTCCACAACTTGCCGCTCCCCTAGCCAAGCTCTTTCAGTATGGTTACAGCATTGGAAACTACCTGACAATGTGGAAAATCACCCAGGTATGTCCTGGGTACAGAAGGTGGGACAAATCCAACCTGGCCAATTACTGCCCCAGTCTATTCTCAATCAACAATGAAGTGAAGGAAGGTGTCATCAACAGTGCTACCAAGTGGCATCTGCTCAGCAATAACCTGCTCAGTGATGTCCAGTTTGGGTTCTGCCAGGGCCACGCAGCTTTTGACCTCATTGCAGTCTTAGGTTCAAACATGGACAAAGGAGCTGAATTCCAGAGGTAAGGTGAAAGTGACTGCCCTTGACATCAAGGTGTACTTGACTGAGAGTTGCATCAAGGAACCCTACCAAAACTGGGCTCAGTTGGTATCAATTGCATAGTCTCTGCTGGTTGGAGTCATACCTGGTACATAGGAAGATGGTTGTGGTTGTTGGAGGTCAGTCATTTTAGTTCCTGGACATCTCGGCAAGAGTTTCTCAAACTATTGTCCGAGACCCAACCATCTTCAGCAGCGTAACCAATAATCTTCTCTCCATCATAAGGTCAGAAGTGGAGATATTCGCCGATGATTGCAGAATGTTCAGCTTCATTCATGATTCCTCAGAGATTGAACCAATTCATGTTCAAATGCAACAAAACATGGACAATTTCCAAGCTTGGACTAATAAATGGCAAGTAACATTTGCACCACAGAATTTCCAGGCAATGGCCATCTCCAGAAGCGACAATCTAACCACTGCCCCCTGACATTCAATGGCACTACCATCTTTGAATATCCAACTATCTACATCCTGAGAGTTACCATTGACCAGAGGTTCAACTGGACTTGCCATAAAGATAACAGGTCACAGCAGGTCAGAGGCTAGGAATACTGCTGCCAGTAACTCACCTCCCAACTCCCCAAAGCCAATCTACAATGTACAAGGCACAAGTCAGGAGTGAAAAATGTGTTGCTGGAAAAGCGCAGCAGGTCAGGCAGCATCCAAGGAGCAGGAGAATCGACGTTTCGGGCATTAGCCCTTCTTCAGGAATGAGGAGGATGTGCCAAGCAGGCTAAGATAAAAGGTAGGGAGGAGGGACTTGGGGGAGGGGCGTTGGGAATGCGATAGGTGAAAGGAGGTTAAGGTGAGGGTGATAGGCCGGAGAGGGGGTGGGGGCGGAGAGGTCGGGAAGAAGATTGCAGGTCAAGAAGGTGGTGCTGATTCCGAGGATTGGGACTGAGATAAGGTGGGGGGAGGGAAAATGAGGAAGCTGGAGAAATCTGTATTCATCCCTTGTGGTTGGAGGGTTCCTAGGCGGAAGATGAGGCGTTCTTCCTCCACACGACGTGTTGCCATGGTCTGGCGATGGAGGAGGCCAAGGACCAGCATGTCCTTGGCGGAGTGGGAGGGGGAGTTAAAGTGTTCAGCCACGGGGTGGTTGGGTTGGTTGGTGCAGGTGTCCCTGAGGTGTTCTCTGAAACGTTCCGCAAGTAGGCGGCCTGTCTCCCCAATGTGGAGGAGGCCACATCGGGTGCAGCAGATGCAGTAAATGATGTGTATGAAGATGTAGGTGAATTTGTGATGGATATGGAAGGATCCCTTGGGGCCTTGGAGGGAAGTAAAGGGGGAGGTGTGGGCGCAAGTTTTGCATTTCTTGCGGTTGCAGGGGAAGGTGCCGGGAGTGGAGGTTGGGTTGGTGGGAGGGGTGTGGATCTGACGAGGGAGTCGTGGAGGGAGTGGTCTTTCCGGAACGCTGATAGGGGAGGGGAGGGAAATTAAAGATCGTATGAGGAAAGGCTGAGGCACTTGGGGTTGTTTTCATTGGAGAAAAGAAGGTTTAGGGGTGACTTGATAGAGGTGTACAAGATGATTAGGGGTTTAGATAGGGTCGACAGTGAGAATCTTTTTCCATGTATGGAGTCAGCTATTACAAGGGGGCATAGCTTTAAATTAAGGGGGGGTAGGTATAGGACAGATGTTAGGGGTAGGTTCTTTACTCAGCGAGTCGTGAGTTCATGGAATGCCCTGCCAGTAGCAGTGGTGGACTCTCCCTCATTATGGGCATTTAAGCGGGCATTGGATAGGCATATGGAGGATAGTGGGCTAGTGTAGGTTAGGTGAGCTTGGATCGGCGCAACATCGAGGGCCGAAGGGCCTGTACTGCGCTGTATTCTTCTATGTTCTATGTATCCTTGGTGGTGGGGTCTGTTTGGAGGTGACGGAAATGACAAAGGATGATACGATGTATCTGGAGGTTAGATTAGATTAGATTACTTTTACAGTGTGGAAACAGGCCCTTCGGCCCAACAAGCCCACACCGACCCGCCGAAGCGTAACCCACCCATACCCCTACATTTACCCCTTACCTAACACTACGGGCAATTTAGCATGGCCAATTCACCTGACCTGCATATCTTTGGACTGTGGGAGGAAACCGGAGCACCCGGAGGAAACCCACGCAGGGTTTCCTCAACCACGTCTGAGGGGAGAACGTGCAAACTCCACACAGTCAGTCGCCTGAGGCGGGAATTGAACCTGGGTCTCTGGCGCTGCGAGGCAGCAGTGCTAACCACTGTGCCACCATGCCGCCCACCAAGGTTGGTGTGGTAGGTGAGGACCAGTGGGGTTCTGTCCTGGTGGCGATTGGAGAGGCAGGGTTTAAGGGCGGAGGAGCAGGAAGTGGAGGAGATGCGGTGGAGAGCATCGTCAACCACGTCTGAGGGGAAATTGCGGTCTTTGAAGGAGAAGGCCATCTGGATTGTTCGGTATTGGAATTGGTCCGCCTGGGAGCAGACACGGCGGAGGCGAAGGAATTGGGAATATGGGATGGCGTTTTTACAGGGGGCAGGGTGGGAGGAGGTGTAATCTAGGTAGCTGTGGGAGTCGGTTGGTTTATAGTGAATGTCCGTGTTGAGTCGGTCACCTGAGATAGAAATGGAGAGGTCTAGGAAGGGGAGAGAGGAGTCTGAGACGGTCCAGGTAAATTTGAGGTTGGGGTGGAAGGTGTTAGTAAACAAGTCAGGAGTGTGATGCAAAACTCCCACTTACCTGGATGGGTGCAACACTGAAGAAGCTTGACACCATCCAGGTCAAAGCTGGCCACTTGACTGGCAGCACATCTACTCCCTCCACGACTAACGCTTAGTCGCAGCAGTGATCACTATCTACAAGATGCATTGCAAAAATTCACCAAACATCCTTTGACAGCACGTTCCAATCCATGACCATTTCCATCTAGAAGGACAAGGGCAGCAGATACAATTGAACACCACCACCTGCAAGTTTCCCTCCAAGCTATGAACCATCTTAACTTGAAAATATATTGTTATTCTGTCACTGTCAGTAGGTCAAAATCCTGGAATTCCCTCCCTACCGAAAATTGTGTGTCAACCTACAGCACATGGACTGCAGGGGTTCAACAAGTCAGCTCACCACCACCTTCTCAAGGGTAACTAGAATTGGGCAATTAATGCTGGCCAGGCTGCAACTCCCACATCCCACGATTGAATAAAAAGTCTCGTGATCTAAGAATAACTCAAAATAGTCCCTAGTCAATGAAGATTTTCTGAAGAATTATTATTCTAATGAGGAAACATTGATAGACAATTTGAATTTAGCAATTTACATTTAATCAGTAATGGATCATCGACTTTGCCTGATACTAGTTAAGAAATAAATGTTGGCCAAGACACTGGGAGAACTCCCATGCTCTTCTCTGAAACTGTGCCATGGGAACTTTTAGAACCACTCAGTGGAGCAGACATGTCTCAGCTGAAAGACAGCACTTCCACAAGTGCAGCATGCCCTCAGTACTGCAGTGGAAGAGTTAAACTGGATGGTGTGCTCAAATATCTGAAGTGGGACTTAAAGCCATGATTTCAGAGTTCACAGGAGAGTGTGCTACCCAATAAGGCAAGTTGATATTAGTTCAGTATCAAATGGATACATAGAGACAAGGTTTGGCATTATTGTTCTTAAGTCATATATATCACATTCCCAATTCCTTTGTATTCTGGATGTAGAATGTCCCTGATCGCAAACCCACTATTTCCCCAGGACAGTTCTGGTGCCTGTCTGTACACACTCACATCCAGATCTGCTAAAAAAGTGGTTGTTGGCTGACACTTGCTATTGCCTCTGGAGGTTTACAGCACTGCACAAAGGTCATACAAGATCACTGGAGTTAGATTCAGGTTCAAGCATATGAGCTTCTTGAGCTTGTTTCACCATGCAATTAGATCATGGCAATCTCATTCAAGTTTACTTTCCATTCCACATTCATTAATACCCTTGCTTAATAAATATTTATTAACCTCAGTTCTTGAATGACACACAACCTCAAACTTTGGTTAAGGGACAGTGTCCAGTGTTCAGTGTGCCACTACCCTTATTGTGAAGAAGTGCTTTGCGACAATATCCCTGATTAGCCTAGCTCTAAGATTACACCCTCCTGCCTTAGACTCCCCACCTTGGAAAACAGTTTCTCATTGCTTACCTCAAATCATTTAACAATTTTATGTCTTTCAATTTGATCACTCCTTAAACTTTTATACTCAAGGATTACAAGCTGAGGCCATACAGCCCATCTTTGCAATTTAGCCTTTTTTATGTAAATTAGGGCATCTGTATCCATTCCAGGACTGAACGTATCCTTCCAGAACAGAAGCATTCCCAATGAAATCTTACCAGAGCTCTTCATGACAATAACATAACTTTCATGCATTTGTATTCTTGCTCCTTGACAGAAAAATAAACATTAGCTTTTCTAAAATTATTCATCCTTCATCAGTCAGAGCATTGAGTACAGACTTGGAATGTTATATTAAGGCTGTACAACTTATTGCTTAGCCACATTTAAAGTGCTGTGCACAATTCTGGTCGCCCTGCTATTGGGAGGATGTTATTAAACTGTAAAGGGTGCAAAAAAGATTTACAAGTCGGTTACCCAAGACTGGAGGGTTTGAGTTAGATGCAGAGGCTGGATAGGCTGGGATTTCTTTCCCCGGAGCAGAGGAAGCTGAAAGGTGACCTTAAAGCTGTTTATAAAATCATGAAGGGCATGATCAGAGTGAATAATCAAGGTTTTTCGTCCCCAGGATAGCGGAGTCCAAAACTAGATGGCATAGGTTTAAGGTGAAAGGGGAAACATTTAAATGAGGCTTCAGGGGAAACTTTTTCACACAGCATGGTGCACGTATGGAACAAGCTGCCAGGGTTGGAGGATTTGAGCTATAGGGAGAGGCTGAACAAGCTGGGGCTGTTTTCCCTGGAGCTTCAGAGGCTGAGGGGTGACCTAATAGAGGTTTACAAAATTATGAGGGGAATGGATAGGATAAATAGACAAAGTCTTTTCACTGGGATCGGGGAATCCAGAACTAGAGGGCATAGGTTTAGGGTGAGAGGGGAAAGATATAAAAGAGACCAAAGAGACAACTTTTTCACACAGCAGGGGGTGCATGTATGGAATGAGCTGCCAGAGAATGTGGTGGAGGCTGGTACAATTTCAACATCCTAAGAGGCATTTGGATGGGTATATGAATAGACAGGGTTTGGAGGGATATCGGCCGGGTGCTGGCAGGTGGGACTAGATTGGGTTGGGATATCTGGTCGGCGTGGACAGGTTGGACCGAAGGGTCTGCTTCCATGCTGTATGACTATGACTCTAAGAAGTGGTAGAGGCGAGTATAATTACAATTTTTAAAAGATATTTGGGCAGGTATTGGATAAGGAAAGGTTGAGAGGGACATGGGCCAAATGCAGGCAGATGGGGCTAGTTCAATTTAGGGAGTCTGGTTGGCATGGATGAGTTGGGCCGAAGGGTCTGTTTTGGTGCTTTGTTATTAGTGGGCAATACATGACCACTACTTCCAATAAGCTACGTGTCATTAGAGGCAACTTAATAAGATATGCTGAGCACTGAACAAGATTGGTCAGTGGTAGCCAGTGTGTGGAAACAGTTGGTGCAAAGCACACTATTTGACTTGCTGAACCATCAAAGCAAGCAGAGAACCAGCCCTAAAATTTCAGGCCAGCAATCAGGCATTACCTTCACATGTTTTTCTAAAAGTAAAAATGTGTGAGATTTTGAATGCAGAAAATTATTCGAAAGAAAGACCAATGAAAAACTGCTTACTTTCTCTATTAGGAAGCATTACATAACTCACTCACGATAACTAGGAGATTGCTCTCTTGAGCAGGAAGAATCATCCGTCTTCTAGCACCTAATTATCCATCCTCTAACAATGTAGATAAATCACTGTTTATTTTGGTAGAGAAAAGGAGGGGACAATTTTTGAGAGCTGTAATAAATTATCAAATTACTGTGGAAGTTAAGTGCTCCTTGTGGGTTTGCAATATGTGAAAGATAGTAAAGAAGTGTCACTGATAGAGAGATGAACAACAGAGAGGAACACAACAGTGTGACTGGGTAGAATGTCATTCCAAGGTTGTTCAGTAGACAGTTATATACAGTACCTGTACTACACATAATTTGTCCTGTGTTTTCTTGATCCATTCACAGGTTGTGCATATCACTCGGCAAAAGTGAGGACTGCAGATGCTGGAGATTAGAGTAGAAAGTGTGGTGCTGGAAAAGCACAGCAGGTCAGGCAGCATCAGAGGAGCAGAAAAATGGACGTTTCAGGCAAAAGACCTTCATCAGGATATAACTGCATTTCACTGACTAGTCTAGATGCTGAACTGTAACATCTTAACTCAGACAGCCAACAAGGCTAGAAACCAGAGCTCACACTGAGCAGAGTAGTCAGACTGGTTCACATTGGCTGTGGAAGTTAAATGGCAGGTCCTTAACTGCAACATTTTTATTTCCCATCCTAAACTGCCCTTTAAAAACTGATGGTGAGCTACCTTCTTGAACTGTAGTCTATGTGGTTTAGACAATATACAATAGACAATAGGTGCAGGAGTAGGCCATTCTGCCCTTCAAGCCCGCACCACCATTCAATATGATCATGGCTGATCATCCTTAATCAGTATCCTGTTCCTGCCATATCTCCATAACCCTTGATTCCACAATCCTTGAGAGCTCTATCCAACTATTTCTTAAATGAATCCAGAGACTGGGCCTCCACTGCCCCCTGGGGCAGAGCATTCCACACAGCCACCACTGTCTGGGTGAAGAAGTTTCTCCTCATCTCTGTCCTAAATGGTCTACCCGTATTTTTAAGCTGTGTCCTCTGGTTCGGCACTCACCCATCAGCAGAAACATGTTTCCTGCCTCCAGAGTGTCCAATCCTTTAATAATCATAAACGTCTCAATCAGATCCCCTCTGAGTCTTCTAAAGTCAAGGGTATACAAGCCCAGTTGCTCCTGTCTTTCAGTGTAAGGTAATCCCACCATTCCAGGAAATGACCTCGTGAACCTACGCTGCACTCCCTCAATAGCCAGAATGTCTTTCCTCAAATTTGGAGACCAGAACTGCACACAGTACTCCAGGTGTGGTCTCACCAGGCCCTGTACAGCTATAGAAGAACCTCTTTGCTTCTATACTCAATCCCTCTTGTTATGAAGGCCAGCATGCTATTAGCCTTCTTCACTACCTGCTGTACCTGCATGCTTACCTTCATTGACTGGTGTACAAGAACACCCAGATCTCTCTGTACTGCCCCTTTACCTAAATTGATTCCATTTAGGTAGTAATCTGCCTTCCTGTTCTTGCCACCAAAGTGGATAACCATACATTTATCCACATTAAACTGCATCTGCCATGCATCTGACCACTCACCTAACTTGTCCAGGTCACCCTGTAATCTCCTAACATCCTCATCACATTTCACCCTGCCACCCAGCTTAGTATCATCAGCAAATTTGCAAATGTTATTGCTAATACCATCTTCTATATCATTAATATATATTGTAAAAAGCTGTGGTCCCAGTACTGATCCCTACAGTACCCCACTGGTCACTACCTCCCATTCCGAAATGGAGCCGTTTATCGCTACTCTTATTTCCCATCAGCCAACCAACTTTCAATCCAAGTTAGTACTTTGCCCCCAATGTCATGCGCCCTAATTTTGCTCACTAACCTCCTATGTGGGACTTTATCAAAAGCTTTCTGAAAGTCCAGGTACACTACATCTACTGGATCTCCCTCGTCCATCTTCAGAGTTACATCCTCAAAAAATTCCAGAAGATTAGTCAAGCATGATTTCCCTTCCATAGATCCATGCTGCCTCTGACCTATCCTGTTACTACTATCCAGATGTGTCGTAATTTCATCCTTTATAATAGACTCCAGTATCTTTCCCACCACTGAGGTCAGACTAACTGGTCTATAATTTCCTGCTTTCTCTCTCCCACCTTTCTTAAAAAGTGGTACAACATTAGCCACCCTCCAATCCGCAGGAACTGATCCCGAATCTATCAAATTCTGGAAAATAATCACCAACGCATCCACGATTTCTCGAGCCACCTCCTTCAATGTCCTGGGATGTAGACCATCAGGCCCCGGGGACTTATCAGCCTTCAGACCTAACAGTCTCTCCAACACCAATTCCTGGCAAATATAAATTCCCTTCAGTTCAGATCCTTCAGCCACTGTTACCTCAGGGAGATTGCTTGTGTCTTCCCCAGTGAACACAGATCTGAAGTACCAATTCAATCTTCTGCCATTTCTTTGTTCCCCGTAATATATTCCCCTGTTTCTGTCTTCAAGGGCCCAATTTTAGTTTTAACTATTTTTTTGCCTTTCACATACTTAAAAAAGCTTTTACTATCCTCCTTTATATTTTTGGCCAGTTTACCTTCGTACCTCAATTTCTCTGCGTATTTCCTTCTTAGTAATCCTCTGTTGTTCTTTAAAAGCTTCCCAGTCCTCCGTTTTCCCACTTATCTTTGCTATGTTATACTTTTTCTCTTTTAACTTTATATGTTTCTTAACTTCCCTTGTCAGCCATGGCCACCCATGCCTCCTCCTAGGATCTTTCTTCCTTTTTGCAATGAACTGATCTTGCAACTTCTGCATTATACACAGAAATATCCGCCATTGTTCCTCCACTGTCATCCCTGCTAAGGTATTGCATCATTGAACTTTGGCCAGCTCCTCCATCATAGCTCCATAGTTCCCTTTATTCAACAGAAATATTGTCACTTCCAATTGTACCCTCTCCCTCTCAAATTGCAGATTGAAGCTTATTGTATTATGGTCACTACTTCCCAATGGCTCCTTCACTTCGAAGTCCCGGACCAATTCTGGCTCGTTGCACAATACCAGATCCAGAATTGCCTTCTCCCTGGTCGGCTCCAGCACCAGCACCAGCTGTTCTAAGAATCCATTTCTGAGGCACTCCACAAAGTTTCTTTCTTGAGGTCCAATACCATCCTGACTCTCCAAGTCTACCTGCATGTTGAATTCCCCCATAACAATTGTAGTAACATCTTTGCGACTGGCCAATTTCAGCTCCTGATTCAACTTACATCCAACATCCAGACAACTGTTTGGGGGCCTGTAGATAACTTCCAAGAGGGTCTTTTTACCCTTAGAATTTCTCAGCTCTATCCACACTGACTCTACATCCCCTGATTCTAGGTCCCCCCGCGCAAGGGACTGAATATCATCCCTTACCAACATGGCCACCCCACCCCCTCTGCCCATCAGTCTGTCTTTACAATAGCACGTGTCACCTTGAATATTCATTTCCCAGGCCCTGTCCACTTGAAGCCACGTCTCAGTTATCCCCACAATATCGTATCTGCCAATTTCTAAAAGAGCCTCAAGCTCATCCATCTTATTTCTAATGCTTTGTGCATTCATGTATCGTATTTTTAACTTATTACTGCCCTCCCCCTTCCCATCAACTCCTATTTCACTCAACCTTACAGCATGATCCCTTTGAGTTTTTGCTTCATTGATACAGTTGTCTTTCTTGACTTCCCTTGTTCTAACTTTCCCTTCAATTTCCTTCTTAAACATCCAGTTTGTCCCCTCCCCCCCGCTACTTAGTTTAAACGTAGCTGTGTTGCAGTAGCAAACCTGCCTACCAGAATGCTGGTCCCTAACCTATTAAGGTGCAAACCGTTTCTCTTGTAGAATTTATGCTTACCACAAAGCATACCCCAGTGATCCAAGAATTTAAATCCTTGCTTCCTGAACCAGTTCCCCAGCCACACATTCAAGTCCATTATCTCCCTGTTTCTGGCCTCACCAGCCCAAGGAACTGGAAGCAAACCGGAGATGACCACCCTGGACGTCCTGCTTTTCAGCCTTCTTCCTATTTCTCCGAAGTCCTACTGTAGTATGTTCCTCCTCTTCTTCCCGACATCATTTGTGCCGACATGTACCACCACCTCTGGCTCTTTACCTTCGCCCTTGAGGATTTCCTGCACTCTGTGATGTCTTTAACCCTGTCACCAGGAAGGCAACACACCATCCTTAAGTCCCGCCTGCTGCCACAAAAACCCCGGTCAGTTCCTCTCACTATGGAGTCCCCTATTACCACGGCTCTGTGCGATGTCTGACTCTTCCGCTCTGCCTCTGCGCCAACGTTTGATTGACAGACCTGGCCACCTTGCGAACTGGCAGTGTCATCTGTCTCTACTGTTTCCAAAAGATTTTTCCTGACAGGTACTTCCCCCGGGGTCTCTTGCACCTGTCTCCTCTTTGCCTTCCTCATCGTCTGCTCTCTTCTGGTACGATTGGTGTAATAACCTCGCTGAAGGTCTTGTCCAGAAAGATCTCGTTCTCTCGAGTTCTTTCATCAGTGCTGCAATATGCTCTGTCAGTAGCTGAACGTGCACACACTTTCCACACTTATACGAGCCAGACACACCAGAGTCGTTGATCTCCCACATCAAGCACGTAGCGAACTGAACCAGCTTGGCAGTCATGTCTTCACCCTCTTCAACTGTGGCGTAATCACTTCACTCAACTTCCTTGTCAAAGACTCCTGAGTTAAGCCTCACTCTTCAATCCACAGGAACTTCCTTGGACCCTCTTTCTGGGGCAAGTCTGTGGACTTTTAATTTAGGTTAGAGGAGGAGGGAGGGAGGGAGGCCCCACTTTGTAGGATCTGGGGTTTAGAACACACCCAATCTAATAACAATCACTTTCCTTCCCGACCAGCTTTGCGCTCTGCCTTCACTTCCGCCCAGCTCCCGCCGCTCTCTGATGCGAAAAGACCGTTGGCGTCGAGGTATGTTCTTAAATAACAATCACTTACCTTCTCGACCAGCTTTGCGCTCTGCCTTCACTTCCACCCAGCTCCCGCCGCTTTCTGATGCGAAAAGCCAACATACACCAACAGTGCTTTTAGGCAGGGTGTTCATGGATTTTGACCCAGTGACAGTGAAGAAACATGATATAGATCCAGGTCAGAATTGTGCACAGCTTGGAGAGGAATTTATAAGCGATGGTGTTCCTGTGAAAGCACTGCTCTATCCATTTAAATGTCAGAGGCTGCGGATATGTGATTGTGGCACGGTGGCTCAGTGGTTAGCACTGATGCCTCACAGCTCCATGTACCTGGGTTTGATTCCATCCTGGTCTGTGTGGAGTTTGCACATTCTCTCCGTGTGGGTTGCCTCTGGGTGCTCCAGTTTCCTCCCACAGTGCAAAGGTGTGCAGGTTAGGTGGATTGGCCAGTGTCCAGGATGTGCAGGCTGGGGTTAGCCATGGGAATGCAGGGTTACAGGGACAGGGCGGGTCTGGGTGGGATGCTCTTCGGAGGGCCAGTATGGACTCGTTGTGTCGAATGGTCTGCTTCTGTCATGTAGGGTTTCTATGTTTAGAAGGTGCTATTGAAGGAGATTTGATGAGTTGCTGTTCTGCATCTTCTACACGATACATATTACTACTACTAGGCACCCATGGCAAAGTGAGTGAATGTTGAATACATGGAATAAAGGGCCAATCAATCGGAGTGATTTGTCTGAGATAGTGTGAAGCTTCCAGAGTACTGTTGGAGTAGCATTTGTCCAAGCCAATGAAGAGTATTCCATCACATTCTTGACTTGTACTTTGGAAACTGTGGGCAGGATCTAGAGACTCACTAGCTGGGTTACTTGTGCTAGGTAAAACCAATGACTGCAGATGCTGGAAACCAGATTCTGGATTAGTGGTGCTGGAAGAGCACAGCAGTTCAGGCAGCATCCAAGGAGCTTCGAAATCGACGTTTCGGGCAAAAGCCCTTCATCAGGAATAAAGGTAGTGAGCCTGGAGAGATAAGCTAGAGGAGGCTGGGGGTGGGGAGAAAGTAGCATAGAGTACAATGGGTGAGTGGGGGAGGGGATGAAGGTGAGAGGTCAGGGAGGAGAGGAGTGACCCTTACTTGCATATATTATAGACCGAGAGATGGTGAGGGTTGGTAACCACACACTTGACAGGGGAAAGCAAAAAAAGGCAGCTGCATATGAGAGTGGGGGAGGGCAGCCATGCAAATACAGAGTCTGATAAGATGATTGGCAATCACTTGAGAGTGGCTGCACATGAGTGGGGAAGGCAAGGAGAACAGCAACAAGAATGCACAGAAGTGGCTGTAAGAAATGGGGACAGCAAAGCACAGCTGCAAGGGGAGGATGGGAGAGGGAAAACATGCACAAGGCTGAAGGGTGAAGGCAGCAAGCTATGCCCTTGTCACCTGCCCAGAGAAGTGTATTAGATTGCAGAGAGTGGATCAAAGCTACATTAACCATGTTTCATTGCAAAGGACATTAATTCCACATGTGCATTGACATCTGGGTCCTTTTGCGACTTGTCACCTAAATCAAACCAAATCAAATGCAACAAATGATGGTCATGCATACAACAAATTGTTGACTATTTCTCCATTCCTTCAAACACAATGCGGAAAATAGGAGCAGCAGCAGCATTCTGACATTGCAGAGTTCACCTTGAACATTGCTAAGTTATTGTTTGAAAGCTCAGGAGTGAGAAGCACCCCAGAATACAGAAGGCATCTGAATGACTATTCTGTTGTGGGGGAGGTATAACAGGAGACGCTTGAGCAATATCTGCTCTGGAAATCACTATCATAGGACAGGCTCTGACAATTAGATTCCACCCAATTATTCTTTTGCAAAATCCAGTATTTTTCTGTTGTACACAGGAAAGTGAAAGCATTTGATCATTTTCTTTGTTAAATTCTGGTAAAGGAAATGCTGCTTCCATAACCTAGCCTTGCTTATTTACTTAACAACAAGTGATAACCAACGCAGACACCAAACTGAAATCTGCAATTTGGAAGCTAACGATTTTCCACAAAAATGCTATTCTTCTAAACAACAATTGAGGAATTACATATCCAGCATGGAAAATATTTGTATTTCTATGTGTTAGAAGCAATTTTAAACTAATATATATTCTACATCACTGTGATCATGCCAACATGTCACACATACAGATCAGATGTCTCAAGATGAATAAGCAATTACATGATAAAAACTCTCAAATAAGAAATTGTATGTTTGCAAAGAACTCATAGGTGAGTAATTTTCTGCAGCATAAATTAGAAATAAATAAGGCCATTGTATTCCTCCAATATCTCAGTGAACTAAAGACAAAAAAAAATTCAATTCTTCATGAGAGCAGAAATGAGCCAGCATCCTCGTATTGATAGGGAAGGAAGTGTGGAAAAAGCCAAAGTGTGTTTCAAAGAGCCATGTTACAACATAGATTTTTCTGAACAGTGGGTAAGGGAAGAGCCAGGCTTGGCATTGATGCTCTTAGAATAGTGTGGCTTAACAACACTCATTGATTAAGTAAATAAAAATAAACAAACAAACAAACAGTAACTTCAACGAAATAGCAATGCCAATGTTTCTCAAGCTGTACTGCAACATCCAGCTTCGGCAAAGATCAGTGTCAGGGGAAGCTATTCCGGGAGGAGACAGAAACAGGCAGAGACAAACACTAACCAAAGGACAGAGAGTGACAGAAGGATATTTGGATTTCAACAGGCATTAAATCAGATCAGTCTTTTTTGAACATGTTATTGGTGAGAATAGTTTGGAAGGTAAATTGTGAAGAGGGTATAAGGGGTTTTCAATTTGAGTAAGGTAGAGTTAGTAAATGAGTGGGTAAAACTTTGTCCAATGCAGTATCAAGTGGAAAATAATGGACTTGAATATGTGGCTGGGGAACTGGTTCAGGAAGCAAGGATTTAAATTCTTGGATCACTGGGGTATGTTTTGTGGTAAGCATAAATTCTACAAGAGAAACGGTTTGCACCTGAATAAAGAGACTTCAGTTTAACTGTGGAGATGTTTCAGGACTCTGAGGTCCAAAGGGATCTGGGTATCCTGGCATATAACTCACACGGAGTTTGTCTGCAGGGGTAGCAAGTGATTGGGAAGGCAAGGGCCTTTTTTTTCATTCATTCACAGGATATGAGCATCACTGGCTGGGCTAACATTTATCCCCCATTCCTATTAGCCCTCAAGGAGATGGTATTGAGCTGCAGTATTGAACGGCTGCATTCCATAAAACTAATTTTTCTGGAGAAACAGAATGTAGCAGAAATTAAAACTGCAGCTTTCTCTGTTCCTGCTCCCAGTTCAACATTCAACCATTTAGTTTGTAATGAGTTACAGACTGGAATATAACAGATTTCTCAGCAAGTTTATACATAGCATAACAGACATGATAGAGCGAGTTACTGACAGGACTATAGTTGAGGGATTCGTTGTAGTTTACGCATCCAATAACCAATAATGGGGAGTGAGTTATAGACTGGACTGTAATTGAGAAGTTATATAGAATAACAGACACTTGAGTTACACACTGGAATCTCATAGCGGAACACAGGGATGGTTTATGTAGAGAATAACAAGTACTCAAGAATGAGTCAGCCATGGGAATCTACTCGAGAGACAGATGGGCCCAGGAGTGGCAGACAGAGTTTAATTTAATTAAATGTGAGGTGTTTCATTTTGGTATGGCAATTCAGGGCAGGACTTATACAGGTCTGGGAAGTGTTGTCAAACAAAGAGGCCATGGGATGCACATGTATAGCTCCTTGAAAATGGAATCACAGATAGATAAGGTGATGAAGACTATGTTTAGCAAGCTTGCCTTCATTAGCCAGTGCATTTAGTATAGGAGTAGGGAGATTATGTTACAGCTGAACAGGACATTGGGGAGGCCACTTTTAAAATATTGCACTCAGTTTTTGTCTCCCTGCTGTAGCAAAGATGTTGTTAAACATGAAAGGGTTCAGAAGAGTTTTACAAGGATATTACGCCGGCTGGAGGGTTTGAGCTATAGGGAGAGGCTGAATAGCTGGGGTTATTTTCCCTAGAGCATCAGAGGCTGAGGGGTGACATTATAGAAGTTTACAAAATCATGGGGGATACGGAAAAGATGAACAACAAAGGTCTTTTCCCTAAGATAGGGGAGTCCAAAACTAGAGGGCATAGGTTTCAGGTGAGAGGGGAAAGATTGACAAGGGACCTAAGAGGCAACATTTTCATGCAGAGGGTGGGACATGTATGGAACGAGCTGCCAGAGGAAGTGATAGAGGTTGGTAAATTACAACATTTAAAAGGCATCTGGATGGTTACAGGAGTAGGAAGTGTGGAGAGAGATATGGGCCAAATGTTGGCAAATGGGACTAGATTTATTTAGGATGTCTGGTCTACTGGATGAGTTGGACCAAAGGGTCTGTTTCCGCGCTGTACATCTCTAATACTTTATGTGGAAAAATATAGAATAGAATGAAAAATGACTTTCATTGAAGCTTTTGGTTGTGCACTCATCAGAACAAACACAAGAATTTCAAATTTCAAACTGGCAAGTTGACTCCAAGGGGTCAAAGTTTTGCCATGTAAAAAGCAACAGGGAACTAGAGGCTCCCCAGGCACCTGGTTGTTCTTGAAAATGTTCCTTTTGTTTGAAGAGAAAGATCCTTATTTATGAAAGAATGTCATTTCTAACAAGTGAGTCACAATACGAGCTCAACTGACTACAGGTGCACAAACCTTTATCCAAAATTCCGAAATCCAAAAAGCTCCAAGATCCGAAGGTTTCTCGTGAAGTTTTTTTTCTGTATAACAAGGTTGTTTGGTGTGCGAAAACAACTCCACACCCACCTGACCCATGTCACTCAGATTAGATGTGGCGGGGTGGCCCAGCACTGACAGCCGTCAATTGTCTCTCAGCACTCTTCTATTTACACTTGGGTCTGCTGTGTGATAATTTTTTTTATTTCACTGTGAAAATGTCATTTATTCAGAAATCTGGAAAATTCCAAATTCCGAAAAACAATTGGCCCCAAGAATTTCGGATAAAGGATTGTATACCTGTACTTAAAATTTGTTGATAATGTACCTATTAATGAAAACACTCTCATCACAGAATTCAGACAAAAAAACATCAAGGATTACACCTAATGTTAACAAAATTTTCCAAGAAGATATTTTTTGTTGGAATGGTGCCTTATTTAAGTGCACTGGTAACCATACTTACCACTTTAAGTTCTGGCACAGATCGACTAAGAGTCCACTCTTGGCTGTTCACAAATGCATCTGCAAAACAGAGAACCATAATATAAGTTAATAAACTCTGAAAAACCAAGAAATATAATATTTGAAAAATGCTAAGCAACATTATGGCTATGACTTTAAAAAGACTGCAATTTAGAGAAGAATAGGAGACTGATAATTACAATACAGTGATTGTTAAGTGAAGTACTGAGGTGAAGTC